>NW_027137561.1:2766233-3394247 GCF_001692895.1 Cenococcum geophilum 1.58
GTCCTAAAACTAAAAGGACTAGCAGGACTTGCAGGACTTGCAGGACTTGCAGGACTACAGGACTTGCAGGACTTGCAGGACTAGCAGGACCAGCAGGACTGTCCGAGGACTGTCCGAGGACCGTCCTAAAAACTAAAAGGACTAATAGGACTTGCAGGATTTGCAGGACTACAGGATTTGCAGGACTTGCAGGACTAGCAGGACCAGCAGGACTGTCCGAGGACTGTCCTGGGATGATAGGACTACGCGAGGACTGTCCTTTGATCATAAAGGACTAGCAGGACAGTCCTATGGGGGGGTTTCGTTGTGGGATACGTGTGGGAGTTCGTTGTGATGACCCCGAGACGTGCTCCGAGATGTATGTGCTTCGAGACGCGCTTCGAGACGAGCCTCGAGATGCGCTTCGAACGTGCTTCGAGACGTGCTTCGAGATGGTGCTTCGAACGTGCTTCGAGACGTGCTTCGAGATGTGCCCGGGATGTGCTTCGAGAATGTGCTTCGAGACGTGCTTAGAGACGTGCTTCGAGACGCGCTTCGAGACGTGCTTCGAAACGTGCTTCGAAACGTGCCTCGAAACGTGCTCGAACGTGCTCCGAGATGTGCTTCGAGATTGTGTTCGAGATTGTGCTTCGAGGATGTGCTTCGAGGTATGTGCTTCGAGTATTGCTTCGAGATGTGCTTCAGAGATGCATGTTTCCGAGACGTCGCTCCGCGAGACGTGCTCCGAGACGCGCTTCGAGACGCTGCCTCCGAGTTATGTAGGGCTTCGGGGACGTACTGTCGTGGTAATGATAGCCCAGGGGGCGATTAAGGGCTATCGTGGATGTGACGGAGGACGGGTTTCGATGGGGGAAACTCCGGTGGATAAAAAATCGGGGAAGGAATGTAGGAGTGGAATGGAATTCCTCCGGTCGATCTTGCCGTCGGTCGGGTCTCCTGATACGCTTGTCTGCCAGGAGCCTGTCAGGAGCCTGTCAGGAGCCTGTCAGGACGATCAGGACCTCCAGGAAAATCAAAATCCTGTCAGGAGGCCTCCAGGATCTTGGCACCCCAACAAAATGCTGATGAACGGCTTACCCTACTGCTCCTATATAATACCCTCCTGCTATTAATCCTCTGCTTACTAAGCTTAGCAGTAATATATTAGATAGCGAATTTAATAATAATATACTAGATACTTTAGTTCCTAATCTAGAACCTAACCTTAATAAATTAGAGCTTTTAGGTCGTAAGGTTTAATACTAATAAGACCTATAAGCGGGCTTAAAGGTTCCTACTATGTAATAGATACCTCTCTCTAAGCGATTAGCTAGTTTTATTATGCGCGGCGCCTTTTTTATCCTATTTTCTTATAGTAAAGTAGATTTTATATAAGCTTTTGCAGTGTATAGGAATTAAATAAGCGACTTAATTGTGAATGTAGCTCTAAAGCCTCTATATATACACGAAGAAGGTGGAGGTAATAAGATATAAAAGGGTAATAGGTAACTGAAATAGGAATAGTGATCTGCAAGCAATATTAATCTGCAATCAATATATAGGGTGGCGTTAACGCTGTCTTAGAGCCTTCCAAGCGGTGATCTTGTGTCTTAGCAGAGTGTCGGTAGTCGGTTACATTTTAATATGCTATGAAGCCGTACAGTTACCCTAGCTGCGTACGCTAAGTATATGCTTAAGTATTAGGACAGTCGGTTTGGCCGCTACCCCTTATTTCGCTACTATATATTTAATTAGATTATAAGAGAGCAAGCCCTTAATGCTACCCACTTCCTTTACGGCCGATTAAATAAGAATAGTCTATCTTTAGATAAGCTCGGTAGTTTTATAAATAGTAGTAGGGGTAACTAGGTTTTAAATAAGATTGTGTAGTATATACGGAAGCTTAAGGGCACTAGATCTTACTGGAAGCAAAAGAGAAATAAGCTTATAGCTTATGCTAAAAATATTAAGAGCGGGTCTCTATTCTTTATACTTAGCGTTACTAATTTATATTAGTATAATCTACACTTTTATATACCTCTATTTAACGAATATAAGGCTACTAATAAGGTTTAGCGCTACTAAATTGCTTCTTAAAATCTTAACGATAATCTATATATTACTGCTTACTGGCTATATTATCGCTTTAATCTATTTAAGAAGCACGTGCTTATAAGTCTATTTAATAGTACTAACTTTTGGTCCTGATATAAGTGGTAGGTGCGAGGTAGCGGCTATATATATGGCTTTTTATAGAGTTTAATAGCCCTAGAGCTAGATTCGTTAGCTAGTGTATTAAGGGCGGCTTTTTCTAAGTACTGGGCTACTTTTATATCTATAATAAATCCTAATTAATCTAGGCCTCCCGGTCTTTAATATCCTTTTGCTTTTGGCTATAAAGAATAGCTTAATACTTGTAAGCTTCTTACTGCCTACCTTAATCGATTTTAACGGTACTGTAAGTACACCGAATCTTACTACTTAAGATTAAAGAAAGGCTCCGCTAGAGTAAAGGAGCGTTACTTCTACTTTTTACGCTCTCTTTGTAATAAGACCGTTATATTAAAGAATTAAAATCTATATTACTGGACGTTCTGTCTATAGCGTAATAATAAGCTTTTTAATAGCTATAATATAGCTATAATACTAGCATGGATGGCAAATATTAATATATTGCCCGCTATAAGTATATTAGTAATAGTTAACTATATAGGCAAATATTGCAGTAAGAAAGAGAAGAGGTTAACTTCCTATTAGGAGTTACTTTAATTAGTATAGCCGTATGCTAATAGTCTTTATGCCTTTAGTTTAGTAGTAGCTAAGTTTATAAATAAGCTTATTGCTAAACGCGATTGGTTAGCGTAGGAGGTATATTATCTACTTCTTAATATTCCCCTTTCTAAAGGCTTAAGGAATGTGGTAACTTTAGACTGCCGCTAAGAGGATAATTAAAGCGCTATATATAAGCTTAAGGATAGGTAGTTAAAAGGGTATAGACTATCTAACTATAAGAAATATAAGCGTCGCCTAAATAGGGTAGAGGATATTGCTTTCCTTAATTTTATACTCTATTTTAATTACTCTACTTATAGGCGTTAGCTAAGAGTAAGGCCTTAAGTTATATTATACTTTCCGCGATATAACGGCAATTCTTTCTACCTATAGTATCCTAAGTTCTACCGTATAAAGCTTATTCTTTATTACCCGTAGAGAGAGTATAAAAAAAGTAGCTGCTTATACTAATAGATTTGGGGCCCCTAATTATATAACTTTCTATTAGGCTTATATTAACTCTTATTAGTACCTACCTAACTACTTCTATAATCGGAAACTAGAGGAAGGTTATAAAACTACTAATAATATTAATAAGTTTGAGGACGATTTTATAGACAACTTAGAGCTATACTAGTCCTTTAAGGCCCTATATGCCTGCGTTAAAAATACTAATAGAGTTAAAATTAAGGATTCTAATAGGCTTAGTAATAGGGAGCTTAATTGTAATTACGACTGGGGTACGTATTAGGGTACGTACCCGCAACTTAATAAGAGGACTTATTGACAGGAAGTACGGCTATAGCCTTTACTGTAGAGCCGCCTATCCTAAATAGTAACTCCGTCCTCCCTGTAACTAGGTTAGCGTTATATCTATAATATTATAGTTAATTACTATAGGCAGGTCTAAGTAGGCCTTGGCCCCCCCTACTATAGATTAACGTTAATAGAGAAGTAGGAACCAGTAAATTGCATCTTATTGCTGTCCTATCTAACTACGCATTGGTCGCTCCACCCCTCTACCTACGCGCAATTTAGTACTAAGTATTTCACTGCTATTAAATCTATAATCTAAGATTACGTGTAAATTAAAGGCTATCTAGTTGCTGGCTATTAACTAAGGAAGAGAGTATATGCAATAATATATAAAATAATTAGGGTTGCCGCGTTGCTTTCTATACACCAGAATATAAGGCCCTAGCTCTATTAAGAAGCTCTTCTTGCTTAACCTTCCTTATCTTTCCCGTGTAGACCGGTTGTGCTATATAAGCTAACTCTTTAAGGGCGATTAGCGACCGAGTTAAGGCGGCTAGGGGAGTTAGGGGATAACGTTACGGTTCGGGTGCGGCCTAAAGGTAAAGAGGTTTTAAGTATACTAAGTATTCCGGTATCCTAGGTCTTCTTCATCTTTAGATAGTTTACCTTAGGCACCTTATTAGAGGCGCCGGTTATTACTAAGCGTCTTTACCGCCTATACTAATTTATAATCTTTTCTTTAAGCACGGTCCAGCAGTTATAAGGATATAGTTTAAGAGCAAGTCTTAATAGAAGGCAGGGGTATAGACGGTGTTAATTCTTTATTATGGCACTATTAGCGTATATCTACACCTTATACGGATGCTGTTACTTACTTTAAGGTTCTTTTGACCCTCTATACGCGCGCTCCTCCGCGGTAATATCCTATGGGATATATATACAGTCTGCTGGACGCCATTTTTACTTACTTTTAAACTTAACGCTCTACGCCGTGCAGGCTTGGCAGTTTTGCAATTCGTCCGTTTAAGTCTCGGTTTGTCCTTCGGCTGCGCCCTTTTTAAGATATAAAAGATGTAAGTTAAAAGGAGTTCGAATCCGTAAATAGTGTTATTACGAAGGCCTTTTATAAATTAAAACTTCTCGTCATCTATAAGGAGCTTATAAGTAAGAGCGGCGAAATCGTGCTTCTTATTTGTGTAGGCGTTGTGGACGCGAGCAATTTCTTTATTAATGGAGAGCCGAAGCCGGGCCTTAAGCCCCTCGCGAGGCTTACCGTCAAGACATTCCTATATAATTTCGAAAAATTGGTTATTTCCTATAAGCGGGACACTTCTAAGATTATATTATTACTGTAAGAGGTCTAACTTAGGCTTAGAGATGCCGCGACTTAGAAGAGTGTCTCTAATGGACGAAGGGCATTAAGTTAGGTTGGGTAAAGATGCTATAGGGCTTATAGGTAATCCACTCTGCTTAAAATTTATATTTGGTATTTATCTAGGGGTTAAATAATAAGGAACGTTGCGATTATATTAGCGCGCCTTTATTACCTCGCTACCAGTTAATTATTACGTATAGGCTTTATAAGCTTGGCACCTTAGATGCCTATAAGTTTAAAGGACCTCCTCCTACTCCAATGTTGTAGGAACGAGTAGACGCCATCTCCTACTAGTATAATTGTAGATAATACAACCCGGGTATACTGTTTAAAATACTTACTCATTTTAAAAATATACTAGCATGGCGCGTGGATCCCCCTTATACTAAATTTAGACCTTCCTGTATTAGATATTAGGCTTAATAGGATAAGTGGACAAGAGTATTTACTTATAACCCCACCTAGAGAGACTGCACTTTAATAAGAATAAGTATATTCCCCGTAAATCAGTATATAATTATTTACGATGTATACAGGAACCGGAGAATATTATGCTTTAAGTTTGATCGAAAACGAGGGGGACGTTCGGGCTATTCTTTTCCCTCTATTAAAGTCAGTAACATACTCCGTCCACCTCCCAGAGAATAATAATTAGCGGCTCTCCCTAGCTACGGATCCTAGCTTTCTCCTATTGCCTAGTAACAGCTCTTTAGATAATAAAGATAACATTGCGTAGAATGATCCGATCGTTATTTTACAGTTATAAGATAAGGAAAAGTTTACATTTAGCATATTACTGGAAAGTAACGTGGTCCTTAAACATCCTAATCCGGCAGTTAAGGACTAGTGCTAGATAAACTTTGTACACTTCTAGCTCTACCTAGACCCTAATTATAGCGCAGTAATACTACATAATAAATTAACCTCTACTTTTGTTATCTAGCCTTTCCTTACTAAGTATATTACGCGTAGAGTTCCGCCATATAAAGAAGGAAGACTTAATTGCGGCAGCTAGCGCCTCCAGCTTAGTAAAGGGCTAGACTTTTATATCTATATTAAACTACATAGTCCTAGGGGAGAGCTTTATAGCCAGTTACTCCTTTCTAAGAATGCGGCTATACTATTTAGGAAACCTACGCAAAAAACAGCTAAAGCTAAGCCCTATAAAGAGTCTATCAAAGCCCTATTACTGGCTATAGCAAAATCTATAGGAGATAAGATCCTTAGAGCAGGTTATAGAAGAGTGCATACTACGGCTAAATAAGAACGCTATAAATCGCGGCCACCGTAAGGCTCCCTTAACCTTAGCGAAATAATTAGTAGAACGCGTTCCGTAATAGTCTTTAAGACTATACTTAATAGAATAAAAGTTGCAATTAAGGTGTGCTACGGGTCTAGCGCTAAATTATTAGCTAATATATGGAGGAATAAGGTAGATATTCTCGTTAAACTCCGCAAACTAGATTATATAGGTACTTAAATCTCTATTATTACTCCATCTAATATTACTGCAGCCGTATATTACCAGGCTTATAAGCTACAATACTCGGACTTTATAAATTATCCTTAAATATACGGGGCTATCCCTAGCAAAGTTTGTTAATAGAAGGCTAATATTATAGCTATTAGAAGACTCACAACATCAGATACTTTTAAATATTAGCAGTGGTTTGGACCATATTTATACTTATAATATTATCTATAGAGACCTAACATCCTAGAATATACTCTATAATAGAACGGTAGCTAAGATATATAATTTTAGACTTTCGCGTAAAGATAGAAATTTAATTAATTATAATAGGGGATCACCTTACCATATACCGCGAGAATATCTCTTTAAAGGTCAACGAGGTGCCCCTACTAATATTTAGGCCTTTAGAGTTATTATACTGTTTATTTCCGGCCTAATACCGATTCTATAAGGCAACTAGTTAATTATAGATATTTTCTTAAAACCCAGAGTCCAGTTAAAGATGGCCAATTAGCTTTATAAAGTGGATAAAGTTACGGCTAAGATTCTAAAGCGTTTCTCTTTTATCCGCTAAATGCTTACTAATAATCTAAAGGACCGAATTACAGCTACGGAGTTAGTTAAAAACTTGTCGCCTTATATCAAACTCACCGCCTAGCTTAGATATCTTAACGCTCTCTCTACCTATCTTTAGTCTTATTAAATTACTTAGAAATAAGGAAAGGGATTTAAACCTAATAATAGTTTTTCTAGTTGATTACACGGAAGGCTAAGTACTACTCTCTAATATTTTACTGCCTAGATATTTCTCTAATTTCTAAACACAATTACTAACCGTACTATGGCTTATTATCTAGTTCTATAATATCTAGTTCCCCAAAAGTTTGGATATATTACGGTTACATCTAAACTAGTTATTATATATCCAGCCATAGTAAGAATAAAAATTTTATTAATAGACTAAAGTAATAAATAAATTAAGCGGTAACGGATGGCGAAGACGGAATTATAAGTGGCTTAAACTCCCAGCTTAACCCCTCGCGGCTTTAATTTTAAGGGCGCATCTTTGCAATTACCTAGAAATTCTTATATTAGCCTTAGTCTTTAAAGTAGATAGTTAACTTACTACAGTTCTTATTAAGCCGGTATTTGCTAGAATAGAGTATGAGCTATATAAAATATAACGATAGTTTCCCTTATATTATAACCATATTTGCTGGGTATCTTTTTTATATCTCCTAGTACTTTATACACTAAGCTTTTACTATATATTAAAGATAAGTATACTTATAGTAAACCTAGGTATAGTTATATATACTATAGTAGTAGAATGGGGAAGTAGGATCTTACAATAAAATAGGCCGCTATACTCTAGTAAGAGGACTATAAAACAGTATATATGTAAATTAATTATAAAATCTATTAGTACGAAATAGGTAGGTATATAGTAGACAGTTAAAGTCTATAAAAGCTTTAAAAATGAGATAAAAGGAAATAATACTGGCGTTTATAGCTTAATTAAGGTTAACTCTCTAATCGGACACATTAATCTAAATTAAGATAGCTGGCTATGGGTTTATATAAATCACTTACCGCTTGCCTTAAAGTCTGTAGTAGGGAGAAGCTAGTAGCGTGTGCATTATAACGACTGCTTTCGTGCCATTTAACCTAAGTCTAGCTATAATAAGACTATTACAGACAGTTTAGGGGAGGCCTCTATAGATATTTATCTCCAGCTACCGGCTAAGGGCAGGCATACTCTAAACCTAATAGTTTCTAGATTCTGGACAATAAGCGCACAGTTACCCAAGTTAAATAAAATAAATAAATAGACATTTGGTAGCATAATACGCTTTTATTCTCCCTAACAGCCCGCCTTATATCTACTCCTATAAAACTTTAAAGCAAATAATCTTTCTAGCCGTTTAGAGGGTTAGCCTAAATTAGCTATTATAGATATTAAAGCATTGATAGATCCAATAGATCCTAAGTCTTTAACGTTATAATTATCCTTACACCACGGACGCAAACGCAAAGCATTAGAAATCTCGAAGGCATCCTTACCAACACTATAATTATTTCTACACAACCCTACTAAATATATAAAGCCTAACGAGAACCTACCTAAATAGAGCTTAGAAAAAAAGCAGGGCTTAAAAAGAAAGTAGACTAAAGCTAAAGATGCCTTAATTATTAAGCACTAGGTAAACCTTATAAAATAGAATAAAATAGTAAAGGAAATGGTAAAGGAAATACCGGGAAGAATACCGGAAAGAACCCTAATAGGTTGCCGTTTATAATACCAAAACTACCTTAAAAAGAACATTTCCTGGGATTCCGAGAAGATAAATAAGTTAGCTAGGGTATATAAGCGGTAAGCATAACCTTAACTATCTTCCCTACCTCTAATATTTTAAAAATAAAAATAATAAACTAACAATGCCTTTAAGGTTAAGGGCCGAAATATAGTAGAAGGTCGCTATGTAAATATAAATACCCTCTAAAGCCGTAGAGTCTATAGTTTTGCAACTGGGACAGTACTAATTAAGTATACGTGCTAAGGCTTCGCCTAGTTCTATCCTCCTTTGCTTCTATAGATATAATAGCTTTTCTAGACCACTGCTAATATTACTATACTATATATACTATTACGAATTAAAGGCCTATAATATAACGGCTGCCGAATTATAACTTAAACCATATATAACAACGTCTAATCTCCTAATAGAGCATTACACCGTCGCTTAGTAGGGAGACCCCCTTAAATTCCGCCAACTCCTAGCGCCCTAAGAAAGAGACGCTAGAGTAGGGGTGGAAATTTATATTAGCGGCCTCTTTTAATAAGCAGCATATTACGGATTTAAAGTTAACGTATACTAGTTAGTCGAGATATATATAGTGGATGGTTAGTGCCAGAAGTTTATTATATAGGTTATTAGAGATTATAATATTTTGCGGTTAACCTTAATACGTTAGATAATATAAGAAGTTTGGTTTATAAACCTAAAGTTTATATTAAATTAGAAAACAATTCCCAGTATAGAACTTTTTAATCGCTGGTATAATATTTCCCAAAAAGCGCCTCCTTAACTCTATCTAAATAGGCCCAATACTAAAACGGAATAATTTTATCTCTTGTCTAATTTATATCGTAACCACTATAAGAAAGAAGCTAGATATAGAAGTTAATTATTACATAGATACTAATAAGGAGGCGGTAGGATTTAGTCTTAAATTAATATACTTATTACTTTGGATTAACACAAGCGCAATTAGGCGACTCTAACAAGCGGCTCTAAGGGAGAATAAAAGGAGATAGATCTAAGCTAATTAGCAAAGTTTATAAACTGCATATATTACTAAACCTACCTTAAGTATAATAATATTAAGTAAAATAAGATTGTTATTAAAAAGGTATAAAATTAAACTTATAAACGGGGGGAGCTCTGTAGTAATTAAAAGTAAAAGCATAACTTTATTTACAGATAAAAAGGGATATATAGGCTTATTCTCCTTACACTCTTTTATACGTTCTTTAGATAAATAGTAAGCCTATCTTAGTTTATATATAAAGAATAAAATTAACGTGGTTTTTATGGCTAATAATACTAATCGCAAAATATGCGGTGCCAAAGGGTTTAGCCTATATAAAAGATTAGCCTCTACTATAATATATTCTTTATTACATACTATTTAGAACCTATTATTAAACCTATACTAATAGATACTATTAAGCTTGGGATAACGAGCATTAAAACTCTATACCGCCCTAAAGAGCGACTAAAAAGCGCGACTTCCTTTATAAACTATAATGAAAATTAGTATATATATATAACTCTATAGCAGGAGATTAACGTTATAGTTAAGTAGCTATTAGAATACAGAGGCTACTAAAGCTTAAAGAACAATTAGATTCCAAAGGCCGGTAATCTTAGTAGATAGCTTAAGTATAGTAAATATAGAGGCTGCTAGTCCTAGGTAGACAAAAATTATATATAAAAGGAGGGTAATAAGAGATACCTAATAGATAGGGTCGGTCGTAGATTAAGCATAATAGGTAGCCTAATATGCAACCTAAATGCAGCATAAAATTAAGGGTACTAAGAGCGCCAATGGAATAGAAGTAAAGAGAGTGTATATTCTTAAAAAGGGGACTAGTATAATAAGGCAACCGGAGCGAAAAGCGGTAATAGTAAAGGAAAGGCGGCGAGTAACGAGTAGATTAAAGGCGAACTTGTATTCTTAGCCTTATATAGGGCGTAAGTAAAGTTAATATATTATCCAATCTTCCTGTCTCGCCCTTAAAGATTTATTTAGATCTCGCTATATCCTCCTAGAACCTAAGTTAACTTCCGTAAAGCCCGGGCTTAGGATAGTTAAGCTATTAGCAAAGCAGCGTTAAAGCACACACCCTTAAAGACGCGGGCATTCCTAAATTATCCTAAGATTATTATATACTTACCCAAAATTGGTACGGTTAAAACACCTATAGTTTAGTGTGGATGCTAACCTTGCTAGATGCTACTGCCGCTATTGCGTAGAAAGGAATTAGTTGGATTCCAAAAGCTCCTAAAGACGTTAGGCGGCTAGACGAATTTAAATTTTCGTAGAGAAAGTATTGCAGTCGCTTAGATTAGCAGTCTACTATGCCTAATATGGTATGTTTACAGAAATATTCCTATAAATATACCATATTAGGCATAGTGGACTACTAATTTAATGGGATTCCGGCTTATTAACAAAAAGTAACTATAATAACTATCCTTAAAGTTATATAAGCCTTATTTCCCATACTCTAGATCGATCGTATAATCCCTAAAAGCCAGTTTAATACTATAGCAGTGTTTAGACCCTACCTCTATAAGGATAGATGGAAATAGTAATTAGGGAAAGTTTTCTATAAGGGTCTTAGAGCTTAAACCTAATTTAAATTCGTTATTCTTAATTTAATATAAGCCCCTTTAGTGCTGTTATTAATATTTAATACTTCTTAATAAGGATTCGGTACCTTTTAACATCTAAATAAAATTATATTATTAAATAATATTTAAATATTTAAAGGCTCTCTAAGTATTAAGCTATCCACATCTTTCTTATAGGCAGTCCCGTTACTATAGGTGCGATAGTGGGTATTACAATAAGCAAAGCCCCTAACTTTATAGGATATAGTTTCCAATAACCTATAGCTAGTTTTAAATAGTTGCACTTATGGACTAAGTCTAGATTGGCCTGCGATTTATCTTGTAATTATAGACGGAATAAGTTTGTATTTATGGCGCTTTAATACTTTTAGCCAGGTAGGTATTACGATAAATGACTTAAGCTAGCTAATAGGTAGAGATATAGAATTAAATAAGCGATCCGTTTTATTTAAGGTGGCTCTAAGAGCCCTAATATATATAAGGAAAAATAACCCTAGTTCGACCTTTGGTGTCCGTAGTCGTTCGGTATCCGTAGTTATTTAAAGTCCAACACCTTAGCAGTAAAGCTACCTCCGTGGCCAATAGATGCTAGCCTAAAGTGCTAGAGGGCCCCTTAGGCTCTAGTAATTTTAATATAAGAAATACCTAGGATAGTCAGAACTTGCTAGCTCGAACACACGATATATACCTTTTCACTTTAACTACCTCTAGCTTCCTTCGCATACTTTACTTCCACCACTCTTACCTAATTACGTTCTCCTCCGTATAGATAGAAAGCTAGGTAGTGACGCAAAAAGCACCTAATTTAGGGCGTCTTTATATAGCGAAGCTTTTAGAAATACAACAGATGGCAGTTATTACCGTAGTAGCATTCTTCTATTCCGAAGTATTTTAATATTAGAGACTATTCCACGCCAAGTTTACAGAAGATATAGTTAACTACTATTATAACTTCTTTCTACAAGAACTTCGAAATCCGAATAGTATTATACTTATAGTGGAGGACAGTTTTAAAAAAGATGAGCGTAATTACGTCTATAGTGCGCTTAAAGATATATACCTATCTATAGAGAATGCCGATTCTATAATTGTCGGTATTAGGATTATATCTCTACCGAAGGGATCTAATCGAAGCGGCCAATTTTAGCCGGAAGGTAAATGTTATTAGGGCCCCCTAGGTAGATTAGATCTCTACTAACACAAACGTAGACATAAATAATTTTTAGGAAGAAGTTCTAAACCTAAAAAGAGACGAGAGCAAAGAGGCTCTATCGCTCTATTTAAAATATACCAATTTAGCTAAGTTAAGGTATTGTCGGTATAATATTCGTTTCACGTGTCACGTGCTCTATGTACGTAATCTACGCGAGACGCGTATATGTATTAACACTGCATTAGAGTAGAAGAACAAGAATCCAACTACATATCGCACTGCACGTATATTACGTCTATTGCACTGTGTTAAAGCATATCAACAGGTATAATCCCTTACTTAAGCCTTAGAATTAACTTTAATCTTAATAATAGATAGTTTGGCTCTATGCGTTATATATATCTCTAAACGCTAGTAATATATCTAAGATTTTAATAACGTGGGCATGGCAAGACGATTACGGAGTAGTTTAAAACCATCTTACTTATAGACAGAACTCTACTTGGTGTATCTTCTGCGCTAGGTAGTAAATATTTCTACTTAAAACTCGGATTTAAGATAAAGGAAGAAGTTCTTATACCACAATATAAATATTACTCTGGATTCGCACTCTATATATATACTTTTTAATAGGCTATATAATAGAGCTAGGAATGGACGCATAAAAACTAAAAGGTAAGTTTCCTTTTTATAAAAAGAAAGATATAGATTAACGGTAAGTAGAATAGAGTGTAGCCTCCGCCTGAAAGTCAACTATAAGGTCTTGTATAATCCTCCAAAAGAATAGAGTAATATTGTCTAAAAAAAGTCTGTAAGGAAGGCTTATAGAGTTTCCTATTAGATATAGGGAGAATTAATATAGTTAGAGAGCTTTTAAAAGTATTACCTTTCGCAGAGGCAGCAAAGTAATATCTTAATAGAATATTTTATCTAGGCTTTACATTATACCCCTTTATATTTTATAGATATTTTTAGACCGTAATAAAGAAAGTCCAGTCATCCTACGGGAGTGACTGTATCAGCACTAATAGATTGTTAAAGGGCGTAGCATTAAACGTGTTCCAATAATATATTATTAAAGGAAAACGTATTCCAATAGAATGACTCTATTTGCTTAGTTAAGGAATTACCTACTAGTTTAAATTAGCCTATAAAGAGGGCGTGCCTTAACTACGCTAGATATTAAAGGGCGTAGCATTAAATATATCCTAACTGTACTGGAGATTAAAGGGCGTAATATTGGACGTGCTTTAGAATAGGATTGGAAAAAGATTGCTAAAGGACTATAAGGAGTTCCCAATAATATAAATAGGCCGGCTTAATATAATCTTTTATTATCTAGCAAGGCCTCCTTTCTAAGTTATAGTAACTAGGTATGTTTTTACTTCTAGTTATAATTTTCCTATAGCTAACCTTAATAGAAATAGCCTATTTAAACTTAACCTAGCTTAAGATAAAGGAGATAAAGGTAAAATTTGCCTTTGTTAAGTGTAAGCTTACTAGTACTTACTCTTATATATTACTAATAAAGTAGTAGCTATAGCCAGAGAGCTCTATCCTAATACGGAATTTAATATTATCTGCTACTATCCTGGGGACCTAGATGCTAATAACAAAAATCATACTTACCTTACCGCCGCGGTCTCCCTTAGTGGTAAAATAAAATATTTAACGCCTGCTACGGAATGTAATAAATTAAGTTGTCACTTAGACTACGATAAAGCACTTTATAAGTTGTTTCGTAAACTTGTTAATAAGCTCGATAATAGACGCAACGGCTTATCTTCTAAGAAAATCGACCTTCTTTAGTAACTAGGATCTTAAAATTACTTTAGAAATTCATTTCCTTTAGTTGTCTAATTGGTTAAATTCCTGCTAAGAGATTTCTCCTATAAGTCTTATTACGTGATATCGTTGCGGGCTTGTTTTTTAATACCAGCACCGAAGGTAGGAGGCTTAGTTAGCGTAAGGGAGTCAAAAATGGGCCCTTTATTCTAACTCTTCCCTTAACTCTTTAAGTGCCTTGTTTACATCGTCTAGCCTAAATTATAGTAATGGTTGGATAAAGGTTGTTTATCTGGGCTTAGGTCTACGTCCTTGCGATTGGCGAATTCCGCCTACTAAGACTAGATGCGTTTTGCGGTCGTCCTTAAGCCTTCTGCCCTTCTGGGAAAATTAAGCTATTTAACTATAGGCTCCTAATAGTCTCTTCTTCTTAGGATGCCCTAGCCTTGGCGTTTTAGGCTTCTAACCTAAACGACCTAAAGGTGCTTTATAGATCTTATATTGAGTTTATTATATTGGGACTCTAGATGCTAAAACTAGGTCGCCACTAATAGGACAACCTAAATTAATTTAGGTTTTTCGACTTTAGCTCTTTATATACTCCCGCGGCAATTATGTTTAAATATAAACTAGAATTCCTAAACTTTAGGGTAGTACTCTATATGCTATTCCCACATTATATTAAAAACTATAGTAGTATTATATTAAAGGTAATCTATCTCTGTTTTGTATTCTAGACTATACTAAAGAGGCTACCCGCCAACACGTTATTACATTTTTAGGTTAGAGAGTAATGGCTTAAATTCCTCTAGTTCCTTATTTAATGCTATTTTTACCTTTTTTTCTATTTCTTGCCGCTTTTTAGCCTTTATTTCTTGCCGCTTTCTAACCTCCTTTACTACTTTTAGCATATCTTTTATATTATCTAACTCCTCTTAAAGGACCTCCTATTACTTTATATATTCCTACGCCATAAAATGCTTTTTTAGTCTAGAGTTTAATTTAGAGGCAATCAATTCCCAATCCTTATCTAAAATCTTAGAACGTTCCCAATACTATTCCCTAGGCGTATTACTCTCTCTATTACGTATCTTTAGGTCGCGTAGTATCTAATAATAACCTAGGTTAAGGAGGTATATGTTATACTCTATCTAATATATATAAGGTCTCCTAGAAAACTAGCTAGGTCTATAAATTAGTAAGCCTAGCTATAAAAGGGAGGTATAAAGCTTACCCGTTATTTAGCTTATTATTAAGTATAGAAATAAATATATTTATAGAGATAAGCTATCTTTGTTTAGAAACCAAGATGGGAAAGATAATATAAAATATAACGGCCTGCTACTATGCTATTATAGAATATATGTCTTATACTAGGGCAAGAACCTCCGCAACCCTATATATTGTGGCGAAGATTAGACTTGCTAGACCTTGGCCCCTATAGATATAAACTAGTGCGTTAAATAAGGCAAAGGGCTTGCCTTAAATTCGAGCATATATACATGCGGGCTATTAGTGTATTAGGTAATAAAGACTAGTAAATACGTATCCCGGAGGCAGTAAGCCCTAAGTTAGCGTAGGTACTAACTTAGGAGCTAATAAACATTATAAAGGGGAAGAAGGCGCTATAAATATAACTACGGGGTGCTAGGGTGACGATAATAGGTAAAAAGGGTGGCTTATTAACCTTCTTAGGCGTTATATATTGTTATCCTTTGCATAGGAATGCTTAGTTAATAATATAATCTTTTAGATTTAAGGTAAGATGCGGGAATTTTAGCATTTGCGCTCCGCTATCTTAATAAATGGCAATATAGCGGTAATTGTAACATTACTTTATAGAAAGGATTATTAAGGGCTTCGCTTATATAAGGTAGGGCAATAATAATTAAGTAAATTGCGTAACGATATATAAAATATATTTAAGTATTAAAATAGTACTACCTAAGCCTAAAACACCCTAAATGTTTCTCTATGCTATTTCCGGTTAAAGGGTACCATTTTTAATAGCATACTTAATAAATCCCCTAACTATCCAATTTCGTACACCACTATTAGCGTTAATCTCCTACCTATTATTATACTAATTACGTTTTTCCGTTACTAATACGGTAGTATCTAAAAACGCCTAACTAGATTCTGGAATTTCTATTATGCTTTTAGGAGCTTTAGAAAGACGTATTAATAAAAAATCATTTAGGACTGGTACTATTCCCTAGATAGTATAAATATAAGGCATTTATAATTAGACAAGATATTGCTTACCTAAAAACTTACTAATATATTATTTAAGTTACTAGCAGTCCGCTTATAGTGTTTAATAAGCTGCGATCTAAATAGGGAAGGAGAATCCTTAAGTAATTTAGCGAATACTATTTCCCTTATGTATTTAGGGAGTAATAACTCGCACAGCGCCTTAAAGTTAGGGTTATTGAATATTAAAAAGAGCATTCCCTCCTCGCGTTTAGGATTATCTACTATTTTAGCAACCTCTTTCTTTAATTTCTTAGCCATAACCTCTTATAAAGGGAGTGGTAAGGTAGATAACACGCGGCAATTTTTAGCTACCCTTTTGGCCTCTATAGTTAGGCTAGGTTTAGCTAATTAACAAAAGTTAGACGAAATAATAGAGGCGAGGAGTTACGCTATACTAGAAAATAACGTGTTAGTACGCCTAGGGGAGAGATATTGGATAGGTCGCTTGCCTTAAGGTATTAATAGATTACGAGGCCTAGTATAAAAGATACTTCTATACTAGGTAATGGCCTTTTATATTATAATAAGAAGTAGGTAGACGGAATAGTCCCCCGTACAGCATTTTAGGCGGTGCGCTGTTAAGTAGGCATATATGCGTAATATTAGTACTATAGGGTGACAAATATTAGTAAGGGTTGCGCTAGACTATATAGAGAGCCAGCCGCCTTTTATAGGTGTAATTGGTAAAGTAAGAGAGTATAGATATCTAAAATGCGTAATAATGTATAGAATAAGAGCTATTTAAATATAGGCTAAAATAAAAAATACTTATTAGTTTAATGGAGGGTAAAATATAAAATTGCCTATTTCTTTATCCTAAATAAGTCTACTAGACTCGTGGTTATATAATTATATAAGTCTCTTACTAAGACTAATCTATACTTTCTATATCCCTTTTTCAAAGGCCTCCTATAGAAAATACCGGCAAATACTATTTTGTATTTAACCGTTAGAGTTTTACCCTTACCCCTATAAATATAGCGTAGCGATAACTGGGTTTTATAAAGTAGATTTAATATAATGCTTAATTACTATACTCTAAATACTAGAGAAGCTTGCAAGGATTGATTTAATATTAGATAATAAGCCGTATAATTAGTATATTGTAAGGCGCTATAAAATATAAATATAAAGAATTTAGGAGTTAAGGAAGAAGACCTTACCCGATATATCTTAAGTATTTTATTTAATACCTCCTAGTCGCTTATAAAGATATAGGCTAGAGGAAGAGTATATAAATTGGACTATTAGGCCTGTTGATTTAATATAATAAAGCGATGGATCTAATAGGTGGAAAGGATATCTTTAGTAATAAGAAGTTACGGTATTGATATAGCGGTTAATACTTGGTGAATAATATTATATATAACTTTAATGGAAAGCCTATTTATATTACGTAAGAGAGCTCTGTATAGCGTTCTAGGCGGTATATCTAATAGGCATTTACGTATAAGATTAATGCGGCTAATAAGGAAGATAGGTAAGGATAATATGGAGAGATAGAGAACGAGATATACTATATAAAAGCTAAATATACGGTCCCACCCCTTTGTACCAAAAGTGACCCCATTCTTCTCGCTATATTCCTCTTTATTTATAGGGATATTGCCTATATTTGTTTAAAAGGCCTATTCCGGATTAGGTATAGATAAGCTACGACTAGGGAGTAGGAGGTCTTTTAGTGGTTCTATTTATATATTAGTCGGTAAACTATAGCTAGCTATAGCTATATGCTACAGTGACGAAGACTGCTGCGGGTGGCTGAGCACGCGGATTATATCAACTTTCAAAGTAATACGCATTATTGAAGGTAGGAAGAGGGCACTATAGAGCAGATCCCTTAAGGATTGGATAAGCGTGTAGGATTTGATGGAAATGGGCGTCGCGCGTATATGTTAGCGGCCCGTTACAGGTACGGTAGTTAGGTGGCTTGTATGTCTTATGCGCAAAACTACAATTACCTATAGCTTTCTTACCGGAATTCATAGAACTACTTATTGTTTCTTTAAATAAGATAGAGCGATAAGAGGTAGACTTTAAAATAAGAAGCCTTAGAGGGGTCTCCCTTATACTGCCGAAGAATCTCCTAACCGCCTTTACGGTATAAAAAAAAAATTTTCCGTTATAACTTCTGCCCCTTAATCCTACCCTACTATTAGCTGCCCTAAAGCTGAAAAATCTACGCTCTTTACATAATTATGGCCTAAAGCTTTACTACTTGTATACTGCAGAAATTAAGTTATAGGTACTATAACCTACTATACCTTATCTTTATAGTGATACTAGTCTAGCTAACCTAGCTTCTAGATAAAACAACTTAGCTTTTAGATAAAGTTATTAAGCTAATACAAGAATTTATAGAGTGGCTAGTTATAATAAATGTAGAAAATTTAATGAAATGGGATAAAAAGAGTGATGGAATATATAAATGCATTTATCCGCACCTAAAAGAGAAGATTTAAACCCTTAAAGAAAAACTAGTATGCCTAAAATAAATAAAGAAGCCCGGACTTGTATTAATTGTTCTTAAAATTTACCTAACAACTTTAAGATCTTTAGATTTGTCGGCCTAAGGTTTTACTATATAGACTGGATAAACCGCCCTTTTAGAATTTGTCCTCTTTATAGTCTAGGGGCGATAATAGAAGGGCAGCGGATAACTATTGGGAAAGTTATTACCGTATAGGGCAAATTGTAGGTTAAGCCAGTTTTAGATATTCTAGTATATTGATTTAAATAAGCACGGACTAGCCTTTTTAATATTTAGTAAAGTAAATAGGTCTAGCTGCTTAGGGGGGGTATTAAAGCTTTATATAGGCTTCTGGAAGAGGGTAGAAGCGTCTAACGGTATATCTTTCTAGAGGGTGAAAGCGTTTATTGGTGTACTCTATAAGACGGAAGCGTTAAGCGGTATGTCGTTAAAGAAGGTAGAAGGGTTAATTGGGTCGCTAAGGGGGCTCAAATTATTAGCTAAATCAAAGTTAACTACTAGATTTTAAAGGCAATTAGTTTAATTATATGTACTATTTATATTATAATGCCTATTCTCCGCGTATACCCTAGTATATTAGGTATCTAGCAATTTTAGAGTGCTATTATAAAGCTAAGAAAGTGCGATTGCTGCTTTATTTATGGAGTTCGTTATAGCTCTATTATTATTTTCTCTAGAAGGCGGAGTGGGGTAGTACGGCGATTTTAAAGACTATTTGGTGTTACTAGCGTTACGATTAGGGTATTAGGAAAGGTTCCTGTCTATAATAAAAGCGAGTTAGTTAAGTATATTTATAGGGATATTTTAGAAACTTACTATTACATAAATCTTCTGCCCTTATTGCAGTATTAGGTATTAGATATATTGGCTTTATATCTCGCTCGTCCCCTTATTAAATTTGCTTTAATAAATAAGCATGCCCTTTTTCTACTACTTGGCCCCTAAGGTTTATTGACCCAGTAACGCTAGAATAACTTCTATCCGTATAAGGATAGGGGTCCGATATATATATATTAACACCACTAGCCTTTTTAGATTTGACTAAGAATAGATAACCCTAATTTAGCTTATATATAACTCGTTTCCGTAGGTAAAAGAAAAGCTTATAGTTTAT
The DNA here is from genome assembly GCF_001692895.1 of Cenococcum geophilum 1.58. Lineage (NCBI taxonomy): Eukaryota > Fungi > Ascomycota > Dothideomycetes > Gloniales > Gloniaceae > Cenococcum > Cenococcum geophilum. Next base: position 2,786,311 of record NW_027137561.1, read on the forward strand.
AATACACCACTAGTTATCTTAGAAGAATCGATTATAGTTACTTAAAGTAAGGTGGAAATTATACTTTAAGAGGGTGTATATTTTTTATAAGCTAAGATTAGAAATAAAACGCAGCTTTAGATTCCTAATAACTATAGCTCTTATAATATAAGGAATATCTAAAGGGCGCCATTCTGGTTCTTTATATAGCTTTATATAGCTCTTATCCATTAGCCGATTCTTTAAATAGATGGAACTAATTTTAGTGCGTAAGTAAAATCGAGAGTATTAAGATAACTTTATGCTAGCTAGCGATATTAGCAGTGCCTTATTTAAAATAAAAGTAGGTAATACCTAAGAAAAATCCTTCCTAAATCCTGTTACCCTAGCCTACATTTTAGAGCTTTAAAATTATTTAGACTATCTAGCCGTAATAAAGACAAAAGCACTATAGACGTTTATCCGAATAGCTAAACCGTTTTGCTATAAAAGAATTGATATCTTCTATATTAGCCCCGTTAAGTTTTAGTAAATGGCAGAACGTCCTATAAATAAAGTCCTTAAAGAGAAGGGTTTTTATAATAAGATAATAGAGCTCTATAGATAAAGCGAGCGAGTTTCTAAGCTCTTTAATCTCCCCTATGGAAGTACAGTAAGCTTTTATAAATTCTATTAGATTCTATAAGCGGCGCTCTACGGAGTTTTAGTAGACGTTGCTATTATAGATACTCTTATTAGTATAAAGCGAAGATATCGCAGCTTCTTTATAGCGCTTAAGTAAGAGAGATATTCCGGCTCTATTATAATTGTTAATAAGGATAAATACTATAATATCGTTTTCTATAGAAGTGTAAAGCCCCGTATTTTATCTTGCCGTATACCAGTTATCTACAGTAGAGGGTTTTTGTTAGTATAATAATAGTAGTTACAATAGTTGAGTTCCCTTCCAGAGTATTAGAAGCCAACTCCTATACTATTCCTCTTATAGTAGCTGCTCAAGCAGCTAGAGCATTGGGGTTTTGTTATAGTCGTTTAAGCGGTTTAAGGGGAGTATATTTAATAAAATTTAGATCTTATATATGGCAAGATAGTAAGCTAGATTAGTAACTAGGATTTTAAGCAAGAAGATAAATAGGTTTGTCGTAAGGCAGAGGCTAGTAGAGTTAAAAAAGGATATCCTGCTGCATTTATGGAGACGGGCCTAATAGCAAAAGGGCACGCGTTAATATATATTCGAGCAATAAAATATACTTAGAGTTATTCCCTTAGAAGTTATAAGCCCTTAGTAGGTTATTTATTTTTGCTATTACCTAAGGCATTATAGTAAATGGGCAGAAGGGGACTAAAGTTAGAACCGCTTTAGCCACTATGCCTAATATAGTATGTTTATAGGAATATCCTATAAATATGCCATATTAGGCATAGTGGACTACTAATTACTAACTCTTTGGAATATGCCCTTTACTTTTACCGGTTCCCTCTTCCCCAGTAAAACGCTACTATAATACTTATAAGCCTTCGGCGATTGTAATCCCCTATAATAGGGTTCCGGCTTATTAATAAAAAGCAATCCTAATATTATTAGTTATATAAGCTTATTTCCCATACTTTAGATTAATCGTTTAATCCCTAAATGCCCGTTTAAGAGAGAAAGCATATAGACTTTTAACGCCTTAATAATAGACACCAAGTCTAGTATAGTTTTATTAATACAGCACTTAGTTCCAAGAAAAGGAAAGGGTGCTTATATTATTGCAAACTAACTTAAGTTTCCAGGACGGCATATCTTAATAGTCTTTAGATATATCTAAATCGAAAAGCGTAATAAGGGGACGACTCGGATATATAGAGCTGGTTTCACCCGATTTAAGTATATATACACATTTACCTTCTATATACTCTATTTTCCGCCTTAGACTTTTTCTATATAGCATTTATTGCCTATATCTATACTCTTGTCGCCTTAAGGCCTTACTAATTACTTGCCGCAGCTACGCCCTGCCAGGCTTTCCTTTCTACTATATTTTCTCTTACTATTATTTCTGCTACTAGTTATAGACTTATAGCTGTTATATATGGTTTCTTATAGTATTTAAATATTCTACCTCTTTTTACTTTTAAACGCGGGCCTTATATAGTGACTTATATTACTCTTGTTTTTTATTCCCTCTATATTATTATAGGAGTAATTAGTATTTCTTTTATAGTAGTTGGAGGTGGTATAGAATCTATTTACTAAGCAGGAATAGTCATTTCCTAGACCTTATTATAGGCTATACCCTTCCCTATCTATCTATTTAAAGTAAGTCTTACTCTACGCCTTCTATTACCTATACTAATTAGAATTTTAGAGTATAATGCTATATAAGATTATTAAGAGTGAACTGTCCTACGTTAGTAGGAGTCTTAATCGCTTAGTAATAAAATTAAGTATAAGTATATCTTATAGGTTAGTATATTGGTTCCCTATCCTAATAACCCTAGTAGGTCTTACTTTTATAATAGGCCTTGCCCGGTAAGTATGCAATACTCCAATTTACCGTATAGCGCTAATCTTGTGGAGGTTGGACTTAAAAATTAGATCTATTGTGTAAGTCGTTATACTAGCCTTTATGCTAGCGACACCCATAGGTTATTTATATAAATCCTTATATAGATCCTTTAATATAAGGGTAAAAGGTAACAGCGGGTATATTATAGGGGTGAACACCGTTATTTTTATAGTAGAAACTATTTATCTAAGCGCTCTAGTTATTTTTAATGCTTTTTAGGGGATTGCGTTCCTATCGGAATATAATATTTACATTATAAATCTAGTACATCTACTAAAATTACTAGTTATAGTTTATTAACGGTTATAGGTCTTTTCCTATCTATTAGCTTTCCTTACTCTTTGTTAATCTTATAAAACCTTAGCGCCTATTATACGGGTTCTTAAATAGGCTTTTAGGGAAGCCTAAAATCCGGAGGAGGTCCTCTATATATAGAGTGCAAGTGCTGCTAGGTTATAATAGGTAAATATAAACTTCCGAGCCTCCTATAAAATTTGGCTAATAATCTGGTAGCTATTAAATAACGCTTCTCGCTGTCGAGCTAGTATATCCCCTTATACCTCGGCCGAAGTATTTAAAACCACTATTCTTAAAGACCTTAAAATAAGATCCAGTACCTTAGAATACGGAGAATCAATATATAGTAATGCTAATAATCCACTATCTGCCGGCTATAACAACGGCTTAAAGGCCTACTCTAATAATATTAAATACCCCCTCTTTCCTCCTCCTCTATATATTCCCTATAAAAAGGGTAAGTAGCAGCTAGCTTTTTTACTGCCCTTTATTTTAAAATATAGGCGTACTAACGGTTGTAATCGCTTTAGGGTTGTTTAGGGACGCCCCTCTAATCCGCTAGACTTAATTAAATTGCTTTCTTCTTATATAACTAGCTTACTATCTTCTTTAATGGAATACGCCTAGTCGGCGGTTAGAAGCCTTAGTATTCGCCCTTATATTATTAATAAAGGCCTAAAAAAGTCGCCCCTTACGCTAGATTCTAGCCTAGTAATATATTAGGTATAGAGACTACTGTTTAGGTACGTAGAATTTACAGCCTTATAAGCCGACTCCTATTTATACTAAAAATTTATAGTAATATTTAAAGATAATATATCCTCCTACTATTAATTATCCTAGGGTTTACCGCTTCCAGGACTTAACGCTTAGTGTAGCCTTCTTAAATATATCCGTTTATATATGCCCTTCTGCGAAACTCGGGATTGCAGACTATATATAGGCAATGTCTTAGTGACTGGGGTTGGTATATTAAAGAGAAGGGCTTAGAGGATATTGTAAACATATAGATGCCGCCTTTCTCTATAGTATCGTAGCAGCTACGGATTGTTTATTTTAGTATTAGACTCCAATATATAATAATAATAAAATCTTTACGCCCCTAAATTAGTCGGCTTGCGCTATTATAGAAAACCTAGTCTATGTAGCCTAGAAATCTAAAAGTAGTGCCACTGCAGCAGATAAGAATGTTAGTTAGAGTAAGCGCGTTCGCAGAATAACTCTCTCCTCTGCCCTAATATTCTATAACTAGCCTTACCTATTCTTACTAGAGCAATTATAAGCGGCTTACGTCTATTTAGAATGTCTTAGCTATATAGTAAATATAAGTGCTAAACTTTTGCCCTAATTGGATGTGTTGACTTAGAAGGTGGGCTAACCTCTTTCTTGCTTACAAGAAATCCTGCTAGTTGTCTAAAGTGCTAGCCTAAATCAGCTGTTATAAATATTAATCTATAGGCCCTAGCGGTCTAAGTTTTCCTTAGGAAACGAGATTATAACTTTAAAGACACTACCTTGCTATATAGTCGCTTACTAGTCCTAACCTGCTAAGCGAGAACCGCGGACGCAAATATAGAGCATTAGAAATCTCAAAGGCATTATCATTACCACCACTATAATTACCCTCGCATAAGTAACTACTTCCCGATTCCACCTAGCATATAGAGCCTAATAAGAACTATTGGCATAAATATAGATATAGAGGAGCTTAAAACCCACTGCCTAAAGAGAAATGGACTTTAGCCGAAGATACCCTTCTTACTTTGCTTAAGGGGAAGCGAATACTAGGGAGAAGTTTAGAAAGTTGCTGTTTACGATACTAAAACTACCTTAAAAATAATCCCTAGGATTTAGTAAAAAAAAACAAGTTGGCTAGGGTATATAATTAGTAGGCATACTCTTAAAGTCCTAACTATCTTCCCTCTAACCTTCTAAAAATTTTTTTAATAAACTAATAATGCGCTTAGGTTTAATAATAAAATATAGTAGAAGGTTGCTATTAAAATACAAATATCCCCAAGAGCTGTAGAATCTATAGCTTGGCAGCTAGGATAATAAGAATTAGGTATATATGCTAATGCTTTAGCTGGTCCTATCTTCCTTTACTCCTATAAATATAATGGCTTTTTACCATTTAGTTAGATTAATCTAGTATTCTATAGATTAGTGCCGACCGCGCTATGCTATAATTGTTATTATAAATAGAGGGACCACGATAAGACGGTTGTAAGTTTATAAGAGGGTAGTATTGCCCTTATATAAGTGTATTTTGATCTATATATAATAACACCCAATATAGACACTATAGGCGAGCGAAATAATTAATAGGGTACCAAGAAGAGGCTATAGTGCGGCTTTTAATGGGCCTAATTTCTTAGAGAGAAATAGTAAGGGTGGGTTATAATTAAGTGGTATAGTATATTCTACTAATATACTCCAAGAACTATCGCGTCAATATAAACTTTATATCCGATTATATAATTTTATTAACAGAATTGTTTTGGAATTTAGCTACGGACCGACCTATCTAACTTACCACTTAATTTTAAAAACTTTTTCTTCTATTCTTATAGATACCGGCTAGCGATTAGGTTAGGTTACTAGTGATATATATATTTTAATTAAATCTCCACGCTTAAAAGTCCCCTTGCTTAGATAAGAGACCGGCGGTAGAGTAAAGAACTTAAAGGCAGTATAAAATACGCTTCCCTATATATATTTGAGCGTCTTCTTATCTTATACCATCTAGCGATCCCAATTTAAGCCTTAGACATTACTATCCGTAACACTAATAGTAGCCCTATATTCTATTAGTGTTTAGAGCATAGCTAAAGGCGAGGCAATATAAAGATAACGCTTTTATAGGGGATATTTAGTAGAAACGTATTATTTAATATTATTAATAAATACGCTCACTAAGGCTTCGCGGGGCTTAGTTAAATACTAAGCTATAATAACTTAAAGTGCGGGAATACCGTTTGCAGTCTCTGGTTATATAGGCTAAAAATATAGTGCGTATATAGGATTCTAGTATTATTAAAAAGCTATAGGCAGTATTTATTAGTCTATAACTAATTATAATTATTAGCTTTAGTTTGTTCCGCGATATATAAGGCTTAAAGGGAGCGAGGCTCCAATACAGCGAGGCTCTAATATAGTAATTCTAAAGAAGCGCTAGGTATGGTGCAGCTGCAAAAGCGGGTTAATTATTGGGTTGGTTATACACGCGCCTACGATCGATTACGTGGCTAATCCTAAAAAATTTATAGTGGTTAATTGACCTATTTCCCGAAAATAGGTTTTAGTTCCTAGAACCGGATCTAGTATATATAGATAATACCTTATTTACTTAGACTATATAGCATAGCTTAACGCAAACTTACAGAGCCGTTAGCTGAGGTTGCTATAATTATACTAACTTTACTAAGGACTGGAGACTAGACGGAGCAGGCCTCTATATAATCGCCTAAAAGCGTATATAACGTATAACGGAGCCTTGTAGCAGGAACTACGGTAAACTCGTTAATAGGCTAGGTATGTAGGTATTGCAAGTAAGTCAATAACGTAATAACAACTAGTGGAGTGGTTGCCTAATAGATTAACTCTAATTGTATTCTAAGAATTACTACGAGGAAGGAACTATCTAGGTAGGGACTAAGGGTCCTTAAATACACAACCGTACTCCTAAGAAAGTCGTTACTCTATCTACTCTATCTACTCTATTCGCTCTATTATAGATCTTATAGATTACACAGATTATATAGATTATATTACGTGACTCTACTTACTATTCCTCGTTATATGGTTCTATGGGTTCCATTCTAGACCGTACTTATATTAACTAACTAGCTTTTTCCAACTCCTCTCTAAGTAGTTATAATATTGTACTTAAAGCGTTTATAACACTATCTCCCTTCTCTCTATCTTTGTCCTTAAAGATACCTAGTATCTCTAAGTTGTTTACTAGAGGTGTAATACCTATCTAATTAATTTAGTTAATATCGTTACTTATAATACCTAAAGCCTCTTCTTTTTCTTTAACCCTTTATTATACGCGTACAGTCTCTTCCATACTATTGCTTGGTAAAGTAATACTATTTCTATATTCTTATTGCGCGAAAGAGGGGTTAGTCTGTATTACGTTAGTAAGTCCTTTATCTTAACAGCCCTCTTTCTATATAGAGTGTACTAAAGTAAACATTTAATTGTCTTGTGATATTCGCTTAATTTCTAAAGCTAAGTATACGCGTCCTATAACTCTTAATAGTCTCTAAGTTCTCTAAGTAATTTATTATAGGGTTTTATGTTTAATCTATTGCTATAAAGCTTAATAGTAAGCTGTCCTTAGCGCTGCTTACGATTTAACGTGCCTTAGAAGAGTCCGCATGTGTCCTTAAAGCTTAGCGTCTAGCTTACGCTCGTCTTTAGCGTTTAGAACGTATTTATAAGAAGGTTTATTTAAAGGAGTGGAAACTTATTTAATAAGGTTTATAGGAACTTAGTAATAAAAAAACAGATTCTCTTTTAATAGAGAAGGAAATAACTCTAAGTAGTTCGGCAGTCGCTCTTCCTAGGTCCCCCTTAGGTAACTCGTTCTTTAGTAATTCCTCTTTATTAATATTGCCTAACCTTTTCTCTTCTAATACTCCTATACCTTTCCTATAGCGTTCTTTAGGTTCTTTAATAGCTCCTAAGTAGTCTTATTATAGCCTATCTACTTTACTTTATACTATATTTTATTATCTACGTCCTTATAACTAACGATCTTTAAAACTTACTATTTACCTTCCTCTTATCCTCTATATATGTCTGCTTTATAGACCAGTAGCTTAATATTTCTATATACTGGCTCTAGCATTGCGATATACTATATAGGGTAGATCTTTATCCTAGCTAGTAGGTTTAACTTAAATGTAACTGGTGAAATTTTCTATATAATTTTAAAAGGTCCTAGTCTAACGTAGTCTAACTTCTTGCTTAGTTATTAACTCTTAAAATTTTTATATAGTAGCTATACTTTATCTCCCTCCTTAAGATCTGGTCCTTTAGATCTCTTAGCATCGTAGTACTTTTTTATCCTTTACTGTACTACCTTAGCTATTTCTGTAAGGTTTGCATAAAGATTTATTAAACTCTTTATTCTTTACTTAGCTATGCTACTTATCTTCTTTACTTAATATAGCAATAATAAGGTCCTTAGCTGATATCCGTAATTCGCCTTAAATAGTAATATGCCTATTCCTTCTTATAGTGTTATATTATATATAAACTATATAACTACATTAGCATTTTGTTGGGGTGTCAAGATCCTAGAGGCCTCCTAATAGGATTTTGATTGTCTTAGAGGTCCTAGAGGTCCTAACAGGCTCCTAACAGGCTCCTAGCAGGATTTTAATTTTCCTAATCATCCTGGTTATCCTAACAGGCTCCTACTAGGATCTTTAATTTTCTATTAGGGTCCTGTCAGGTTCTGACAGGAAACTAGTATTCCTAATCGTCCTGTTAGGTTCCTGGCAGGATACCCCTAAGCGACACCCCTCCTAATACCCCCCCCCCAAAAGCGACACCTCTGCACACCCTCAAGCAACACCCCTAATGCGACACCCCCCTCATGCGACACCCCCCTCATGCGACACCCCCCTCATGCGACACCCCCCCACCTTAGGTGCGCGCGCGCGCGGCATATAGTGCTATCGGGCGCGACACACAGTGCTATTGGGTCCCGCTATATTCCCGATAGCCTACACATGCCTCTACCAAGTTACCCCCTTTATAGCCACCTTATTTTTTACCCTTCCTTACATCCTCCCTACCTTAGGAGGCACTAGAACAGCAGCCAGCAGAGGACCGTCGCTAGAACCAGACGACCATCGCCAGAACTAAACAACCGTTGCCAGAACCAGATGACGTCCTAGAGCCAGACGACCGTCCTAAAACTAGACGACCGTTACCAAAACTAGACAACGACCTTTCGAACAACCAGCCAGCGAATACCACGAACGATTCAATTAATCGATCGATCGAATTAAACCAGAGCTTTTAATATCGGCCCATTACCAAATCGAATCAAGGCCTCCTAGGGAGGCACCCTAGACGACCACCGTTCGAATGTATAGCTAGCGAACGGCCATAGAGAACGATCTAAATCAATTAGATCCTTCAAATCGGGCCAAACCCCCCCCGAATTAAATTGGATACTAACATAGGCAGGCAGGCAGGAGGCAGGTAGGAGAGGACCGTCGCCAGAACCAGAGACCGTCGCCAGAACCAGACGACCGTCGTCAGAGCCAGACGGCCGTCGTCAGAGCCAGACGGCCGTCGTCAGAGCCAGATGGACCGTCGCCAGAGCTAGACGACTGTCGCCAGAGCCAGACGATAATCATTCAAAACGACCAGCTAGCGAAACACCACAATCGATTCAATCGATCGATTAAATCGAACCAGAGCCTCAATATCAGCCCGTTACCGAATCAAATCGAATCAAGGCCTCCTAAGGAGGCACCCCAGACGACCACCGTTCAAACGTACAGCCAGCGAACGCCCATAGAGAACGACTCGAATTAATACAATCAATCGAATCAAGTAGAACCTTCAATCGGGCCAACCTCTCCCCCAAATTACAGATACAGACGGTAGGCAAGACAGGTAGGCACAGGCACAGGCAGGCACAGACAGGTAGGACAGGCAGGACAGGCAGGACAGGCAGGCAGGCAGGCAGGCACTAGGCCTAGTTAGGAAATCAGCACACGGCCGGGTCGTCGGGAACACCGCCGATCAACAATTTGGAGCCTCCGCGAGAGGCTCCTCAGTCGATCGCCCGACACTCGAGCGATCGTAGAGCTCCATGACAGACACAGGCGGTGGGCAGAAAAGATTGATTTGGATTATTTAGATTATATATAATTTTTTTTTAAATTTTTTTTTTTTCACTAGCTGCAAATACTAGAGTGTTATTATCCTTATTTTTAAATCTAGAATTTTTATTATTGTCCTGATGGTCCTAATTGTCCTAATTGTCCTGATGGTCCTGGAGGTCCTGGAGGTCCTGGAGGTCCTAGTAGTCCTAGTGGTCCGGGCGACCTCCTGACAGGCTCCTGGCAAGATGCCGAGTGTGAGTATCTCCTGGAGCTCCTAACAGCCCTGACAGGAGCTGTCAGGAGCTGTCAGTACTGTTAGGAGGCATAAATATTTTACTAATGTAGTAATAGCAATACCTAATTATTCTATATATAATTAATATAATGCCTTAGATACTATTCTAGTGTCTAATTTAATCTTTTTATTTAACCGTCTGTCTGTAGATAATATACGGTAAAAGTTGCTACTTAAACTCCTTACTCTGCTAAGAATACTTCCTAGAATACTGCTATGAATTTTAAATCTCTATCCGATATAATCTTGCTTAATACTCTATATCTTATAAATACTTCTTTAATATAGATTCTAGTAATATCTTCCGCTAATATTTCTTCTAAACATGCTATAAAGTATCCCCACTTTATAAGCTTATCTATTATTACTAAGATTATATTATAATCTTATCCGGTAATAGGGTCTCTTAACTTTAGTAACTTAATAATAAAGTCCCATAATATAACCTCCTATAGTCTCTCTAGTATTTTAATAGGTTATAGCTCTCTATATAGCTTATACCTTATTAGTTTATTTCTTTAGCAATCTAAATATTCTTTTATAACTTACCTAGCTAGTCCCTAGATTCTATCAATAATATACTCTTCTTAAAGTCTTAATACTAAGCCTATAGCTCCGTTGTGTCCTTAAGTTAGTCCTTTATAAAATAACTCAATAAACTCCTTTGCAATAGATCTTAGTACGTATATTACTTCTTAATTTTTGTACTACTCTAAGTCTAGATCCTCTATTTATACGTCTAAGATCTTTTATATTTAATCACTCTCTAGTAATTTATAGATCTTCTCTTCTTATATTACTGCAATCTTTAAATAATTATACCTAATTAATTTATCTATATCCCTTCGCAACAAAGCCCCTAATGGCTTTTTATTGTTTTGTAGTTTAGCCTTTCTGCTTAAAGCGTCTGCTTATGCATTCTCTGTACCCTTAATATACTAAATCTTAAAATGGTATTCTATAAGCATCTCCGCCTATTTAACCTATTTGTAATTAAGTTCTTTTATTATTAGGAACCCTATTAGGTTCTTATAATCCGTCTTAACTATAAATGGTTTTTCTATGCCTTATAAGAATAATCTCTATTCCTTTAATGCTATAACTATACCTAATAACTCCTTGTTATAGATGTTATAGTTTAGTTCCGGTGGTGTTATCTTTTAACTATAGTATGCCACTAGGTGCCATCTATCTTTATATTTCTATAAAAAGCACGCTCCTAGTATATAGTCTAATATATCCGTTTTAACTACTATCTCTAACTATAGTTAATAGATTTTAAGAACTGGCTCCTAGGTAAATAACTATTTAATTCTCTTAAACAGTTTCTTTTATTCCTCTCCCTATGCCTATAATTCTTCCTTCTTTATTAATCTCGTAAGTAGCTTAATATCCTTTAACTATTAAGCTATAAACCTTTTACAGTAGTTGCAGAACCCTAGAAATAACCTTAACTATATTATATTTTCTAGTTCTTGCTAATTCACTATAGCCTCGATCTTCTTTAGATCTATACTAAGTTAGCCTAGTTTAATAATAAATTTAATAAAATCTGTCTTCCTAGTAAAGAATTTGTATTTCTTAACTACTACTAGTATTTATTCTTCTTGTAGTCTCTCTAAGACCTATTTAATGTATTCCCTATGTTTTTCCTTACTTATTAAATAGATAATAATATTATTAAGGTATACCATAATAAATTTATCTAAGTATTCTCTTAATACATTATTAATACGCTTCTAAAACATTACTAGTGCGTTTATAAGCCCGAATTATATAACTAGTGGTTTATATAGTCCTTCCTTTAACCTAAAGGCTGCCTTCCATTTATTGCCTTTCTTAATTCTAATCTAATGGTACGCCTATCTTAGATCTATCTTTGTAAAGATTTACACATTACCAATTCTATCTTAGATCTTACTAATTAAGGGTAAAGAATACCTATCCTTTCTGGTAATGCTGTTTAACTATCTATAGTCAATATATAGCCTAAGTTTTCTATTCTTCTTTAGTACGAATAGTACTAGATATCCTGCTAATAACTGTAATAGTCTAATATATCCTTTTTAAAGGTTTTTCTAGACAAACTCCTTAAGTGCCTATAACTCTTTTTCTGTTAACTTATAAGTTAGGTAAAACCTTAAACTTATTCCTAGTTCTAGCTCTATTTTATAGTCCTATACTATATAATCTAATAGCTTTTTACTTTCTAGTGACTATAGCTTCTTACTATACTTATAGTATTTCTTTAGTATATGGCTTAATCCTTAATTGGTTTCCTTATATATCGCTCCAACTTAGTACTATACTAACTTAGTTTATTATTATATCTTATATTATTATATATCTCTAATATCAACCTAACCTATAACCTAATCGATCTTTAGATTATATTCTTATAACTAAGGTATTCCTAATACTGCCTTATTATTTCCTAATAGTAATATATTAAAAGACATCTTAATTTATCTCCCTTTAATAGTTATCTAAACTGGTTCTATTTTAAGATTAATAATACCTCCTCTATAGGCTATTAGATCTCCTAAAATTGTTACTAATAGATAAGGGTGCTCTTTTTGCCTATATAGTAGCCCTATTCTTTTAACTACTATTAGTAAAATATGGTTCTATATTACCCCACTATTTACTAGTACTTTAAACTGTTAATCTTACTAATTAACTTTTAGGTTTAGGTATTATCCTTAAATTCCTTTAAGGGTTTAAGGCTCTACTACTAGCTCCCTCTAGTCCTATAGGCCTCTACTTTTCCTAACTATTAGCTACTTAATTCTATTACACTTAGCTTATTCTTTAGCTAATGCCTAGTTTGATTTTTGTCTTTAATATACCATAGATAGGTATTCTCTAGATATTCCTACTATTGTTATCTATCTAAGCATTCTTCTATAAGGAATCTTCCTAGTTAAAGTATTAAACTTCCTTCCTTTTAGACTTCTGCTAGATACTAGCCGTATATATACTTAGCATTCCTGTACTATTGTTTATCTATTATTTAGTATATCCTTATAGGGTATTTCCGGTTCTTTTCCTTCGGATTCTTGTGTATCTTATATATATTATCTACGCATATAATCCATAATAGTGTATAGTATACTAGGTGCTTTAGGTTAACTCTTAACTTATCTTTATCCTTAAGTTTAAACCTCTATCACACTAATCTAAACGTTATAACTTTATTCGCAGGTACTAAGACGCGTCTCTTGCTTTTTTAGTCCTCTAATTATTCCTCTAGATCCTTTAATATTATAATTAAGGCTCCCTTAATATAATTTATCGCTTTTTCCGTAATTAGGTGGTCTTAGATAACTTTTTTATCTATCTATATATAGAAATCTTCCCACTTATTATTATATCGTTACCTATACTACTTTTAGTATAGCTGCTAGAGTATATACGGTCTGTTCGTAAGGAAGTATCTTCTTATTACTATGTTATAATAGCCTTTTATATATCGTTCTTTAAACCTAGTAGGAATCCCTAAATCCTCTTTATTTTCCAGTTTGGTAAGCCACTTAGCTCTTAGTATACCTATTCTTAGCCTATTAGTGATTCTTTATATAGGTGCTCTGTCCTTTATACGACCTAGTATACTAGATCTTATATCTAGTTTCTTTTCTTACTATACGATAATTCTTGCTCTGAACTCGTCTATAGTTTCTTGTTATTTACGTCTTGTAATTAGATCTTTAAAGTTCTCTTACTTCTTAATTACTATATCGGCTTTTTAATCTTTAAGTTAAACACTATATTTGTCTGGTAAGTCTTCTAGGTCTATATATCTATCTCCTAATCTAACTACTGTTTATACTATAGATTCCCTAATCTATAGCGAAGCCTCTTACTTCTTTTTTATAGGTGTCTTTATTTATACTCCGAATTCTTAACCCCTTAGATTCTCCCTAAGCTTGCTTCTTTCTTAAGCTACGCTCCAGCCTTAGTCCAACTAGGCTTTACTAGTGTCCTCGTCTCGTCTTAAGAGTCCTAGATCTTACTTATCTCGTCTTAAGAATCTTATGCCGTTAGGAAACGTCGTCCTGAGCTTATTTATATGTTGCTAAACTAAGCTATTTCTCTATCCCATCGGTTTTCGTCCGTTATGGGTCCTTAAGCATACCTTATCTTATTTTAAGAATCTTAGTCATCTCTTATCTCGTCTTAAGATTCTTAAGCCTTTAGCCTTTTACCTTTATTAAGTAGTAAGCTAGCACTAGTAGTCGTCTACTTGCTTAATTATCTTTAGATATTACTCCTTCCGTTTTATAAAGTAATAGATGCCGTATCCAATGGTGTTATAATACCCGTTACTAAATCTTGCTCTATAGCGGTTGCAGTCTCTACTTCTATTACGTTATTAAGGTTTAAATACCCCTAGTTAGTTCCTTTACTATCCTCGTCGCTGTTAATTAATAAGTACTCTAACTTTATTATTATTGTTGCTAATTATTATCCGCACGTTACTATAATATCTTAATTTTGTAACAGAACCTTGTAGCAAGAACTACAATGGGCTTGTTATTAGGCTAGGTGTGTAGGAAATGCAAGTACAAAAGTCAACAACGTAATAACAACTGGTGGAGTGGTTGCCCAACAGATTAACTCTAATTATATTCTAAGAATTACTATAAGGAAGGAACTATCTAGGTAGGGACTGAGGGTCCTTAAATACATAACCATACTCCTATAAAATCCTTCTTATATATAATATACGTGTGCTCTATCTGCTCTATTATAGATTACACAGATTATATAGATTATACAGATTATATTATATAACCTTGGTTACCATTCCTTGTTATATAGTTCTATCGGCTCCATCCTAAACCGTACCTATATTAACCAACTAGCTTCTTCCGTCTCTTTTCTAAGTAGTTATAACATTATACTTAAAGCGTCCGTAACACCATCTCCCTCCTCTTTATCTTTATCCTTAAAGATTTAAAATATCTCCAAGTTGTTTACTAGAGGTGTAATATCCGTCTAATTAATTTAGTTAATATTATTGCTTATTATACCTAAAGCAATTTCTTCTTCCTTAACTGCTTGTCGTGCTCGCACTATTACTGCAATATTATCTCTTAGTGAGATTATACCATCTCCGTGTTCTCGCTGTTTAAAAGAGGGATTAGTTTATATTGCGTTAGCGAACCCATCTTCGCAATAACCGTCCTCTTACTTAAAGTATACTAAAGCGAATATTCGTTCGTCCTATAACGTTTACTCTACTTCTAATACTAAATATACGCGATCTATTACCCTTAATAGTTGTCTAGTTCCCTAATTAATTTGTCTTAGGGTTTTATATTTAATCTACTGCTGCGCAGCTAGATAATAAACTATCTATTACTTTTACTAAATTGCGCCAATCTTAGGACGCTAAATAGGAGGCTGCCAATGCTCAGCAACGGGCTCTTAAGTCTCGTTTGGCGGCGTCCACTCAACTAATCCGTCTTAAAAAGGTGCGTAAGAAGGTTTATTCTAAGGAATAGAAACTTATAGAATAAGGTTTATAGGAACTGGGTAATAAAAGAACGGATTCTCCTCTAATAGAGAAGGAAATAGATCCGAGTAGCTCGGCAACTGCTCTTCTTAGGTCCCCCTTAGGTAACTTATTCTTTAGTAATCCTTTTTTATTAATGCTGCCTAACCTAATCTCTTCTAATACTCCTGTACCTTTCCTATAGCGTTTTTTAAATTCTCTAGTGGCTCCTAGGTAGTTTTAGTGTAGCCTATCCACTTAACCTTATACTACGTTTTATTGTTAATATCCTTATAATTAACAATCTTTAAAACTTGCCATTTGTCTTCTTCTTATCCTCTATACGTGTCTGCTTTATAGACCGGTGGCTTAATATTCCTATATACTAGCTCTAGCATTATAATATGCTATATAGGGTAGATCTTTATTTTAGCTGGTAGGTTTAACTTAAACGTAACCAATAAAATCCTCTACGTAATTTTAAAAGGTCCTAGTCTGACGTAGTCTAACTTCTTACTTAGTCGTCAACTCTTGAAATTTTTGTGTAGTAGCTACACTTTATCTCCCTCCTTAAGATCTAGTCCCTTAGATCTCTTAGCATTATAGTACTTTTTTATTCTTTCTTATACTTTCTTTACTAATTCCATAAGGTCTGCATAAAGATTTATTAACGTCTTTATTCTTTCTTTAGCTATACTACTCGTTTTCTTCGCTTGCTATAGTAATAACAATATTCTTAGCTTATATCCGTAATTTGCCTTAAATAGTAATATGCCTATTCCTTCTTAAGGTATTATATTATATATAAACTATATAACTGGTAATAGCAATACCTAATTATTCTATGCATAATTAACGTAATGCCTTAAATACTATTCTAGTGTCTGATTTAATCTTTCCGTTTAACCGTCTATTTATAAATAATATACGGTAGAAGTTGCTGCTTAAACTCCTTACTCTGCTAAGAACACTTCCTAGAATACTACTACGAATCTTAGATCTCTATCCAATATAATCTTACTTAGTGCTCTATGTCTTATAAACACTTCTTTTACGTAAATTCTAGCAACATTTTCCGCTAAGATTTCTTCTATACATGCTATAAAGTATCCCCACTTTATAAGCTTATCCACTATNACTAAGATCGCGTTATAATCTTATCCGGTAATAGGGTCTTTTAATTTTAGTAACTTAATAATAAAGTCCTATAATATAACCTCCTATAGTCTCTCTGGTATTTTAACAGGTTATAGCCCTCTATATAGCTTATGCCTCGTTAGTTTATTCCTTTAGCAATCTAGATATTCCTTTATAACTTTTCTAGCTATCCTCTAGATTCCGTTAATAATATACTCCTTTTAGAGTCTTAACACTAAGCTTATAGCTCTATTATATCCTTAAGTTAGTCCCTTATAAAAGTCTTCTATAAACTATTCTACTATGCTTCTTAGGATATACTTCGCTTCTTAATTTTCGTATATATCCGTCTGTAGATCTTCTAGCTATACTTCTAGAATTCTTTATACCTAAAAGCTTTCTAGTATCTTATAAACTTTCTCTAGTTTATTATCTTCTCGAGTTACTATAATTTTTAGATAATTATACCTAATTAATCCGTCTATATCTTTTCGCAATAAAGCCCCTAATGGCTTTTCCTTATTTTATAGTTTAGCTTTACGGCTTAGAGCATCTGCCCGCGTATTATCTGTACCTTTAGTATACTAAATCTCAAAATAGTATTCCGCAAGCATCTCTGCCCATCTAACCTATCTTTAGTTAAGTTCCTTTATTATTAGGAATCCTATTAGGTTCTTATAATCCGTCTTAACTATAAATAGTTTCTCTATACCTTATAAGAATGCTCTCTATTTCTTTAATGCTGTAACTATACCTAACAACTCCTTATTATAGATGTTATAGTTTAACTCTAGTAGTGTTATCTTCCAACTATAGTATGCCACTAGGTGCCATCTATCTTAATGCCTTTATATAAAGTATACCCCTAATATATAGTCTAATGCATCTATCTCTACAACCATCTCTAGTCCTAGTTAATAGATCTTAAAAACTGGCTCCTGGGTAAACAATTCCTTAGTTTTCTTAAAGAGTTCTCTTTACTCCTCTCCCTATACCTATAGTTCTTCTTTCTTTATTAACCGCGTAAATGGCTTAATGTCCTTTAACTACTGCGCTATAAACCTTCTGCAGTAATTGCAAAACCCTAGGAACAATTTCAACTATATAACATTCTCTGGTTCCTACTAATTCACTATAGCCTCAATCTTCTTTAGATCTATACTAAGTTGGCCTAGTTTAATAATAAATCTAACAAAATCGGTCTTCTTAGTAAAGAACTCGCATTTCTCAATTACTACTAGCATCTGTTCTTCTTATAGTCTCTTTAAGACCCATTTAACGTGTTCCCCATATTCTTCCTTAGTTATTAAGTAGATAATAATATTATTAAGATATGCTATAATAAATTCGTCCAAGTATTCTCCTAATACATTGTTAATACGCTTCTAGAACATTGCTAGTACGTTTATAAGCCCAAATTGCATAACTAATAGTTTGTATAGTCCTTCCTTTAACCTAAAGGCTGCCTTTTATTCGTTGCCTTCCTTAATCCTAATCTAATAGTACGCCCATCTCAGATCTATCTTTATAAAGATTTACGCATTGCCTATCCTATCTTAGATTTCGCTAATTAAGGGTAAAGGATACCTATCCTTTCTGGTAATGCTATTTAACTATCTATAGTCAATACACAGCCTTAGTTTACTATTTTTCTTTAGTACAAATAGTACTAGATAACCCGCTAATAACTGCGATGGTTTAATATATCCCTTTTATAGATTTTCTTAGATAAACTCTTTTAACGCTCTACCTTCTTCTTCAATAAGCTTATAAATTAGAAAGAACTTTAGACTTATTCCTGGTTTTAACTTTATCTTATAGTCCCATGCTATATATTCTAACAGCTTTTTACTTTCCAGTAACTATAGTTTCTTGCCGTACTTGTGGTATCTCTTTAGTATATAACTTAGTCCTTTTTCTATTTCTTTATAGGTTGCTCCTACTTAGTACCATACTAACTTGGCTTATTATCACATCTTACAGCGTTAAGTATCTTTAATATCGACCTGACCTATAATCCAATCAATCCTTAAATTATACTCCTGTAACTAAGGCATGCCTAATACTGCCTCATCCTATCCTAATAGTAGGATATCAAAAGACATCTTAATTTATCTTCCTTTAATAGTTATCTAAATAGGTCCTATTTNAAGATTNATAATCCCTCCTCNNTAGGTTATTGGATCTNCTAAAATNATNACTAATANGTAANGTTACTCCTTTTATCTATAAGGTAGTCCCATTCTCTTAACTGCTGCTAGTGAAATATAGTTTCGCGTTGCTCTACTATCTATTAGCGCTTTAAACTGCTAATCTTACCACTTAATTCGTAAATTTAGGTATCGTCCTTAAATTCCTTTAAGGGTCTAAGGCTCTACTACTAGCTCCCTTTAGTCCCGTAGGCCTCTACTTTTCCCAACTATTAGCTGCTTAATCCTAGTGTATTTAGCTTACTCTTTAGCCAATACCTAGTTCGCTTTTTATCTTTAATATACTATAGACACATATTTTCTAGGCATTCCCACCACTATTGTCCGTCTAAGTATTCTTCTGTAAGGAATCTTCCTAGTTAAAGTACTAAACTTCCTTCCTCTTAAACCTCTGCTAGATGCTATCTATATATATATTTAGCATTTCTATACTATTATTTGTCCGTTATCTAGTATATCCTTATAGGGTATTTCCGATTCTTTTCCTTTGGATTTTTATACATTTCGTATATATCGTCTATATACGCAATCCATAATAATATATAGTGTGCTAGGTGCTTTAGGTTAACTCTTGGCTTATCTTTATCCCTAAGTTTAAACCTTTATTATATTAATCTGAACGTTATAACTTTATTCGCAGGTACTAAGATACGTTTCTCACTTCTCTAGTCCTCTAAACGTTCCTCTAGATCCTTTAATGTTATAATTAAGGCTCCTTTAATATGCGTTATAGCCTTCTCTATAATTAGGTGGTCCTAGATAACTTTTTCATCCAACTATATATAGAAATCTTCCCACTCGTTATTATGCCTTTGCCTATACCACTTTTAGTATAGCTACTAGAGTATATACGGTCTGTCTATAAGGAAGTATCTTCTTATTACTGCATCGTAATAGCCCTTTATGTGTCGTTCTTCGAACCTAGTTAAAATCCCTAGATCCTCTTTATTTTCCAGTTCGGTAAGCCACTTAGCTCTTAGTATGCCTGCTCTCAGCCTATTAGTGATTCTTTATACTAGTGCTCTATCCTTTATACGTCCCAATATGCTAGATCTCTTGTCTAGTTTCTATTCTTGCTATGCGATAATTCTTTATCTAAACTCTTTTATGGTTTCTTTTGGTTTACGCCTTATGCTTTAATCCTTAAAGTTATCTTGCTTCTTAATCCTAGTATTAACTTTTTAATCTTTAGGCTAAATACTGTGTTCCCCTAGTAAGTCTTCTAGGTCTATATATCTATCTCCTAGTCTAATTGCTATTTATGCTACAGATTCTCTAATCTATAAAGAAGCTCCTTACCTCTTATCTATAGGTGTCCTAATTCGTACTCTAAATTCTTAACCCCTTAGATTACTTAATCTTAAGCTTGCTTCTAACTTAAGCTTAGCTCCTACCTTAGTCTAACTAGGCTTACTTAGTGTTCTCATCTCGTCTTAAGAGTCTTAAATCTCACTTATCTCGTCTTAAGAATCTTATATCGGTGGGAACTTCCGTCCCGAGCTTATTTATATATCTTTAAACTGAGCTACTGCTCTACTCCATCGGTTATCGTCCGTTGTAGGTCCTTGAGCTTGCCTTATCTCGTCTTAAAAATCTTAGTCGTCTCTTATCTTGTCTTAAGAATCTTAAGCCTTTAGCCTTTTACCTTTATTAAGTGCCGAAGTGGTTTGCTATTCTACTTCTCTTGCGTCTTATAAAGCGATAGACATCGTGTCTAGTGGGGTCTCGATCCCTACTAATATTCCCTATTCTATAGTGGAATTATCCTCTGCCTCTAGTATAATATCTTTAAGGTTTACTCGCTCCTAGTAAGCGGCCCTTATTGCCTTATTATTACGGAATATTTCACCTATGTTAAATTTATCATCCTTAATGTCCGATCTACGAACTAGTTTATTAGTTCCTCTATATCCTATAGGTACTAGCTCTTATAGCCAATAGCTTACGCCGTACTTAGCGTCCTTATAAATTCGGCATATATTATTATAACAAAACGCAAAACTTTTGATTAAACATTCCTTTGTTCCTTGTAGCATATTATTATCCCTCTATACATATATGTCGTCTGCTAGTCTCGTGCCCTTTACTATATAGTAACTCTATCCACTTCTATAGTCTCTAACGTAATAACCCTATTTTCCGCAATTTATATAAGCTCCTTTTTTAAACTATTTCTCTTGCTATAGAGTCCGCCTAAATGTCTTCTACTATTAAGATCCCTAATTCGGCCTCTGCTCCTTAAACCTTTAATTACTTAATCCTTATCCTCTGGGTTTCTATGGTTTGCTCCATCTCTTATAGGCTTCTTTAGTACTACTTAGGTCCATTAGCTCTGCGCCATACTATATTTTCTGACTTGGCTTTTATTATTACGTACTCTGCGCCTTATATAACTATAGAACTCTATCCTAACCTCTCTTAGCCTGTTCCCTTTAGAAGATCCTATTATTAATCTTAATCACTTAATCTATTAATTCCCTTAGGGTGTCCATATCTTCTATTAGGATAATTACGTCCTAGACTTTTGCCTTAAGTCCCTGTTTATACTATGCCATAAGCGCCCTATTATTCCACTCTACTTATATTGCTAGTGTCTAGAACTGTATTATATACTTAATTACTGAAGTTTGTTGTACGAGGTTCTAGAGTTTTCTTTCCGCTATAGTTATTTCTTCTAGGTCTCTAAACATCTGCGTAAGTTATTCTGCGAATTCTTCCTAACTTAAGAACATAAATCGCACATCTTGGTTAGTGGTCGTTATTCTATTTGCCTATATCTCTATAAGGTAAAGTTTAAACCACTTAAGTGCTTTTCCTAATAAGAATAGTCCTGCGTAGGCTATCCGATCTATAGGTATAGGTAACTTTACTCCCTCTTATAAGACCTTAAAGTACATCTGCGTAAGAAATCCTTTAAGCTTTAACCTCTCTCCTATAAATCTCTTAATTAATAGTAGCTTAATCTTTGCTGCTCCTATCCCATTAAGTCTTTCTTCCAACACTACATTATTAGCTATTAGCTAGTTGACTATTTCCTATAGCTGTCCGACCGTCATAGGTTGCTATAAGTTAGTATCTGCTATACTGGTATTACCTTCTGTCCTTAAAGTAGTTGCTGCCGTTAATAGCGTTATGGTGGCTGCTTTTGGTGGCATATTATTTAACTTCTTATATTAATACTATAACCGTAGTAGTAATTGTGTAACGGAACCTTATAGCAAGAACTATAATAGGCTCGTTATTGGGCTAGGTGTGTAGAAAATGCAAGTATAAAAGTCAACAACGTAATAATAACTGGTGGAGTGGTTACCTAACAGATTAACTCTAATTGTATTCTGAGAATCACTATAAGGAAGGAACTATCTAGGTAGGGACTAAGGGTCCTTAAATACACAACCGTACTTCTATAAAATCCTTCTTATACGTAATATACGTGTGCTCTATTTACTCTGTTATAGATTATATAGATTACACAGATTATATAGATTATATTATGTGACCTTAGTTACCATTCCTCGTTATATAGTTCTATTGGCTCTATCCTAAACCGTGCCTGTATTAACTAACTAGCTTCTTCCGTCTCTTTTCTAAGTAGTCGTAACATTGTACTTAAAGCGTCCGTAACAAATTTAGCTTATAGAGTTAATCTTATTCTTCGTCTAACTCTTTAGTTTCTTTAAGTCCTTTTAACTCTAGCTCTTATAGCTAATAGCTTGCACTATACTTAGCGTCTTTATAAATTTGGTATGCGTTATTATAATAAAACGTAAAACTTTTAATTAAACCTTCCTTTGTTCCTTATAGCACACTATTATCCCTTTATATATCTGTGTTATATACTACTAGTCTAGTTCCCTTTACTATATAATAACTTTAACTACTTCTATAGTCTCTGGCGAAATAACCCTATTTTCCGCAATTTATATAAGCTCCTTCTTTAAACTATTGCTTTTGTTATAGAGTCCGCTTAAACGTCTTCTATTACTAAGATCCTTAGTTTAGCCTATGCTCCTTAGTCCTATAATTACTTAATCCTTAACCTCTAGGTTTCTATGGTTTCTTACTCCATCTTTTATAGGTTTCTTTAGTACTACTTAGGTCTATTAGCTCTACGCCATACCATATTTTCTAATTTAGCTTAGGTTATTGCGTACTCTGCGTCTTATATAACTATAGAACTCTATCCTAGCCTTTCTTAGCCTGTTCCCTTTAGTAGATCCTATTATTAATCTTTATCGCTTAATCTATTAGTTTCCTTAGGGTATCCGCATCTTCTATTAGAATAATTACGTTCTAGACTTTAGCCTTAAGTCCCTGTTTATACTGTGCTATAAGCGCCTTATTATTCCACTTAACTTATATAGCTAGCGTTTAGAACTACATTGTATACTTAATTGCTAAGGTTCGTTACGTAATGTTTTGGAGTTTTCTTTCTGCTATAGTTGTTGCCTTCGGATCTTTAAACATTTATATAAGTCGCTCTATAAATCCATTCTAGCTTAAAAACATAAACCGTACTTCTTAGTTTGTTATTATTATTCCGTTTACTTATATCTTTATAAGGTAAGGCTTAAACCATTTAAGTGCTCTTTCTAATAAGAACAATCCTGCGTATGCTACTTAATCTATAGTTATTGCTAGCTTTGCTCCCTCTTATGCAACCTTAAAGTGTATTTGTGTAAGGAATCCTTTAAGCTTTAATCTCTCCCCTAAGAATCTTTTAATCGATAGTAACTTAACCTTTACTACTCCTATCCCATTAATCCTATTTTTAAGTGCCGTATTATCTCCCATTAACTAATTAACTATTACTTGTAACTATCCTACTGTTATAGGTTATTATAAGTCAGTATCTACTATACTAGTATCGTT
This sequence comes from Cenococcum geophilum 1.58, assembly GCF_001692895.1. NCBI lineage: Eukaryota > Fungi > Ascomycota > Dothideomycetes > Gloniales > Gloniaceae > Cenococcum > Cenococcum geophilum. The sequence goes on from NW_027137561.1 coordinate 2,810,007, forward strand.
ACCTAATCTTAACATAGTTGCCGCCGTTAATGGCGTTATAGTGGCTGCTTTTAGTAGTATATTGTTTGACTTATTAAAACCGTAACTGTAGTAGTGATTATATAACGGAGCCTTATAGTAGGAACTATAGTGGACTTATTAATAGGCTAGGTATATAGGTATTGCAAGTAAGTTAATAACGTAATAATAACTAGTGGAGTAGTTGCCTAATAGATTAACTCTAATTATATTTTAAGAATTACTACGAGGAAGGAACTATCTAGGTAGGGACTAAGGGTCCTTAAATACACAACCGTACTCCTAAGAAAGTTATTACTCTGTCTACTCTATCTACTCTATTCGCTCTGTTATAATAATAATAAAGTTTATTCCGCTCGGAGGCACTAAGCCTAAAGGGCACTAGTACTATATTACATAATTACGCTTCCTTTAGTCTTGCTATATTCTCGTATAAGCCCGTATATATACCTTATTTAGTATTCCCTAGTATTACTTATACCTTATTCTACGAGATCTCGTAGGTGGTTAATAGCAGGTAGTCTTGGGGGGGGGGTGTTCCTCTAAGTATTTAGTGTCCTATCTTTGGCGATTGAAGTAAGATCTGCTAGTGGCACAAGGGTATATAGTATAGGTTGGTTAAAGCGTAAAGGGGGGGAGGGGGGGGAGTTTCTGATTGTGGTGGACGGGTTATTAATCCGATTCTGCCTTAAGTCGTCTAGTAGCTATTATATATTTTACTATTGCTCGGACCGCGTCTATATTTGGTGTCTACTGTCTAGGGTTAGTTAGCGCCTTCCCCCTAAGATAGAAGGATAAGCTGCCTCTTCTTATATCTGTTTGCTATAGCATTTACTCTTAATATACTGTCTATTTTATACACCTAAAGAGGAAGTATTTAACTGTTTCTCTTGCCTGACCGTAATTATATTAATCTAATTTTGCCGCCCTAATACGGTGCAGATACCTATTAAGTCGTATTATTTCTGTCTATAACTAGACTAATATATTTACCTCTCTTCGCTTAAGGGAGTTATATAGCCTACGGATATGTTTACTTAGTAGTGCTGTGTCTATTTTTCTTAAGTACCTTTCTACTCCTTTTGGCAGTGTTTTCCTACCCCACTATTTTGTTCTTACGGTGTTTATTATTGTAGCCTTAGCCTAGTATTATTATCCTCGCGGTAGGCGTCCTTATATAGTAGCTCGTCATGCTACTATTTTTACCTTCTTACCTAGTTTGAACTCCCCTTATAGGACCTATGTAATAAGAAAGCAGTTACTTCTTTACCTTAGCGTACGGGCTATGTTATAGATCTATGTAATACTTATTTGGCCGGACTATTACTTAGGTTGGCTAAGCGCTAGTAGTACTGCTCAATTACTGGTGAATATAGTAATCTATCTCCCCTATAGATCCGGTAGTAAGCATCTTATTACCATTAATATTACTACCAGTTTAGCCGTGTATAGGTTCTATTCTGCTCTTAGTCCTAATGTAATTAAGTATATAACCGCTTCCCTATTGTTAAGGGTGTTACAGATAACACCTCCTATCCCTACTATACCTCTCCTCTTAGACGAGCTCGTTGCGATCTATATCCCTTAGGTGGAGTTAGCTGTTTTAGTTACCTTATCTTTATCTGGGTTAATGCTTATAGGCAGTTAGTCCTCCCATAGTGGTACTATATAGGGTTATATAACCTCCATCTTGTCTGTTAGTGTATATTAGTATATATAGGCTATCTTCTATAGTAGGGACGTGAACCTCTAAAGCACCTTAGTGCGAAGCCTTAATAATAGGTTTATTTTATGTAGTATACGGAAGTCAACCTATAGCTTTATGGCCCTCTCTAAGTGCCGCTCGCGTACTAACCATATACTTGCTTCGGCCTCCCTAATAACTATAGCTACTGTGCGGAAAGTTCCTATAATTGCCTGCGCTCTAATTCTTTATACCTTATTTATTACGGCTAACGCGGAACCCCTATAGGCGTACATCCAAATATTTAAGGCGTAGTCTACTACCGGCGCTACTATTGCCCCAAATAGTTGTCTTGTGGTTAAAGGGGATACCATCTAAAGTCTCTTTAGTGCTATTACTGCAATAAGGCCCTTAGTGGCTGCTTTTACAATATATTGCTTATACCGAAGCTCCGCATCTATAACTACCCCTAGAATCTTAGCTGTATACCCTAGTATAACTGTTTTTCCCTTAATTATAAACGGGGTAGTATTGGTCCGCTCCGCGTTTCTTATAAAGTGTACTAATATAGTCTTTTTACCTTTAAACGTTACGCCACTTCATTTCTTCTAGTTTATTACTCTATTAATAATAGCCTAAATGCCTTCGCGGTTTGCTACTACTAATAGTTTTATAACCTATACATTATAGTCGTCTATAAATGCCATTAAGCCTCTATTTATATTAAGCCGGTGCTAAATTAGGTCGGCGTTAAAAAAGAGAAATAGTATTAGTAAGAGCGGCGATCCTTACGGTAGTCCTGCTTGTAGTAACTATTACTAGTTAAAGGTATGGCCGTTAACCAAGATAGTCGCCGTCCGATTAGAGCAGAATGTATTAATCTACTATGCTAGTACTGGCGGTATGCCTCTTACTATAAGCCTTTATAATAGCCTCTCTTTATATACTCTATTATATACACCCTTTATATTAAAGCTAATAAGGCTAAGTACCTTCTTAGACCTCTACGCGTTGTAAATATATTCTTGTAGTAGTAGCAGCGCCTGTTTAGTAGAGCGCTTCTTCCTTACCCTAAAGTAATTTATAGGTAGTAGACCGAAGGTCTCTACCGCGTACGATATTCTCTTAGCGACTACGGACTCTAGTACCTTACCTAGCGTAGATAGTAGGGAGATAGGCCTCTATGCCCTTGCCTTTATATAGTCTCCTTTATTCGGCTTCTTAAGTAGTATAATCTTAGCATTTCTCTATTAGTTAGGAAGGTCGCCTTTATCTAGTAAGGTCTAAAAGAGGAGTAGGACCCTATCTTTTATTACCAGCTATATCTACCTCTATATTATTACTAGTAGTCCGTTATCCCCTAACACTTTCTATAGCTTTGTCGTAAACATCTTCCATTCCACCTCTTCCATTATAAGACGTGGTATTGGTGTTGGCGTTTATTAAGGCCGTAGGCCCTTATCCTCTATTCCTGTTGGCAGCGGGGAAAATAATATAGTTAACAGCTCTACTGCTTACTTATCTTTACCTTCTGTAGTAAATCTATCCGCCCTTACTAATAGTGGTATCTTATTAAACGCTAAGTTGCCACTTAGGTTAAGGTATTTTACTACTTACTAAATGTTTATATTATTAGCCAGGAAGTCGTTCCAATATATCCTTTTCTGTTTCCGTATTGCATTATAGTATTCCTTTAAGGCCTCCTTTACTTATTACTTTAGTTCTAGTAATATCTAGACCGCTTAGCGTTGGTTCTTTGCCCGGTTCCTCTAGTAAGTATATACCTAGTGGAGCTTTATAAGGTCTGTTGTCTACTATCTTTTTATATATAGTGACGGTCTAGCTTTTAGAGTTAATGCGTGGACTGCCTTTAGCACTACATCTATAAGCCAGTCTGTTTACTACTATACTCTACCGCCCACTAAAATAATATAGAGGGCGGTGGTGACCCTATTCCTAATTTTGTTCTATAGTGCGTTTTTAAAGAGCATTCTCTATTTTATAGCGTGTTTAGGGACCGTAATGTTAAATGCCGTCTTAATTACCCTATAATTAGATCCGTGTTCTGTCCTATATACTATACACTTTACTATTATAGATGCTAGTTCGTCTAATACTAGGATTAGGTTAATCGTTATCTTATAATTACTATTTTGCTATATTTTTATACCCCTAGGCAGTAGGCTATATAGGGAGTGATCTACTATAAGATTAATAATTAGGTTAGCTTCTCCCTATCTCGCCTATAATATGTTATTTCCTCCCTATAGCTAATTATGCCGATTAAAATCTCCTACGAGTATTATATCGGTTTATATACCTATCTTATTTTATATTTCCTGGATTAGTTAGTATAGTTTGCCGGTTATATCCTATAGTACCTTTATGTTCTTTCCCTTAACGTATACTAACACTACTAGTACTAATTAGTTAGGAAGGCGCAGCACCGCCGTAGTAAGGTTTGCCAATTATACTAGCACCTGTACGGCCTTAATGTCTTTTTAAACCTATAGCATACTCCGTACTACCCACCTCTCTTTACACTAGACCATGGGTATTACCTTAGTCTAATTTAAGTGTCCTATAGGGATTGTTACGACTATATCGTCCGTTTTCCATACGTATGGCTCTGATATCGCTAACACTCTAAAGTCTTTTAGTTGTTTATCGTTTATTAGGCTCTACTATACCGTACTCTGCTTTTAGACATTTAGTTAAAGTATCTAAAGTGTCTTATGTATAGCGAGTAGGATAAAGCACTTAATAGTTTTTACTAAACGATTTATGTGGTCCTCCGTATGGTATACACTTTAGGATCTATCCTTAGTAGTTATTGTGATAATATCCTTCTTAAGCGCATCTAGTATATACTTGCGGTCTTGTATATATAAATGCTTTGTGTCCTAGTGTCTAACACTAGTAGTATTGCGTTAGACCGCTTTTAGGTTTATAGGTTCTAATATAGGCTAATTCCCCTATAATGTGAAAGTATTGGTCCTATAGCAACCGTACTGCTTTACTACTTTTGGTAATATATATAACCATTAAAATCCATATACCTTTCCTATGTCTTTTTTACTAAGCCATCCTATCTGGGCTATATATATATTATTCTCTTTTCCTAGTACCTTTACTACTTTATTTTAAATCTTTCCTTTCTAGTTAAGAACTGCTATTTAATTGGCGTTGTTAATTTTTACTAGGTAGAGCTAGTCTTATAGTACCCGAACACTAAGTGCTAAGGTCTTTTAGGCTGCTTTTTTTACATATTAGAGCTCGGCTTTATTCCTATAAGTTATCCTAATATATATAGGGTTCCTAGGGTCTTTAATTACTGCTGCATAGCACTAGCTCTTATAGCCTTTCGTTAAGCGTATACCACTTTTAATTACTTACCTAATTACCCCCAGTTATGCTTTATTCTTATTTTTTTTTCTTTAACTCTAGATATATTAACTATATAGTATAGCGTGTTAGTAATAGTCGATGGCATGGTATTCCTTAAAGGGAAGGATGTTAGGTTGCTTGGTTAACTATTTGGCGGCGTACAGGCAACCTCCGTATACGACGGATCCGCGCTTAGTGGTGCTTAAATATTAGATAATTAGGTTTAGATCACCTCCATCTTTTCCATAACCTCTACTCTAAGCGCGTTAATCTACTCGATAAATATTTCGGTAAGAGCTTTAATTTAGTTCGCTTGTGTCTCTTTCTACTCCTTTATTACCCTTAGTAGTAATATAACTAGGTTAGTTAGCACCTTAATATACTTATTTAATGTTACATTTATCTTCTTAGTTATTAATTAATTTACTATAGTGGCTGTTATTACCAATTACTCTGTTCTCTTTTTAGCTATTATAAGGTTTTTTATTAATAGTATTTAATCCTTAGAGCGTAAGTTTTTCCCTATACGCTTCGATCGTGGTGTACTAGGGGCTACTGCTGCCACGTGAACCGTATCTTCTGTATTACTTTTGTAGCTGTCGACTTCAAGGGCCTTGGTTGTCTTGGCGCGTCCCTGACGCAGTTAACGCGTCGAGCCTCCTTCCACCTCTGCCGTCTCCATCTTCCCGTTCTCAACTTGGCTAACGTAACAGTGTCCGTATAGGGTAGGCGTAAGAATAGTATAATAATATAGAAAAGAATTACCCCAGCTTCCGCTCTGTTATAGATCTCGCAGATTACACAGATTATATAGATTACATCACGTGACTCTACTTACCATTCCTCGTCATATGGTTCCACGGGTTCCATCCTGGACCGTGCTTGTATTAACCAACTAGCTTCTTCCAACTCCTCTCCAAGTAGTCGTAACATTGTACTTAAAGCGTTCGTAATATAACGTCTCTCTTACTCCGTTCCATGGCGTTGTTGTTTATCTTAAAGTTATATTACTAAAAGCGGCCTTAGTACCAGTAATGTTAAAAGTTGTAGTGGTTTAAATGTATAATTGAAAATAAATCTATAATTAGTTTAACCGATTATAGTTTAGCGTATAGGGGCGTTTTACCGGCTTGGCTTTAGCTTCTTTAGTCCCTACCCTGCTACCCTATAAAAGTATACCCCTTATAAAGTTATTAGTAACCCGCAAGATTAGAATAAGGATAAAATCCCTATAATGGTGGCATATACTATTATGCTCCCCCTCTAGGTAATGACTAGGTTTATAATTAGGAGGTAGCTATTTTAAGGTATAAGCTTTATAGTATAGGAATTAAACGAGCGACTTAATTCTAAATCTATGGGACACTATTATTCTATTCTTGCGTATATAAGTATTTATATACTTATAGTTCTTAGTATAGCTTCTAATAAGGACAATATTCTTATACTTCGGTGTTAAGGATTTCTTATGTATAGATATAGGCCAAAGCTTCGTTATACCACTTCTTATATATATTATTGCTCCTTTATATAGGTCTAATAGGCAGATATTAAATTGTCTTCTTAGGGCGTTTTGTCTTTATTAACGAGGTAGAGCTTGCCTAAGGGCTAATAGTTCTTAGGCTAATATTGCATTCTATTATTCTAACGTCTCCTAAGGCTCTATCTCCATTTATTCTGGGTTAAAAGGCTTTAGAAAGTTATATTAAGGGCTTATATTAATATAGTTAAACTATTTAACTACTCTAGACTTAATTCGCGTAGGGTATTAGAGGTTTTATTAAATGCTAAACAAGGAAGCCGTGCCTAGAATATACTATACTCTTTAGAAGGGAATCTTTAAGGTAGTAAATAAATTTATCTAAGGTAAGGCCTAGATCGTCGCGAATGCTTTATAGCTCGCTATAAGTTAAGCGGGCAGAGACTCTAGTATAAAGCCTTTTTTCTGGCTATTTTGCATACTTCCTCTTAGCCTTTTAATGCTTGGTCCTTTACTACTTAATATAGCCGTTTGCTTTAAAGGGTAAGGGGATAGATAGATCCCTTAGCGTGGAATTCTTAAAGATAATACCTATAGGAAAATTGTTTATTTATATACCAATAACTATAAAAGCCTATATAATGGACGGAGGGCAGCTATAAGATAAGTATAAAACGGATAATATTTTACAAAATATCTACTATATAGCGAGATTACCTAATATTTTAAACAAGGTATTAGCCGTCTAGTTGCCAAGAATACTAGATTAGCTTTTAGGTTTCGTAAAGGTAGATTCTAGGCGGTTTGTAAGGACCTAAAACGCTAACGAATATATATTAGTAATTAAAGGGCTTATCGCCGATATTAAGCGGGTTATTATATGCGAATGCGACCGTTATGCTTTGAAGTTATATCTATATAAGTAAGTACGAGGTAAGGTCATTACCTAGTGACCTCCTTTCTGCTAGCTCTCTTATAAGTCTACTATAAGAAGCTCTCCTTATAGAAATCGACATTTTATACCGTTTCTTTTATCTATATAGCGCGCCACACGTCGTCAGTGAGCCCGCTAGTGCCGTATATACTTATATAGGCGGCGCTAACACCCTCCTGTATTTCCTAGTTAATAAGTGTCTAGATATTGGGTTTTCCGGGGAACATCTAAACGGAAGAGCTAGGCGAGTAAATCTCTTTAGTAGAGCGTAGACGGGTAACAAAAAGGAGAATCATAAGTACGTCACGACAGCGCGGTATAGAGAGAATAGCTGTTATTTATAAACGGATCTATTTAAGGTGCTTAGGAGACTAGATAATCTAGATAAGCGTAAGTCGGTAGGTTACAGTAGTGCCGTTAGCGAAGCCGGCAACGATATCCCGTATATGCGGTACTTGGTATATAATACTAATACTAGCGGCCTAGAGTATAACAGTACTATAGGATGTAAGGTTTTTGCCGCCTAATTTAATAGGAGTTAGTTACACGTTTTACTTTTTTTATAATATATAAAATCTTTTTTAGAAGTTATAATAGAGTAGGGTAAGCTTACTATATAGCCCTTTAATTAATGCGGAGGTGGTAAATTTGCTAGCTAGTAAGATATTAGCCTTTTTAAATAGTCTTTTAGTAAAACTAGTACGACGGCAGATAATTATAGAGATACTTATCTTACGCATTTCTAGGATATCCTGGCGGTTTATAGCTAGCCCTTTCTTTTTACTAAGGTCCTCCTTCTTATTACTTTAGGTAAGCGAGAATGGATAGTTAGTCTAGAGCCTAATAGATAGCATATAGATATAGGCGTATTAGCTGGGCCGGAACTTCTATAGGTAAGCTATACGGATAATAACGCGTATAGCATCGCCCGGAAGGACCTTAATGTTAGCTTTTATGCCACCACTGCCGACATTACGTATAATAATTAAGATAAGATAGCAGGTTTGCTGTTTTTATAATTAATTAATATTCGGCTAAGAGGATATTCTTACTTACTTTAAAAACCTATAGAGATATAACACTATATATAATTCTAAGCTGCGGAAGTCCCTTTAGATAAATCTATACTACAGTAACCGTAAGAGATATAGTTATAATGTGGAAGTGAAGGAAGGCCTTATAGAAAGTGTAATAGGATAAAAATAAACAAGGCCGTGCCCTAGAATGCCAGTTAATTATTTACCCTTTAACTTATAGTCGTGACTTATAACAACTCCCTATATAATTATATTGCTTTATTTAATAGTTGCTGCTAAAAAACTCTACCTAGCTATGTTTAATTAGCTACTAACGGTTTTTAGAATATATAATATTGGTTTTCCTTACTTAAATATACCTTGCTAGCGATAAATATAAATAAGTAAGTAATGGCCTTAAGTATAACAATTCGTCTAAACTAGTAATAGATAAGGTTAAAGGTATTAAATAAGATGCCATAGAACGTAATAAAGAGGCTATTTCGTCTAGCAAGAAGGAATAGTAGAAGTATGTTTATAATAGCGAGAATACTAGTACAATTACGGAATTTACTTATAACTTCTTTATATATTCTACTCTAGTTAATACTAATAAAGCAAAATATAATATTGGTGCCAAAGTATCTAACTAAAAAGGCCATTTAAAGACGGCTGGGTAGTGTTCCAACATTAATAGCGGTCAATAGCTTAAACTCCCGACAATAGCGGGTTTTAAAAAGGGGTGCATTTAGAAAGTGTTTTTTAAATTGTCTAAACATAACGCTAGGAGCGGCGAAGTAGCGTTATATCTTATTGCTAAGGCAAGCAACTGTTCTAATATAGTGTATAAAGTAGAAGACAACTTAATAGACGATAAAAGATCCTATAATGGCTACCTAAATCCATTTAAGCCAGTAGGAAATGTCGATGTTCTTAGCAAAAGTTGGCCCTTATTATGCTCTACTTATTACTCTACCTAATAGAGCTTTACTACCTTTAGCCGTAATAAGGCCTAGTAAAACCACAATAGATATCCATTAGAGGAGATTAAGCGTAGTTATTACTCTAAAACGAGGTATTAAAGTGTAATAAAGTCGAGACGATCCACCTTATAAATTAAGGGTGCTTTTACTCTAGAGTAAATCGTAGTAGTAGGGTATAAATAAGTACTAGGATTAATCTGCCTTAACTAGTAATAGATAGAAAGGGATAGAAGTAAAAATTAAATAAGTAATGCAGCTAAACCAGGACAAGGCTAATTTGCTAGTTAAGTCTAGTAGTAGGTTATATAGGAAATAACAAAGCCTGGTAGCTGGCAATATTATATAAGTCTAATGCGCTAGGCGGCACTAAAGCAGCGCCACTTCCCCTAAGGAGGGTTCCTGTCAGATAATCTGTATTCTCTGGAGGCGTAGTCTGTGCACGAGTCACGTGCACGTGCATTGTAAATCTCTTCAGGGCCCCAGAGGCCCCCTAAATCAATCAACCCATTTCATCAATGAACAGCTCAATACGAGTTTCGTGACAGTTATGAGCCCGGTCCGCCGACTCAAGAAGCTATTCAGCTATTACTCAATCATTTGAAGAAATTCTACCTCATTGTCACAAGACGACCCTGATCGAAATCCTACCTTAATTGTCACAGGACGAGATTCCACGAGATTCCACCTCAATCGTCACAGGACGATCCTGATGATAAGGACGATCCTGATGATAAGGACGATCCTGACGATAAGGACGATCCTAACGACAAAAACACCATCTCAATTCCTCCTTTGCCTATCAGTTAAATGTCTCCACCGTCGAGTTTGTCTACTACGATCATCCTCAATAAGCCAGAAGACTGGGAGCAATGGCTATGGCAACTACGAGCCCTTGCGGATCAGCGAATTTGGGCCCACGTTGACCCAGACAATGCAGTACCTTAACGAGGTCTACTATAAGAACCAGCCTATCCAGAAGTTACAGATTTTAATGAGAATGCAACCTTATATGTATAGCTCTCGACGAATTAACAGAGGGCGTACGAGAACAGCAGACGATACTACGACTAAGATATGAAGTACTTCCTGAAATAGGAAGAGCATCTGCAATAAATACGCACCTAGATTACGTCCACAGTATTAATTTAGAAGAAGCTACTGCTTAACCCTTCCTTAACAGTTAAAGAATGGCTATTTTAACTAAAGGAGAACACTAAACCTACCTTGTTGTTTGTTAGGAAGAAGGTATAATACTAGTACATGGAAGCTCTTAAGGGGTTTAAATAGTCGTTAAAATTGAACTAATGGCTAGATTAATGGGAACACGTAATAGTACTAGGAGAGAAGTATAAGATCCCTTAAATATTAGAAGGAATCTGGCTTTAAGATTTAGCAGACGTTATTTAACCTTTTAGCGACGCCTACTATATAAAGTACACTACTGAGTTAAATAACCCTTAGAAGTTAAGATCTTCCGAATACCGTAGAGTAGTAAAGGAGCTGTAAGAAGGACTTATAAGACCCTTAAAGAAAGCTAATACTACTATAAGGGGGAGTACCTTTAATACAGACTTCGTAGAGTAAGCTATTAAGGATTACTCTAATACTACTAAAGGTTTATAAAGAGAAAGAGCCTTAGCATATAATAGACGCTTAAAGAGAGCTAGGACACTAGTAGATAAGAAGACGTCCTATAAGAAGCTAATGCTTAAGTGCTTAGCATATGGAATACGAGGTTACTCCCTTAAGGACTATTAGTGTTTATTTAAATATAAGAGACCTATAGGAGTTATAATAGGAGATGCTCGCATTAAAAGGGTACTAAAGAAGGTAGAAAAGAATAAGAATCTTACTAACTAAGTTATAAAGATTAGACTTAAAGAATAAGAATATAAGGCTTAATAATAACAGGATGAGAGCTAGGAGATAGTTAAGATTAAGGGAAAAGCTAATGCGATATTCCTAGAATTATATTACGCCGGTTAACTCTATCTACTAAAGCTATTAACTATTCTTAACTTAGGAACCACTCTCTATATCTTTAATAACCTTTCTTATTTTTATAACTTTAGGAAAGCTTTAAGATACGAATACGTTATCGCCGGCAGCTTAGAAGTGCCTATACTAGGCTATAGTAATATTACCGTCTAAGTTATAAAACTAGATAAGAGTAAGGGAAACCTACGTCTTAAGGATGTTGCCTTTTATACGGACTTTAATATAAATCTAGTGTTGTTCCGTCTACTTTAAAAATAAGGGTACTACTAGGATAATAAAGGAGACAACAATCTTCTAGTTTGAAAGGATAATATAATCCTATATTAAATGGAAGAATGTTATAGATAATAGACTATTAAATACGTCTAATTAGGAAACTTAAAATCTATATTTAATATTAGCCGTCTAACGCGCCGTTAACGGAAGCGGATATCGTTAAGAGATATTTATCTAGATTTAAAAGGTAATATACGCCTATAGTATCTGTGTCTAGGTTATCTAGGACCTATAAGCCTTTACTATTTAGGTCTTAACGCCCTAGAAGTTAAGCTTTAAGGCCTAAAGANNACGGAATATTAANACTGNAGTCTTGCTAAAATTAAGCNTTAGGTNTTAAGAAGGTTCTTAAAATAAAAAATTAATAAACCCTATCTTAACCTCTATATTAACTAGACTAACCTTAAGAAAGCGCATGCTGGATTTATACGAGTTATACTTATCTACAATACCTTTTTAGGAAGATCCTTCCCGTATTTTATAACGACGCATAATAAAGAGAAGGAGATACTATGAGTGCTTAAAGATTTTATCTAATAGATTTGTCTAAGGTATAATCTTAAAGTTAATACTATTAGATTAGATAATGAGCTAGGGAAAAAAAGAACCCTTAAATGGCTATAAACGTAAGGGATTATATTTAAGCCTTTGGCGCTATATACCTAAGCTTAAAATAGTACTACCGAACGCTTAGGGGGTATAATTATTAAGAGAGCACGTGTAATGAGAATTGCTGCTAATTTACCACACAATCTATAGAATGAGATAGTTAATTATACAGTCTACCTATAAGATTGAACGCTATGGGAAAGTAATGGTTGGAAATTGCTATATAAGAGGTTCTATACCTTCCTAGCCAATAGGAGATTAAAAAAGCCGCAACTGGCGCACCTAAAAGCCTACGGCTGTAGGGCGTACGCGATAACGTTGGACGCCTAGCTAAAGAAGAAAAGGCTGAGTAAGCTAGATCTGTGAGCCTATATCGGCTACTTTATTGGCTATAACTCTACTAATATCTATAGGATCTGGATCCCTTATAAAGGTATCGTTATCTCTACTAGGGACGTTATCTTTAATAAAAAGATGTTCTTTAACGGCAAGTAAACGGATACCTTAAAGGACCTACACGCTGAATTAGACACGCTAATTAAGAAGATTTAACTTCCTAATACCCTAACTAAGAATGAGGTTCTTTTAGAAGACGATAAAGAAGTATTTAAACCGTTAATTTAGGAGGAAGACGATGACGTTAATAAGCTAGTTCGAACCTTTAATAAGTTAGCAGATCTTAAGCTTATAAGAGCTCTTGAAAATATATATCGTACGCTACCTCTAACAGAAGAAGACGAAGAATCTCCATATGCCTTTTACGTTGAGTATCCTATAAAGTTAGATATATAAGGTACTAATTAAGACATCATTTAACGAATAGGAGACGGGTTTTATACTTAGGGGGTGTTTAACAACTCGGTTAGAGACTTATTTAAGGAAGCCTGCGATAATAGATTTAAAGACTTTGTGACTAAAAGGATCACTTTAGCCTATTACGGCGCCTTCTTAGCAGGAAGGAAGTTTAACCTTAACAGTTAACTTAATGATAGTAAGCTAAAATTAGGCAGAATACGTAACGTTAGATTATATAGGAAGAACTTACCTTTACTACCTTAGTTAATCCGCGACCTTAATACGTATCCTCTTTAAGATTAGTTCTAAGAAGCTTAACAAGCTTATCTCTAATCTTATTATTAAATAAGGTTGTTTTAAGAAATAGATAAGAAGCATGTAAAGGGATAATAGGTCCTTAGCTTAATATAGATCTTTATCTATAAGATAGACAAGTACGGATTCCTTTAGAAATATAAGGCACGCTTAGTAGTATGCGGAAATTAATAGGCCCTAGGAGACCTACCTACGAGAGCTACTATATTAGCCAGTACGACCTTCCGAACCCTTATAGCAATTACCGTAAAATTTAACCTAGAGACGACATATATAGATATAGTTAATGCGTTTATCTATTGCGATCTTAACGAGGTCGTCTATATAAAGCTACCGCTAGGGTTTAATAAAGGAAAGACAGATAAAGTACTACGCTTAAGAAAAGCCCTTTACGGACTACGACGATCACCACTACTATGGTAGAAGAATCTCACGAGCTTGCTAACAGAATTGGGTTTTAAAGAGGTACCCTAGGAGCCGTACGTCATGCTAAAAGGGAGAATAGTCGTCTTCTTCTACGTTAATAATATTGTCTTCTGCTACCGAAAGACAGATAAGAAGAAGGCTTAAGAAGCGATTAAGGAGCTAAGTAAGGAATACCAGATAAGTACCCTTGGAGAGCTAAAATAGTTCCTAGAAATCTACGTGCTACGTAATCGTAGCTAGAGGCTCCTATAGCTATCCCAGGAAGCCTATATTAAGAAGATAGCTAATTAGTACGAGATAGATCTTAATAGGCGTCTTCTAGATACTCCTATAGCTAAATTAGAACTCCTACCTACTAATTACTAATTGATTTGTTTAACGCGTCCGTCCCCTAATATAGACCTATTAATCCGTCCTATATCCCTACTAGCTTCTACAATACTATATTAGAGAAAACTAGGTTTAGTATTCTATGCAGCCACTATAACGCGTCCGGATATTGCCTTTGCAGTATTATAGCTGGTAAGGTTTAATTAGGACCTAAGCTAAGAGCACTATTAAGCGGCAGATAGAGTTATCTAGTACCTGTATAGCACGAGGAGCAGAGTAATCTACTATAGAGGAGATAAGGAAGGAATAAACAGTAGAGGGAGAGATAAAGGAATACGCGACTAAGGATAAGACGATGGAGACGGTAGAAGTAAAGCGCAATTATTTATCTATGCTAGCGACGCATTATTCGCGGACAACTCCGTTAATAGAAAGAGCTTATAAGGATATATTATAAAGCTATTTAGGGAACTAATTGCCTGGAGAGCAAATAAGTAGGGTACTGTTACGACGTTAAGCATAGAAGCCGAGTTATTAGCCATATTACAGACAGTAAAGGAAGCTATCTTTATTAGTAGGCTATTTAAAGTAATAACGTTACACCTAAACGAGCCCTTAATTATTAACTGCGATAACGTCTAGACACTTTAACTAATTACGGAAGATACGGTAAAGCTAATTACGAAGCTCCGACACGTTAACATCTATTAATACTGGCTACGTTAGGAATACGCAATAAGACGAGTACGATTTCAATAGACAGCAATAAAGGAGATAATCGCCAATGGATTTACGAAGGCCCTGCCCAAGCAGAGGTTTTAAAGCTTCGTTAATATAATCGGAATAGTGGATATTAAGGAGCAGCTAAATAAGGAGAAGCAACTGGAGGACCTAAGGGAGAAGATCAGAGCAAGACGGAAGGATTCAGATAAGATTACGGCTTAATTAACTCATTAACGGACACGAGAAGGTGGTTAGCTTTGACCTCAAAGAGCTCGAAGCTAAGGGGGTATGTCAGATAATCTGTATTCTCTGGAGGCGTAGTCCGTGCACGAGTCACGTGCACGTGCATTGTAAATCTCTTCAGGGCCCTAGAGGCCCCCTAAATCAATCAACCCATTTCATCAATGAACAGCTCAATACGAGTTTCGTGACAGTTCCCTGTCGCTGCTTAAAGGCTCCGTTTTAAATATCCCGGCATTTTATCTATACAAAAATTATAGCCAGAGTACTGACCTTAAGAACGGCTTGCTAATTTCAAAAAATAATATTAATACCCGCAATATTTCGTGTCCTTATAATTTAGCAACCTCTTAAAAATAGCTATAGTGAAAAATAGTAGCCGCGAAAAGTCGCTTTAAGTCTTGCCTAGGTAAGCGCAAGCAGCAAACTACGAGAAAAGTTCTATTATACTTACGCTAACCTAATATAAGCATTGTTATATTGAGAAGAGATTAAGGAACCTATCTTCTATAGCTTTACTAAAACTGTAACCATTCTTATAAACATAGCCTAGCTTACGAAAACCTATATATAAACGCTCCTAAAACGTATGCGACAGGTATAGAAGTGGAAAGGTTAAGTATAGTGGAGATAGTCCTTACTAACGCTGTAAAACTTAAGATACTCCTTATATAATATAAGTGCGTAAGAGAAAAGATAAGAAGAGGAGTCTAAAAATAAGTAAAGTATATTAGTTAGAATTTTATAAGTATTTCTTACGGAGAAGGGGGCGATATAGATAGTTCTTTTTTTAGAAGTTCTAAACCCCTTTACGTAAGAAAGAGTAATAGGTGAATAATTGTGATTTGAATTTACCTAACTTACTTCTAAATTATGCTCTGGGGCTATTAGGCCCACTATAGCGCCCTATATAATATCTCTGGCTAACTACAGAACGTTTTATACCTAGAAATTGCGCCTCTTTATAAAAGGAGTCCTTCCTATAGCAACATAGCCGTTACCAGCTGGTTTTACCTAAAAACGGCCTTAGATCCTCTCTGCCCTACTCTATTATAAGTACCTCTTTACTTATCTGCTTAAAACTGGTTCGAATTAGGGCTAGGAAACTAGGGAGTAAAATAGAGTTTTGGTGGATTTAGTAAATACCCTTCTAGAGTACCCTAAAATATCTTAATTACCTATTTCTTTTATCTCCTCTTTTTTCTAAATATGTCTTATTAGGTAGTCACTACGACTTAGTCCTTTTTAACTACAATGGTACGAGGGTGCTTCTACTATTAGCAAATCTATATATATTTCTAGTAAGAAAATATATAGGGTAACGGTTTTAAGGGAATAGAAATATTTACGGAAGTAAACTTATTTTAGCGAACTGATTTTAGGTAGTATACTGCTATTAGATATTAAGAAGGCTCTATTTCTACTACACTAAGCGTATTAAAAAACTAATTAGGTAGGGCCGCATCCGTTATAGAATAATATAATAACCCCCCTTTAACTTCTTATTTGCCTACTACTCTATTACCTCCACATCTTTCCCTTCTTTACCCCTATCGCCCCCTTAGGTGTGCTCTGTATACTTATAATACTTAGGTATAGGCCAACCCTAAATTCCCACAGTTAGCGTATATAAAGGTGTATAGAACAATAGATATTACTCCTATTAGGTCTTTTAGTGGAATAGTAATACAGCTATCGCCCCCTATCTCGTTAAAAGTAAATATTAACCTTATTATAATTACCTTTTCTAAGTATAATTATGGATAGAAAGGTAATAATCCTACACTGCTTTAATATTGGGGGACGATTGATTCTTATAAAAAATTTCGGAAAAGGTTAGTTTAGCCCCGCTTCCTATACTTTTAATAGGTGCTTAAGATAGCCCCCTTCTTATTGCCTTAAAAACGCGACCTATAGTCGGCGCCACAAATTAATAGGATATATTGTAATAATAATAAAGACCTATAAAAGCCGGAACTAATATATACTTAGAGTTATAGACTATATAAGATGTATAGTTCTTAGTATCCTATTTAGTAAAGAGGTTATATTAAAACTAAGTCCGTAGTATCTGGGGCGAAATACACACTAGTTACGGTGTACGTTAGCTTAGAAAGGTGTAGTAGGTAACAATAATTAGTAAATACTTATCTTTTAGAGGCATTAAGACCTAAATCGGCCTAAGATTTATATGCGAATATTACTATACGGCTTAAATGCGAGAGGAGGGCACCTGTTAGTAATCTGATTTAAATTACGTGGTCCTAGTCTCTATAATAACTTGCTATTTAACTAACCTTTGTTACACGTGATACTATATTCTTATTAGACTTACTAATAAGTAAGTAAGCAAAACACCCCTCTACTTGCTTAATTGCCTAATTTAAAGGCCCTCCGCTTACTTACTTACTTATTAATTACTTGTCAAGACAGTATAGAATCTAAAGTTGTATAGAAAATCCGCTATGGCTTCGCCTAGTGTTACGGACGCTTTAAATACGATGTTACGACTACTAGGAGAGGAGTCGGAAGCGGCCCATTAGATAACGAAAGCACGGTCTAGAATGGAACCGGTGGAACCATATAACGAGAAATGGTAGCCAAGGTCACATAACGAGCTCTATAAGCTCTGCGAGGTCTGCGAGGAACGTTACGTACCTTACGTACCTTACGTACCTCACATAGCGAAGGGATTTCTTAGGAGTTCGGTTATGTATTTAAAGGACCACGTTCCCTACTTAGATAGTTCTCTCTTTATAGTAATTCTTAAAATATAATTAGAGTTAATCTATTGGGCAACTACTCCACTAGTTATGTTTATATTATTAACTTCTTATTTACCTATATACCTAGCCCATTTATAGGTCCACCGTGGTATTTCCTATAAGGCCTTATAACACAATTACTACCTAGTTATAGTATTAATAAAGTTAAATAATATGCCATCAAAAGCACTAGTTATGACGCCGTTAACGGCAGCAACTACTTTAGGTATAAGTGGAGACACGAGTATAAGGGACACTAATTTGCAACTAGTTATGGTCGGATAACTATAGGACATAACTAACAAGTTAGCGTATAATAACACAATACTTAAGGAAAGGCTTAATAGCATTAAAGTAGCTAGGGTTAAGTTACTATTAGTCGGACGATTCTTAGGGGAGAGGTTAGGACTTAAAGGATTCCTTATATAGATATGCTTTAAGGTTATACAGGAAGGAGCAAGGCTAGCTACGCCTATAGATTAGGTAACGTATGCGGGACTATTTCTGGCAGAAAGGGCGCTTAAGTGGTTTAAACTATACCTTATTAAGATATAAATAAACAGAATAACAACTACTAACCGAGAAGTATAATATATGTTCTTAAGCTAGAACGGATTCGCGGAGCGACTAATATAGATATTTAGAGATTTGGAGGCAGCGACTATAGCGGAAAGAAAGCTATAGAACCTAACATAGAGAACTTTAGCAATTAAGTACACGATATAGTTTTAAACCCTCGCAATATAGGTCGAATAGAATAATAGGGCGCTTATAGTATAGTACAAACAGGGACTTAAAGCGAAAGTCTAGGACGTAATTATTCTAATAGAAGATGCGGACACATTAAGAGAATTAATTAACCAGTTAATTAAGATTAATAATAGGATCTACTAAAGGGAATAAGCTAAGAAAGGGCAAGATAGAGTTCTACAGTTATATAAGACGTAGAGTATATAACAACAAAGTTAAAACAGGAAACTATAGTATAGCGTAGAGCCAATAGACCTAAGCAGTATAAAAGAATCTTAAAAGAAAAATAAGAAACTATAGAAGCCTAGAGGATAAGGATTAAGTAATTAAAGGTCTATAAAGCAGAGGCTAAACTAGGGATCTTAGCAGCAGAAGACATTTAGGCGAACTCTATAACAGAAAAAATGGTTTAAAAAGGGAGCTTATATAAATTGCGGAAAATAGGGTTACTACGCTAGAGACTATAGAGGTGGTTAGAGTAACTACGCGGTAAAGGGTATAAGGTTATTAGAGAATAATAATGCGAATATAAGCGTATTACGTGGGACTAAGGAGTGTTTAATAAACCACTTCGCGTTTTGTTATAATAACGCATACTAAATTTATAAGGACGCTAAGTATAGCGCAAGCTATTAGCTATAGGAGCTAGAGTTAAGAGGACTTAAGGGAACTAAAGAGTTAGATAAAGAATAGGATTAACTCTACGAGCTAAATTAAAATATTACAGTAATATGCGGATAAAAATTAGCAGAAATAAAAATAGAGTTAGAGTACTTATTAATTAATAGCAATGAGGATAAAATAGGAACCAACTGGGGGTATCTAAACCTTAATAACGCAATAAAAGCAGAGACTAACACCTCCACTAAACGAGGATTGGTAATGGACGTAATGACGCTATTAGATACGGTATCCGTCGCTTTATAAAATAAAAGGAGTAATATTTAAGACAAATTAAGTAAGCAGATAACTGCTAGTGCTAGCTTATTACTTAATAAAGGCAAAAGGCTATAAGTCTAAGATTCTTATAATAAGATAAGGAAGATCTAAGACTTTAAAGAACAGATAAGGATATAAGCAAGTTATCTATGAGGATGGATTAAGGCCGAAGAGCCAAGGGAAAAGTTCCTATAGAGCTAAGATTTTAAAAAAACAAATAAGGTCTATAGTAATTCTAGGGGAATATAGTGTTTAACCTAAGGGTTGAAAAGTTAACACGGCAATTAAGAAGTAAGAAGACTTTAAGGATTTAGGTATAAGGCGCAAACCGAAGGAAAACATAGAGGGGTTTAGACACTAAATCCTCGTATAGTAAGAGCAGAGACTGGACAAGAGATCTAGCATACTAAGTTATTTAAGGGATAGAGTACCTATATAGAAAGTTACTAATAGGCTAAGGGCAGGTACGCTAAAAGCTAAGTGGCTAGATAAACTAGAATAAGAAGAGGATCTAGGGATTCTAACCAGATTCGCTGAACGATATATAAAGGGCTGTTACGATATAGTAATAAAGAGATACTTCCTAACGGACAAATCGTACACACTTATAGAGCTATACTAAAAGTAGTATAGGCAGCGATAAAATAACAAGTAGGAAGACTTCTATATATAGTTAGACGAGAGGGTTATACCAGATTAAGCAATATTGGAATAACAGATAAGTTATATTAAGGGCGCATTAGTTATAACATTTAAGGATCTTAAGGAACAAGCTATAGACTAAAGAGAAATAATACGAGTAGTAGTACTAGCGAACGAGACAGCAACGTTTAGATTATTATAACAAAGGTTTAAACTTAAGGATAAAGATAAGCCACGAGTTAACCTAAAACACCTAGCGCATTACACATTAATATAGATTGCATATGTGGATAATATGTGCAATATATATAAGATACTAAAAGAAAAGAATCGCAAGTATCTAATAAGGATACATTGGGCACTAGATAAAAGGCAATTTAGGAATACTAAATATATATACAGATAGCATCTAATAGAAACCTAAGAACTAGGAGATTTAGTACTTTAACTAGGAAGATTCCTTACGGAAGAATGCCTAGATAGACAACAGTAGTGGGAATACACTAAGAATATATATCTATGGTATATAAAGGAGAAGAAACGAACTAAGTATTGGCTAAAGATGGACTAAGCGCAAATAGGATTAAGCTAAGAGTTAGGAAAAGTGGAGGCCTATAGGACTAGAGGGAGCTAGTAGTAGAGCCTTAGACCCTTAAAGAAATTTAAGGACAACACCTAAATCTATAAGTAAAGTAGTAGGATTAATAGTTTAAAGTATTAATAGATAGTAAAGTAATAAGAAACTATATATCACCAGCAACAATAAAAGGATAGGGTTACCATATAGATAGAAGAAACGCCTATACCTACTAGTAATAATCTTAGGAGACCCAATAGCCTATAAAGGAGGCATTATTAACCTTAAGACAGGACTAATCTAATTAACCATCAAAGGAAGACAGATCGAGATATCTTTTAATATCTTACTATTAGGGCAAGATAAGGTGGTACTAGGAATACCTTAGTTATAGGAATATAATCTAAAAATTAATTGGGTTACAGGTTAGGTTAATATTAAAAATACTTAACAATATAGAATGCAATGGTAAACTAAAATAATATAGTACTAAGTCGGAGCAACTTACAAAGAAGCTAAGAAGAAAACCAGGTATATACTAAAGCGATTTTAGAAATTCGCGAAACTATAGAATGAGCAGTTTAGAGAAAGACTGGCAGATTACTAACCGTAGGATTATAAAATAGAATTGGAACTAGGAACTAGTCTAAGGTTCTTTCTAAATTATAAGCTAACAGAAGTTAAAATAAGGGTACTAAAAGAGTTTATGTAAGAAAACCTGCGATTAGGATAAATTAGACTATTATAGTTATCGGCAGGATATCCAGTGCTATTTACACTAAAGAAAAATAGAAAGCTTAGATTATATATTAACTATAGACAGTTAAACAGTATTATAAAAAAGGATAGGTATTCTTTACCCTTAATTAGCGAAATCTAAGACAGGATCGGGAATGCCGAGATATTTATAAAGATAGATCTTAGATGGGCATATTACTAAATTAGAATTAAGGAAGGCGATAAATAGAAGGGAGCGTTTAGGATATAAGAGGGGTTATATAAGCCAATGGTTATGCAATTCGGATTTATAAACGTACTAGCAATATTCTAAAGACGAATTAATACAGTATTAGGAGAACACCTTAATAAGTTTATTATAGCATACCTTAACAACATTATTATTTACTTAATAACTAAAGAAGAATATAAGGAATACGTTAAATAGGTATTACAGAGACTTTATAATAAAGAAATGCTAATAGTAATTAAGAAATGTGAGTTCTTTATAAGGAAGACTAATTTCGTTAGATTTATTATTAAACTAGGAAAAATTAGTATGGACCCAAAGAAGATAGAAGCTATAGTTAATTAGCAAGAACTAGAGAACGTTACGCAGTTAAGATCGTTTCTAGGATTCTATAATTACTATAGGAGGTTTATTACACAATGGTTAAAGAATATTAAGCTATTTATGAGACTTATAAAGAAGGAGGAACTATAGGTATGGGGAACCAAACAAAGAGAGTTATTTAGGGAACTTAAAGAGTTATTCACCTAAGAACTAATCCTTAAAATCTATTAACCAGCGTTAGACACAGTTATTAAAACGGACGTATTAGATTTTGTAATAGGAGCATACTTGCTATAGAAATATTAGGACGCATGGCATCCAGTAGTATATTATAGTCGGAAAATAATACCACTAGAACTAAACTACGATATCTACAATAAGGAGTTGTTAGGTATAGTTACAGCACTTAAAAAATAGAGAGCATTCTTGCAAGGTATAGAGAAACTATTTATAGTTAAAACGGATTATAAGAACCTAATGGGGTTCCTAATAATAAAGGAACTTAATTAAAGACAGGTTAAATAGGCAGAGATGCTTATAGAATACTATTTTAAAATTTAGTATACTAAGGGTACTAAAAATATAAGAGCAGATATACTTAGTAGAAGGGCAGAGTTGCAAGGCGATAAGAGGCTATTAGGAGCTCTTTTACAAAAAGACAATAACGGATTAATTAGATATAACCATCTAAGGATCGCAGCAATAAAGGAAATTAGTTAAATCTATAAGACACTAGAGAATATATAGTCTTAAGGAATTTAAGAAGTATAGGATAAGGATCTAGACTTAGAGTAGTACGAGCACTAAGAGGCTACGTATATCCTAAAGGAGATTATAGAGGAATTTATTAAGGACTTCTATAGGGGAATAATATAAGGATATAACGGAGCTATAGGCTTAGTATTAAGACTTTAAGAGGAGTATATTATTTAAGGAATTTGGGGACTAGCAAAACAAGTTATAAAGAAATATCTAGATTACTAAAGAAATAAACTAATGAGGTATAGGCCATATAGAGGGCTATAACCTATTAAGATACCAGAAAGACTATAGGAGGTTATATTATAGGACTTTATTGTAAAACTACTAAGGTTAAAGGACCCTATTACTAGATAAGATTATAACGCGATCTTAGTAATAATAGACAAGTTAACTAAGTAGGGCTACTTCGTAGCATGCATAGAAGAAATCTTAGTAGAAGATATAGCTAAAATCTATATTAAAGAAGTGTTTGTAAGACATAGAGCACTAATAAAGATTATATTAGATAGAGATTTAAGATTTATAGCAGCATTCTAAGAGGTATTTTTAGCAGAATAAGGGGTTTACGTAGCAATATTAACAATATATTATCCGTAGACGGATAGACAAATAGAAAGATTAAATTAGACACTAGAACAGTATCTAAGACATTATATTAATTATACATAGAATAATTAGGTATCACTATTACCAGTTATATAGTTTGTATATAATATAACACTACAAAAAGGAATAGGTACATCACCATTTAAGGCAAATTACGGTTATAAACTAAGAATATTATTATCGCCATAATAAGCGAAGAAAACGAGTAGCATAGCTAAAGAAAGAATAGAGAATTTAATAAATCTCTATAATTACCTTAAAGTAACAGCTAAACTAGTACAAGAAAGAATAAAATGGTACTATAACACTAGGAGATCTAGAGGACTAGATCTTAAAAAGGGGGACAAAGTATAGCTACTATATAAAAATTTTAAGAGTTAATAACTAAGTAAGAAATTGGACTACGTTAGACTAGGACCATTTACAATCACAGCAAAGATCTTAGAAGTTACGTACAGACTTAACTTACTAGAGAAAATAAGGATCTACCCTATATAACATATTATAATGCTAGAGCCAGTATATAAGGATATTAAACTACTAGTTTATAAGGCAGATATATATAGAGGACAAGAAGAAGATAAATGGGAGGTTTTAAAAATTATTAGTTATAAGGACATTAATAACGAGATATAGTATAAAGTAAAGTAGATAGGCTATAATAAGACTACCTAGGAACTACTAAACAATTTAAAGAACGCTATAAGAAAGGTATAGGAGTATTAGAAGAAACTAGGTTAGGCAGTATTAATAAAAAAGGATTACTAAAGAACGAGTTACTTAAGGGGGATCTAAAAGAAATACCCGCCGAGGTATTCGGAGCTATTTCCTTCTCTATTAAAAGAAAATCCGTTCTTTTATCACCAAGTTCCTATAAACCTTATTTTATAAGTTTCTACTCCTTAAAACGGACCTTTTTACGCACTTTCTTAAGATAATGCAAACGAGCTAACGCGGTAAGATGAGACTTAAGAGCACGTTGCTAAGCGTTAGTGGCCTTACACTCTGCTTTCTAAGAACGGCGCAACTTATCTAAAGTACTTAACAATTTACTATTAAGCTTTGTAGCGGCAGATTAAACCTAGAACCGTAGTAGTAATTAACAAGGGAACCTAAAGGCTATTAAGAGTAATAGAACGCGCATATTTAGCATTAGATATGGAACGAATATCGTATAACGATCGTATATTTACTTATCTACACTTAGCACAAGAGGACGGCTGTTAATTTATAGGCGATAGAATCGCAATATAAACTAACCCCTTTTTCGCGCAACGAGAATAAAAAGGCATTACTTTACCTAGTAATAATATTGCAGCAATAGTGCGGGCATAGCGCTCAGCTAAGGTAGAGGAAGGAGCCTTAGGTATAATAAGTAACAATATTAACCAAATTAATTAGACGGACATTATACCTCTAGTAAATAACCTAGAGATATTAGGTATCTTTAAGGACAAAGCTAGAAGGGAGGGAGATAGTATTACGGACGCTTTAAATACGATATTATGACTACTAGGAGAGGAGTTAGAAGCGGCCTATTAGATAATAGAAGCACGGTCTAGAATAGAACTGGTGGAACTATATAACGAGAAATGGTAGCTAAGGTTATATAACGAGCTCTATAAGCTCTACAAGGTCTATAAGGAACGTTATATACCTTATATACCTCATATACCTCATATAGTAAAGGGATTTCTTAGGAGTTCGGTTATGTATTTAAAGGACCACGTTCCCTACTTAGATAGTTCTCTCTTTATAGTAATTCTTAGAATATAATTAGAGTTAATCTGTTAGGCAACCACTCCACTAGTTATATTTATATTATTAACTTCTTATTTACCTACACACCTAGCCTATTTATAGGTCCACCATGGTATTTCCCACAAGGCCTTATAACACCTAGTAGTAGTATATTACCTATTAAACTCCTCTACTATTAATTAATTGTAGTATAAGCTTATTTATACGGCTTGGAGGCAGTTTATAAGGCAGATATAGTAAAGGCAGCGCGTATATTACGATCTTGGCGTAGTGTAAAGGATTAAAGAAGTAAGCCTCTTTAGCGCCGGAATATTATTATTATTATTAGCTAATAAGGCTTGCGCATAGTGCCGCATTCTGGCCTGTTTTTTTGGCGCTAAAGAGTAAGCTACGCGTTACCTTAGCAAGCTTAGACGTAATTCCGTTAGTACGGATTTTTAATTAGTCCGCAAGCGGACTAACTACATTTATACAAAACCACCAGAATTACGTCTAAGCGTGTTCCGCAACATTTATTAAGAAATCCAACTTTTTTTATAATGTTCCCTATACTTACAGTTAAATTACTTAACTATAACGGCTTAAAATACTACTAAAAGTTTATCAATTAGAGAGACGACCTAATATTTTATAAATATTAGGTCTAAATTGGCCTATAATAGCCCGAAGTTAAGATTATTTTTACTAAAAAAAAAACCGGTACCTCTAACTTAGCGGATATTGCAATAAATATTGCATATATAAAGCCCAAAAATTTATTTATTATAGAGCTGCTTCTTACGATTATTTTAAGTATATATATAGCCCTAGACCTTATATAGGTAGCTTTATTAACTTTGTTAAAGATTATATATCTCCCTATATAAATTTAG
Organism: Cenococcum geophilum 1.58; assembly: GCF_001692895.1. NCBI lineage: Eukaryota > Fungi > Ascomycota > Dothideomycetes > Gloniales > Gloniaceae > Cenococcum > Cenococcum geophilum. The sequence goes on from NW_027137561.1 coordinate 2,836,186, forward strand.
GCAATAGATATTATAACGGATGTCGCAATAAATGTCGCAATAGGTGTATATATAAGGCCTAAAAGTTTATCAATTATAGAGCTGCTTCCGCGGATTAATTTAACGGTATTTCTAAGATAATAGCTATTATAGAGGTGTAGATCAATTTCGTTAAAGAAGGTGACTACTCTATATATAAAATAAGTCGGATCGCCTAAGAAACCTTACAAAAGTCTCTTAAACCATAGAATTAACTTTCTAAGAGACTTTCGCGAGATTTATTAAGCGGTCCAATTTGTTTTATATATAGAGTAGTCACCTTCTTTAACGAAATTAACCTATACCCCTACAACGGCTATTATCTTAAAAATACCGTTAAATTAATCCGTAGAAGCAGCTCTATAATCAATAAGTATATCTACTCCGTAAGCCTCCACAATATCTAGTAGAAAGCGCCGCCGAATAGGCGATTTGCCTACTTAGGGTCTATATAAAGGTCTGCACAAAGGTCTGCATAAAGGTCTATATAAAGGTCTATATAAAGGTCTATATAAAGCTCTACACGAAGCTCTACATAAAGCTCTATATACGGATACTCTATATAACGGCTCTGTGTATAACAGTTTTGCGTATAACGGCTCTACTACAAAGGCTCTATAAAAGCTTCGCACAGAGCTTTATATAAAGCTTTATACAGAGCCTCTGTATATAGACCTTTATATAAACCTTTATATAGACCTTTATATAGACCTTTATATAGACCTTTATATAGACCTTTATACGGACCTTTATGCAGACCTTTATACAGACCTTTATATAGACCTTCGTACAGACCTTTATATAGAGCCTCTATACATAGACCTTTGTATAGAGCTTTATACAGAGCCTCCGTACGTAGAGCTTTATATAAAGCTTTTATATACGAAGCCTCTATATAGCCTACCTAAATAATAACTGCCTAAGGTTCTTTAAGGTACCTATCGTAGATCTATATAGGTTTTATATATATTAAGTAGCGATTACTAGCGTTTAATAAAATTATATAGAGCTTACGCCCTTAATAACGCGGTTTTTTTTAACGAAAATAAGCACGAGACCTAAAAATACCTAAGTAATAAAAATAATATATTCTAAAAGCTAAGGTTCTATTATATAATTAATAAACTTTAGGAAATAATATAAAATACTAGTATTAAGTTATTTTAATATCCACAACCTCCGCAATAGGGATATTATTTACGCGCTTTATAAATATTACGAAACACGCTTAAACGTAATTCCGGTGGTTTCGTATAAATATAGTTAGTTAGCTTGCGGACCGATTGAAAATCCGTACTAACGGAATTACGTCTAAGCTTACTGTCGGAACACATGACCTAAGGCTAATATCACGTAATGTCGTAATCGTAGTCTTGTTAGGTTGTATGATCGTTATTCGCAGAGGATCGTAAAGATCGCGGTGCCTAAGTAGGGGGTTAATTAGTCACCATAAGGATAACTAATCAAAGACACGACAACAATACGTTAACGACACGTAACCACGTAACTTCTGTCTATATATTCCGACACTAGCAGTTCTTTCTTTATGCGTAAAATAGCTATCCTAAGACACGTAACCACGTAACCTTTGTCCATATATTCTAATGCTAGCAGTACGGTGCTAGCGACGGGGTTGTATTCTAGGGAGTAAAGCTCTACCTGGTCGTGTTTAGGTCGCAGGCGTATTAGCGCGATAGTTATTAGATTTAGGTAGCGGTACGGTGCGAGCATCGGGTGGTAATAGTGGTTAAACGTAGAGCTCGTCTATCGGTCGGTCGGTAGATCGCAGGCGTATCGGCACAATCGTTCGGTTGGGTTGTAATAGCAGGCGTATTAGCGCTATCGGTTGGTTAATGTATCATATGCATATCGGCACGATTATTGTCTGTATAGGTAGTAGTACGGTACCAGCGATAGGGTCGTTCGGGTAGTAGTATAATGCTAGTAATAGGGTCGTATTTGTAGGCGTATTGGCACGAATTCTTGTCTGTCCGTAGGCGTACTAGCGCGGCAGTTGTCTTATTCGTAGGTTACGGGCGTTTGGGGGCGTACATAACCACATAACCTTTATTAATATATTCCAACACTAGCAGTTCTTTCTTTGTGGCGCTGTAGGAAGGCAGTCAGGTGTTGGTTTAGCTGTAGGTGGAAGCAGTAGATATCAGTTAGCTGTAGGCGGAGCAGTAAGTAGTTAATTAGCTGCAGGCAGAGCAGCAGGGGTTGGTTAGCTGGTAGAAGCCTAGCTGGTGGTGTTTTATTAAACGTCGTACGTTTCTAATGTTTTACCTATTCCCTATTGTTTACCACCAAGATTAATTTTAAGCTTTGACTTAAGCTAGGAAAAGGGCTTAACAAGCTTACTCTTGCTGTTAAATCTCTTCTTAACGTTAAGCTTCGATTTGAGCCTAATAAGCTTATCATTAAACTTTTTCTAGACGTCGAGCTTCGAGCTGAGCTTGGCGAGCCTGGCGAGCTTACTCTTGTGCTTCCTTTTGCCATTTACCTTCTATCTACTCTATAAGTACGCTTATAAGAGAGTAACGTTGATTAGTTAGTTAAATTTGAAATCCTTAGCTTTTAAGGTACGCAATTAGCTCTTATAAGGTCTTTCTAGTAACAAGAGCAAAATCGGCTATTATAAAGCCTTAAGTTTGTAGAAATCGTGGAATTTATACCGAATCGGAAAGTTATGTGGCGTCCCTTATAATTTGAATGGTTCTTTCGTTAGAAACAAAGGTAGGCATAATGGCAGGTTGCGGAGGTTCGTACGAGTTTAGCTGTCGTGGCTCCTTAACTTTGGTTAACAAAGAGGGTAAAGCTAGCGGAGCTTCCGCGGATAGAGCTTACGCGGACTGAGCTTGTATGGGCGGAGCTTGTATAGACGGAGGTTGCGCGGACGGAGGTTGCGTAGACGGAACTTGAGCAGACGGAGCTTGCGCAGACGTAGCTTGCGCGGACGTAGCTTGTATAGGCGGAGGTTGTGTAGGCGGAGCTTATATAGACGGAGCTTGAGCAAACGGAGTAGGGAGGTTGGGTAGAGGATCGTCCTTTAAGGCTTGCGGGCCTATTATATTATCGTCTTAAGAGTTGAGCTTCTTTTGGTCGTTTGTTTAGTCTTAATTTCCGCTGGAGTCTACCTGTTAATTTCTAGAGTCCACCTGTGTCTCGTCCTCATCTAACGTCTTAATAGTCTCTTCCTTTAACGTTTTATCTAGCTCTTCCTTTAACGTCTCGTCTAGTTCTTCCGTGGAACCGTTCTACTGTTAGTTGGCAATAGAGGGTAGGCGAGCAGGTAAGGCCGTCGGTTGGCAATGGAGGGCAGGCTAGCAGGGCCGTCGATTAAGGTGTGGTAGGCTAGCAGGGCCGTCGATTGACTGTATATGGCAGGCTAGTAGGGCCGTCAATTGAGGTGTGGTAGGCTGGCAGGGCCGTCAATTGGTAGAAGCCTAGCTTATAGTGTTCCTGACACCAGAATCGATCAGTTCGCTGCCGTACGCTCTAAAGATTAATAGGAAGGTAGCAATAGTAAAAAGAGAGCTGCCGAACGCTCTAAAAGCTGCCGAACGCTTTTTGCCTTTCTACTACTCTTTATGACAAAGCAAGTAGCTAACTGCCGAATGTTATATAACTTGCTCAATCCACAAGACTGCCGAACGTCTTCTTGAATTATAATCGCAGAATGCCCTAGGTTAAGTGCTTAATCTATACGCATTTATTAATTAATGTCGGAACACATAACCTAAGGCTAATATCACGTAATGTCGTAATCGTAGTCTTGTTAGGTTGTATAATCGTTATTCGTAGAGGATCGTAAGGATCGCGGTGCCTAAGTAGGGGGTTGATTAGTTACTATAAGGATAACTAATTAAAGACATGATGACGACACGTTAACGACACGTAACCACGTAACTTCTGTCTATATATTCCGACACTTATTAAGGTAATAAGCTTGCTAAGTTAGGGTAGTAAGGACCTAATTCGGGTTAATAAAACCATTACTACCTTTTATTAAACGGAAGATCAAAAATAAAAGCTATATTTTATTAATTAAGGTTAGAGCCTCTATATAGCTACTAAGATACTTCTTCGGATTCGTTATACGGCATATCTAGAAATCGATAATTAGGCTCTCTTACCCGTCCACCTCCATGATCAAAATCGTTACAACTTAAGCACTTTAGCTTCCAGAAGTTACGTATTTCTTTAGTAGACAACATACTACCACCGTAAATTCCACCTTAATGCTTTCTAGGTGCGTAGATAACTGGCCGTATAGGAATATAGCAAAGTTCCTAAATAATAAAAAGTCAGCAATAATTATTATTAATAATTTCACATAACTTTCGTGTCTATATAGTAAGCTTTAGGGACATTTTATGCATTCTAAGTTTATAAAAAGGACTTACATTTCATTTGCACTTTTCCTCGCAATTATGCCATTTTCCCCAGCCAAGCCATTCCATAGTTGAGGTAGTCTCTATATAAAAAAAAAAATTTCTTCTAGTAAATCGATGCTAGACTCTATAGATTAAAGGGCTCTACAATCCATGGTACCCTTAAGTAAATTAGTAGTATACATTCCACTCTACTTAAATAATTTCCATTTAGTAGTATAAAGTCTAAGCATAACCTTACGTATAGATTCTTTAATAAGCATTTTAAATTCTTCCAGAGTATCTGGATCAATATACTTAGTATAAGCGGTAGCGTACTATATTATCGTCCGGTCCATAATTAAACTTAAGGAAAGATTAATAATTAAAGGATATTAAAAATAAGGGTAAAGAACCGCGTGGCTTAATTTATAAACTTTAATTAGGATGGCGCTTATTTTACTAGAGGATTAAGCTCTTTGTTAAAGGGTTGCATATATTTCCTTTATACGGCTATAGTAATAATCTATAATTACTTCCGTTAAAGCTTACTAATTAATTTTAGAATATGGCGAGCGTTCTAGGCTAGGCGTATTTACCCTAGCGGTTATATATTTTAACTAAGTTTATACTATTCTTATATCTACCTTACTAATATTTAAAAGGCAATATCCTCGGCAAAGACCCCGGCCGTTTTAGTATATATTATAACCGAAAATGCCCCTATAATAAAATCCGCTTAGATTACAAAGCTAAGAATTATAAAACGTTACTATTCTATAAAGATCCAGTCTAACTCTTTTTTCTATTATACTACCTCTAGTACCGCTAGATTAGCTATAATACTAAGTACTACTTCTAACCTATTCCTATAAATTCTATACTATAAATAGATTACTATATTTAAGCGGCGGAGTTCTATATAGATCTTAAGGTAATAAGGGGCCTTTCTCCCTCCGCTAGTTTCTAGGGACTATAATATTACTAGTAATAATCTCCTATACCCCGGAATCTAAATAGTCGCAGAGTATAACTTTAAATCCCGTATTTATCCTTATAACTCCGTTAATTCTAAAATCCTTTATAAGGTTATATAGTTAATAAGCCCTAAGCGTTTTATTATATATATAGTTATACTTAGGGTTAAGGGGTATATAGAGTCCTAGGACTGCTATCTAGGAGTTAAGGGATCCTATAGTAGTAAGTAAGGCTAATTAGCTATTAAAGTAGATTACTTTTAGCGGTTTTCTTATAACCATAATATGAAGTACCGTAGTATTAATAGAGCCATAGATGCCGATAGATATTTCGCTATATACTTTATTATTAAAGAAGCCTTTTTGCTTTAGCTCGGCTAATTTTAAGTAGGGGTAAAATAACTCTAAAGTATATCAACTTACGCGTTAAAGGCAAAAAATATTAGTTTTTTAAGTGTACTAGACTATACTTTCGTATAATATAGTTAAGTATTTAGCGGCACAGTCGCAGTAATAATAGAGTAACCGTTTAGTATAAAGGTACTAGGCTACTGCTTTAGGAGAGAGTAAACGGAGTTAAATATAAATAATATAATAGTCTTACAATTTTCGATAAAGTATAAACTGTAGGAAGGCCGTATCTATTTGTTCTCTCTTTTATATTCTTTAGTATCTAAGCGCTAAAAGCTATAAATACTGTAAAAAAAAATAAAGTTAGTAGTAGAATTCCCAGCAGAACTCGCTAAATGCGGCTTTGCTATGGCTGGCGTTTAAATCGAGCCTAATTTCTCTTATGGTATAATAATAGGTTTAGTATACTTTAAGGAGACTTTAAGCCAAAATCGGCTATAAAGGGAAAAGCACCTAATAATGATATTGATTGAATTATGGTAAGAGGATTATTAGTCTTACTAGGCCTTAAAAACGAAAACAGATAGGTATAAGGGTAGTTATAAATTCCTGCGAGTAATACGGGGAGTTGGAATAAGGTAGAGGAGGGTAATATGGTAAACTAGTATCGAGTAGTATTAATCTAACGCTTTAGGACAGAATACCCACTTTATATTAGTTCTTCGCCCGCCTTATTCTAGCTATTTATTACTTATTTCCGCTCTTTATAGGATCCCAAGGCAGCTTATACAGTGTTTTAAGTTTAATACTTGGTTAGTTTATAGGATCTAAAGGCTTATCTAATGTCTTAGGTTAACTACTTAATTGGCTTGCCTTCTATTGCGCTAAAACTTAAATAAGTATTTGCATTAACTATTTATTCTAACTGTCCTAACCATCCTAACCCGCTTACCGTCCCTAAACGCTACTAATAAAGCCTTAAGTTAGTATAAAAATCCCGTCCTAAGTAACCTTTGCCTTAATACACCTTCCCGTATCCCTAAGGCTAGTATATATAATATAAGGCCCGCCACCGGATTAATAAGCGTGTGCCTTTATTATAGAAAAAGTTTTTAACCCTATCTAAAAATTCTTAGCTAATAAGAAAAGGGGTTTAGAGGTACTAAATAAACCTATTAAGGTTACTATTAACCGTTAAGGTCACTATTAGGTACTACCTTATAACTTAGTTATTAACTTAGTTACCGACTTAGTCTACTACCCCTTCCTTATATATATAGAGAGCTTCTAAAGCCAGCTTCAATTAATAGAGTTCTTTTTAGTAACTTGTCTGTCTGATAGAAGGAGATATATAATTTATTATTTACGTAATAACGCGCGCTCTAATAGATAGCTTATTTTTTAGTTAAGTAAAATATAAAGAATTTAGTGGAGATTATCTCTTAGAGGCGTATAAAACCCCTTACTAGCACCTAATAGTGGGCGTATAGCATTTATTCTATAAAATTGTATATATGCTTACTTTAATAATACTATTTATTTATACTATATACTCTCTTATATATATAAAGAGATAAAGATAGATAAAAGCTACCGTTCTAAGCCATAGCTGCTTTCCTCCTCCTTATACTTTAAGTATACCCTATTCTCCTAATAGTATTTATTATAAAAGCTATGCTTCTAGCAATCTACTATTAGTACCAACTCCCCTAATAAATTCTTTATTGTTTTTAGGTAATGCCCTAGAAATCTCTCTCCCTTAATATATTCTTTAAAAATCTTATCTGGCTATTAATATTCTAACGTCCCTCTATAGGTGGCGGAAAACCCACTATACCGGAAAATATAAGGGGTACTTTAACTTTAAGCGACTATAACTCTACGTACACGTTAAGTTTTACTAAAATTATATATAAATAGTGTGCTGTGGCTACTTTTAAATATTTAGGACCTTTCTAACCTATAAATTATATTTATATCGTCGCCTTCTCGCCTAATTCGCTTAGAGCCTTCTTTTATAGTAAAACAATCTCTATTCGCTATAGCGCTACTATTAAGCTTTTACTACTTATAATATATATATAAGGGTCTTGTCTAAGCCTTAGAGCCTTATTACGATAATAGGAAGTTATTATTAGCTTTATACCTATAAAATAGAACCGGTCTATTTGCGTCACTAATACTACCTACCTACCTCTATATATGTCAGCCAATCCTCTCTTTTATATCTGCTAATACTAATTATTTTAGTGCATTAAGTAGACTGCGTTAGCATTATACACTATATATTATATAAGCTATAGCAGCTTATTATAGCTAGAAGCCTCTCTATAGTAATCTATTTAGATAGCGCGAATACTTACGCCAATTAGATCTAAAATGGCGGGCTAGTCTATAAGCAATAAAAATATCTAGTCTTACGTCCTGCCGAGCTAACAACGTGTAAAATATACGTGCACTCTCTCTCCGCTAATGCCTGTTTAAACCACTTTTTGCTTTTATCGCGGAATCGCAGAACGCAAAAAATATATATTTCGTTCCGAGTATTTAGAGATAAGGGTTCCGCGCTAACAATCCTCCGCACTTCCTTAACGCGATATTATATTGTTATAGTTAATTACTTATTAAGCGAAAATGGGTAGGAAGGAAGAGAAGGATAAGTATTACCCTAGTAGGCGCTAGTAGAGTTAAAGCTATAGGGTAGGGATATTCTAGTCGCATACACTAACGCAACTAATAGCGACTATAATTTGCCAGAGCTAGCTACGTAGTTTACCTACGCTGTAATTCTCTAACTAGGCGCACCTTTAAAGCATGCCGTAACGCGTTACGTATAATAGCTTAGATAAATACTACGTCTTCCCCGCCTTCTCCTCTCTCCTTATAAAAGTTCTGCTTTCATTAATCGGAACCATCTCTTGTCGGCCAGCCCTTTATTGTGTGGGTTGTGTGGTCTAGCTTTCGCCACCTCGTCAGCCCGCTATTAGATAATCTGCCAGCGAGACCACTAAGCCAGTCCTACGGCGCGACTTCCTATACTATACCGCTGTAACCCTTATCCACCCGATCTCCTAGTAACCTAACATCCTTTATCCCCGCAATAATGCCGATTTATTCTCGGCTGCCAAAATTTAGAGCTCCCTTAATGCCTAATGTCTTAGCCTACTAGGTGCTGTTTTTATCGCGTAAGACTCCACCTAGGAGCGTATAACTACCCCTTACTTCTTAAGTTAACGCTTATCGCCACGTTATACGCTAAAAATGTCATTACTTAAGAAAACCCTGCGGTAACAGATTTACCAGAACTCGAATTAAGATAGTTGGATTTTCTTAACGGTAAAAGCGACGAATTAACCGCTGCCGGGAGATATATTACGTCCTGCTGTAGAACATATAGGATATATCATAATAGGGTTAACTAAGGAGATCGCGTTTAGGGAGACCCAGAATGAAAAGAATCTTTTTATAATATAGCTTGCGAAGTATATTAGTGCCGGTAAGGCTGTTTATACTGCCGATCTTAGATTATATTTTAGTTAGATACTAAAATTCGGCAGAATAATCTAGACATAAGCGAGCTACTAAATCCTTTTAAGTATAAAGTAAGAAAGCACAATAATATAAAAGATAAATAGCTTAAGATTTAGTGTGGCGGAGTATATTTTAGAAAGACTTATAAAATCCGTAAAGACGGATTATTCCCTATTAGTTATTTGGGACCAGGTCTTATATTACTAGGCAATAAGAAATCTAAATTGGAATTTTATATCTAAGAAGATTGTTTGGTTATAGAATAGGAATTTAAAAGCCGACCTAATAACGACCTATTCCGCTAAATTTATCTACGCTATAGTAATAACTACCTATTCCACTAAATTTATCTATACTATAGTCTCCGCCTTTTAAAGGTGGGTATTACAAAATGCATGCATCTACATTTCTATTTATTCTTCGCCTTTTTAGTCTAATGGACTCCCTAGTACGATTCGTTATATTTTAACTAAAGCCTTCTGTCGGAATAAGGTTCTGTAATATAGTAGACACGGTTGCTTGTAACCAATTGGGTTAACCACGTAAGCTAAGCGAGCTCAGAAGATCCATCAAATTCCACCTGTAGAAGTAGAGAGAAGAAAGAGACGAATACAATTGAACCAAAACCCCCCCCCACCGTGATTCCAACACTAATCAGTGCTGCACAGATCAGCAAGGTATAACGAAGAGAGGCACTGTCTGATTCTCTAGACCTCTTGTCAAAGGCTAAGAATTAAGGTATTGCTTGCTAAGCCCAAAGGCCAGTTTATAAGGTTACTCGCGCTTCTAACCTACGTCCATTACGCCTTCAGAGCAACTAGTTTATAGGTATATCCACGCTTCTAGTCTAACTGTTAAATCAACTGCGGAACCAAAAGATGGCTACCTCCGCAACAAATACTGCCGCAATAGCTACCTCCGCAACAAATACTGCCGCGATGGCTACCTCCGCGACAAATACTGAAAAATAGAAGACCGGAATTAACGCGACCGCAACCGATATCAAGGAAGTTAAAGCATTTATCAATTGGCGATTATTAATATACAAGGAGAATGGATGGAAGGGATTCGACCTATAGGAGAGCTTTATTAACGATTTTAAGTCGTTTACAAGGGATATACTTAATAATCTTAGCAAGGATCGATTAAAGAAGATCAGGGATTACCTCCGTGAAAATAGAGTATACATACGGAAGGAGGCAAGGAAGTCAATTGCAGACGGTCTTTTAGGAGTTATTCACGAACCAACTCCTTCAAAATGGCCTGCCGACGACTCTGTTAACGACCCTACCGACAACGACCCTACCGACGGCCCTACCGACGGCCTTACCGACGGCCCTACCGACGACCCTACCGACGACCTTACCCTAGCTCTACCATCACTACCGACTGCGACCCAAGCCATAGACCAGCTTACCCTACAAGGAAGCTACGGAAGAGAGATTACTAACTTAGCTAAGCTCTACATGGACAAAGTTAAGTACTCTGGTAAACAAGACAACTTTAACTTTAAGTTTAAGATCTTTAAAAACTACTACCTCCGAGCCGGCGTCCCTAAGCAGGCCTATATCATTACTGTCCCAACTATACTCCGTAGGCTTGCTCTTAAGTTTTCTAGGTACCCCCAGTACTCTGCATATACAAGACCTCCTAAACAGCTACAACAACCGCAGCAGCTTTAGCAATTTCAGCAGCCAAAGCCCCTAGAAACGGCATAAATACGATTAGGCTATAGGCTACTAAATAGGTAGAGAGAATAGGAGATAAGGAGGATGGAATAGGGATAGAGACTACAGACCCATTTACTAGTATCTTTTTATTTCTTTTTTTTATTTCCTAGTTGTTGCCAGTGTCGGAATAAGGTTCTGTAATATAGTAGATACGGTTACTTATAACCAATTGGGTTAACTACGTAAGCTAAGCGAGCTTAGAAGATCTATTAAATTCTACCTATAGAAGTAGAGAGAAGAAAGAGACGAATACAATTGAACTAAAAACCCCCCCCCCACCGTAATTCCAACACCTTCTTTTATACCTCCTAATTAATCTAATAATCGATTAAAAGATTAAACGGTTTAATTTTACTGCGGGAAATCTTAGCTAGCTGAGGTTAAATATACCGCCCGTTAGAATGCGTTAGTTAAAGCAAATACGCGACCTAAAATGCGGTTAGATAGGGTTGGCGTACCTATATTTATAGGGAAACTATTCTATATTATATTACCCACTAACCAATTTAAACCTATATTTATATTTAAAGTTATAGGACTAGCTAGTTATAAGATAGAAGTATATAATTAGGAATTTGTTCTAGTAGTTTATATATTTAATGCCATAGATATTAGCCTATATTTATTACTATAAGACTCTAAAATATTATTAGAAAATAGTAGTTGTTGGTTACACAAGGGGGATATCACGTAGCTACGGTTCATAGATAGTATAATAATTGTTCTTTTCTTTCTTAAAGAAAGGGGTAAGGAACTTAAGGTTCCTTACCACGCTAGTGCCGCGGCGGCACGTGATAGTAACTTGCCGCACGTAACGGCAACTTACTATATATAACGGTAATATACCTTATATAGTAACCATTTGCCTTTATTTCTAATACTAGCAACTCTTTTTTTATAGTTGCCATCTATATATATATACCGCTTAACTAGCGGAATAAAAATTAATCCTTTTTACTTACTATTGCTATTATAATATAAGTCTCGCTATCCTAAAATTTGCCTTTTAGTACGTGGTGCTTTCTTGCTTATAAGTTATGGGTAGGTATCTTATTAGTAGGGCCGCTAAGGCGCTAGCGGTAAGCAAGCTAATAGCGATTTTCTATCCTAGGGATAGAAAATCCTAATTGGCTAGTTTAAGTTAGGGTCTATAAAATCTAACCAATTAAATAACTTTAACTGCCGGTCGAAGTTCCTAGATATCTTAAGACCTTANNTAACTAAGAAATTTCTAGGGACTCCCTTTTAACCTAACCTTTAACTTATATACGTAGAGTATTTATATTAACAAACGTCTCTAGTGCCTTGTTTAGGTTCGCCTTTATTATTACATCTACTAGGTTATCTTAGCCATTAATCTATTAAATCTTAAAGAGTTTTTAACGCTTATAGGATTACTAAAGTGCCATAATATTAATTATAAGGCGCTTTTCCTTTATAGTACTAAGCTTAACTAAACACTTATAGAGGGAAAATAAATTAGTGTATACAATCGTAGGGATAACGGGAAGTTTAAGTTAATCTATAATTATCTTTAGGGTAGTTCTAATTGCAATTGCTATATTAACTCCACTAACTATTCTATATATCTCTAACGCTAAAATACTTTAGGTAATGCGCTTACTCTTAGTTAAGCTCTAATANATAAGATTNCNATAGATTNTNAAGTTATTCTCTCNNNTAAATTNNTTTNTAATAATAATCTTATATCCTAACTAGGAGCTAAAATCTTTATTATTTACAAATAATCTATTAATAAATATAAAGAGCTTAGCGGTAGGAAGATTAATAGGTATATAGAGTAGTCCCTAATTAAGATGGTTTATTTACCAGAAAAGATATTTATTTAGGGTAAGAACGTTATCCTTAGTTAGTTCCTAGTGTTAGGTGGCAACGGAGAGATTAAATAAAGCCTTAGGTTAACAAATAGAAGCAATATAAGCTTCGCGAGCGCGTTGCTCCATATATTCTTACTTTAGGGAATTAACGTTAATAACGTTAATCTTCTTACCTTAACCCTTCTAGCGTAAAGCAATAGAATCCTCGTTTAGGGAGAGGATGTATTTATTAAAGAGTAATAGTATTATTAAGTTAAGCTTTTCCTTTAGCTTTGCTATAAGATTTGCCTTTACTAGTTTATCCTTTTTAAGAGCTAAGAATTGGTCGTCTCCTAAGATAATTATATTATTAGTTTATATACCAACAATTCTAAATAGGGTTCCCGTAGTTATAATAAGAAAGCAAGGATTAAATATAGAAGTAGTTATTAAAAGCTTCTCTTTATAGTGCTTGCTATAGGTAGCCCACTAGTAAGTTCCTACCTCTGCGATTCTATATAATGGCTTAAGTATAACCATAATCGTGTCTTTAGGATACTAGTAGCGAATTTGCTCCGGAAGGTATGCTAATATTAAGCGCTAAAGGTGCGTCTCTAATTGGGTGTAGGCTTAAGTAATATCTCGTAAATAAACTACTATTCTATTCTTTATTAAGGAGGGAGCTAATATAATAATAACTCGCTGACTAGCTTGTTAAATTATAGGAGATTATATAAGAATTATCTCTTTACTATTATTATTGTAACCTTAGATAATAAGCCTTAATTTCTTAAATAGGGCGTTAGTAGCTTTGCCCTTAATCTCGTTAACCATTCTTAACTTAAAGATGCGAACTCTATTAAACTTAGTAGGGTTATATTTCTTAAATTTAAAGACTCCTCTTGTAATAAGACCGTCGATCTCCTGCTTATCGGATGCTTGGAAAGGAGCTCCTAGGGTTATAATATAACCTTCCTTTTAGAGCTATTTTGCGAGCTTAAAGTTAGTCTTCTCTTTAGCTGTCATAAAGGCCATTAATAACTTAACTTTATTCTTAATGGCGGCAATAAATTATTCTTTAAAATTAACAAGGTGTTAGTGATTTTGTAATTCCTTTAGGCGACCTCTACCGCGTTATAGTTATAGCGCATCTACTATAATTGTATTGGGATTATAGTCGCCTTCTAGAGTATATTGGTTATAGTTCTCTTTTAGGGTATCTTCTAGGGCATCCTATAAAGGCTCGGAATTATTATCTTTATAGTAAGGCTTAATAACAGTTAAACGGAATTAGGTAGGTCCGTAAGGCATCTAAATAGTATAAGTTTAACTATTAATTATAATAAGTTAATATAGGCCTAACTATCCTCCCCTTTTATGCTATACGCGTACTTTAGACTAGAGTGGCAGATTAAGCGTAGTTAAGGTATTTAGGCCATTTCTTATTCCTAGTGCGTTATTGACCTGGCGTATAGCATAGAGGCGTTACACCTCCTTTATTGCCTTGCGAATTGCCTCAGCTCGTTATATAATAAAGGGAGATAGTAAAGAATTATTAGTTATTTGTAGGTAGGCGCTAAAGACTAGTAATATAGGTATAAGTTTATCCGGGCCAGCGGAATCATTAATAGCTTTAACAGCTATTTATAAGGTAAGTTCTTCGCTAGCATCTTTTAGTTCTAAAGAGATAATCTTATATACGCGGCGTAATAGTATATAATATCGCTCTACTTTTCTAATACTATTATATGCCTTAATAGGGACTTCCTTAACCTTAATTGCTATTACCTTTATTTATTATCGGAACTCTATAAATAAAAAGTTCTTTCCTACATTATAGACGATTTAATTAAGGGGTCCTAGGTAGATATTAATCTAGTATAATTAAAGGGTATCCTATACGTTCCTAGCTAATATATCCTTTAGGAATTATACAGCTTAAAAGAAGGTTAAGAAGTTAACAACTTAGAGTACTGGCTTGCCGCTAAGGTATATAACGTTAACAATAATATAGAAGTTAAAGTCATAGTTATCTTTAAGGGTGAACTTAAATCGGCCAGGGGACCTCTAGTTTATTTAGTAGTAATAGCAGTATTTTATAAAATGCTTAATTGCCTTAACCTTAACTTTATAGCCTACTCGCTAAAGAACCCTAAGTAATTAGTAAACTAATAGGTAACTAAAACAACGGTGTAGTTGGCGTAACTCTAACTTAGTTAAATAGCTCTAAGCAACACTCTTTTCTAGTTATTAAAGGAGCAGCTAAGGGTAACCCTACTTACATATAATAGGCACCCAATTATCTCCCTATATAAGTATATTCTTAAGGTTATTAAGCTTAACGCCTAGTTTATTTATATCTTTAATATAAAATAGAAATAGGGTGTTTATAGGAATAATATAAAAAGTAATATACCCTAAGGGGGTTTAAACTCTAATTATGCTAAGAGAGATTATAGTACCTTTGCTAAAATAAATTATATATTGGCCTGCTATTAAATAGTTAATCTAAACAGAGCTATTAAGCTACTAAAGGGCTCGAACTTAAGGTTCTCCTACTATAGATACTCCTACGGCTCTAGTATCCAGCATAATACTATAGAAGACATTCGCTAAGTATTTATCGTTAAAGGAAAACGCGGAGCTCTTCTTTGGCTTATTAAAGATATCTAACTTCGTAATAAAATAGAGCGTAAATTGGTTATTAAGAATAGCGATAGTTTATATACTATTTACCTTACCATACTTAGTAAAGTATTAGTTAGGTAAGTAGTCCTTAATTTCTATATCTATAAGGAGCTATTCAGTCTTATTAACCTTACCCTTAAGGTCTTTTACGCCTTTATATTAAACTAGGAAGCTTTAAAAGTAGGCCATAGTAACCTTATAATTTCTAACATTTTTTATACTTTAACGGAACTTATTATATACCTCTTTTCGCTTATTAAGGGAGTGTTTAGTTAACTAGCAATTTAGCTTCTTACAAACGTAGCACTTCTTCTAGTAATTACTTTAAAATAAACCTCTATAAGGACCTCCATAATTACCTTATAGTTAACGTTAATTATACCCTTTACTATATTCCCTACCACGGCCGCTATATATTTAATTAGTCTAGTTATAATTATATTAGTTAAGAACGCTTAGTTAGGTAGGGCTTTCGGTATAAAGCTATTAAAATTCTTATATTTATATCGCAGTACTTATAGCAGAGCGTAGCTCGGTATATACTCCTTTAAACGTGTCCATAGGTTTATATAGCGCTAAGTTATACTTAGGAACGCTATAGCATACTAAAATAACCTAGTCCCTTAGGCAGTTCTTATTTTGGTAAGTTTTAGTAAGTCCATATTAAATTTTCTAGAGTTTATTAAAGAGTAGTTAAAGGCACTCTAGGTAAGTTGTTATTAGGTTAAAAGCAATAACTCTCTAAAATATAGTCTCCCGCTATTCGGATATATAGAGTTAGTAGTTCTTATTAGTTTTAAAGTAGGCTTTAGTAAGCTAAAGCATTATATTAAAGCTATAGTTTTTACCTATAATATAGTCGTAATAGAACGTTGCCGCCCGTCCCTTTAATATAATAGAGAAAGCATAATAGAACTGGTGGCATTAAATTCTAACCATATTACAGCAGTTATAAAAGACCTATAGTTTTGCTCTAAGTATATTATATAATTCTCCTCTAAACTTTTTCTCTTTGTTTAAATATACCTTTATTAGATTTATAACTTCTTAAAATAGAGGCTTATTAGTTAGCTAGGATAGAGAAGTTAGAAATAATAGAGGTAGAGAAAGAGCACCTCTAGGTAGGAGAGTACCTTTAGGTGGGAGAGTAGCGTTCTAGGGGTTTTATTCTAAATTAAAGTTGCCTTTTAAAGAATATAGGTTGGTTTTAGGTTTCCGTAGTTAACGTATAATCTTAGCTTCCGTCTATACTAGTTTTTTTATACTAGTAAGAATAGTGTAAATATTACTAGTAATTAGGTTACCGTCCTTAGTAATATATACCCTATTCCTTTAAAGGGAGTCTTAAAAATCCTAAATAATATTAACATTACTAAGTGCCCAGGTGTCGGCGGTTTATCCTATAAAATCCTCCCTAAAGTATTCCTATAACTATAAATCGGCGTAGTAGCTATCTTAGTAGAATAGAATATAGTATAGAAGAAAGCTGTTAACTTATTTTACGGTATAGGTTATTATATTAAAGGTAAATACGTCCTAATCTTTATTGATAAGTTTCGCATATATAGCTACCCCTAGTAGTAAGGAGTCTCTCTAGTTGTTTAAAGTGGCCATAGTTATATCTTCGGAGGAAGGGAATATTGGTAGTATAGGGATTATTGTTTGGTACGCGTTTGTAATATATATTTACAATTATAGGGCTTAGGACTAGTTCTAGCCTTAAATTATAAAGACTTATAAAGCGTGTTATTCTGTATAATAAACGCAAGAATCTATAATCTGGGGAAGGCTTAGGACCAGTTCTGGCCTTTAAATCCTTAGATTTATAGAAGAGTTTTATTTAAGGTTTAGGACTAGTTCTAACCTTAAAAGACAGCTTCCCTTAGTACGAGTAGCACTAGTATAGTAGCTCGTCTCTTCTTAGTAAATACCTAGCTATTCTATAGTATAACTGTAAAGTTAACCACTAATTAGTGTTAGTTATATAAGGGGGATATCATATAGCTACGGTTCATAGATAGTATAATAATTATTCTTTTCTTTCTTAAAGAAAGGGGTAAGGAACTTAAGGTTCCTCACCACGCTAGTGCCGCGGCGGCACGTAATAGCAACTTGCCGTATATAACGGCAACTTGCTATATATGATGGCAATATGCCTTATATGGTGACCATTTGCCTTTATTCCTAACAGTAGTTATAACTATATTAGAATAATATACCTCCCAAACTAGTATCTAAATTAGTTATATTTCCCGAATTAGAGAAAGAGATACCATAGTTATAGGTATGGAAATTGGGTCTCTCTTCTGCTTTCTTATCCTTATCCTTATCTACTTCCTCTTCCTCTTCCTCTTACTCTTCCTACCATTTTAGCTTTTTTTAGTATTCCTTAAGCTCTAAAAAGGGTTATTTTAAATAGCCGGCGTCCTTTTAGGTATTAACATACTATTATAGAATTTCGCTGCTGCAACCTTAAGGTTTTTATTACTGCCAATCGCCTTAATTTTATCCTTTAAGTACTACACGAACTTAGGCGGAAAGCTATGCTCTACATAGCGTGCTCTACGCCTATAACTATCCCTATCCTTCTTAATAAGCTCCTTAGTAAGCCTCTTAATAAGATTCTTAATATATTTTACTCGCTCTCTACTTTTAAGATATTTAAGATCGGAATCGGAATGCTTATAGATAAGAATGGCTAAAACCGGAAATAACAGCTCCCTAAAAATATCCTAATTTTAAAGTATATACTCTCTAGTCTTTCTAATCCTACTATTACTAGCAGGACCGTCTATTAGCTTATAGTTAACGATTAATAAATTAACTAGCGTTCTAGCCTGCCTTTGCGCCTTCCGCTTCGCCTTAATATCCTTTAGCTGTTCCTTTATGCTTTTTAGCTTTCGTTTCATTATAGCGGTATAAGGTAGGGCGGTAATAAATAAGAGGTAATAGATGGGAGGTAACAGATATAAGGTAATAGATAGGAGATAATAGATAAAAGGTGATAGACGGGAGGTAATAGATAGGAGGTAACAGATGGGAGGTAACAGATGGCAAGTAATAGATAGTAAGTAACAGATAGTAAGTAATAGATGGCGAGGCTCCACTATTATATAAAATTGGTGTATATGCTCTGCATAAACCCCAGAACTATATGGCTTAAAAACCTTACCGTTGCCAAGCCAATATGGTTATAATAGAAATTAGTACTAGGAACTGCGGCTGCAAAAACTAGTTAGGTATCGCGGAGGTTGCGTTAGTAGCATAATTTATTGATAACCGTATCATTTTCTAGACGCAACAGCATCCTTAGACATTATTATACCATCCTTGCGCATTGCTAGCTTATTAAATTTTAACGTCAAACTAAACTTACTTAGCTTTATTTTTCGTTTAGAAGGCATATATAGAAGACACGCGACGTTTAGAACCAGTCTTGTTTACATTTCTACTAGTAGTTTTTAGGTTTTAGATATATTTTTATTAAACGGACGATTAGGAATAAAAACTCTGTTTATTAAAGAGGGCTCTAGAAGCTCTTTATGTTAGCGACTTAGTTAATTAAGGCACGAGTACGGTATAAGCCTATATAACTAAATTGTTTATTAATAAGGATCCAAAGCTAGAGCTACTTGAAGTTTTATGCGGCCCTTAAGTTACGTAACTATAACTATCTAAAACTGTCTATAATTGTCTGCGATTATCCGCTATAATCTACCGTTTCCCACTAGCCGTAATACTCTTAAACGGCAAAACAAACAAACTATGCAACGTCGAATAAGTTACAACGCTTGTACCTATAGAATGCAAATAAAGCATAAAATATAAAAATTACAAATAAACCTAATAGACGGGTCTTCGGCTATAAATGACTAAAAGACGCTATAATTTGTTATATAATCAGCCTAAGGAATATAGGAAACCTGTTAAACTAAAATAGGTTATATTGATTGAGGTAGCAATGACGTAATAGTTGTTATTGTCGACGTTAGCTACCTATTTTATATATATATAGTCTCTTTTCTTTGTAGTTTAATTTATATATAAGTCCGTTTAACAAAACCGGAACGCTGTAAATAATATAAACAAGTATAAAATAAGAAGACCATTGGAAAATAAGAATAGTTTATATGGTTATCTAAAATGTCGGATTTATAAAGTAGTCTAATTGATAAGTTCCTAGGCTTAAGCTAAGGTCTTAAGCGATATAGATATAACTATTGGTTACTAGTTTTCGCCGTTAATAACTTTATAAGTATTATCTAGTATCTCTATATCGACCTTTAGTATAGGAGAATTTGGAGCTAAGCGTTAAAGGGCCTTAATTGTTCGAGAGAGTAATTTATCTAGTAAGCTTTTATTAATAAGTTATAGAAGGTAAGACTTATATACGGCGGCGAGGACAAGTATATTCCTAAATTGGCTGTAAAAGATATTTATTAGCGAGTGCGTACTATATTTGCGAATATAGTAGCTTATATATATAAAGTGCCGAAAATATTGGTTATAATAAACCTTTTAGGAATGTAATTAGAGCTAATCTCCTAAGGAATGCTAGGATCTATACTAACGCGGTCAAAAGCAATTGTAGATTAGATAGCGGCGTTAACGTAAACTTTTAAAGCTTTAAAAATTCGCCTCTAATCTGGGTTTATTTTAGCTATATATATTATATCGCCTTATTTAAAGCAGTTAACAGGTGCTATTAGCAAACTTTATTATAATCTAGATAAGAATATAGGAGGTAGTAACGTATAGTAGACAGCTAGATATAAGAATGGTCTTGTAATAATATATAAAGGCCACCGGTTTTGAAAACCGGCCAATTTTTTAAGCGAGTATTTTGCGTATTCTAGGCCCGCGATAATAGATAAATAGCAATAGCGCCTTGAATTTAACTATTATAAAATTCTATAGAATAACTAATCTGCATCTTCTCTATCGTATAATACTTTAATTAAGAGTTTTAGGTATTAGGTTGAAATTTTATACGAATTTCAAAAGGTAGAGATTTTGGCGTTCTTTACGTTTTAGTAGATAGCTAGTTTTTAAAACCGTTAGCCTTTGTATCTCGCACTATAGTACTTTACTTATATTTAGGCATTGTTAATATCTATTACTAGAAGGTCCTTATAGTTCTAAAGAAGCGTTAGTAAAAGGCATTGTCTCTATTACTTAATTTAATACTCGAGATTATTAGCCTCCTAGGTCTACGAATTTTAATCCCTAGGCTTGTCTAAATTGAAATAAATAGTTAGTACTACTAAATCTTTATATATAGCCACTAACCGTTATATAACTCACTTTTGCCATATAACGCCTTATATGCTTAATTTAATATCTTACGGAGCTAGATTTAGGCTAAGTAGTAAATTATATTTATCTCTTTATTAGGAGGTAGGGCTATAGGTATATTATTATATACTCTTATAGGAAAGCCTATATACTCCTAATACCTCAAAATGCCGCTAGGTAGAAGGTTGCTGAGTTCCGTAAGGACGTCGCTAATACCTATTAGTAATATGCAACAGTATATAAAACGATATTTAGTATTACTACTTAAGCTGCAGATATATTTAGAAAACATATTTAATAAGATTAAGCTCGCCTAGTTTGCTATATTAGAGCTTTGAATTTATTCCCGGGTTATCCGTTACTAAAAGTCTTAAAAGGTCTTCTCGCCTTTAAATAGTATAATTAGCTTAACTTATATAAGTATAAGTATAATAGTTACCTCTTAATTAATATATAACAAACTTAGTATACTAAGAAGATCTAGCTCTAGCTTTCTAGAACCCTTATATACTAGCCTATATAAAGTCCTATAAGTAGAAAAGCCTATATATAAGCTACTTCGTTTCCGCTATATAAATTTCTAAGAATATTAGTTACATATGCGTAGTATGCTAAGCTAGGCAAGATATTAATATTCCTTAAGTCCGTATCTTTCCTCTTAGACGTTATATTTGTTAAATATTGTCAACCTCTCTAAATGTAATATATTCCATCGCTAGATAATAGACTCCCTTTTAGTGTCGCGTTAGATAATCTAGGGGATAGTTTAACAAATTGTATAGGGTGCCCTAGGGAGCTTAGTATCTCTCTAATTGGGCCTAGAAGTACTTTCTTATACTTATATACTTTTCCAAGTGCAAGAATAAGAAGAATAATAGTATTGCCAATTGAACGTTTAGGGAGTCGCTTTATCGATAAATTACTAATATCTAATATTGTAGAGTATTTACCAGGACTATTTAAATGTTTCCTTTTAAGAGGAATACTGCTATAATGCTTAGAGGTTAAGACATAACTAGGTACGGTAGAAGTTTAAGGTAAAGAGTTAGGGTTAACATCTGGGCTATACTATAGTATAAACTAATCGATTATTCCCCCTAAGCGACCTCGATCTAAGAACGGATAAAGGATATCTACGTTTTATAGATAGCTTCTATATAAACCACAAATAGTCTTAACGTCTAGTTTTAAAAAGCTATTAGGATTTAAGCCCCCCGGGTTTCCTTTTATAAATACGCCGTAATAAGGCCCTCTAGGTATAGACGGATATAATTATTATATTTCCGTAGGCGGCGAAGCAGCAGCTAGTCTAGTACCCTATAATCCCTTTCGCGGAGAGGGATTTTAGTATTCGTTACTATAACTACTACCTATAAGACTTCCCACAGTTAAAGTGTTCTCGGACTTAGTCCCTTACCCTCGTCTATATATTCTTAGCAAACCGCGTCTCTCCTTATTCTCTATAAGATAGTTTATATTAACTACGCTAGTACTAGTATAGAACGATTTTATAGAAGGCCAAATCTTAAGTAATTAGTAAATAGCCGTTAAGTAATCGCCTGGAAGTACTATCTCTAATTCTTCTTTATTTTTATTACCATCTTTAAAATAAGGAGCATTCTTAGTATAAGAAATGTTCTTTTACTTAATAGGGAGTCTAGCTAAGGAATCATGCCTAATCTAAATCGGCATCTTTTTTTATTTTTTTTTATTTTTTTATATCCGTTGTATTATACTACGTACAATACTGCGCATGCAGCCTTTTGGGCTATGGCGCTATAGTTCTATATACATAAATCCTTTTCTTAGGCAGCTTAATATGTACTAGTAGCTATGTCCTAGTAGTTATTAAACCCCCTAATTAGGAGTTTTATAGTTTTCCTAGTAAAAATACTAAGATACTTACAACTACTAGGGGAATGAGAAAATGGTAAGAAAAACTGTAAATCCTTAACCCCTATCCCTGTCCTTTTTGCAATTTATTTCTGTCCTTTGCTTCTCTACTGTCTTTTAACCTAAGAGCCTAGTAGGGAGCTACCTCCTTCTAGACTCCTATTAATTTTATTCTTCCATAGAGTCTTCTCTACGCTAGTACTATGTACTAGTTTAGCTGCTCTAAGATTCTCGCAGTCTCTACTATTAGCAAAGCGTTTTTCTTACATTAATGCAAAGAGGGGGTAGTATGCTTGGCCAAGGCCCTGGCCGCTTAATTAAGCAAGATAGGACAGCAGGTGGTCTTTAGATAGATGTGCAGGCCGCACAAATATCTACAGCCCTAGTAGAGCATCTGTTCTCCTATATGGCCAAATTTTGGGCAGCTATTACACTGCGTAGTAGGGAGAGACTTCGAGGTATTTTACTACCTTAGTAGCTGTACCTGCCAATTGATATCTCTTTTTACTTGAGGATTTCTTGTCTTTTTTCTTCGTTCTCTATAGTAAAAAACTTATAGAGCCAAATCTGGTCTGGTGGATCGTGTCTTTTTACACCTGATGGAGATCCATTCTAGGTAGTCCTTGGTATCCTTATAGGATTTAAAAGTCTCAATTTCCTCTTTTAGAAGCTTAGAGCCTCCTTCTCCTAAGAACGGTAGGGTAGGAAACCCCATGGGCTATAATTTGAAACCCCATGGTTCTAGTTTTTGTTCTCTTTGAAAGTAAAGCAGTTTTTGCCAGATCTCTCATTATATTGACTAGGAAAATCTGCATTATACTCTTTCTGTAGTCGTAAGGGAGAATATTTTTGTTTCCTTTAGTTCTAGCTATAGACGCTAGAACTGGCTTTTTTACTTGCAGTTTTAATGCAAATAGTTAATTGACTTTATTTCGTATAGAGAGGTATCTAAAGGTTGGTCCTTTTCGTTTGTAATTAGGGACTAGCTTCCTTTCTTGTAGCTGCTTTTTCTTACTTCTAGTAGAAGTAGAACCCCTACTAGAAGAGAAGGGGTGAAGGATGGTGGTGATAATGAGGAGGTAGGGAGGACGAAGAAAGGAAGGGAGTCCTTCTTTAGTCTCTCGCGTAAGTATTTTAGTAGAAGCTACCTCCTTACAGGAGAGCTCTTACTTCTTCTACTAGTCCTTCTAGGACCTCTTTTGCCTCTTCTTCTTCTTCTTCTTTTGCAAAGGGTTTTTCCTATTAGGATATTTTGTGTATAGTCTACTAGCTGTCCAACTTGTTTCTCTTGCTCTTCTCCTTCTAGCCCTCTATAGGCCTGGATTAGGCTTCTTTAAAGCCTCGCATAGATGTTCCTCCGGAGAAAAGGGAAGAGAGAGGGTATATTGTGCATACTATTTGTAGTAGTCGTTGGTTTTATTGTCTTTTTTGCAGGTTTTTTGGTTTTCTTTTTCAGGAGAAGACTGAGGATGTCCTCTTTTTTCTCCTGTCCTAAACGGGCCAGGAGAAGGAGAAGGGGGAGAAAAAGTAGATGTAGAATCTTCATCACTTATTTCTATAGGAGGGTTTTTTTTTAGGGGGGCTTCTAGTTTTTACTATCTTTATACCCTTTCTCCTTACTAATCCTACTAGAAGATTTCTGGGGAGATTAGGCTAAAAGTAGTAGAAAGACTAGCCCTATGGGTATTTATAGTAGTAGTCGTTATTTTGGTGTTCCTGTCCGTGCCTCGCTTATAAGCTAGGACCACCCCTAAGAAGAATTTTCTGCTAGGGGAAAGGGGGTAAAATGACAAAATAAATCCACCTCTAGCTCGCTAGGCAGTGAGAATTAGGTCTTGAAAGTTAGGAAATCGATTGTTTTTGATGGTAAGATGGGTATGCGTAAGTTTTGAAGTGCGGCGCCACCTTTTGGTAAGGTTGCATGTGTGGTGAAGCTTTTTTTTAAATCGGCATCGTAGTGGCGCTAAGTAGAGTTACTAGCTCTAAAGAGGCTTTACGAGTATTAGCACTAAGCCTAAAGCCTTCTCCTTTATAGTGGTCATTCTAAAGTAACAGTAAAGTATACTAAGGAGATACAGCAGAACTGCTGCTAGGTTTACGTTTTGGAAGCCTTCTTTTAAGGTTACTAATATAAAAGATAAGACCATTAACTTTATTTACTACACTCCTAAGACCGTCTAATACCTATATTATTATTCGGTCTTATTTACGTACTGTTAGATTCTATAAAATATACAATAAGTACATCTCTTACTTAGGTGGAGGAACGTCCTTATAGGCGTATTTATACGCATTATCTTTACAGAATTAGCACGGTCTATTTTTATTACATTTCTATTTACGCTAGCGGCAATTATTATAAGCCTACGAGTAGTTTAGCAAGGGAGTGTTCTAGCTTTATTACTTATACCTACCTATATAGCCCGGACTTACTTCCTATATAGCGCGACGAAAAAGCTAATAGTAGTAGGCCTATATAGAGCTAAAGGAGGATATAAAGTAATAGGCGCTGGTACATAGGCTTAGTTTACGCTTATTAGTGGTACGCTATACTATTTATAGGGGCTTAGGATTAGGTAGCTGTTAAGAATACTACTATTATAATAATTTCTAGGGTTAATATATACCGGCTTATATCCCGGGGGAAGGGCTACAGAGGTGCTATAGTTAGGCCGCTAGTTAGGGTTTATATCTATTATAGTATAGCTTTATTATTTATAGGTATAGGAAAAGGGGGCGTAGCAGGAGGTAGGGAGCGGTTTAACTACTATAATCTATTAGACGGTGGCTTTCTATCGCTACTTACCTCCAAAGATAAGGAAATACTAGCTATAACTAAGTTCTAGAATAAATAATATAGAATAGCGCGGGAAAGGATATATTGGGGAAGCCTTTTATAGGAGTTTTATAGCTATAAAGTACGCCGAGACCAGCAGTTTAGAAGATTAGAACATTTTCTTAAAAATATAAGGGAACGATTATACTAGAACATCTAGGCATATAACCCAACTTTAATTCTAACGATGCCCCCCCTAGTATATAATAATAATTCATTGCTTAACGTCCGATTTAGATCCCTACTGGGCCTACGCGGACTACTCCTTATTTACATGTGGGGAGAAAACTCTATTTAAGAAAAATGAGAAAACCCCGTGATCTATCTCCCCGCCTTTTAGAACTCGCCTACTTAGCGCCTATGAGTTGCCTGTGGTGCTCTACTACCTTACTATTTAACCTCCTTGGGAACTACTGCTGCCGTAACAAGCCTACGGACGCGCTAGTATTATAAACTTTTACTCTACTACTGTAGAGTTACTAGGGGGCACCTGCTGCTCGCCCCCTTACCTTTTATTACTATTTCCCTTATAACCCGGAACTAATTTAGTACATTTTAACTAATAAGCCACTAGGTAACCGCCTTAAGGCCTTTTTGTGTTAAGAGCAGTGTATTATAGTTCTTTATGCTAGCTGCTAAGAGCATTATTTCTTAATTGGTGCGTAGGGGGTATAGCAGTATTACGTGTTTTGGTGTCTATTTTGGCTAGCCATATTTATATCTTAGGCTACCTACTAGGACACCCACCCAGTAAAGCCAATCTTTTAGTCCTATTATTCCTATTTTTAAGAGTGTTGCTATTATATTTTCTACCTTTATTAGGCCTTCTCGAAGCTCTTAGGTATTTACCCCCTATAGCGTTAACCATACTATAGCTTGGGTTCGTCTTGCCTAAGTTAGCCTCTGTACCTTCGACTTCTATTTACCTCTTTAGCGTTGGTCTAACCAGTATTGTATTGCGGTAGATAGTTTCCCAGCGTTCTTACGTGTTCTACTTTAGCTCCTTTCTCTATCTTACTATTGTCTTTGCTGACCTCTTGTGTGTCTCCCTTTCTCCTCTATATAGGCCTAGGCCCTAAAGCGGTACTATTCTTTTTTTGCTTTCTTTACCTGTTTCTCTAATATCTCTTTCCTACTTTAGGGTTATTGGTTTGTTCTCCTATAGGGCACCCTAGGGTCCCTCCATAGTTTACTTAGGCGTATTTTAATATACTTTGTAATATTAGAGTTGCATTTATTTTACGTTCTTTATATTATAGTGGCTTTAATATATAACTATAGGGGGGGAATATTAGATTCCTTCTTAAGCAGTGCTGTGGCCGTTTGCTTATACCCGCCTATAATACTCTAGAAGTAGGCTATTTAGACCTTTTAAAGTGGTTTAAGGAGTAATTTTAGGGGGCCCTTCTTAGTTTCTCCAATGGCCCAGATACTGGATCTATATATTATGGTTGGCCGGACGACTGCTGTATATAGTAGGCGTGACCTCTAGAAGTATGAACCCTATGTAGAATTAACAATCCTAGATAAAGCGATAAACTATACTTAGCCTTTATAGGCCGCTTGCGCTGTATATACGCTCTACCGGAGCTTGCTGTCTACCTATACTCCTAATACCCTTAGGCCCTAAACTGGTTAACCCCTAAAGCCTTAGATGCGAATTATATGCTAGAGATCTGCAGATTAGTTGCGTTTTCTTATAAAATAGATTAGCTGGTATTTCTCTAGTAAGAATTAGACTCTATAATGTTTTACCTACTCTATATAAGTGTTATAGGCTTTCTCTAGTGTTCTATAGTTCTCTACGGCTGTTGGCCCGTATATAATTAGGTTTGTGTTATTAACGAAGCCTATCCCCTAGGTCGCCCCTTCTTTAAAAGAGTTAAGTAGGTTACTTACAAAGAAAAGGAAGAGTATAGGCGAGAGGGGTAATCCTTATGGTATTCCTGTTATAACTGCGATAGGGGGGCTCTAGTATCCGCTGAAGACCAGTAATGTTTCTTTCTGGCCTATAAACCCTTAGACAAATTGTATAATCCATTCTAAGAAGCCCTTTGCCCTAAGGATATACAGGAGACGCTCGTGGGGTATATTGTTGTAGGCACTACTAATGTCTAGGCTAAGCATTAATACTACAAAGTCCTTTCGCATCGCCTATGCAGATTTAATGGTAGTAGTGAGTAGCGTAAGTACTGATAGTATTGAGCGGTTCTTTCTTGCCCCTATTTGGCTTTGTGGTAGTAGGGCGTGTTCCTCTACTGTGTCTGCTATGCGTTCCGCTATTACCCTTTCTAAGATCTTGCTAAGGGTGTTTTCTAAGGCAATAGGGCGGTAGCTTCCTGGGATTAAGTAATCTGCTTTACCTTTTTTTCGTAGGACAACCGTCGTCATAGATCTTCTGAGTCGCGGGTAGTAGCCTATAGTAAAGCATACTCTGGCTACATCTGCAAGCTAAGGTGCTATAAGTGGCCTATAGGTTTTTAGGGCCTTATTTGGAATCCTATCTGGTCCTAGTGCTGTATTATTTAAAAGGCGGCTAATAGTTCTAGCCATTTCCTCTGTTATTATATCGCTGTCGACCCACAGGCGAGTCACCAGTGTTTCGCCCGTGATATCACTAAGGTCTGCTGGAGCCGGTTGGGGGAAGAACCTTTCTGTAAGGATCTTTGCCTTCTTATCGTTGTCGTTTGTGGCCTGTGATTCTCCTGCTCTTCGTAGGGGTGGTAGGTGTGGGTCTTCTACTGGGCGCCCTGCCTTTTTCTTTGCCCATTTCGCCATATCCCAAAGGCCCTTGCCCCCTAGTATATATATCTACCTAGAGCGTTAAACTAAAAGTGTATAATAAGGGGGTATAAAGCAAACGCCACCGCTATTTAACGTTAAGATTTTAACCTATAGGTATAATGCTATTAATATCGCGAGAAAGGTAATATATAAATAAATAAAAAAAGGGAGAGAGAGAGTATGTGTATGTATAATACCGAGACGTCTAGAGATAGAGGATAGAGACAGAGAGTAGAAAATGGCTAAGCGGCGCGCGGTCCTAACTGGTCAATAAGGGTGTTATTATAGAGCTAGAGAAGCCGTCTTTGTGCGGTATAGTGGAGTTAATAAGTTCACGAACTGTTCGGGTTAGCTATAATAGGAAATCGTGGCTTTGGGCGGACCAATTAAAGAGTTATCTATTAATTTTGCATTAACAGAAATAAGAATATAGCGCTAGCGTGGAGCCGATTCAAGTATAAGGCGTAAGGCGTAGTAGCTAAATTAAAAAAGGAGCTGACTAAAACCTTATTGGCGTCTCCACACGTATAGGACTACGTCATTTAGTAGGGCGGGGCTTGGCGGCATTTTGCGGCATTTCTATATATTGCGCGGAACACCAGATTATTAGCTATAGCGACTAGCACTAACTACCCAGCTATGTGCATTTGATTTACCGAGTTCGCGGAACCTTTTATTAAGGTTTAGCCTAAAATCGCTTATTAAATATTAACCTCCTATAGCAGAACGCACTAAGGCAACCGCGCCTATTAGATATAACTATGCTTAAAGTAATATATTCTATCCCTTTTTGTATATATAGTAACCAATCCCTAGTTGTTACCAAATTAATTTTATTCTCTAATTTATCTAAAGTCGCCCTAGCCTAATATAAGGCGCCCGCTTATATAACTTGCCTAAATATAGTTAGCCGGGACTATAACCCTAGAGCCTTTTTATAACTAACTACTGGTACTATACTAAAACCTTACTTTGTTTTACCCCTTAACTCGGTTATTAACTTAATCTACTATTTTTAAAATTAAGTTACTCTTTTAATTCCTATATACTACAAAGCTTACACTTCTTATACTGTGCATATCTTAATAATAAAGTTCTGGTTTTATTACTAGTATAATAGAGAGTAACTAGACTTTTAACTAATGCAATATCTAACGGTTAGTGGGCTTGCAAACTCTATAAATACTAAATAGACCACGTATAAAGAAAGATAAATATAATCTATATATTTGTTATATAGTAGCAGGAAATATAACGATTAGGTTAAATAAAAGTTTTATATACCAATCTCCTTTAGAAGACGAATATATATTAATAAGGAGATATATAGTATACTAGTATTATTTAGCTCCTACGTAGAGGAGTAAGATTCCACATTTTTTCACCTAAATTTAATAGGTGTAATATTATTAAGTACGTGACAAAACATAATTAAGTAACTAATATTAAGTATATCTATAAATTTCCGTTGTATTTCTAATACAATACTAATTAAGTTATAATATAAAGCCTACTTTAGGCCCAATTTTATTATATAAGAATCCGGATAGTTTAAAATGGGATATATTATCGTAATTAATAATATACTTAGTGGAAACCAATAACGAGTATAGAGGGAGTGCTATTTACGGGGTTAGAGCTAAGGAGGCTAAGTAAACGGCGGGAATGTAAAGGTATATATTATTTAAACATCTTATTATTCTAGGGTGGTAACAACCTTCTTTCCCTAGATAGATTTTTATAAGATCCTAGAACGCTTACGTAGAATTATTATTATAAAGCATAAATCCACCTAGTGCGGGTAGTTTCTATACTATTAAGGATATTGACTGCGCCAATAGATTTTATAACGCTTAATAAGTATAGTGGCCATTAGATTGGCTATTTGTTCGAGATATTAGGAAGTACATTGCCTATAATATATCTTTTATCTTTGTAGCTTACGCGCTAAATAGTTATATATATTCGCGAGATATGCCTAGGGCTAACCCTACGCCACTTTAGATAGCTGTAAGCGTATTTAGATAAGCTTAAGGCATACCTCTACTACCCTGCGATTCCTAATATGGGGAAAAGAAGGGCGAGGCGGGTATGTCGCAAGGCCTTTATATAGGGGGCGTAATTAGGGTATTAGTTTTAATGTGTAAATGCTTAGGTGGCTGGTAAGGATTAAAACTCTATATAATAAGTTAACGCTCTAAATATTTGTTAAGAGAATTTTACTTAAACCTAAAGTTACCAGAAAGGAATGGATCTGTATTTATCTATTCTTTAGGATAAGTAGCGAGCTGGCTTAGCAGTTATTGCAAGCTTATAGGAATAAGTCTATATACTATTTAGTTAACTAGGTACCTAGGGCTTATATTTTCGGTACATATATATAAGAATCTCCTATATACGCGGTAAGTATTAAATAAGTATACTTATAAAAAGGCTATACATAAAAGCGAAATTGGATGTCCGTTAATAACTACCAGCTATTACTACTGCTACGTAATTTAGCACTAGTGGGGCTAATAACTGCCTAAGGCCTAATAAAAGCTAGATTGTAACCGCTTAATATCGTAATATACTACTATAGTTTCTCCCTAGAGAGTTAAGTATACTTTATTCTCCCTAAACCACTCTTTATTAATATAGTATTTTGACTTAAAAGGCAAAGCTCTTAGGGAAGCCGTCGATATAGCCGTTAATATAGCCTAATAGCCTAATTCTACACTCGTAAAAATTTGTTCCCTATAGCCTAAAGATTTCCTTATCCTCTTTATATGTCAAACATTAAGGTTACTATTAAATACCACTTTATAACTTATACTCTTTCTTACTATTATATGTCTTACTATCTATTTACCTATAGTGCCACCTTTACTAAAAGGTAAAGCTAAAATAGACCTATTTAAGCCCCTTAGTCGCGCCCTTAGTAAGCATTATAAGCGTATTAGACACGCACCTTATATACTTAGCGTTAGTATAACGGAGACCTATCTTACTTTTCTTCGGCCTGGCGAGCATATAGGAGCTATTGCCGTTATAGTATACGACCACCCTAATGCAATAAGTGTTAAAGGTAATAAATACAATTACTAACACGCCTTTATATAAGCAACGCTTAACCAGATCTTAAGTAACTAGGACATCCTAGATATCCCAATATTCTTAGTTTTAATTACCGGAAATTAGGCCTAACGCGGTAGGGATTTTAGTAAATTTAAAGGGGTTTTATAAAGTAATTTATACACTTCTTTGGCGCTTTAATAAATATTAGATTATATTTAAGCCTAAACGCTTATAGGGTTAGCTATAGAAGAGTTAGGTAGTTATTAAAGGAGGACTTAGGTATAGGGTGGCTAATTAATTAACTTAATTAACTAGAGGTCTCTAGTTAATTAAATTAATTTAACGAGATTTAACCTATTAACTAAAATCGGATTTGCTTACCCTATTTTAGTTACCTACTACCCTCTATCTTACCACCCTACTATCTACTACCCTATCTTACTACCCTACTTCTATTACCTACTACTATCCTTTACTACTTATATCTACCTTATATATATAAAGGGCTTCTAGAGCTAACTTAAATTGGTAGAGTTTTTATTCTAAAAGTTACTTTATAAGCTATATTTATAGGTAGTAATATAGCATAACCGGATAGTAAATCCAATTTTCTAAACCGGAATAATGTTTAGGTATATTGTATTAAAGATTTCGTCAACCTATTGCCTACTACCCTATTTCTACTACCTACTACCTTTATTTTGCTACCTATACCTACCTTATATATATAATCCCTTCTCCTTTATAGGTCAATCGAGACTCTAGTTTCTAACCTGGTATTTTTCAGTTAACAGATCTCTAGACAGGGTGCGGTATTTTAACGCAGGACTTAATAGCCTATAGTAAGCGAGGAAACTTTACTGTTATATATATAGTTCTAGATTTTGGCCATAAGGCCGTTTGCGGTAGCGCTACTATATTATCTAGTAGGTAGAAAGACTGGGACTTTTAATAAATTAAAGACAGAATCTTGCATAGGTGCCCTCCTTAAAACTGCGCTATGGCTATATTTGTTTATTTATTATAATTTCTAAGTTTAGGGCTAATGGATTTCTAGGCTTAGCTTTGAGATAAAATGAATTAGAACCTTTTAGGGTTACAAAGCGACAGAGGTATGCTTATAAGGTAGTTAAAGATTTCAATAAAGGAACCCTATATTAGGCATATTATATATACCTTCCCTTTCCTACTACTAGCTATTAGCGTCGCGGGATTATAAGGCTCTTTTAGGGTATATTTTTGCTTAAGCGCATTATACGCAGCATTTGTTTATGCCGGTCATATTAATAAAATATCTATAAGGCTAAAAAGCGTTTACTAGTAGTATCCGCTAGCTGCAGAACTAAAAGTAGATAATTAATCTATATCCGTTATAGACCTGCCGGATAATGTAATAGGGCTATATTAAGGCCCGCCTATAGTAATAAGCCGTTTCCTATTATAAACTGGATAGCTATATCTGGCGTATTAGGTATAACCGCACTAACTTACACTCGGACTTACGTCTTAGGCGATTAGTAGGCTGCTATAAAGACTTTAAGCCTCCTTTAATAAGACTGCGCCTTTATACCTAGGTAATATTAGAACTTAAAAATACCCACGCTCCTTAAACCCTTTAATCCTTTATTAGGAATTTCAAATTCTCTTAATACTAGACAGCTAGATATATAAGCAATATAAGTTAATATTTCTACTTCTCTTTATTTACTAGTCTAAGCTAATATCTAATAAACAAGATAGGATTTTTTAAGTTTTATATAGTTCTTAATATATCTAAGGGTAGCACTCTAACCAATCTTATAAATCTCCCTTTAAATATCCTTAAGGCCTTTATTCTAGAATACGGTCCTATTTTTAAATTTATTCTAGATACCTTTGGCTTTAATATTAGTATAGTAGTTTTAATCGGCTTTATTCTGTTCGCTGTTATAATATTAGTAACCTATATATAGAATAAAGCTTTCTTTATCTTCCCGCAGTTCTATATATTATTGGTTTTTGTTAATAATAGAGATAACCTATTTAATAATATACTTCAGTAGATTACAGAGCAGTGTATATCGAAAATCTCTTACTTAGTTAAAGCTATTATATAAGTAGGAACCATTTATAACGATAAAGAAAGCGATAGCGATAACGAGGAGGCGCTTAACAAGAAGGGAATCTTTAATTTCGGAAAGTGGGCAGCTAAGCTGCCACCCTGCTATAAGCCCTACTTTGGTAAATATAGGTTCTAGCATAATAGCTATCTATTTATCTTTAATTGCTCGCGCTAAGAAAGACCTACTAGTCTATAGTCCCTAAATAGAGGCGACGAAGAACTTATTAAACTAAGATATATTAGACGGTTAACGAAGTCTATTAAGAACCTACTTAGGTATATAAAATCATGGTCGCTTAAGAAGGAAAAAGCTATAATAGTTATTCGGCGGCTAGTAGGGAAGGATTATAGACGTAGCGCTAGGTTATAGAACCGCGTTTTATCTAGACCTTTCCGTCTAATGGATACTATATTACTTAACCCTAGGTAAAAGACTAAGGTCGTGGAGGATATTAATGAATATCTCCATCCATCCAGCCCTCGCTAGTACGCCACCCGCGGTATTCCGTACTATCGCGGTTACCTTTTTTACAGGCCTCCTAGAACCGGAAAAACGTCGCTCTCCTTTGCCCTTACTAGGGTCTTTAGGCTAAACATATTTTATATTTCTTTACTTAAACCTACTCTTATAGAATCTAACCTTAAATAGCTGTTTAATAACCTCCCTTACCGTTATATTATTCTCCTAAAGGATATTAATACTATAGGTCTGCTAAGATATAAGAAGAGTAATAAGAATAAAGAGGATAAGGCGGATTCTAAAGGAGGCAAGATAGTCTAAGAGTTAAATATTACCGACTTAGCCAAAGCGATTAAGTCCGCGAACCATAAAGACGAGTGGAACAATAATATAAGATAGGGTGTTTCGCTTTCTAGTCTGCTTAACGCCATTAATAGCGTCGCTACTTATAAAGGTAGAGTCCTTATTATAACAACAAATTACTTAGAGAGGTTAGATGTAGCCCTTATCTATCCTAGCAGAGTTAATATATAAGTTAAGTTTACACTCGCGATACGTAACCAGATTTAAGATATCTTTATCTATATATACTTAAACAAGAATAATAAGGTCCCGAAGCGGCGTAGTAGGCTTAGTTTAATAAATAGCGTACTTAAGCCTACTTCTAATAGTAGCCTTAATAGGTCGGTAAAGATAGTTAACGGGATTAATAGGATTAATAACACTAATAGTATTAATGAAATTAATAGAGTTAATAGAGTTAAGGGAGGGAAGTACTTAGCCTCTAGTGACCCAGCTATGGCCGGTACTAAAAATCCTAAGAGGCTAAAGGCACTAGCCGAGACCTTTACTAATTATATTCCTAAAGGCAAATTCTCGCCGGCTAAAATCTAGGGCTTTCTACTAACGCGTAAGAAGGAGCCTTAGCGAGCTCTTAAGCAAGTAAATAAATAGAAGAATATAGTGCTAAAGGCGAAGGAGAAGAAGGTAAAGGTTGTTGGTATATAATAAGTAGAAGTAATAGGTCTCTGGGATATTTAATATAGTATTAGAGAGATAAAGGCGAGGTCGGAATCGAAGTATTGCGTTAGTATAGTTTATTATTTTTTTTAGGGTTAGTAACAAGTCGGCAGGGCATCCTATTATGTTTGTATTAGCATTAACCTAGTCTATACAGTCGAAAGAACTATCCCTTTATAGCACTTAGATAAGCCCTAAGGTACCTAATTTTATATAGATATACCTATGTCTTTCGTTTAAATCTAAATGCTTAGTTAAAGCGCATATTAAGGCAGACTAATAAATAGCTAGTAAGACAGATTACTTTAAGGCTTTGGCGTGTAGTAGGTAGATAGAGGTGGCCTTAGGGTTAATTAGGGGTTCTATTAAGGGTCGCTTTAGTCCTAGTTATTTAATATTTAAATAAAGAAGGGAGTTAGCTGTTAAGAGGTAGCTCCTAAACCGTACTTATATATATACTATTAATAGTAGCCTAAAGGACTTAGTATACTTACTAGAAGCCCCTAAGTAAGACCTTAAGGCTTGCCTATTTGTTATAGAGCTTAGGGTAATATAGAAAGGATCTTATAGGGAAATGCTAAGGTACGTTAGTATACCAACTCTATCGCTATTATAGTAGGTATCTACAGATCCGCATTTCTCCTATTATACCGCCTTCTTTAGCGCGTATTTAGGGAAACACTAACGGAGGTAGAAGAACGCGTTGGCGTGCCTAATAAATAAGTAATATTTAGGGAGAGATGCAGAGATGGCATATTAAAAGTTACGGTAGCATGTTACAGGCAATAAATTTAAAAGGAGCGGCTGCGAGGTGTAGATAATGTTTTAAAAAAGGCGTAAAGAAACTAATAGCTTTATAGTGGTAGTAGCGAAATATAGACAGGGTTTCCTTTTTTCTTTTAAATAGTCTATAGTAGTTAGGCTGCCGCAGCGTACTAATAGCAGAACCGCGGCTAAGAGGTAGAGAGCTGCGACTCGTTTACACTAAGTTCTGTGTATAAAAGCTTATAAAGAGGGTGTAGGGGGCTTTAGGAAGACGACCTAGTTAGCTAGTCTTAAGAATAGAGGCTGGCCTCTTTTTAGGGGCATAGGCTATGACACAAAGCAGCAGATTATCGGCCTCTGCGGCGTTAGCTATATGTCCTACCCATCTTTATTACCCGTTAGCTCGTTTCTAGGGCTTAATGCGCTAAGCTTAGGGAAGTTATATTAGGTCTTGCCTACGAAGATAGCCTATAGGTTGCGGCAACTTTAACCTATTATTTTTTTATAGTGCGGCCTAGACCCTAGGTAGCCTACGCCCTCTATATCCACAGTAGCACCTAAATATTCTTAATTAATATATACTCTTTTTAGAACTAACTTTTTTAGGCAGTCGATTAGTTATTAATTGCCCTTTTTTACTCGGCGTAACGATTTAATCTAGTATAGATATCCTACCTCTATATTGTTTATAGAAGTTTAAGAGACAGGGCCACTTAGGGTTGGAACTATATAAACGTAGCAGAAATAGGTCTATATAGGGCCTTTATAGGGCGATAATAGATATAGGCATTATATATATATTTATTTCTTAATTTATTCGCTCTCTTCTAGTCCTTTAATCCTTATAATATCTATACCCTATTTCCCTATACCCTATCGCCTACTACTACTAGTATAACTTAGAACTAGTTAGTATAAGCATTATTCTACTATGGTGTTATTATAGAAATCCTTCTACCCGGATACTAAGCAGGTTATAGTAATGCTAGAGCTTATAAGCGCGTACTTTAGGCTATAAGAGAGTAATATACTGTCTTAGAGCCTTAGTGCAATATATCCTAGTAATTATAAGTTCAAAGTAGCCTCTAGCTAAAGTTAAAAGGTATAGGGCTTTATAGTTTCTTTTTCTACATTTATAGTAGGTATAGCAGCGTGCCCTACTTATAAGGTTTAACTTTTAGCGTTAATAAGATGTATATTTATAGCTACTAGAGACAAAATTTTAGTAGGGAAAATACGCTAATTCCATCGACAATGCGCTAGAGGATTCGGCGTTTAGAATACAAAGACGTTATTTATCCTAGTATATAATAATGGCTTATTCGCCCTTAGCTATAGGCATCCCTAACGGGCCGAAATATTAGAAGCTCCTTAGTATGAAATGCCTTTATTTATAGGTAACCTTTTAAAGACCAAGTACTCCTAAATAGCGGTATTGGCCTTAAGTATATATCGGTTCCGGCTTTAATAGGTCTTTATCTTTATTATAATACGTCCTACTAATCTATGGCGCCGACTACGGGTCGCGTTTTTTAAGGTAACAAGAAGGCGGCCAGCGTATTATTAGAGAAGGCAATTAGCGCATAAAACTGCGAACTGCAGTTATTACTATAAGGCTGCGAATCCTAGCGTCGCCCCCTTTACTTAAAAGCTCCTATAAGTATATTTATATCTCCCCTCGACTTCTAGCGCCGATTTAAAAATTTATTGCGTTAATAGCCGGTCGTTATACAAAGTATATTAATTTTAAGCACCCGTTAAAAAATATAGGAAACTGCCCTTTTTGGAAAAAATTTACTAAACTAGGCGCTTTGCAAAGCGTAAGTATTAGACTGCCTTAGGAAATCTAGCTTAGCCCCTTTCCCTCTAGCTCTATTATTTCTTCCTTACCTAGGTGCTAATTTACTTCTATAGGGAATCTTTAGCTAATCGGCCGATATAAAAAGCCTTATATATATTATCTAATGCAATTATAAGAGGTGGTTTAATACCTAACCTAACTCGGCTAATACTTAAAGGCAAGAGTTCTAGCAGGAAGAACTAAGCCCTTTTAATATATCGACCTAGTAGAAAGCGTGCTGCTGGCTCTAATATATAGCCCACAGAATCTACCGCATAAGTTTTAATACGCTAGAACAATCCAAGGCGTGCTAAAGTAGTTAGGTATAAGATTGCCAGCGAACCGTATATAGACGAGTTAAGGCCAAAATCTAGTCACGGTCGCCTGTTTAATCTATACTATAGCTCGGCCGCTAGTATAAACCTATCTATATAGCTAACGCTAAGCTTATCTAGTAATATATAGTCTATTAAAGCAAACCCTAACGGGTACTACGACTTTACCTATTAACAATAATCTAAGGCCTATAGGCCGCCGTATAGAAGTCCAGAGCACAGCTTAGTGGGTAGTCTACTGTTACCGTTTAATATACAGCTAACCCGCTAATAGCAACCAGGTATTATTAAAATTCGGCGTTTTAACCCTTAGTATTTAGACCTTCTACTTTAACCTAACTTACGCCCTATTTCTTAAGAGCAGCTTACCTTAGAAGTAAAGTCCATATATACTAGTCTTATAATAGTAAAGATAAAATATATTTATATGGACAGAGCGCAGGTAGAAGGAGATCCTAATTCTATATTAGTAATTAATTACTAGCAAGCATTAATTACTCTACACTAAACCCTACTATATAAACATTATAACTTCTTCTTAGCCTCTTAACATCCCTTCGCTTCCCCCGCATTACGGTATCTAGTATTTAAGTACTCTATACCTACTAGAATATAGAAATATAGTATCCACTCTTTTCTTAAGCTATTACGTCGTCAGCTACCTAAAAGTTTAGATTATATACTCGCTTTTATATATATTACTTATTAGATAATAGCTCTTCTCTATAAGATCGTGCCTATATTTAAGGATACTTAGGCTAAATATCTTAGTAATCTTAGTTGATATTGCATGGCCATTAAAGATAAGGACCTGCGCGACCGCGAAACCTAGGTAGGTATTGCACGTTTCTAGTACGGTAAAGCCGCTAATAAGAACCCCTCTATAGGCCGTTTATACTACTACCTAGCTATACTAGCGCGACCTAATACGCTCTAGCAACTTTATTACTATTTATAGTCCTTAACTTACGTCTAGCTATTTATAAGCGCCTAAGAATTTATCTTAATATTACTAGATCTAATCCTTAGCCGTTCTAGAATGTTATATTTATACTCTCTGCCTATAAATATAAGTTTTATTAAAGCTTACAGTATTCTCTTTAAAAAGCTATTATTAGAAGGCTTTAAAGAAGCTCTCGCATCGTTTTTAAGTCAATTAGATAATTATATTAGGCGCGTAACCGCTAAATAGAAAGAGTAAGGTCTCTATATTACCGTTACCAATATTGCTAGACTTTTTGATTACGGCTTATAGAACTCGATCCTTAGGCATACCTTTTAGTTATACGCTAAAAAATCGCTCTATAGCTCTTACGCTAAACAACTGTCAACTCCCTTAGATAATAATTTAAGTTGTTTACTATCTCTAGTTTCCCTAAAACTAAAACACTTTTCTAACAAAGAGCTATTGGCTTAGCTCCTTAAATTGTCCTCCAATTTCGCATTCTCCCATACTTATCGTTTAATATTTTTAACTTTAGCTCTTATTCTTCGGCGTATTAGGGACAAAAATATTCTTCCTTATGTTTATGTTTTGTTTACATTCCTTTCCACCACTGTTTTAATCCTATACGTTAGCACATTACTATACGATATCGCCCCCTAGTCGGAAATTGTTGCTTTCCTTAATACGTTATCAAAGTCTAAGAGATATAAGCCGCTTATTATAAGCAATCTATTCCCTAATCAAGATTAAAACAACAACCGTCCATTACTAGAAGATTACCTTATATATAGGCAAGTTTAGAATTAGTGCTATTTCCTAAAATGGTAGTTTAGCGTTAAACGTGATAAAGATAAGCGCTCTCTTAAATTCGCCTTGATAATTAAATTAAGAACAGAGCGTATTCTACGCCTTGGTTAATAAATCGCATCTATAAGATTAAAGGCCACAATTGAAGACTTTTAGCCTAATTTTGTCTTAGTATAAACGCTAGATATATTATAACCGAATATCTAATACATAGTCTGTGTTCTCTACATTTATATAAGTCTAACTAGGGCATAAAACTAATAAGGGTTCTTATTCCTTAAACCATACTTTACTGTCGGTTAATATAATAGATATAGATTTATTAATTACACTGCCTTAAAAGTTTAATAACTTACCGGAGATACGAGATCTGCAATTAGCGCCTAAAACTTAGAATCTAAGCGCCACCACAACTTAGAGCGGTTATGCGCCCGTTTTTACAAAGGTAGCTAATAGGATATTACTTATAAATTACACCGTAAGATAATACAGCGTGTCTTTATTTAGTGCTCTGTTAATAATCCTATAAACTAGGTTATAGTTTATAACACTAATATACTACTTAACCAATAAGAGGTATTTTAAATGCTACTTAAGGAGGGTAACTAGAGCGTTATAGTTCTAAATAGTGGTACATAGCTGCATATAATATTAATTTGCAGGTATATCTAACTAAATATCTAGTTATCACTAAGCTCCTTATACTATTAAGGAATAATAATTTAATAGATAAAGCTATATAAGATACTCTTAATAGCACCAAGACTACTATTATAGAAGAGAAGAAAGTGCGAATTGCTACCGCTATAGGTAGTAATATTACTTACTAGTTTGTAACTAAGCAGATAGGCGACTATATATTGGAAGGAAAAAGGGATTTAGTTAAAGTTATTATTAGGGTGGCTTATAGAGAAAGTGATTTTAACTAAAAGGCTTAAGGAAACCGTTTAGGGGACCATCTAGGAGCAAAACCTACTATTCTTATTACTAAGGATAGAGCTATAAGACTTAAAGCTACTATAATAGGGGTTGCCGCCATTGCCACGTCTATAATTAAGAAAGTCCTAATTACACTAAGAAGAAAATCTAACCTTAAAGAAAGTAATTAAGGAACAATAATAGAGACACCTATAACCATTCTAGGAAGTCTTTTAATATCCATATCCTTTTTAATCCGGCAATTTTTTATATCTGCTATTATAACTTTAAGTTTATCGTCACACGTTAATTTAGTATCTATTATATTTATTATAGTAGCTGCTTAGACGTTTATGGAGCTTATAGCGGTATTTATATCTAATCTAGCATTAGGGTGTTTATAGCGGCACCTTCGGCAACATCCCTCTTCTTTTAAGATCTCTCCCTTCTTAAAAACCCTCCTCTCCTAGTATAATCGCTGATTTCCGTTTATAAGGTTGTTAAGGCACTAAAGGGGGAAGCGAATTTACTATAGCTCCTATGTTTTAAAAGCCAGAGTAGTACCTTATTAAATTTATATTAGAATAGGATACTCCTTTAGACTTATAGCTGGAATTATTATAGGAGCTTTTAAGTAAGCAATTTTTTTAGAATTTTTTTTAGGTGATGGCATCTTATTATATATATAAGATTATTACCTAATTCCTTCTTAGCCGCCACTATCTTAGAGACGCAATCCCTAGGATTGCTTTTTAATATTTCCTATATATTTAACGTAACTTCCAATAGAGTTTTAAAACTTAAAGTATTAGTAGAGGTAGAAAAGTTTGAAATTTGCATAACCTACTCTTCCGTTTTCTCCATTTACAACGCAGTAATTTTATAATGGCCTCTTCCTTGCCTAGTAGAAGCTGTAACCCAAACCTATATATACCAAAGTCGTCTTTGTTAAAGGTGACACTATACTTTATTAAAAGCCAAACAACGTAGCGGTTAATAGGGCTAAAGATAGCTAGTTTTTGGGTTAATAGTTAGGGTTAAGCTCTAGCATTTAGTAATAACCCTATAACTTCCTCTCTACGATAGCGAATAGCTATATTTAGTAGCGTAAGTACTTTACTTATAGGATTTATCTCAGCACCGTATTAAAGTAAGAGCTTTACTATTTTAGCGTAGCCATTTAATAAAGCCGCGGAGAGCATATTGCTATATTCTCGTAATATTTTAATAGGCACATTATAATCTAAAAGCAGTTAAACTATATAAACGTGGCCTTTACTTAAAGCCCATAGCAACAGAATACCAAGATCTATGGCCTTTATAGATGGAAGAACTAACTTAGCCGTATTACTCCGCCTAAGTTTTACAGCCTAGAGAAGGGCTAAGCTTCCCTTACGTTTATAAAGATAAGCATTTAGAATACTATAAAAGTAAAGGTTAGCACGGGCTAGGGTATTAATATCGCAATCCTTTTCTAGACCTTTAAATATTATATAATATAGCTTGGTTGGAAGATTAAAGATTAACATTTTATATAGAAGTCTTTGCTTTAATAATATAAAAGAAGTTTTATTAAATATTAGTATAAAGATTAAAAAATTCCTTTAGTTAAACTTTTAGAGGGAGGGTTAAAAGTAAATGGCTTTATTTAAACTAATAGTAGAATAAGTCGATTCTAGGCCAAACCGTTCTATTTCTCCAAACTAACCCCTAATAACCCTAAATATAGCCACTCCGTCGTGCCAAGATAGTATTTTATAGACTATACCTAGTAGGGCCGTATTCGTTATAGTATAATACAAAAACTCCTCTTTAACCCCTCTTCTACTATTTACACTTGCGAGCCTTTATTAGGTTAAGGAAGTTTCCGCTTAATATATAACTCTATAATGGCTTAGAGCGAGGTTTCTCTAAATCTAGGATATTAATAACTAAGCTTACTTATAGAAAGCCTCCTATTAACAAATATCTAGCCTTTCTACCAAACGCCGCTACGACAAATCTGTTTTCGCAGCCTAAGTTGCCTACTATATTAACTAAAAGACTTTTAGATTTAGAGAGCTTGCAAGCCTTATAATAAAGTGCTTTAAATATTGCTGGGAAAAGGGAAATAAGCGACCTTGGTTTATATTAGAGCTAAAGCTTATAAATTAGAGTTGGTTTTCTAAGTCTAATAAGGTCTTTAGGGGGAACTTTATATTAGAGGGTAGCTTTTTGCTTTTAATATAATGGAAATATATCCTAAAATTCTTTCGGTTATTTACTGACTTCACTTACTTAGACGCTAAGAGTGGGATAATCTAGGATAAATACTAGCAGAGCAATCTATAGTATTAGGCCAAATTATTATTAGCTTCGGTTAAGCTTAGCTTACTCTACTATAGCAGAAATAAAAAAAACAAGGCCTTTTACTTAAAGTTATTAGTAAGCTTCAGTCGGTGCATTAATGGGTGTAGCATTACCCTAAAACGTACTAACAATAATTCGGCTTAATACCATAGTACGCTACGGAATTATCCTGCCTAGACTTCGAGGTAAGCGGCTATAAATAGTGCATATATCTAATTAGCTACCTAGATTTAGATAAACGCGTCTAACTAGGGAGCTAGCTATAACACAGACCATAAACGCCGGCTTAAATACAATATTCCTTTTTCCATCTCTACCCCTTACCTAATACTATAGGTTATAACCTATAAAACGGCCAGTGTAAGCCTACTTTGCCGCCTCTGTTAGTCTCCCTCCGTTAGGACCTTATCTAAATTATCTATATAAGATTATAGATTTCGTAAAATATATTACCTTTACTACTTAGGTCTCTACTACTACTACTTCTTTTTCTCCTTCTCCTCTACCTACTCTTCTACCTCCTCCTACTTTCCCTTCTTTTCCTCCTTCTCCTTCTCCTGCTACTATTTACAATAAAGGCTAAAGGTTCTTTTAAAGGCCTCTAATTATCCCTTAAGAGCCCAAGAAAAAGAATCCTCCTCCCTATTCCCCTCGCCCCTTTTAGTATCGGCCGCTATCTAGGTAGGGTAATAGTCCTAAGCTAGAGACGTTCTATGTCTAGAATCTATTATTAGTAGCCGTATAGGCATTTAGGTTAAGACTTCTCACCCCACTTAGATTAAAATATATAAGAATAACTAATATATCTCTTACTAGCTCCGTACCTGCTAGTTATTCTACAAAAGCTTTTAGTATAAAATGCCTACATCCTACAATTTCTGTCCTTCTTTTTCTTTGCTCTATCTTTCCTTCTCTTTATTATAATACTATAGCTAATAAAGCTAGGTTTTACTAGCCTTGGTTAGGAGTACCTAATAGGGTTCTAGAAGCCGCTGCTTAACCGCTAGCCCTTGCTATCTACTTTATTATTAATTCCTACTATTCTTAAAGCGAAGCTAGCTACTCATCCTAAAGACGTCTAGAGTACCAAAAGCGACTTATTTACGGGGCCACCTAGAATATATTTATTATGGTAACTGCTAGCACTAGCGCCATTACTCCGCGCTTTATTTTAATTATCTTTATAGCGGAAAGTATACTATAGGCACCACTAGACCACCTAATTCTCTTTATTAGGTCTATTCTAGTAGGACCTATAGTTATAGTAGGCTTTCGTTAACAGGCTAGCACTCTAATATATATTTAGGATCTCTCTATATCTAGCCGTCTCTAATAGATTATCCCATAAGTATAGTGGCTAGATAGCTGGGTTTAATCTACACTACTTAACGAGATTATCGCGGCTAAGGCTAAGGCAATCTCTACCAGCGGACGCTTCTTCCTAAAAAAAAAATTAATTACACTAGGATTAGCAGTTTTTCACGACTATCTACGCGCGTATACCCTTATTTTATTGTAAATCGCCCTATAGTTAGAATTTTACTTAAATAGGGCCAGTCTTTTAAAGAGCCTCTCCTTAGGAGCACTTATGGGCAGCCTAGTACCTATTATTCTCGTACAATATAGTCGTTCTTTGGACCCTAATGCGGATGTGGGCTAATAGGAGAGGCGGTTATAATCTGTTAGCCAAGAATATTATACAACAAGTAGACGAGGCGGCCGCTTGCCCCCAATTATATAACTAGAAGGCCTAGTTATAGCAAATAGAGTAGAATATATTAATCTACCGCACTAGCACTAGCGGTATACCTCTTACTATAAGTTTTACTACACTATAAGGCTTTAAGTTTCCTATATATATTTATAAGGATTTCAAAATATT
Source organism: Cenococcum geophilum 1.58 (assembly GCF_001692895.1). Taxonomy (NCBI): domain Eukaryota; kingdom Fungi; phylum Ascomycota; class Dothideomycetes; order Gloniales; family Gloniaceae; genus Cenococcum; species Cenococcum geophilum. The sequence continues at coordinate 2,880,959 of NW_027137561.1, forward strand.
TAATTATTATTACTGCTTATAAATGAATATATCGTTAAGAACTAATGGATAAAATTATCATTAGGACCCCGTCTATGCTTATCCTATCCTCCACAAATACTCCTTTATACTAAACTTGCTATATAACTATACCGTAACGGATTTTAAGCTCCCTAATAAGTATCTCGTCTACACGCCGCTTCCGGTAGCGTATATAAATTATAAGTAATATAATAATAACTGCGACAATGGTAATAGCAATAACGATTCCTATAATCCCGTCCCTGCTTATATGGTTATAACCATAGGACTTATAATTAGAACTTTTATATTCTCTAATAAAGATCTTATAACTATATCTAGTTAGCTATATACGCCTTAGGCCTAAAGAGTCTACTAACTCTAGAAGCATAATTTAATTCCGCCTTACTATAAATTAGAAGTAAACGGTAGATTAGTAGTTTAGGAAGCTAGCTAGACGTACTTATATTCTATAGACAATTAACTATAGGGCAGCACTAATTATACCCCCCCTTTTTAACTAGGCGTCCCTATTAGCCGGAATTTAAGGCTATATATTGTCCTAATCGGCGCTGCTATTAAGACCAGTTTTTTTAGTGCCTAGTTTCTTCTAAATTGATTTGCTTAAAATATACGTTTGTAGATACGGATACGGATAAGTAGATTTACTCTATTGGCATTATTCCAGGGAGAATTATAAGTTTGCGTCTAGGCATTTAGGTCAAAACTTAAAGGCGTGCAAAGTGGGCAATAAATACTAAGTAATGGTTAGACGCCGCTCTTGTAGGCGGCGGAGAATGGGTATAAGGCTATAGTTAAGCTGCTGCTTAAAACAGGCAAGGTGGACGTTAATTCAAAGGACAATAGCTACGGTCAGACGCCGCCCTTGTAGGTGTTAAAGAATAGATATAAGGCCGTAGTCAAGCTGCTCTAATCTTCTATTAGTCTATAACGGTAGATTATAATATATTAATTTTAATCTCTATTTTATAGAGGGTTAGGGGGAACGTGTACCACTCCGTTTTAGTATTTTCTATAACGGCTACTCGCTAGAAGCCGCTTAAAGATACGAAAATAGAGTATTTACGCCACTAATATTTTTATGCGCTAGAACTATTACCTATATCTTACAAAGCTCTAGATAAGTGGTAGATAGAGAATATAGTGACATAGCTTTAAAGCGACCTTATTTTACGGGTTAGAACTTAGAAATCTCCTAAGTTAGTTGCTAAGAAGAGACTATATAGTAAACAGAAGGTAGTATAAATGCAGAATAGTTAAGCTATATAAGCACGCCTATAAATAATATAGACTGGTAATAAAAGGAATTTAGTATTAGATGTCGCCACTATAAGTAGGGAGGACAACTGACCCGCTCCGGCTATACCCTTATAAGGTAGCGAATTCTATAGCCGTTTTTAAAGAGTTGAGTTGGTTAACTAAACGCATAGCTAAGGTTAAGTTAGATCGCAAGGCTGCAGGGCTAGGTTGGCCTACTTACTAAGACTCCGCACAGCTATAGGCTTGGACTTACTTAATTAATATAAGTAAATTACTTCCTAGATATTACGTGGAATATACGGGGTCGTTTTACACTAGCCGGAATTGGTAATCGCTTTAATTAGAGGTACTGACCCACGTGGCGACCTTATATAAATTTGCATACTATAGTAGACATAAGGCTAATAATGACTTCCCAATATCGTAACGAAGTTCTTAGGCTTGGATAAGACCCTATTATAAGTTTTGTAAGTAGTAAGAGCTTAATAGTGGTGCTATAGTAAAGGGATATTATTACGCCCTAAAAGGAGGCTCTCTGCGAACAAGGCGCGAAGGCGACAATATGGGTGTAATTTATAGATATAAAGGGTCTCGAATATTATAGAGTAGCTATAGCATACGACTTATATATAAGTGAAGCACGACGTATACGCAGAGTTATAGTTGCTTAAAGTCAAAGTACCCCTTATATCTCTTTAACTACCTATATAGAAAATAAACAATATAAAGGCTTTAGCTTAATAACCTACCAAATTAACAATATACTTATAGTTTAGGAAGTAACGTCCATCCCTACGTACCGGAAAACCCTACGTGCTAGAAAAAATAATAGGTACTTTGACTTTAAACATCTTAAAATCTATACACACCTTAATATCGCCGATAATATTTTATAAGTTATACTCTATGGCTACTTCCAGACATCTAAAAACCCTTAAACTAGAAATCTAAGTTTATATCATCGCCCTTACGCTTAATTTGCAAACGGTCTCCTTTTATAGTATAATAGAGCTCCTATACTATAGCTCCACTACTAAGCTTATACTATCCCTAATATATATAACGGGGATCTTATCCTAACTTTAAGGCCTTATTACTATATAGGAAACCGTCCTTAGCCTTATAGCTGCTATAACGTGCAAATTTATATAAGATCGCTATGCGGATTAGTATATAGGGCGGAAGCAACTAACGATCTTTAATTAGAGCAAAACGACCTACACTTTCTCGGTAAACCTGGGAAATTACAACGTAAGTTAATAATTATTTGCCAATCTTGTGGCTAGTGCTTAACCCATATAATATGGTTTATAGATAATAAAGGTCGCCATAGAGATTACTTTCAATCGATAACCTGATAAACGATTACCAATAGATCTAAATAATCATTTTAGAAGATACTAGAAATTATAAACTATTATAGTACACGCTCCCCTAAAACCCTCTATAAAATAGATAGGAAATAAAGGCATATTAGGAGTCCGTGCCACCTCGCGCACAGTGCCACCTCTCGTACACCCTTTTCCTATACAAAATCGTAAAATATTACAAATTTTCAACCTTTATAAAATAGCAACCCCTAGGGCTATTATTATAAAATTTCAAATATAGTATATTTAAAGCCTTAAATATACATATATTTAAAGCCTTAAATATACATATATTTATTTATTTTATTATTATTTATTATTAATAAATAGTTATATAGCTTTAAAAAATAGAGAATTTTAAAAAGGTTAAATTTTTCTTTAAAATTTCTATAATAAAATATATACTTTAGCTATTGCTATAAATTTTTTACTATAGTATATTTAAGTAATAAAGTATAATATAATACTATAATTAAGTAATATATTTTATAAGTAAACTACCTACCTTATTTTTATTAAAGCTATAAAGGCTTAGTCAAAAGAACAAGAATCTATTAATAAGCAGGTACGAGAATTCCAAGACGAGGACTGGAAGAAGGTCGAGGAAAGGACACGTCTATATATATAGTGCCAAGGCTCGGCTCGGCCGAGCCCCTAACTAGGGTTTGTAACAGTGCCATAACAAAAGCTATAGAGTAGTATCTTAATAATAGCTAAATAATAAGCTTTAAAATTTTAGAATTAAGCTTTTATATACTATTATATTACCCTATAGAAATCTAGAAGTAATATATATTATAGTTCTAAAGATACTATATTTTAGCCTATAAATTTAAGCTAATTACTCGATTTTGATAACTACTATATACTTTACTCCTAGATTTTTATAGAGTAATATAATAGTATAGGAAAATCTAATTATAAATTTTTAGAGTTTATTATTAAGCCATTATTAAAATACTACTTTATAGTTTTAGTAAAATAGGGTAAATGGTTTACTTAGGCAGGTAGTTTACTTATAAAATATATTACTTAATTATAGCTTTATATTATACTTTATTACTTAAATATACTATAGTAACATTTTTATAGTAATAGGTAAAGTATATATTTTATTATAGAATTTTTAAAGGAATTTTTAACCACTTTTAAAATCTCTATTTTTTAAAGCTATATAACTATCTATTAATAATAAACTATAATAAAATAAATATATATATATATATTTAAGTCTTTAAATATACTATATTTAAATTTTTATAGTAATAGCCCTAGGGGTTGCTATTATATAAAGGTTGAAAATTTGCGATTTTGTATAGGAAAAGGGTGTGCGAGAGGTGCCATTGTGCGCGAGGTGGCACGGACTCCTATGTTAATTCTGTACTATAAGCTTTGGTCTATGCGTAAAATGAAATATTGAAATACTCCCAGATGAATGCCCTAAAACTAGACTTTCGTTCCAAGTAGCCGTACAAGTAGATCGGTAATCAGGAGGTAGCCAAAGAATGTTCGCCGTGCCTTCTCATACACAATTTTTTGATACTAGTAAAGTTAGCTGTAGCTTGCCGTCTGGGTAGAAGGCTACTGAAGTGACCCAGTAAGAGTGGCCCTCGAGCGCCTGGAGCGCTGCTCCCGTCGCGGCGTCCCAGAGCCGTACCGTCTTATCCCAAGATCCAGACACGACCTGCTTGCCGTTGGGAGAGAAGGCTACTGAAGTGACCCTGTGAGAGTGGCCAAGCTGCTATACTATAGACAAGTTCTGCTCTGCTTCCTGCGCACCGTCTTCTTCCCTACACAAGGCACCGTACATGATATCCGAATAGTTGTACTTCGTATCCAGCAGTAAAACCTCGTCCAAGAAGCTGTATGTGCCGTCTCCCTCGGGTCGTAGGAGGACCGGCTTCTTTGCTCCAAACAAGACAAAGACCTCGTCGCCTACGATTGCGCTTTCTGCGGCAATAACTAGAACGTCGTCGCGTGAATCCAGTTCCCAATAGCCCGCTTCTACGCCACTGGCGCTAGGATTCGTATATGTACCCAACGAACCCACCTTGATACCACGTGTCTTCAGCTGCACGTGTTCACCAGATCCTAGCTCCTGATAATAGGTAGCTTTGGTGATTCGTCCAGCCGAAGCGTCGAAAGGGGTTGCTACGGGATTCTCGGCGATGTAGGTTTCCAGCATCCGTTTCTGAGCTGGAGCTGTCCAATCCGGTACCCACGTCGGCAGGAACATGGCCAACTTGTCGCAGCGACAGCTAGCATGGCTGAAGATGTCCAATGTCTTGCTTTGTGAGATGACGGCTTTCGTTGTGCTGATGAGAACGTGGACTAATGTATTGCTAGGAGAATAGTCCGGTACAATACCGTGGCCCGAATCCGTAAGGCCAAGGAAAGCGTACACGCGATCTCGCGGATCGGAGGCCTGGCAAGCCGTCGAGTGTTGCAGTAAGCTGAGTAAGGTAGCTTTGTGCCCTTTTCTCGTTTTGCCCTCGATCATGGAACGCACTGCTGAAAGATCTAACGTGCTCAATTTGTATCGCTCGTTCCATACTTTGTCTTTCTCGGCCTGCCATGCATTCTTTGTGCTTTGCAATAGCGGTGCCTTTCTGCTCCAAGGATCTGGCTTGATGGGCTTGCTAGTTTGTTGGCGACGTGAAGCATGGTATCCACAGCGGCAATGAGGCAACGATTTGCATATATCTTTATGTTTCTGGTACTTGCGCCTCAAGTCTTCCTCATGAATTTCGTATCCACGAAGCTTATCTTCGTATTTCTGCATCTCCTGCTCTTCGCCTTTTTGTTTCACAACCTTTAGCCTCTCCTCATCTTGAGCTGCCCATTCCGATAGGATTTCATCCTTTCTTGGTAGTAGATCGTGATACAGGCGGGGTTGTACATCCCAACAGATCCACCGCAAGTACGGCAGTAGCTCATCCCAAGAAATACAGGCAGCTGTTGAGATGAAGTACGGATGAGGCGACACAACCAACTCCTGATAAACCCAGGCACGCCGCCACCAGGGGCTTTGGAAACACTCATACAAGCTTGTCATGAACGAAGAGGGCTTTGCCGTTGTTGTTTCCCGTACTTCTTTCGATTTTCCAGCCCGTTTATCTGTCTCTGGCGGCCAGTGCGCCTTCGGCGAAGGGAAACCAGGTTGCCATTCTGTTAGGCAAAGTTCTCCTTCCAGGCGTTGCTGGAAATGAGCTATATTAAATGGTTCGTCATCAGTGCCAGTCCATCCGAGACAATTCCTAGAGCCATGTGTATCCAGGCATACGAATGTACGAGCACCTCGGCGATATATTTCCCTCATCAACTGTACCTGATTAGTTCTTTCTGGCCTATTCCGTTGATTAATACATATCTGGTCAGCCCATAAAAGCAGCGGCTCATCTGGATGCTCTCTGGACCAGTGCTCCGAAACGACATGAATCGCATGCTCCAGATTTGCGAATGCGTTGAATGGGACACCGTCGACCAAGATCAACGAGGTCTGCTTTGGATCACCTGCACAATAAGACAGGACGTTGTACTTTTTAATGCGTGAAAGTGCGGTCTGATCCAGTATCTCGCAAGCGAGCACGGGTGTTTTCAGATCAGGAAGATTCAAATACGGATGGGCCGAAAACAGCTCTCCCAGATCTCGTTGCTGAATATTCCACGGCTGTTGAGTTTTCGCGTCAATTGGTGCCCAACCTGGATGAATATGAAGGTGTTCAGCGTATGATCTGCGAGGATGTACACGGAGAAGCCTGATCTCGTGTCGCCCTGAATGCAGAGGCATGTACGGTGATTTGGAGTAGAAGAAATCGTTCTTTGGGGTATAAAAATTGTCTCCACTCTGGGTTGGCTCTGTGCTGATGTATAGTGACTTTTGCAACCGGAGCCGCAACATATGGCCAGCGGTAGCGGCCGTCTTAACTTGGGAAGACTCTGAGCTGTCACCATAGGATTCACCCTCCGACCGCTGAGATGGTTTTACGTAAGACTGAGAAGGTTGCTTTCGTGAGGTACGATCATGATAGCCTTCGGGCGGCGCATTTCGTAAAAAGTCCCATGGCACTTGATCGGGCCGTGATCGATGATAGCCTTCGGGCGGCGCATTTCGAATAAAGTCCCATGGCACTTGAGCGGGCCGTGATCGATGATAAGGGGAATACGGAGCTTCTGAGTAGTTGCTATCCTGCGGCATCTGGGAGTCATCATAAGGAATGTTTCTATACTCGCTCATGATGTCGTCGAGGTGCATTAATAGAGTCAGAAGGATTGCCTGATTTTCGAAAGAGACGGGAGTCGTAGACGTGTACAAGATATGACTGTGAGGCTTAGCAATAGCGGGGTTGATGCCTTAGCCCGGAAAGCGACCTCATAGAGTCCACCAAAACGGGTTTGAACACGAGTAGCCTGAGAAGAAAGCGCGCATGTGATCAGGTTTTAGGCAAAATGCATTGACCTGAATCAGACAATTCACGAAGTATCAACAGCCTCACACCACCAAAGACATGTCAGCTAATTGTGCTGCGATTTAAATAATTGTATTCTGTTATCACTCATCCTCGCCGGACGATCGCTGGCGTGACAATTTTCGTACTGCGAGACAATATGTGCACGGCTTTCGAAAACCACTGCCTATCCTGATGCACGAACACTCGTCCATGTCTCGTCCTGTACTAGTTACGCCCTAATCAACAGGGCTTTGTTCAAATAAGGCACCCCATCGATGAACGGAACCCGAAGATAGCACTAGAGACCTGCGACCGTTGCAAGCGCTGGGGAGCAGAAAGCACTTGTAAAGACCGTTTCCTTGGCCAACTGAAACAACATCCAGTACTCCTTAGTCACGTGGGTTACGATAACTTACCTCCTCTCGCTTCTACTCGCCGCATTGCGGCCTCCCCTGATCTTCGTGAACCCGCATTATCAAAACCGCTTTCCACGTCCCTAGCATCCCGACTCGACCTTTCTATAAGCTCTATCAAAAAATCTTTCGAAGTAGGTGTCTCGAGACAACATTGCCGCCTTCCTGATCACACGTGGCTGCTTATGGAAACTTCTAGAACAACGCTACACTTTACGTAATTTCGCATAATATGTAATAGAATACGATTAATTTACCGTAACTATAAATATAATATTATATAAGCACCTCCTTCGCTTATTAAGATGCTTGGCGTATTATATACCTCCTCCTTCTCTATCCGGATAAATCTGGCATAAAGGCTGCCTTCCGCTCTGTGTCTTGAACTCTAGAGCTATATTCTTTCTTAAGGGGAGCTTTGTACTACCATTCCGAAATTTGGAGATAAGCTAATAGTTATAATAGAGTAAGAGGGAATAGCTAAAAGGGCTTTCAACGCTATCTGTTAGCGACTCAGTCAATCGAGGCACGAGTATGGCAAGAGGGTCGCGCAAGCCTGTACGATTGGATTGTCTATAAACGAGGATCCAAAGCTAGAGAAAGGAAAGAAGAAGAAGGGCAGCGTCACTCGAAGTCTTATACAATCCTCAAGTCACGTAAGCTTACGTAACTCAACGTCTACTATAACGTCTACCATAATCCACCGTTTTCCACTAGCGCCGTAACACTATCTACAGGACAATTAATAATATAATTACAATTATAGTAATTTTATACTACAAACTAAACCCTTATAGAGAAATAGCTAAAGAATAGTAGCAAACTAATTATAACTTTATATATTTATATAGTAGAGATTTAAGACCCCTAAACTATAAAGTCGTTCCGGTATATAGGGTTTTCCAGTATATAGGGATAGACGTTAATCAGATTAATTGAAAATACTCTATAACCATCAGCCCGGTATGACGGTGCTAGGGCACACCACTTACCAAATTCTGCCATATTCTACTACGCTACTATTGGCTCGCTTACTACTAGCGCCTTGGCGGCTCTCTCTCAATATTTGTTTACACTACCCCTTTCTTCTTCTTCTTCTCCTTAGCTTAGTATCTTTATATAGTAGCAATCTACAAGCTTCCGTTTAAAGACATTTATACAAGCCCATTATACCTAGCCTTAAATCCTATCCATCTTTTATTTCTTTTTACCATAAGATACATAACTAAAATTCTAATTAGTGTTATTTATTAATCTAATTTGGATTAAATTACAATATATAATCCGCATCCCCTTTTAGGAAACCCCTTCCGTATTTATAATAGACAACTAGCTCTTTAGAGGTATATTTCTTTATAATATATTAGCTTAGTAATTTCTAGTTTTAGAAGCGGACTTAATTTCCTTTATATATTGGATATTGGCAATAAAATCCTTTTAGAGTTGACTTTTGATGGTTCTTAATATGGTCATTTAATAATTTCTAGCTTTTAAACCCAATATTTTTTATAACACACTTTAAATGTTCGCATATAAAAGCTATTGCTTAAAGAAGAAAAGGCTAAGTACTGGAAAGTCCGGTTTTTATATTAAATATATCTCGTAATAAAGTTGGTGGGTATAACTGCCTCCTAAATACGCTTAATTAGAATCCAATTAACTACCAAATTCTGCCGCTATACTACCAAATTCTGCCAACCCTATAATTGGCTCGCTTACTACTAGCGCCTCAGCGGTTAACCTATATTTATAATACAGTATTCGTTTAAGCTTCGATTTAGAGGTATTTATTTAAGCTATAACAACTACTATCCGCACTTAGGTGCCCTTATTCTTCTAGGCGCTTAATATATCTATAATTAACGCCTATATAAACCAATCGCCGCTTCCGTATACAATTAGTATAAAATCTTATTATTATAGGTAGTTAGCAGATAGGTATAAATAAGTAAGATACTAAGCGTCTTCTTTATTTAGGCTTACTAAAGTATAGGTAATATTAACCTGGTATTAGGCCTAGCTATAGAAATATTAAAACAAATTAAAAAACCTACGTCATCGCTAAAACCCTCCTATTATAGCTTAAACAAAATACCTCCAAGATTAAGCTTAAACAAATACTGTATTGCAAAGATACTAAGCTAAGAAGAAGGAAAAGGGGTTACTAGGACCAATATAAATAAATATATAGGCCAGCCGCCAAGGCGCTAGTACCAATCGTAAGGTTGGCAGAAATTTGTTTAAATTTTCATACTATAATCCTTATACAATTTATACGAAATCTATATATTAAATAGATGATCAAGTTTTTTAACGTCTAAAGATCTCTCTTTGCTTAATTAAAACTTTAACAGGCTAGAAGTAAAGAAAGGAGTATAGCTAAAAACAAAGCCAGTAGGAAGCCTATATAATATTTTAGTTGGTATTTCTACAGTTCTTATAGAAAACTATATCTTAAACGCCAAATAATGCGTATCTATAGTACCTACAGAATCCTAATAATAAAAAAGTTCTTAAAAGCAAGATCGAACATATAATAAAATATATGCCTATATACTCCCCTACAGATTAAGAAATACCCTATAGTAAATTTATAAAGATCTAATTCAAAGCTAGAATAATACTAATAAGAATTAAAGGCTATCTCTAGGAGCGCTAGATAGTCGAGTTAATTTAACCTTTTATATATAACTCTGCTAATAATATTAACTGCCGTTTTATCGGGTTTGACTTAGTTAGCTATTATTAACCTTAAAAGTTCCTAATTTAGCTAGTTTAGTAAAAGACTTCCTATAATCTAAATACTAACTAGGGCTAAAAGCTTTTAACCTTTTATAACTGCTAGTTTTATAGAGACTAGTATAGGTATCTTAGGGACTTTATCAATAAACAAGCAGGTGCTATTTTCGCCTAGTACGTCTTAGATAGCTAGTAGATGTTTAAGCAATAAGTAGGCATTGTATTTGCTTAATAGTCTAGTATTAATATTCCTAAGAGCTAAGTAGGTATTATCTTTGCTCCAGAATTTCCGTTTAATTTAAGGCACTTTCTTTAGCACGCCTAGTAAAACCTTATTATTAGCTTTAAACTTAACAGGGGATTCTCCGTTTAAAAAACACTAAGACTTTCCATCTAAAGAATCTTTAGGGCCTATTATTGGGTTGTGCTTATACGGGAGTTCGGCTAGCTCTGCTATTTAGGAGCTTAATTAGTTTAAAGGGCTAAAGGGTTAAAGGGCAGTGCGTTCTTAATTGCTTAGTAGAGAAGTAGCTATAATTAATAGTACTATAGTAGGATTTAGAGTGTTTAAGGTAAAACTGCTTTAAATAAGATAATACCAGAACTGCTTATAGCTCCCTTTTTATATTCCCTAAAAATAGCTATCTTCTAATTATAAACCTAGTTTTTACCTTGAGGGGGAATACGATAGTATACGCCACTATTATAGGGATTTTATCCTTATTCTAAGCTAGAGGGTAGCAGCGGTAGTAGGGGCGACGTTAAAAGACTAAAGAAGCTAAGAGAGGATATTTTATAAAGGTAGATCCTAGGCGGTTTACAATAACCTAAGACGCTGACGAATATATATTAGTAATTAAGGGGCTTATCGCCAATATTAAGCGGGTTATTATATACAAATGCAACCGTTGTGCTTTAAAGTTATATCCGCGCAAGTAAGTACGAGGCAAGACCATTGCCCTCCTTTCTACTAGCTCTCTCATAGGTCTACTATAAGAAGCTCTCCTTACGAAAATCGACGTTCTATACCGTTTCTCTTATCTATATAGCGCGCCGCATGTCGTTAGCGAGCCCGCTAGTGCCGCACACACTTACGCAGGCGGCGCTAACGCCCTCCTATATCTCCTAGTCAATAACTACCTAAATGTTAGGTTTGCTAGGGAACATCTAGACGAAGGAGCTAGGCGAGTGGATCTCCTTAGTAGAGTGTAGACGGGTAACGAAAAGGAGGATCTTAAACATATCACAATAGCGCGGCATAGAGAGAATGGTTATTATCTATAAACAGATCTATTTAAGATGCTTAGGAGACTAGATAATCCAGACAAGCGTAAGTCGGCGGGTTATAGTAGTGCTGTTAGCAAAGCTAGTAACAATGTCCTATATATACGGCACTTAGTATATAATACTAATACTAGTGGCCTAAAGCACGACAGTGCCATAGGATGTAAGGTTTTTACCGCCTAATTAATAGAAGTTAGTCATATATTTTACTTATTTACGGTATATAAAATCTTTTCTAGAAGTTATAATAGAGTGGGGTAAGCTTACCGTATAGCCCTTTAATTAATACGGAGGTGGTAAATTTGCTAGCTAGTAAAGTATTAGCCTTTTAGAATAGTCTCTTAGTAAAACTAGTATAACGGCGGATAATTATAGAGATACTTATCTTGCGCATTTCTAGTATATCCTAGCAGTTTATAGCCAGCCCTTTCTTTTTACTAAGGCTTTCCTCCTTATTACTCCAGGCGAGTAAAAATAGATAGTTAGTTTAGAGCCTAACAGATAGCATATAGATATGGGTATATTAGCCAGGCTGGAAATTCTATAGATGAGCTATACGGATAGTAACGCGTATAGCATCGCCTAGAAGGACCTTAACGTTGGCTTTTATACCGCCACTACTAATATTATGCATAATAATAAGGGTAAGACGACAGGTTTGCTATTTTTATAATTAAATAACGTTCGGCTAAGAGGACATTCTTACTTACTTTAAAAACCTATAGAGATGTAACACTATATATAATTCTAATCTACGGAAGTTCCTTTAGATAAATCTATACTATAGCAACTGCGAGAGATATAGCTATAATATAGAAGTAAAGGAAAGTCTTATAGAAAGCGTAGCGGATAGTAAACAGAGAGTGCAATAGGATAAAAACAAATAAGGCCGTACCCTAGAATATTAATTATTTGCCCTTCTACTCTTATTATAGTCGTGACTTATAACAACTCCTTATATAATTATGTCGCTCTATTTAATAGTTACTGCCAAGGAACTTCGCCTAGCTATATTTAGTTAGCTGCTAACAGTTTTTAGAATGCAAAATATTGGTTTTCCTTACTTAAATATACCTTACTAGTGATAAATATAGATAAGTAGGCAATAGCCTTAAGCATAACAATTCGTCTAAACTAGTATATAGTATTACGCCCCTATATTACTACTAGCCTCCTATAGGGCGTAGTGCGTAGTAGCTACTGCTAGCTTTAAGGACCTTACCCCTTAATTAGGCTCTAACCCTTAGTGGACCTAAATAGTAGGTAGGATTATATCCTAGCTAGAGAGACTACTACGTAGCTTAAGAGAATAAATATGCGTGTTAGTATATTAATAGACGGAACCGTTTGCTAGGACGGTATATTAGTAAGATATACTTAAGGAGTAAATAGAAGTTACTTAGGCGAGAGAGGTTTTTAGCCAGGCCTTAACTATAGAAGGTATATAAGGTATCTAAAAGATATAATAAAGCTACTAGAAAACTAGGGTAGAGGCCTAAATAAGTAGGTATATTAAACTCTACTATATTACTAGCACTACTAGTTAATATATAACTACCTACCTAAATAAGGCTTTTAGAAGGGACGGCCTATTAGCTAGGGTGTAGTAAGAGCTATAGCCCGTACTAAGTGGTAAGATTACCACTCTCTTTACTAAATTACTTAAGATAGGGAAAGTACTATAGGAATAGAAGGTAGTAAAGATTATACCGCTATAAAAGCTAAAATAGGGGGACTATATAGTAGCAAATAACTATAGGCCGATCTCCCTCCTCCTAACGCTAGAAAAAGCACTTAAATTACTAGTAGTAGAGAGGATAGTATACCTAGTAAAGGAATATAGCCTATTACTTAAGATATACTTTAGAGCTAGAAAGCAAAGGTCGATAATATATACGCTATTATATCTTTATAAAGACGTATTTAAAGTATAAAGAAAAAAAAAGACGCTGTCTTTAGTATTATTTAATATTAAGGGTGTATATAATAATGTGGCTATAGAGCCGGAAATTAGGAAATTACGGCAGCGTTAGATATCTTAGACGATTATATAATAGGTATAGGACTTTTATATAAACCGTTAAGCCTATATTCTAGTTAATAGATATATATTAAAGGTATAGGCGCTCCTACAGGCAAGTCTTTTATAAGGATTAACACTAGCCCTAATACTTTTTCTATTCTTTAACGCGGATCTTATATAAAGCGTATTTATAAATAGCAGCTTTATAGCCTTTGTTAACGACTACTTGGTATAAGTTATAGGTCTTATAGTAGAGGAAAATACGTAAATTATCTAGAATAAGATTATACCAATACTTAAGAAATAGGAGAGGACTAGTGGAGCCTAATTTAAAGTAAAGAAAACGTTATTTATTTACCTTACTAGATATAAAGAAGTAGGTAGGGATGCCACTACACCGCTCTAATTTAAAGGAAAAGGAATCCCTCCAATATAGAAAATTAAAATTCTTAAGGTGATTTTTAATAAGGAGCTATGGTTTAAGGTATACCTAGTAAATAAGGTAGGTAAGGCTACTAAGGTAGCGCTAGCGTTGTATAGATTAAAGGGACTATAGTTTAAGAGCGTTAAGCAGCTAGCTAAGAGCTCGGTTTTACTAGTAGTAGACTACGCGTCGCTAATATAGTACCCGCTTGCGATATAAAAGTTAAAGTAGCTTTTTTAGTAGGCGCAGAGGATTACGGTATAAGCTATTATTAGAGGGTTCCGTACTATTACTCTATTAATAGTGGAGGTAAAAGTAGGCTTGCTCCCTCTTAAGTAAAGGCTGCGTAACTAGGCCATCGCGTTTTAGGTATTAATTTATAAACTAAGTAAATTATATCCTTATTAGATAATTTAAAGATAGAGGCTCTGTAAATAGCACTAGTCGCCGCTTTAGAGGATAGTAGAGATATATAAAAATATCTAGGTAAATATGGTGCTAGAGGTTAAACTATATATATACCCGCTGTGGGTGGCTAAGCCTAACGTAGTAATATATAAGGACGAAGAGCATACTTAAGCTATTATTAAAGACTATAAGCTGATATATACGTTAATATATTAGTGCGTAATGGTAGGGCAGGAGTTGGCGTATATACTACGCTATCTAAAGCAACGCTTTTAAAAACGGTAGTAGGCTTTAAGTAGGCCGATGTTTACCTAATAGAGCTTTTAGCAATTAGCGAGGCAGCTAACTAGCCGTAGGACCCTATGTATATAACTATTAACTAAGTAGATTTTCCAATACCTACTTTTAGTATAAGAATATTCTCTAACTTATAATTAGCGTTACTATTAATATAGAGCTAGAGGGCTAGAGCCTGCTAGGAGATAGTTATAGAGATCTTAAAGAAGCTCTAGCTAAACAATGTCACGCTATACTAGATTTTAGGCCACTTAGGATTTGTAGGAAATAAAAAGGCTAATAAGCTTATTAAAGCAGCGACAAGATTAGAGGGCGAGGAGCTATTATAAAGAGATAGCCTCCTATAGTACCTTGTAACGCAAGTCTTAAAAAAAGCTAAGATAATAATAGGATTACTTCTATTAGGAAGATTTAATGCAGGCAAGTTTATAAAGAAGATTAATGCAGCACTCTACCTTAGAAAGGCTATAGGATTATACTAGTAGCTAATTAGCTTTAAAGCTGCTATCTTTACGCAGCTATAGACTGGTAAGTTATTTCTAAAGGAATATCTCCACAAAATTAATATATTAGAGACGGTGTTATGCGACTATAGGCTTATAGAATTAATATAGCACTTCCTCTTTTTTATAGGAGGTAAATATAGTAGAGGTTTAAACTAAGAGAGTAGTATAGAGATCGATTTGGGGATCTATTATATGTATTAGGAGGCTACTTATGTAGATAAGAAGGAGGTAGGAATATTAACGGCCTAATTAAGTACTGGAAGCCAGATATTAGCGTAGTTAAAGCTATAATTAAATTTATAAAGGAGACTAGACGTTTATACCTAAGTGTATAAGATATAGAGAGTATAAAAGCTAACATTAATAAGTAAAGATTCTTAAGAATTCCCCCTTTAATTATCTAACTAAATATACCGCGAGCCTTCTCTATATATGCCTCTACTGGTATATTGCCGATTAAGAAGCGTATAATGCTAGAATAGCCCTACGGACACAAGGTGTCGAAAACTACTTACTTAGGCTTACCTTTAAACTCTAACTTTCTTCTAATAGTAATATATTACTTTCCTTTATTTTTTCCTTAGTTAAGTAAGGTGTTAGGTAATAGATATATAGTTTTTATAGTTAGCTTCTAAACTAAAGCAAGTATATTAATGGCAGGAAGTATTTAGTTAGCGCTTTATAACAGCCTATACCCTAAATAGTGTATAGCTATAATAGAATATATATATATATATATATTAAGGGTCTACTTCCTAGGATTAAAGAATAGAGGAAATAGGGGAACTATAATTAGTGTTGGAATAAACGGTCTTAAGTATAGCGTTGTGGCGGTGATACACTGCCTCCGCTGCTCGGTGTTTAGCTTAGTGCGGTTACTAAGTTAACTAAACTATACTAAAATCCCTAACCTGTATCCTCGTTAATGGATATACATTAAAGGTATAGGCGCTCCCGTAGGTGGGTCTTCCGTAGAGATTAGTACTAGCCCTATAGATTTGGTGTAGCGTCTTGTTTTAGTTAAGAGATATATTATATAAATGCTTAGCGTTTTCTTAATGGCTTTGCCGGTGGGATAGGAAAGCTATATAGAAATTTTATTACTAGATTGGTATTTTTTACGCTATTTGCTTAAAAGGAAAAGTGAAAGTTAAAGATAGGAGTGAGGAGGTTTAGGGGGTTAAGTAGACCCTAAAAATAAAGGACCTAATTTTAGGCTCTTAAAATATCTAAAATTAGGACCCTCTTAGAAGCTAAAAATAGCCCTTTATTTACACCTAAAACTAAATACTTAATTTTTAGAGCCTACTTAATCCCCCTCTGTCTTTCTCTCTAAGTCTAGGTAGTAGCCTTAGATATAACTTATATAAAACGGTATAGGGTAACTTATTAAAGCGTAAGCTAGTAAGGCTTAGCGAAGTATGCTAACTAATTAAAAGCCGAAAAGCTGAGGATAAAAATAAATCCTAGCGATTTGCCTTAGGGGATTATTCCCCTAGGGCTCTATTCCCCTAGGGGATCATTTCTTTAGGGCTTCATTCCCCTAGGGCTGCATTCCCCTAGGGCTTCGTTCCCCTAGGGCTTTATCTTTTTAACTTACTTAGATCTACCCTTATATATAGGGTAAACTAAAAGCAATATATAGATCGTTAGGGGTCCGCTAACGAAAATTTTGACCTAAGTTTATACTTAATAGGCCCTTATTTAGAGGCTTTTAATATAGAGGCTTTTAGGTTAAAGACTTTTAATATAGCTTTTATAGTTTGTAATTAAGACTATATTAGTTACAAATATAGTATATACTTAGACTGTAGAGCTTTAATATAAAGCCCTCTGCTTAAAATATAAAAGAGAGAGAGAGATATTCTTTAATTAACGTCTAATATAGATTAGGGGAAAACTTATAATTTATAGGAAGAAAAACCCGCTTAAAAAATATAATAGAGTAGTTGATTGTGATTAGAGTTTGAAAACTTAGGACCCGAAAGTAATAGACTATTTATAAACTTGGGTTAATAAGCTTTATAGTTCCTATACTATAGAATTAACTTTTTGACCAAAAAGGTTAGTGATATCCGCTTGTGGATATACGTATATCCGCTAATTGATTCTACGGTCTAATCTTGCTGAGGTAAGCTGTTAGATCTATGTAATGGTTACCTAGAGCTAGATTTTCCTTATCTTAGCATGCTTAGACTATATAGGACGCCGGATAAATCTGGCCTAATAGCACTAAACCAGTTTAGGTTATTTGTCCCTGTGTGGTCTAAGACACTTTAGTAAATATTTATAAAGCACGTCACTAAATCTATATTACTAATATTACGGATATTTACTTTTTATTATTATAACGAGTTTAAGCAGCTTAAAAAATCTATCGATTATATATTAAGCTCTAGCGAATTAAATAGTCTATATAAAAAGTCTCCCTACCTTCCCGTTCCTGATATTAATTTTAAAATAGCCTTAATATAGTTTGCTAAAGTGTATAATATGAGAATTCTACCAAATTTTCTAAGAACTTATAGCCCTTAATTTTTACTGCCCTGCTACTGCCCTACTACTAACCTGCTACTACCCTACTACTACCCTACTACTACCCTACTGCTGCCACTACTGCTATTACTACTACTGCTACTATACCGTCCCCTACTCTAGCTGCTTTAGCCACTACTATTTAGGCTTCTAGCAACCGTTTTAGCCGTTATTAGTTATATAACTACATACGCTTAAACCTTTAGTGTAGAGCTTTTTTATTAGTTATATAGCAGATCTTGTAAGTTTTAAACTAGCTAAGTTGGAAGGGTTAGCGTAGCTAGTTATAACTAGAGCAATAGCACAGAGGCTACTGTAGAGACTGTAAAGACCGCTGCGGAGATTACTGCAGAGATTGCTGTAGAGATTACTGCGAAGGCTATTACGGAGGCTATTGCGGAGGCTGTTGCGGAGGCTGTTATAAAGGCTGTTGCGGAGGCTGCTGTAGAGGCTATTGTAGAGGTTGCTATAGAGGCTACTACCGAGGTCGCTATTGGGCCTGTTTCTTCTCCTTCTACCTATTGTAATACTATTTATAGCTAGTTAATCTGTCACGGCTACAATGCTACTATTGCTAGAGAAGTAGTGTAAAACTACCACATAATGCTTATAGATATTAACAAAAACTACTTATATATTAAATACGTGCGCCTAACGTCTTAAATTTAAATTCTAGTTGTATTAGATGCACTAGTACACGATATAGATATCTAAATATCTACTGTTCAATCGAAAGCTTGAGAAGACTAGTTCTTGCTAGATAAAATAGGGGTTTCTTTAACGCCTTTTAGATGCACCTATGGCCGGCAGTTAGTTCTAAAAAATCTATTAATTAGAGAGCTAATTAAGGCGATTCTAATGCAGGTATTAACAGGATAATAAACATAGCGGTTACTTACATTAATTTCGTTAAAGTTAATGGTTTGCCTTATATAAACAAAGCGGCTCGGCTTCCAAAAGCTTACTAAAGTAACTCAGACTAAGAAACAGATGGATCGATTAAATAGGTTAGCTTGCGGATATTCGATTATCTATACAGCGGATATTTATCGGTTTCTTAGTTTGAGCATACTAAGTCAAAGATTTTCCGGCCAATTTTTATTTAGAACGGAAGATACTAAGTCCTAGCAGCTGTAAAAGTCCTTCCTTTAGAAGTCTAGCGCTAAACTATAGATTATATCTCGCAAGTGACACCCTTATATCTTATATATAAAGTATCCTTATACTTAATTCTTAATAGAGCTTAACTATAAAAGAGAGTGCTAAAGCAGCTCTAGATGCCATAAAGGCTTTATCTGCAGGCGTTTTAAATTGCTAATTATATTCTATACAAAGCCTTTACTATCTTGATTATATTAGATTATAGATTTTATATTATACTTACCTTTAGAGGCGCTTCACAAACTTCTTCTTAAGGCTGTGTTAATAAAAGTACTGCGTTTAAATCTATAGTAATGAGATATATTAGGCGCGGTGGAAAGAAGGCAAAACAGGTAAGATTTGGACTAGTTATAACTTTCTGCAGACTATTATTCTCTAGATATAACTACTCTAGATATAGCTACTCCAGATATGGCTGTTAGACATGGCGTTCTTGCTCTTTAAATGTAACTGTTTTTTAAATATAGCTATTCTCTAAACGTAGCTGTTCTCTAAATATGGCTATTCTAATAGCTGTTCTCTAGACGTGGCTGTTCTTTAGACGTAGCTATTCTTTAAACATAGTTCTCCTATTTAGCGCTACCAAGAGGACCGGTCATTTTGGGCCAATTAGGCATCCTATAATTCTCTAGACATAGCTGTTCTCTAAATATAACTAGGATCCCCTAACTACGGTTAGCTAAAAATAGAGGGTTTTAGAATTAGGTTATACCAGGCTTAGGGTAGGTTTACTTATATCCTATACTAACTAGAGACATTAGGGTTAGCTATTGACTTAATAAAGGAATATACTAAGCTTAGAGTGGGTTTACTTACAAGCTATAATAACTAGAGACGCTGGGGTTAACTATTAACTTAATAAAGGAATATACTAAGCTTAGGGCGGGTTTAAGTCTAAAGCGAGCAGCTGTAAAAAGCTAGCACTTAATATACCTACGGTATTGATAAGTACCCACAATATTGATAAGTACCTATAAGTAGGAGTACCTATAATTACGGGGAGCACCTATAATAGAAGGGAGTACCTATAATAGGGAGTGCTCCTAATAGTGAGGAGTACCTATAACAATAAGGAGCACCTACTATAATAAGGAGTACTACTATAATAAGGAGCACCTATAATAATAAGGAGTATCTACTATAATAAGGAGTACCTATAAAAATGAGGAGTACCCGCAATAAAGGAGAGTGCCTATAAGTGGTAGTGCCTACGGTAACAGGGAGTACTAATAATGGTGTTTAGCTTCCGTGTTTCGCTTATAGGTTTTATATATAGGTTTATAAGAAAGTATACTATTTAATTAGTATTTACATCGCTTTATTTTTATAAATTAGGAAATAAATACTTTAATTATAATATAACTCTTAGCTAAGTTATAGTAATTACTAGAGATCTCTGTAAGAGTCTCCACTATAGTTAATTTTACACCATTCTAAGAAGAAATATCCCTTAAAATGCCCCACCTAAACCTATATTGTACTAGTTTAGTCTTAGCAAATATAGTGACTATAAATTGGAATTACGTTATTCTGTTGCTTCGTTTTTATACTAGGTAGGTTGTTATAAGGGATATTATTACAGTTACCTTAAGAAGCCCTTAGGTTCTCCTTAATCCTAAAGGCCTCACCTCTTTAAGGATTTGTCTTCTCTCCAATCTATCTTATTCTATAATTGTGCCTTTATAGCCCCCTGCCTACAAAGTCCTTTTATAGTTATTTTATTGGCTTAGCTAGTCTTTAATATACATATAATCTAGGCAGTTAGGCAACAGCTTTGGTTATATATATATTAGTGCAAATTATTTGCCAATGTCTTATAATAGCCCGTATTATCTACTACTAACCTATAACTAGATTAGCGTAAGTAGCAACGCAGATACTCTAGTATTCGCCGCTTATACTAAATACTAGATTGTAATATGGCGTGTTTTTTCTAAGTATAATTACCCCGCTCCTAACCTTAATCTTAATTTAAAGCGGATTATTTTTAATCTCATTGTCGCTAGAGCCTATTTTGGACTTAGGAGTTAATACTAATATTTAGGTCTAGTTTTTAGCACCCTAGAAGTTTCGCCTATAAAAGTTAGACTAGTATAAAAGGTGGGCTAGTATATAAGATTGCTAGGTAGGACTAATATATAAAGCAGACTAGTATTACCTAGTTAAAACTCTAAGACTAGTATAAATAATAGACTAATATAGTACTATATATAGATTAGACTAGTATAGGGAGTCTACTAGTATAAAGTATATACTAGCAGTGTGGTTTTAGATGATGCGAATAAGTGAGCATAAAATATCCTTATCTAATAGAAAATGCATAAAATATCGCAATCGATAAGGATAAAAGTGCCCGTGTAGGGCTTTTCTACCCTAACCAGGTAGAATAGGACTCTACGGTTCTAGCAGAATTTGGCAGATATTACGGATATTGCGGATATTGCGAATATTACAGATATTGCGGATATTGCGGATATTGCAGATATTGCGGATGTTGCGGATATTATAGTAGGAATATATAAGGTATTATAGGGTCCTTATCTACCTCTCCCCTAACTATATAATAGCTAAATACTTAAAGAAAAATTCCCTATCTCTCTTATAATTCTTCTTTAATGCTAATTCTTTAAACACTTTATTTTCTTAAGAGTTTTAGGATCTATCTGTATTCTGTCCTATAATACCGTATAACATCCTTTTAAAAAGACTCTTTTTAGGTCATTACTTATTGCTGGAATTAAGAGAATTTTAATTGCCATAAGCGAGAGCCGTGGCCAGCGCTTTTGTTGTTGTTCTTAAGACCACCACTAAAGCGCAGTTATTGAAATTTTATACAGTGTTTTAGAGATAAAGTTCTTATACTCGTCCTAACTTTTTAGTTGAAATACTATACTATTAAGATCCTTGGCGATCTTATTAAATTTATTAAGGTCTTAAGCTGGAGCTAGCTTTTTATATAATGATATACTTCTAGGCGTAGAACTTCTATTCCAATATCTCTCCTAAAGCTCTTTAACGCTATTAAGTATAGGCTTACACCACTTCTTTTTTTAAACCTGCTTAATATATCTTATATAACGGGCTAGGTAAAGAATAAGTGCAGCGGTATAAAGGGGCAAGTTGTTTGTTTTATAGTAATACCTATTAAAGGTATTTTAGGCATTTCTAATACGTTTAGAGAACTCCTTATTAGATATATACTCCTTTTATTATATAATATTAGCTAAATTAAGAAGTAAAAAAGGGAGATAGACTAACCTAGAATTTATTAAGGTGTTTAATTATAATATCTATTGTAAAGAGTATATCTCTAAGCGTTGCTTCGTGTTTTTGGTATTTTAGGGTTGCCTGGTGGGATATTTAAAGAAAATTTTTTATCGTACGAAGAGCCTCCTAGTCCTTTAGACTAAGATAGTCCCTTTTAAGCGTATTAAGGTTACGCTTAGTATATATATTAAGGGCAAACTTTTTCTAAATTGCTACGCTAAGCATAAGATACTAGCTATTCTATCTTATATAATTATTAAGTAGAATTCTTCTCCCTATAAGACTTTTAAACTCCCTTATATAACTAGCTAAGCTACGGGTATATACGGTAATATTATAAAGCTTTTTAAGTGCACTAAGTTTCTAAAATGTATTACTCTTTTTTTACTCCTCTTTTAGATCTAAATCTTTTCCTTCTTTATATAACTTAATATTATTAAGACTGATTAAGTTTTTAAAAAGGAAAGCCTATACGGCAAGGTTTAGAATATAACTCTAATAGCGGATCCGTTAGATAGGATTCTATTTAATTCCCTCTTTCTAAAGAAGCTAGTTACTTATTATATAATAAAGCTTATTATTTATAGTATAGTTATCGGATATAACGGCACCTAGCTTTCGCGTAATCCCGTAGTCCTTAAGCACTAAAAGGAGAGTATTCTATTGCTCGTTTTTGCTATAAGAGGCTACCGTATAAAGGCTAAGAAGAGCGTTTATAAGCTTTTTCTGGCTATTAATAAAATGGCCGTAAATTGCGAGGAGAAGGTAATTATTTAAAGAGGTCTAGATATTAATAGAGAGATAAATACTTATTAGTATAGACTGCAGCCTCTTTTATATAATATTATTTTATAATAGCTATAAGTTATAGATCTTTTTACTAACTGCTAAATAGGCTGTAGTTATATAGCCGTCTACTTTAGGATTAATTGACTGTAAAAGGATATAAAACTCTGGCCACTTAACCATCCAAAATAGTAAGTTTTATACAATAATTAATGTAATAAGGGCCTTATTAATAACTTTCTTATTTAGGATTGCTCGGAGTACTTTTAAATCTAGCTCTTCTGTCTTATTTTAAGACGACGCTTTAAGGTAAAGGTCTTTTAATTAATTCCGTATTGCTTCTTTTGTATAACTAGTTTTAGGCTTAACCGTAATACTATGCTTTAACGCTAAGTAGTTTTGGAAGTTAGAAGTTAACTATATAGCGTATAACTCTATAGTGTAGTATTTACAATAGAATAAAAGACGGGCTTTTTTATTTTGTATGGGCTCATTACTGCCTACTAGACGGGTATGCTTCTATATTAAAAGAGCTAAGCGACCTCTTATATTTTTTAATTTAGAGGTATTAATAGAGTTAAGAGCTTCTAATTCCACTTCTAAAGCCATATTTATATAATAATGAAGAAGAAGAAGGCGATTAAAAAATTTTTAGGGTATGCCAAGACTTATCGCGATAAGACTTATCCAAAACCACACTGTGTACTAGTATAGGTAGGTAAGGATAAGGGACTAGTACACTAAACAGGAGACCGGTCCCTAAGAGACTCGCTTATAGTAAGTTTAATAAGTTTACCTTTATATACTTAGCAGCGATAAGTTAGCTGGCCTATAACTTGTTTAGTCCTCTATAAAAAAAAAGACTCATTACTTTCTAATCCAAATATCCCAGAATTAGCCTTTATTGGTCTACTCTCTTTAATATAGTTAAAATGTGCTAGCGTCTTCTTAACTAGTATAGGATAGAACTTTTCCTTTAAAAATAGTTAGTAGTTCTATAGTAATAGAGGGGGGACGGCCTATTAGGTCTTATAGATTTAGAGGCTATAAAAGTTAATCTATAGACGTATAGGTATAAAATCGACCGTTATGCCGTATTAGGATATAGCAATCTACGTTATAGTCTCACTTTAATCTATTAGCCTTTTGTAAAAAGGTCTCCTTTTACTTTCAAAAATTCTTATTTATAGCTCGCTTTAACCTTAGTAGTGACCTTTGCTTTAGACACATTACTATAGTACTAGATAATTAATAGCCTGTTAGCGTTTTATAGGGTAACTAAGGTATAGGTTAACTCTGAATTTTATATTAATAGGGTGGGAATATTAAAAATAAATAGAGGATCTACCCCTTAATATTGGCCTAAGTTTTAACTAAAAACGAGATCTTGTTCTAAAAACTAGATCTAATTCTAAAAACCATATTTTAATTCTAAAGACTATATCCCGATTCTAGGTTCTAAACGTACTAAACGTAACTAAAAAGGTATATAGTATTAAGCTAAACGGACTATTTTTAGTTCTGGTTTAAATTGCGATTTTAAAACTAGATCTAGTTTTAAAGACTAAATCCTAATTCTAGTTTTAGGATATAGGCTAATTAACCACTATAAAAAGGGCATAATTTTAAAAACTAAATCTAGTTCTGGGAACTGGATCCTGTTTTTAGGAAATAGGTCGATTAACCACTATAAAAAGAGGTTAACTGTATCTATATCTGTATATTAGGTTTAGCTCGTTTTAGAATAAGCTATATAATTATTTGTGGGCGCTTATATAACCAACCCTATAGTTAACCCGTTCTTTAGCGCCTTACGCGTCGCGGGGCAAACTAAAACTAATAAGTATAATTGGTTATAGGCTAGAGAACGCTACCTACCCGTATTTAGCTTAGTATTTGACTAAGCCCTATAAAGCCTTAGTCTGAGCTATATTATATTAGCTTAACTTTTCTACACCTAATCTTTAGTCTTCTCTGCGCTTATACCTTACTTTCTTCCTTATACTTTTCTCCCTGATTATTTCCTCATTATGAGACGGGCCCGACGTGTTTTTGACCTCCCTGCACTTATCTACTATTATACCGTCCGTTATATGCTAGACTCTTTAATCTTCCCTTCTCGCCTACCTACCTACCTGCCACGTCGGCTTTCCTAACGTAGCTCTTAATGTATTTGCCCGCGATAGCAAATTACTTTAGATTAGAGATAATTAAAACGAAACCTATTAGGGAGGGACTAAATAGTTTTCGCGATTTATTTAACTTTATTTATAAGGATCTAAGTGTTTCTAACTCTTTGGACGTGTTATATTAGATAAGTAATAAAGGTAATTATTAATTTACCTAGTGCAAGCTCTATTTAACGCTTGTAGAACTAAAGGATATTTTACTTAATCTAATACTAGCTCTATAAAGCCTTCCCGCTTCTTATTTATTACTATCTAACGGCGGTAATAAAGGCCTTCTTATTAATCTATTAAGACTTAATTTAGTAGTCGGTTCCGATAACTTTAATATTAAGCGGTTCCTACCTCTTCTAAATGCGATCCTTTGAATTAAACCTGATAAGGTTATCTAGGAAAAGGTATACGCTACTATTATAGAGTCTACGCCTCACCCCTAATCGCTACTATTCCACGTTTAAACCCTATATTGATATAATATAAGCAGCTTCGCTAACTTATTTAAATATAGGAAATATATAGATGATATTTTAAAGGAGGAGCTAGGCCCTCTTTATATAGGGATTCCTGGCTTATATAAAGCATTCTTTAGGGAAGTAGAAGGTCTTAAAGAGGCAAGTGCCGCCGTTTTTAAGAAATGTAAGGAGGGGGACAATCTACTATACGCTAAGGGCGGCTGGCGTAACTGGCCTAAAGGCGCGAAAGAACGTAGAGTCCTAAAGTGGTTTAAAAAGCTAATTATATTATTTTTAGACTTTGTAAAGGAGTACGGGTTTGTTCTAAAGGCACGATAAAGACTAGTAGAGTATACTTAGCAGCCCTTATAAGGATCTACGACTAATTAAAAGCTAGATATTGGCTTTATAGATAATCTAATAGCTAGTAAAAACTCCTAATACTATTAGTTATATATACTTATACTAAAAGAGCTAAAGGGTAATCTAAATACTAATATAGCCTTAAAAGTATGGTTTAATTTAGGGAAATATATAAGGGAAGTATTCGCCGCTTAGGATAGTTGTCGCTTTATCCTAGGCTTTACCCTCTATAGATCTATTATATGGTTATAGGAGTATAATTAGGTAGGAGGCGTTATATTATCACTATTTAATATTAATAAAGACGGACTATAATTTACCTTAGCAATGTTAGGATTTCTCTAGATAAATAAGGAGTAGCTTAGGTTTAACCCTACTATTCTAACATTAGACGGCAAACAATATATTAAGGTTGTGCGCAATAATCAGACTAAGCGTCTTATCCTTAACAAACTTATAAAGTGGGCACCCTATATTACTAGTTAAGCGACTACTTACTAGAAAGCATACCGCGAGGGCAATACCTTTAAGACACCTTTTATTATTAAAGACTCATAGCAGTACCTGGAGCGCGAGGAAGAAGGTAAACTGCTACGTAAAGCGATAGGGAAAGAAGTAGTTAATATAGCTAGGTACTATTACCACAAGATAGTTTATATAGGTAGATAAGATAATAATATCTACAATATCTATAAGGGGCTAGATATTATAAGAGCGACAAACTATAAGCTAGAAGGTTTGATAATGCCTCTAAAACTAACTAGAGTATAAATTAGTATAAAAAAAAGGCAGAAGTTCTAGTAAAAAGAGGTTTTCTAGCTATGCTAAGCTACCACCTAGTAAGCGTATATATTTAAGCTCTCTAAATAAGCTCTCTATACAAAATTAAGTGTATTAACGCGTTATTACTTATAATTATAAAAAGGCTCTTTATAAGGTAAGCTCTTGGGCTACAATACTTACTGTACTAGAGGGTGTTATTAAAGGATATAAGTCTTTATATACGCAGGCCGGCATCCTCTAATTATAAGGTGAGGATGTGGATAGGGAGCTTAATGATGGAATAATAGGATATATTATATAGACAGACGAATCCCTTAAGGGAGAAGGAGGAGTCTAAGGTGCGAGGTAAGGGGTTTCCCTAGGCACGTGCAGCGCACGTACCTCACAGGCGAGTTGTATGCGAGTCGCCTGTACCTCATAGCTATATAACTATCTGCTTAGGTTTTACCTAACACTAATATAATATTTTAATAGGCAACCTCTTAATAAACGAGGAAGACAATAATCCCTCCTAAAAGTTATTCTTAATTAATCTTAACCTTATAATTAAAGAGAAGTGGGAAGGACCTTTAGGAGTATAGGGCAAGACTAGTATAAGAGCGTTTATAGCTATAGGAGTGCTTTTTAGCAAGAAATATTTCTTTAGGCATAATCTAAAGTTGTTTTTTTAGGTACTTTTCTGGATATACGTACACTATAATAGGTTAGGTAAAGATATTAGTCTAACTAAGTTTAAGTATTAGAATTATAAGAATACTATAAAGCTAGCTAAGTTAAAATCAGGCCTAGTAAGTAGAGAAGGCTATTTTCTTAACTATATAGCTGAGGTATTTATACCCTACTACTAACCGCTAAAGCCGTGGGTTAATAGGCTGTAAAAGGTAGTTTTCCTAATAAATAGGAGGTAGGAGAAGGAAGATAGGGCGCTTTATTTATAGATAAAAGATATTCTCTAGTAAGCATAGAAGGATTTAAAGGTGTTAGTAGAGTAGATAGAATAACATTTTATTATCCTATAGTCTTTCACTATATAAGTTAAAGTTTTGTAGAGATTTAGGCGGCTAAGGCTAAGTATATAACGAAGCCTTATAGTAGGGACTACGGTGGACTTATTAATGGGCTAGGTATATAGGTATTGCAAGTAAGTCAACAACGTAATAATAACTGGTGAAGTGGTTGCCTAACAGATTAACTCCAATTATATTCTGAGAATTACTACAAGGAAGGAACTATCTAGGTAGGGACTAAGGGTCCTTAAATACACAACCGTACTCCTATAAAATCCTTCTTATATATAATATATATATACTCTATCTACTTTATTACAGATTACACAGATTATATAGATTATATAAATTATATTATGTAACCTTAGTTACTATTCCTCGTTATATAGTTCTATTGGCTCCATCCTAGACTATGCCTATATTAACTAACTAGCTTCTTCCGTCTCTTCTCTAAGTAGTCGTAATATTGTACTTAAAGCGTCCATAACACCATCTCCCTCCTCTTTATCTTCGTCCTTAAAGATTTAAAACATCTCTAAGTCGTTTACTAGAGGTATAATATCCATCTAATTAATTTGGTTAATATTATTACTTATTATACCTAAAGCAATTTCTTTTTCCTTAACTGCTTATTATGCTCACACTATTGCTATAATATTATCTCTTAGTAAGATTATACCGTCTCTATATTCTCGCTATTTAAAAGAGGGATTAGTTTATATTATATTAGCAAACCCATTTTTATAACAACCGTCCTCTTACTTAGAGTATACTAAAGCGAATATTTATTTGTTCTGTAACGTTTGCTTTACTTTTAATACTAAATATACGCGACCTATTACCCTTAATAGTCGTCTGGTTCCCTAATTAATTTATCTTAAGGTCTTATATTTAATCTACTACTGCGCAGCTAGATAATAAACTGTCTATTACTCTTACTAAATTACACCGATCTCGGGACGCTAAATAGGAGGCTGCTAATGCTTAGCAACGGGCTCTCGAGTCTTATTTAGCGGCGTCCGCTCAACTAATCCGTCTTAAGAAGGTGCGTAAGAAGGTTCGTTTTAAGAAGTAGAAACTTATAGAATAAGGTCTACAAAAACTAAGTAATAAAAGAATAAATTCTCTTCTAATAGAGAAGGAAATAGATCTAAGTAGTTCGGTAACTACTCTTCTTAAGTCCCCCTTAGGTGACTTATTCTTTAGCGATCCCTCTTTATTAATACTACCTAACCTAATCTCTTCCGATACTCCTATACCTTTCCTATAACATTCTTTAGATTCTCTAGTAGCTCCCAGGTAGTTTTAGTATAGCCTATCTACTTAACCTTATACTATATTTCGTTATTAGTGTCCTTATAATTAATAATCTTTAAAACTTACTATTTATCTTCTTCTTATCCTCTATATGTGTCTGCTTTATAAACCAGTGGCTTAATATTCCTATATACTGGCTTTAGTATTATAATATACTATATAGGGTAAATCTTTATTTTAGCTAGTAGGTTTAACTTAAATATAACCGATAAAATCTTCTATATAATTTTAAAAGGTCCTAGTCTAACGTAGTCCAACTTCTTACTTAGTCGTTAACTCTTGAAATTTTTATATAGTAGCCACACTTTATCTCCCTCCTTAAGATCTAGTCCCTTAGATCTCTTAGCATTATAATACTTTTTTATTCTCTTTTATACTTTCTTTACTAATTCTATAAGGTCTATATAAAGATTTATTAAATCCTTTACTCTCTCTTTAGCTATACTACTTATTTTCTTTACTTACCGTAGTAATAATAATATTCTTAGCTTATATCCATAATTCGCCTTAAATAGTAATATGCCTATTCCTTCTTAAGGTGTTATATTATATATAAACTATATAACTAGTAATAGTAATACCTAATTATTCTATATATAATTAATATAATGCCTTAAATACTATTCTAGTATCTAGTTTAATCTTTCTATTTAACCGTCTATCTGCGGATAATATACGGTAGAAGTTACTACTTAAACTCCTTACTCCGCTAAGAACACTTCCTAAAATACTGCTATAAATCTTAGATCTCTATCTAATATAATTTTACTTAGTGCTCTATGTCTTATAAATACTTCTTTAATATAGATTTTAGCAACATCTTCCGCTAAGATTTCTTCTATATATGCTATAAAGTATCCCCACTTTATAAGCTTATCTACTATTACTAAGATTATATTATAATCTTATCTAGTAATAGGATCTTTTAATTTTAGCAACTTAATAATAAAGTTCTATAATATGACCTTCCATGGTCTCTCTGGTATTTTAATAGGTTATAGCCCTCCATATAGCTTATGCCTTGTTAGTTTATTCCTTTAGTAATCTAAATATTTCTTTATAACTTTTCTAGCTATCCTTTAGATTTTATTAATAATATACTCCTCTTAGAGTCTTAATACTAAGCTTATGGCTCTATTATGTTCTTAAGTTAGTCCCTTATAGAAGTCTTTTATAAACTACTCTGCTATGCTTCTTAGGATATACTTCGCTTCTTAATTTTCATATATATCTATCTATAGATCTTCTAGCTATGCTTTTAGAATTCTTTATACCTAAAAGCTTTCCGGTGTCTTATAGACTTTCTTTAGTTTATTATCTTCTTAAGTTGCTATAATTTTCGGATAATTGTACCTAATTAACCCATCTATGTCTTTTCGCAATAAAGCCCCCAATGGCTTCTCCTTATTTTATAGTTTAGCTTTATAGCTTAGAGCATCTACCCTTATATTGTCTATACCTTTAGTATACTAAATCTTAAAATAGTATTCTATAAGCATCTCTGCCTATCTAACCTATCTTTAGTTAAGTTCCTTTATTATTAGGAATCCTATTAGGTTCTTATAATCCGTCTTAACTATAAATGGTTTCTCTATACCTTATAAGAATACTCTCTATTTCTTTAATACTATAATTATACCTAATAACTCCTTATTATAGATGTTATAGTTTAACTCTAGTAGTGTTATCTTCCGACTATAGTATACCATTAGGTACCATCTATTTTAATATCTTTATATAAAGTACGCCCCTAGTATATAGTTTAATGCATCCGTTTCTATAACCGTCTTTAGTCCTAGTTAATAGATTTTAAGAACTGGCTCCTGGGTAAACAACTCTTTAACTTTCTTAAAGAGTTCTCTTTGCTCCTCTCCCTATACCTATAGTTCTTCTTTCTTTATTAACCGCGTAAATAGCTTAATATCCTTTAACCACTACGCTATAAACCTTCTATAGTAATTGTAAAACCCTAAAAACAATCTTAACTATATAACGTTCTCTAGTTCCTGCCAATTTACTATAGCCTTAATCTTCTTTAGATCTATACTAAGTTAGCCTAGTTTAATAATAAATCTAATAAAATTGGTCTTCCTAGTGAAGAACTCGTATTTCTTAATTACTACTAGCATCTGTTCTTCTTATAGTCTCTTTAAAACCCATTTAACGTGTTCTTTATACTCTTTCTTATTTATTAAGTAGATAATAATATCGTTAAGGTATACTATAACAAATTTATCCAAATGTTCTCCTAATATATTGTTAATACGCTTCTAGAACGTTGCTAGTGCGTTTATAAGCCTAAATTATATAACTAATAGTTTATATAGTCCTTCCTTTAACCTAAAGGCTGCCTTCTATTCGTTGCCTTCCTTAATCCTAATCTAATAGTATACCTATCTTAGATCTATCTTTATAAAGATTTGCACGTTGCCTATCCTATCTTAGATTTCGCTAATTAAGGGTAAAGAATACCTATCCTTCCTAGTAATGCTGTTTAACTATCTATAGTTAATACACAGCCTTAGTTTACTATTCTTTTTTGGTATAAATAGTACTGGATATCCTACTAATAACTGCGATAGTCTAATATACCCTTTTTATAAGTTTTCTTAGATAAACTCTTTTAATACTCTACCTTCTTCTTTGGTAAGCTTATAGATTAAAAAGAACTTTAAACTTATTCCTAGTTTTAACTCTATCTTATAGTCCTATACTATATATTCTAACAGCTTCTTACTTTTTGGTAACCATAGTTTCTTACTATACTTATAGTATCTCTTTAGTATATAACTTAGTCCTTTTTCTATTTCTTTATAGGTTACTCCTATTTAGTACTATACTAATTTAGCTTATTATTATATCTTACGGCGTTAAGTATCTCTAATATTAACCTAACCTATAATCCAATCAATCCTTAGATTATATTTCTGTAACTAAGGCATTCCTAATACTGCCTTATTATTTCCTAATAGTAATATATTAAAAGACATCTTAACTAGTCCTCCTTTAATAGTTAACTAAATAGGTCCTATTTTAAGATTAATAATACCTCCTCTATAGGCTATTGGATCTCCTAAAATCGTCACTAATAGGTAAGAACGTTCCTTTTATCTGTGTAGTAATCCTATTCTTTTAACTGCTGCTAGCGAGATATAGTTCCTTATTACTCTACTATCTATTAATGCCTTAAACTGTTAATCTTGCCACTTAACTTATAAATTTAGGTGTTGTCCTTAAATTCCTTTAAGGGTCTAAGGTTCTACTACTAGCTCCCTCTAATCCTATAGGCCTCTATTTTTCCTAACTATTAGCTACTTAATTCTAGTGTACTTAGCTCACTTTTTAGCTAATACCTAGTTTGCTTTTTATCTTTAATATACTATAGATACGTGTTTTCTAGGTATTCCTACTACTATTATCTATCTAAGCATTCTTCCGTAAGGAATCTTTTTAGTTAAAGTACTAAACTTCCTTTCTTTTAGGCCTCTGCTGGATGCTATCTATGTATATATTTAGCATTCCTATACTATTACTTGTCCGTTATCTAGTATATCCTTATAGGGTATTTTTAATTCTTTTTCTTTGGATTTTTATGCATTTTATATATATCGTCTACGCACGTAATCCATAATAATGTATAGTATACTAGGTGCTTTAGGTTAACTCTTAGCTTATCTTTATCCCTAAGTTTAAACCTTTATCGTACTAATCTAAACGTTATAACTTTATTCGCAGGTACTAAGATGCGTCTCTCGCTTCTTTAGTCCTCTAAACGTTCCTTTAGATCCTTTAACGTTATAATTAAGGCTCCTTTAATATACGTTATAGCCTTCTCTATAATCGGGTGGTCTTAAATAACCTTTTCGTCCAACTATATATAGAAATCTTCCCACTTATTATTATGCCTTTGCCTATACCACTTTTAGTACAGCTACTAGAGTATATACGGTCTATCCGTAAGGAAGTATCTTCTTATTACTATATCGTAACAGCCCTTTATATATTATTCTTTAAACCTAGTTAAAATCCCTAAATCCTCTTTATTTTCCAGTTCGGTAAGCCACTTAGCTTTTAGTATGCCTACTCTTAGCCTATTAGTAATTCTTTATACTAGTGCTCTATCCTTTATACATCCTAATATACTAAATCTCTTATCTAGTTTCTGTTCTTACTATGCGATAATTCTTTGCCTAAACTCTTCTATAGTTTCTTTTAGTTTACGCCTTACGCTCTAATCCTTAAAGTCGTCTTACTTCTTAATCCTAGTATTAAACTTTTAATCTTTAGGCTAAACACTACGTTCCCCTAGTAAGTCTTTTAGGTCTATATATCTGTCTCCTAGTCTAACTGCTATTTGTATTATAGATTCTCTAATTTATAAAGAAGCTCTTTGCCTCTTATCTATAGGTATCCTAATTCGCACTCCGAATTCTTAACCCCTTAGATTACTTAATCCTAAGCTTACTTCTAGCTTAGCTCCCGCCTTAGTCCAACTAGGCGTCTATAGTGTTCTTATCTCATTTTAAGAGTCTTAAATCTCACTTATCTCATCTTAAGAGTCTTAAATCTCACTTATCTCGTCTTAAAAGTCTTATGCCTATAGGAAACTCTATCCTAAGCTCATTCATATATTTCTAAACTAAGCTGCTACCCTACTCCATCGGTTTTCGTCCGTTATGGGTCCTTAGGTATACCTTATCTCGTTTTAAGAATCTTAGTTATCTCTTATCTCGTCTTAAGAATCTTAAGCCTTTAGCCTTTTGCCTTTATTAAGTGGTAAGCTAGCACTAGCAGTCGTCTACTTACTTAATCATCTTTAAATATTACTCCTTCTATCTTATAAAGCGATAGATACCGTATCTAATGGTGTTATAATACCCGTTACTAAACCTTACTTTATAGCGGTCCCAGTCTCTACTTCTATTACGCTATTAAGGTTTAGATACCCCTAGTTAGTTCCTTTACTATCCTTATCGCTATTAATTAATAAGTACTTTAACTCTATTATTATTATTACTAATCCTTATCCGTATATTACTATAATATCTTAATCTAGCTTATAGAGTCAATCTTATTCTTTATCTAACTCTTTAGTTCCTCTAAGTCCTTTTAACTCTAGCTCTTATAGCTAATAGCTTACACCATACTTAGCGTCTTTATAAATTCGGTATACGTTATTATAACAAAACGTAAAACTTCTAATTAAATATTCCTTTGTTCCTCGCAGTATACTATTATCCCTTTATATATATATATCACATACTACTAGTCTAGTTTCCTTTATTATATAGTAACTCTAACCATCTTTATAATCCGTTACAAAGTAACCCTATTTTCCGTAATTTATATAAGCTCCATTTTTAAACTATTAACTTTGTTATAGAGTCCGCCTAAACATTTTCTACTATTAAGATCCCTAATTTAGCCTCTACTCCTTAGTTCTATAATTACTAAATCCTTAACCTCTAGGTTTCCATAGTTTCTTACTCTATCTCTTATAGGCTTCTTTAGTACCACTTAGGTCTATTAGCTCTACGCCATACTATATTTTCTAACTTAGCTTTTATCGTTGCGTACTTTACGCCTTATATAACTATAAAACTCTATCCTAGCCTCTTTTAGCCTATTCCCTTTAAAAGATCCTATTATTAATCTTAATCGCTTAATCTATTAATTCCCTTAGGATATCCGCATCTTCTATTAAAATAATTACGTCCTAGATTTTAGCCTTAAGTCCCTATTTATACTATACTATAAACACCCTATTATTCCACTCTACTTATATTACTAGTGTCTAGAACTATATCATATACTTAATTACTAAAGTTTATTACACGAGGTTCTAGAGTTTTTTTTCTACTATAGTTGTTTCTTCCGGGTCTCTAAACATCTGCGTAAGTCGCTCTGCGAATCCTTTCTAACTTAAAAATATAAATCACACGTTTTAGTTAGTGGTCGTTATTCCGTTTACCTATATCTCCGTAAAGTAAGATTTAAACCACTTAAGTACTTTTCCTAATAAGAATAGTCCTGCGTAGGCTATCCGATCCACAAATATAAGTAACTTTACTCCCTCTTATAAGACCTTAAAGTGCATCTACATAAGGAATCCTTTAAGCTTTAACCTCTCTCCTATAAATCTCTCAATTAATAATAGCTTAATCTTTACTGCTCCTATCCCATTAAGTCTTTCTTCTAATACTATATTATTAGCTATTAGCTAGTCAACTATTTTTTATAGCTGTCTAACCGTTACAGGTTGCTATAAGTTAGTATCTGCCATACTAGTATCACCTCCTGTCCTTAAAGTAGTTGCTACCGTTAATAGCGTTATAGTAGCTGCTTTTGGTGGCATATTATTCAACTTATTAAAACTATAACTGTAGTAGTAATTGTGTAACAAAGCCTTATAGTAAGGACTACAGTAGACTTATTAATAGGCTAGGTATATAGGTATTGCAAGTAAATTAACAACGTAATAATAACTGGTGGAGTAGTTACCTAATAGATTAACTCTAATTATATTCTAAGAATTACTACAAGGAAGGAACTATCTAGGTAGGGACTAAGGGTCCTTAAATACACAACTATACTCCTATAAAATCCTTCTTATACATAATATACGTATACTCTATCTACTCTATTATAGATTACACAGATTACACAAATTACATAGATTATATTATATAACCTTAGTTACCATTCCTCGTTATATAGTTCTATCGGCTCTATCCTGGACCGTACCTATATTAACTAACTAGCTTCTTCCGTCTCTTCTCCAAGTAGTCGTAACATTGTACTTAAAGCGTCCGTAACAAAGTAGCAGCCTTAGTTAAAACGTATATAAAATAGCATAGGGTGAGTTACCTAAGCTAAATAAACCTAGAAAAGTAGATAACTTAATCTTCCGCCAAATTATTAGATCCCTATACCCTACTATCCCGTATAGGCTTTATATTTCCATAAAATATATAGTTTACTCCCTAGCCTATTAGAAGCCGCCTTATACCGCCTAAATAAAAGCCGTAGAAGAATTAATCCCTTCCTCTAACCAATCCCCTACGGGAGTTAATGCCTATATGTTTCGCCGCCCTATAGGAACTAATTCCCTACTCCTAATAATCCCCTATAGAATGCGATCCCCTACTCTAATAAATCCCCTACGGGATCCACTCCCCTATAGGATCTACTCCCCTACGCTAATAAATCCCCTACGTTAACGAATCCCCTACGGGTGCTAATGCCTATATATTCTACCGCCCTGCGGCTTGTATTTCTATATAGCTTTAGCTCCCCTACAGGAGCCACTAGCTACGTTTTCCTCTCCTATATAGGAACTAATGCTCTGCGGCTTCTGTAACGGAACCTTATAGTAGAAACTACAATAGGTTCTGTTAATGGGCTAAGTATATAGGAAATGCAAAGATAGTAGTTAATAACGTAATAATAACTAGTGGAGTAGTTGCCTAATAGATTAACTCTAATTATATTCTAAGAATTATTATAAGGAAGGAACTATCTAGGTAGGGACTAAGGGTCCTTAAATACATAACCATACTTCTAAGAAAGTCGTTACTCTATCTACTCTATTTACTCTATTCGCTCTATTATAGATCTTACAGATTATATAGATTACATAGATTATATTACGTAACTCTGCTTACTAATCCTCGTTATATAGTTCCACGGGTTCTATTTTAGACCGTGCTTATATTAACTAACTAGCTTCTTCTAACTCTTCTCTAAGTAGTCGTAATATCGTACTTAAAGCGTCCATAACACCATCTCCCTCCTCTCTATTTTTATCCTTAAAGATACCTAGTATCTCTAAGTCATTTACTAGAGGTATAATGTCCGTCTAATTAACTTAGTTAATATTATTACTTATAATGCCTAAAGTACCTTCTTTTTCTTTAACTCTTTGTTGTACGCGTATAGTCTCCTCTATACTATCGCTTAGTGAAATAATACTATCTCCGTATTCTTATTGCACAAAAGAGGGGTTAGTTTATATTGCGTTAGCGAGTCCTTTATCTCGGCAACCTTCCTCTTATTTAAAGTGCACTAAAGTAAACATTTAATCGTCTTGCAATATTTGCTTGGTTTCTAACGCTAAGTATACGCATCCTATAACTCTTAATAGTCTCTAAGTTCCCTAAGTAATTTGTTATAGGGTCTTATATTTAATCTACTACTGCGAAGCTTAATAATAAACTATCCGTCGCTTTGGCGGAACTTTATCATTTATATAACGCTAAGAAAGAGGCTGCTAATGCTTAACAACGGGCTCTTAACTCTTGTCTTGCTGCGTTTACTTAGCTAATTTGTCTTAAGAAAGTTCGCAAGAAGGTTTATTTTAAGGAGTAGAAACTTATAAAGTAAGGTTTATAGGAACTTGGTAATAAAAGAACGGATTCTTTTTTAATAGAGAAGGAAATAACTTTAAGTAGTTCGGCAGTCGCTCTTCCTAGGTCCCCCTTAGGTAACTTATTCTTTAGCAATTTTTCTTTATTAATATTACCTGACCTTTTCTCTTCTAATACTCCTATACCTTTCCTATAGCGTTCTTTAGGTTTTTTAGTAGCTTCTAGGTAGTCTTATCGTAGCCTATTTACTTTACTTTATACTATATTTTATCGTCTATATCCTTATAACTAATAATTTTTAAAACTTACTATTTGTCTCCCTTTTATCCTCTATATGTATCTGCTTTATAGACTAGTAGCTTAATATTCCTATATGCTAGCTCTAGCATTGCGATATACTATATAGGGTAGATCTTTATTCTAGCTAGTAGATTTAACTTAAATATAACTAATGAAATTTTCTATATAATTTTAAAAGGTCCTAGTCTAACGTGGTCTAACTTCTTACTTAGTTATTAACTCTTAAAATTTTTATATAGTAGCTATACTTTATCTCCCTCCTTAAGATCTGGTCCCTTAGATCTCTTAGCATTATAGTATTTTTTTATCCTTTGCTATACTACTTTAGCTATTTCTATAAGGTCCGTATAAAGATTTATTAAACTCTCTATTCTTTACTTGGCTATATTACTTATTTTCTTTACTTAATATAGCAATAATAAGGTTCTTGGCTTATATCCGTAATTTGCCTTAAATAATAACGTGCCTATTCCTTCTTGTAGTGTTATATTGTATATAAACTATATAACTAATAATAGCAATACCTAATTATTCTATGCGTGATTAATATAGTGCCTTAGATACTGTTCTAGTGTCTAATTTAATTTTTCTATTTAACCGTCTGTCTGTAAATAATATACGGTAAAAGTTACTGCTTAAACTCCTTACTCTGCTAAGAATACTTCCTAGAATACTGCTATAAATCTTAGATCTCTATCCAATATAATTTTATTTAGTGCTCTATGCCTTATAAATACTTCTTTAATATAAATTCTAGCGATATCTTTTGCTAATATTTCCTCTAAACATGCTATAAAGTATCCCCACTTTATAAGCTTGTCTACTATTACTAAGATCGCGTTATAATCTTATCCGGTAATAGGATCTTTTAACTTTAGTAACTTAATAATAAAGTCCTATAATATAACCTCCCATAGTCTCTCTGGTATTTTAATTAGTTATAGTTCTCTATATGGCCTATACCTTATTAGTTTATTCCTTTAGCAATCTAAATATTCTTTTATAACTTACCTAGCTAGTTCCTAAATTCTATTAATAATATACTCTTCTTAAAGTCTTAACACTAAGCCTATAGCTCTATTATATTCTTAAGT
Organism: Cenococcum geophilum 1.58; assembly: GCF_001692895.1. Taxonomy (NCBI): domain Eukaryota; kingdom Fungi; phylum Ascomycota; class Dothideomycetes; order Gloniales; family Gloniaceae; genus Cenococcum; species Cenococcum geophilum. The sequence continues at coordinate 2,919,772 of NW_027137561.1, forward strand.
TAGTCCTTTATAAAACAATTTAATAAACTCTTTTATAATAGATCTTAGCACATATATTACTTCTTAATTTTCGTACTACTCTAAGTCTAGATTTTCTATTTATACGTCTTAGATTTTTTATATCTAATTACTCTTTAGTAATTTATAGATCTGTTCTTTTTATATTGCTATAATTTTTAGATAATTATATCTAATCAATCCGTCTATATCTTTTTGTAATAAAGCCCCTAATAGCTTTTCGTTATTCTATAGTTTAGTCTTTTTGCTTAAAGCATCTACTCGTGTATTTTCTGTACCCTTAGTATACTAAATCTTAAAATGGTATTCTATAAGCATCTCTACCTATCTAACTTGTCTATAATTAAGTTCTTTTATTATTAGGAACCCCGTTAGGTTCTTATAATCTATCTTAACTATAAATAGTTTCTCTATACCTTATAAGAATAATCTCTATTTTTTTAGTACTGCAACTATTCCTAATAACTCCTTATTATAGATATTATAGTTTAGTTCTAGTAGTGTTATCTTTCAACTATAATATGCCACTAGGTGCTATTTATCTTTATATTTCTATAGAAAGCACGCTCCTAGTGTATAGTTTAATGTATCTGTTTTAATTACTGTCTCTAGCCGTAGTTAATAGATTTTAAGAACTGGCTCCTAGGTAAATAACTGCTTAATTTTCTTAAATAGTTCCTTTTATTCCTCTCCCTATACCTATAGTTCTTCTTTCTTTATTAGTCTTATAAGTGGCTTAATATCCTTTAACTATTAAGCTATAACCCTTTTATAGTAATTGTAGAACCCTAGAAATAACCTTAACTATATTACGTTTTCTAGTTCTTGCCAATTTACTATAGCCTCGATCTTCTTTAGATCTATACTAAGTTAGCCTAATTTAATAATAAATCTAACGAAATCCGTCTTCCTAGTAAAGAACTCGCATTTTTTAATTGCTACTAGCATCTATTCTTCCTATAGTCTCTTTAAGACCTATTTAATATATTTTCCATGTTCTTCCTTATTTATTAAGTAGATAATAATATTGTTAAGGTATACTATAATAAATTTATTTAAGTGTTCTCTTAATATATTATTAATACGCTTCTAAAATATTACTAGTGCGTTTGTAAGCCCAAATTATATAACTAGTAGTTTATACAGTCCTTCCTTTAACCTAAAGGCTGCCTTTTATTTATTACCTTCCTTAATCCTAATCTAATAGTACGCCTATCTTAGATCTATCTTTATAAAGATTTACGTATTACTAATCCTGTCTTAGATTTTGCTAATTAAGGGTAAAAGATACCTATCCTTCCTAGTAATGCTGTTTAACTGTCTATAGTCGATATATAGCCTAAGTTTTCTATTTTTCTTTAGTACGAATAGTACTAGATATCCTACTAATAACTGTAATAGTCTAATATATCCTTTTTAAAGATTTTCCTNGATAAACTTCTTAAGTGCCTATAACTCTTTTTCTATTAACTTATAGGTTAGGTAGAACCTTAGACTTATTCCTAGTTCTAACTCTATCTTATAGTCCTATACTATATACTCTACCAGCTTTTCACTTTCTAGTAACTATAACTTTTTGCTATACTTATGGTATTCTTTTAGTATATAGCTTAATCCTTAATTGGTCTCCTTATATATTACTCTAACTTAGTACTATACTAACTTAGTTTATTATCGCATTTTACGTTATTATATATCTCTAATATTAACCTAACCTATAACCCAATCGATCTTTAGATTATATTCCTATAACTAAGGTATTCCTAATACTGCCTTATTATTCCCCAATAGTAATATATTAAAAGACATCTTAATTTATCTCCGTTTAATAGTTATCTAAACTAGTCCTATTTTAAAATTAATAATACCTCCTCTATAGGCTATTAGATCTCCTAAAATTGTTACTAATAAGTAAGGGTGCTCCTTTTATCTGTGTAGTAGCCCCATCCTTTTAACTACTATTAGTAAGATATGGTTTCGTATTACTCCACTATCTACTAACACTTTAAACTATTAATCTTGCTATTTAACTCTTAGATTTAGGTGTTGTTCTTAAATTCCTTTAAGGGTCTAAGGCTCTACCACTAGCTCCCTCTAGTCCTATAGGCCTCTACTTTTCCCAACTATTAGCTGCTTAATCCTATTATACTTAGCTTATTTTTTAGCCAATGTCTAGTTCGCTTTTTATCTTTAATATACCATAGACAGGTATTTTCTGGATATTCCTACTATTGTCGTCTATTTAAGCATTCTTCTATAAGGAATCTTCCTAGTTAAAGTATTAAATCTCCTTCCTCTTAGGCTTCTGCTGGATGCCATCTATATATATACTTGGCATTCCTATACTATTATTTATCTGTTATCCAGTATATCCTTATAGGGTATTTCCGGTTTTTCTCCTTTGGATTCTTGTATATCTTATATATATTATCTACATATGCAATCCATAATAGCATATAATGTACTAGGTGCTTTAGGTTAACTCTTAGCTCGTCTTTATCTTTAAGTTTAAACCTCTATCGCACTAATTTAAACGTTACAACTTTATTCGCACGTACTAAAATGCGTCTTTTACTTCTCTAGTCCTTTAATCGTTCCTCTAGATCCTTTAATGTTATAATTAAGGCTCCCTTAATATAATTTATTGCTTTTTCCGTAATAGGGTAGTCTTAGATAACTTTTTCGTCTAACTATATATAGAAATCTTTCTACTTGTTATTACGTCGTTGCCTATACCACTTTTAGTATAGCTATTAAAGTGTATACGGTCTATCCATAAGGAAGTATCTTCTTATTACTGCGTTGTAATAGCCCTTTATATATTATTCTTTAAATCTAGTAGGAATCCCTAGATCCTCTTCTTATTCTAGTTTAATAAGCCACTTAGCTCTTAGTGTGCCTATCTTAGGTCTATTAGTAATTCTTTATACTAGTACTCTGTCCTTTATATATCCTAATATGCTAGATCTCTTATCTAGTTTCTGTTCTTACTATAAGGTAATTCTTGCTCTAAATTCCTCTATAGTTTCTTTCTTTTCGCGTCTTATAAGTGGATCCTTAAAGTTCTCTTACTTCTTAATCGCCGTATTAACTTTTTAATCTTTAGTCCGAATATCTTGTTCTACTAGTAAGTCTTTTAGGTCTATATATTTGTCTCCTAATTTAACCGCTGTTTATATTATAGATTTTTTAATCTATAGCAAAGCCGCTTACTTCTTACTTATAGGTGTCCTTATTCGTACTCCAAATTTTTAATCCCTTAAGCTTGCTTCTAACTTAAGCTTAGCTCCATTCTTAGTCTAACTAGGCTTTACTAGTGTTTTTATCTTGTCTTAAGAGTCTTAAATCTTACTTATCTTATCTTAAGAATCTTGTGCCGTTAGGAACACTTGTCCTAAGCTTATTTATATATTCTTAAACTAAGCTGCTGCCCTACTCCATCGGTTTGCGTCTATTGTGGGTCCTTAAGCATACCTTATCTCGTCTTAAGAATCTTAGTCGTCTCTTATCTCGTCTTAAGAATCTTAAGCCTTTAGCCTTTTGCCTTTATTAAGTGGTAAGCTAGCACTAGCAGTTGTCTGCTTGCTTAATTGTCTCTAGATATTACTCCTTCTGTCTTATAAAGCGATAGATGCCGTATCTAATGGTGTTATAATGCCCGTTATTAAACCTTACTCTATGGCGGTCCTAGTCTCTACTTTTATTACGTTATTAAGGTTTAAATACCCCTAGTTAGTTCCTTTACTGTCCTCGTCACTATTAACTAATAAGTACTCTAACTCTATTATTATTATTACTAATTATCGTCCGTATATTACTACGATATCTTAATCTAGCTTATAGAGTTAATTTTATTCTTTATCTAACTCTTTAGTTCCCTTAAGTCCTCTTAACTCTGGCTCTTATAGCCAATAGCTTACACCATACTTAGCGTCTTTATAAATTTGGCATATATTATTATAATAAAACGTAAAACTTCTAATTAAACATTCTTTTATTCCTTGTAGTATACTATTATCCCTCTATACATATATATTATATACTATTAGTCTAGTTCCCTTTACTATATAATAACTCTAACTACTTTTATAGTCTCTGGCGAAATAACCCTATTTTCCGTAATTTATGCAAGCTCTATTTTTAAACCATTGCTTTTATTATAGAGTCCGCTTAAACGTCTTCTGCTATTAAGATCCTTAGTTTAGCCTATGCTCCTTAGTCCTATAATTACTTAATCCTTAACCTCTAGGTTTCTATAGTTTCTTACTCCCTCTCTTATAGGTTTCTCTAGTACTACTTAGGTCTATTAGCTCTACGCTATACTATAGTTTCTAACTTAGCTTTAGTTATTGCGTACTCTACGTCTTATATAACTATAGAACTCTATCCTAGCCTCTCTTAGCCTGTTCCCTTTAGAAGATCCTATTATTAATCTTAATCGCTTAATCTATTAATTCCCTTAGGGTATCCGCATCTTTTATTAGAATAATTGCGTCCTAGACTTTAGCCTTAAGTCCCTATTTATACTATGCTATAAGCGCCTTATTATTCTATTTGACCTATATAGCAAGTGTTTAAAACTCTATTATATACTTAATTGCTAAAGTTTGCTATATTAGGTCCTAAAGCTTTCTCTTTACTATAGTTATTACTTCTAGGTCCCTAAATATCTGTGTTAATTATTCCGCGAATCCTACCTAGCTAGAAAATATAAATCGTACCTCTTAATTAGTAGTAGTTATTCCATTAGTCTATATTTCCGTTAAGTAGGGTTTAAACTATTTAAGTGCCCAACCTAACAGGAATAGTCCTACGTAGGCTATTTAATCCATTATTATGGCTAACTTAGCCCCTTCTTATATGACTTTAAAATGCATTTACGTTAGGAATCCTTTAAGTTTTAATCTCTCTCCTAAGAATTATTTAATTAAAGGTAACTTAACCTTTGCTACTCCAATCCCATTAAGTCTTTCTTTAAGTATTTAGTTGTTCTCGTTTAACCTATTAATAATTTCCTGTAACTGCCTAACCGTAACTGGTTGTAAGTCAGTATCCTGTATACTTGTATCTCCACTTAACCTTAAAGTGGTTGCTGCCGTTAACGGCGTTATGGTGGCTGCTTTTAGTGGTATGTTATTTAACTCTCTGTATTTAATACTATAACTATAGTAGTGATTATATAACGGAACCTTATAGTAGGAACTACGATAGGTTCTGTTAATAGGCTAGGTGTGTAGGAAATGCAAAGATAGTAGTTAACAACGTAATAACAACTGGTGGAGTAGTTGCCCAATAGATTAACTTTAATTATATTCTAAGAATTACTACGAGGAAGGAACTATCTAGGTAGGGACTAAGGGTCCTTAAATACATAACCGTACTCCTAAGAAAGTCGTTGCTCTGTCTACTCTATCTGCTCTATTCGCTCTGTTATAGATCTCGCAGATTATACAGATTACACAGATTATATCACGTAACTCTGCTTATTAATCCTCGTCATATGGTTCCACGGGTTCCATCCTAGACCGTGCTTATATTAACCAACTAGCTTCTTCCAACTCTTCTCCAAGTAGTTGTAACATCGTACTTAAAGCGTCCGTAACAGCTTCCGTTCTCCTATTCTTAGATCTACTAGCAATTTGCCTATATAGTTCTTAATTTTATCTATATAGTATAAACAGCTAATAAATATAATAATCTACTATATTTTAATCCTATATTAAAATTTAATTACCTAGATTTTATATCCTATTTCCTATAATATCCTATACGGAATAATTTAATAAAAAATCTTATAGAAACTGGAATTTGTGTTCTATTTTAAAAATATATTTATAAAAGGTAATATTTATACAGGATTTCTACTAAAATTCTCTTTTTATATCTAGCTTTTAAATACCTCTTTTAATATCCTCCTATACGGGAAAAGTGGCTATAAAAATAATACTTTTATTATTTTCTATCCTATACGGAACTTTATTTAAAACTGTTTAAAATTACTAGCTTTTCTTTTCTTATTTTCTACGCCATCCTATATAGATAGTATATCTAAAAAAAAAATAAAGTTCTAGTTTCTCTATCGTATTTTTAATAGAAACCCGCTTATATAACTAACTCTATTTAGTGATATTAGATTTCACGTTTTGGGATTAAGGCTATATATCTATATTACGTTAAAGCTATATAACGCAAAGTTATTAGGATATATATGTATATATATAACTAGCTAATAAATAGTATAGTTAAGTAATATACTGCCTCCAACTATTAATAAGTATAAATAGGAAAAAATGTAAAGAAGAAAAGAAAAAGATAGCTAAATCCCGAATATATATCTGCTTATATGCCAAAAAGGCATGCATTCTATAGACCCCCAATACCCTAATAAATTTAAGAGAGCTAAGCGTAGGACTATATATTATTAAACTTACCTCCTCCTATAAAATTACGCTGAAATTCTACGTTCGCACTAATAGCGAATTCTAGATATAATAAGGACACTTAAGCAGCTTCTCTGCATCCTCCTTTATTACTACTTTAATAATTACCGACGCGTGCTAGCCGCGCGGCCTTAGTTATCCTAGCTATCTTATTATATATACCTCTATACTATTCTCTACCCTAAAGCGCTTTATAGCTAACTTATTTACTTTTCTACTATTAATATCTATTACTAGAGGTACTTTAACCTAGTCCGCCTTAACTATATACTACTTAGGTCCAATAAGCCTTACCCTAAAAATATATAGTTTAAGCTATTAAGTAGTCGTCTACCTAAATATAGCTTCTTTATCTTTTTCTACTAAGAATCTAATAATACTTATACTGTTACTTATTTACTATACGCGAAAGTCTTTAAGTATAGCTCCTATAAGCCCCTTAATATCCTTTATACCTTACGCAATAGTTTACTTTACTACTTTAGTAGTAGCTACCCTCTCTATTACCTTCTTACCTGCTTAGCTAATATCTATTACTAGCTACTAATTAGGTTCCTTAGAGTTCCTAGCGCTTATTATTTATAGTAAAGTTATCTCTAACCCTACTGTACCTCTACTAGCTACTACTAACGCCTATAATTATATTAGAGCTAGGGGAGTATTTAGTTACGCTTATAAGGACCTAATAGCCTTTTAAAGTTTAGTATTTTGCTTTTTAAGGCTTTACTATTTTAATTTAATGTCTACTAGGTTATTTCTAATGCTCTTAATAATACTATTCTAGCTTATAATAATATTACTTTACTATACTATAGTTTCTTTAAGGCTTTTAATAAGTTAATAAAATTTATTATAATTAATACCTTCTCCTTCCTATTTAGGTAAGGTAAAGACTCTTACTATAGGGAATAAAGGCAGTATATACTATGTAGCTTATAGTTTAGTTTATAGTGTAGTTATCTACTATTTAAACTATGCTAATATTTGGGCTCGTGTCCTTAGCGACTGCTAGGCCTCTTACACCTTCGCGCTCGGTTTCTTTGTACGTCTTAGTAGAGCTACTGGCGGGTCTAGAGGTGGTGTTGCTGATACGCGTTTAGGGGTTAAAGCAGCCATCGAGGGCTCCGGGGCTTCGTTCGGTGGGCCGCAGGGGCCGCCTTGCCGCGGGAACTAGCTAAACGAAAGACCAGGATTCGATTAAAAGAATGTCCGAGATGAATATCCTCCTCTTTCAAAAGTTCGTCTTCCCCCCCTTAAAACAAGGGTATCACGCCACAAAAACAAGGGTCTGGCTAGTGCGGGTCGGCCGCTCTCCCTGCTAGCGCCAACAAGGTGTGAGAACATTAAAACTAACCTTTGCTTAGTTGCCCAACGGTACGTTTCTCAGTGCGTTAAAGAAATTGGCAACGAATATTTCTGAAAGACGTTCAGAGTTTTCTACTACAGCAAGGCAAGTCAATGGTTGTGAAGATCGGTGCAGTCCTTTGGTGGGCAAGGTCAGCGGCATAAACCCCGTATTCACAGACTTGCAGGATGCATGAACCGGAGCCAATCATATTGCCGATAGATGGTATACCTCCCAAATCCACCGCCTGGCGACATAAAGCAGAGATATCAGCAGCTCTTCTCGAGTTCTTTCATCCTCGTTGCCTTCTCTATTTTTTTCGCCGATAGACGTGAGACTTGTTTCCCACCCTGAGAAATCACACCGCATTCAATACCATGAGTCTTTTCAGTCCCATTCAAAAACGGCTGGACAACCAGCTTGCGAAGCTGGAAATTTCGATTATCTTCTTTATCCTCTATACTATTGTGGCTCTCCCGTTTTATTTCCTCGTGCGCTTCTGGATAGAATGTTTCTACCTAGCAGTTAAGATTTGGGTCCACTTCAGTCTGAGCCTTCTTGGCCTCTGTGCAAGCTTCTTCCTTATCGCAGGATGCCTGTGGCTCGTAAGGAAAGGCTTACACCTTAAAGATGGGATCATTGTACCAATGGCAAGGGAGTGCATCAAGGTCTTGGTGATCGTCCGGGACTTCTTGATGATCGTCCGGGACTTGCACAGAGGTTACGGACCATACTTCGGTAAGACAGTCATATAAGTAGTTCTTGTGGTCAAGGCATTAACACGATGTCAGATAATTTGAGTGAAAATGAACAACAAGGAATGAAAAGGTCCGAAGAGAAATGGAAAAGATTCGCTGATAAATATCTGACGGGTTTTGGAGGGCCGCCCTATGATGAAAATGAGAGGCGATACCAGTCAGCAGTCAATCCACGAGACGTCGAGTACGAACCCAATCCAGTCATCCACGCTCACCTCCACGAAAGCGGTCCTTTAGCACCTCAGCGTAGGGACGTTACAACGGAACAACTGAAAGAACCTCCGACATTTTCCATTATGGAGGGTGGGTTGGAATTGGAGGACCAATACACGGGAGACGGGGAAACCCTATCTAATGTTTCAGCCGACGTCTTTCGGAATCGGATAGCCTCCCACGACCTTCCTCGGGAGGGTTTCCCATCAAGTACGTCCGCTAGAAATGGGCCCGCAACGGCAGTGGTTGAGCTGTCCTCGTTTCCGTGTTCCGAATGTCCTATGGCTTTTAGAAAGGCATATGAAAGAAAGTACGGTCCTTCCCCGGCTCACTGCTCGTTCCCGTCTGACACTCAATAGCAAACACGTCAACCGAAAGCATCTCCGACGCTATCGATGCCCTTACAGCGGTTGTGGTAAGACATTTAGCTTGAATGCGAATCTGGAGCGCCACATGAAGAGCTGCCATGTAGTTAGTGCAGAGAGACTGACGTGTCCAAATCCATGGTGCAGGTCTCCAGAGAAGGCCTTCGCACGGAGGGATAATCTGGAAAGGCATATTAGGAGGTGTCAGGTTGCTAGTGGTGCTGGTGGATGAGCAGAGACCTATGATATTGTCGGGACTGTTGTTTGAACTTTGAAGTTCTCTCTAAGAGACAAAAATAAACATTGAGCCGCCAGTACGTTCCCTATTCTACTCGCCCAACGCGCCAAGAGCAAGCCCTTGGCGCTCCCGGGCTCAATGCCGATCACGGGCTTAATGCAAAATATTTAGGATCTAGTAAATTAAGGCCGTAGAACTTCGTATAAATAAGCTATTATAATTAAATAGATATATAATAATCTTAATTAGGTATCTAGCTACCTAGCCTAGATATTATTTTAAAAAGGAGAGTATTATAACATACGGATCGTTAGTACCCCCCAACGAAAATTTTGACCCAAGTTTATAAGTAATAAGCCAATTAATTAACCCAAAGCTTTAATTTAGAGCTTTATTATATAGACTTTAATTAATATATATAGAGATGAGGTTTTCTAGAGGGAGACCCCCTAGGACCCCCCTATGTAGAGCTTTTGCTTAATTTAGAAGTAGTAGTAAAATTAAGGCGCCTTAGTCACTGCTAGGTAATTTACTAGAGTAACTAAGGCGCCCTACTTAAGCTAGGCTTAAATATTATATTAGTCACAGATCTGGTATATATTTAAACTAAGCTCAGACCCCCTAAACTCGGTTACCCCCTAAACTTAAACGGGTTTCCTATACAAAATGCCAGTTTTCTACCTCTATAAAAACAGTATTAGTAATATATTATTAATAATATAACGTTCTAAACTTAAAGCCTATATAGTCTTAAGTAAATTTATAAAAAAATTTATAAAAATATCTTTATGCGCCTAAAATATAAAATACCCCCTTAAAAAAACATACTATACTATTTTAAAAAAAATATATAGCTATGCAACACTAGATTTTAATTTTTATAGCATTTATATATATAAGCTTTTAAAATATAGCCATTTTAAAAATCTCCTATATAAATTTTTAGTTTTTTTATATAGGAGATTTTTAAAATAGCTATATTTTAAAAGCCTATATATATAAATGCTATAAAAATTAAAATCTAGTGTCGCATAGCTATATATTTTTAAGGGGTATTTTATATTTTAGGCGCATAAAGATATTTTTAAAATTTTTTTTATAAATTTACTTAAGACTATATAGGCTTTAAGTTTAGAATATTATATTATTAATAATATATTACTAATACTGTTTTTATAGAGGTGGAAAACTAGTATTTTGTATAGGAAACCTATCTAAGTTTAGGGGGTCTAAGCTTATAGAGCTTTAATATAGAGCCCTTTACGTGGGATCTAATATAGTAGATTATAATTCCAATCTAAAGCTTTATATACTAAATATTTTTAATACCTAATAACTAAATGACTATATGGCTAGAAGTAAAGTAAGTCTACTACCCCAACTCAATTAAATACACGTATAAGAAGAGATATAACTATATACTAAGACCCCTCCCCCTAACAGGCGGAGGCAGTGCGGTTATAGTAATAACGTCTAATATAATTAATTAACTACGTTATTACCTACCCTGGCAATAATGTAATAGCTTAGCGTTAAGTAATAGGAGGGAGAAGAGAAGGGGGAGGAGATTAGGGGGTGGCTTAGCCACTATAAGAAGGTCGTAATATTAGTATAGTATTAAACTTTAAAAATTGTATCCTAGGAGCTTAATCAACGACCCCTATATAAAATATTAATAATGTTTAATTATAGAGCTTTAAACCGGTAGATCTTCTAGAAATACCTATTATAAATAGCTTTAAATCTAAAATCTAAAATATTTAGTAGTGGTATAAGTATAGAACGGGGTATATATTTGCGTTCCCAAATATTATTATATAACGTAATTTTTAGGTAACAAAAACCAGCTATTAATGTTACTCGATTAACACCTACTAGAGATTTCTCCGTCCTTTCTATTTTCTCTCTTACCTATCTCCTCGTCTAATACTATCTATATCGCTATATTAACTAATAGATCCCTTAATAGGGACTAAGGAGGAGTATTAAAGCACCTCTAGCTTTTATAAGGAAGAAGAAAAGAAGAGAGAAAGGTATAGAGGGAGTATTTATAGATAGGAAGAGGCCTATAAGTATAAGAGATTAGACAGCTATAATATAGCTATTAACGTTACTTAACTAATATATACTAGAGGCTCCTTTATCCTTCCTATCTTCTCTCTTACCTATTTCCTTGTCTGATATTATTTATATCGCTATATTAACCAATAGATCCCTTAATAGGGACTAAGAAGAAGTATTAAAGCACTTCCAGCTCTTATAAGGAAGAAGGAAAGAAAAAAAGGAAAGTATAGAGGAGGGAGTATTTATAAATAAGAGGAGGCCCTATAAGTATATAATTTAGTAAGTACTAATAGTATAAAATTCTTATATAAGATAGGCTTAATTGCTTACTAAAATACGGGGTGTCTTTGTCACTATAGTGGCTACTATAGTAGTAGAGACGCCTTAAGTATTTAATATAACCGACTACTAAGGCTATTAATAAGTGGAAGGTAGGCTACTAATATAGTGCGAACAATATAGTTATTAATATTATTTATAGCCTGTTTTTGCTTTTAGTATACGCGTAAATCGTCCTTATATTTAATACAGAGCTAGTTGTAGGCAGTAAGCTAGTTTAGGTCTAGCTTTGCTATCAATATAGCCATAGGTAGTATATCCCTTAGTATAGGCCGACTTAGTAGTTCTAGCTTTAAAAGATCGTCTTTCTTCTTAAATAGGACGATATACTGCTATACCTTATTAGTTTTAGCTATATTTTAGATAATAAAAAACTATTAAATCTAATTAGATAGCTTATTAAGGATAAGGTTAATTTTTAATTTAGTAAAGGTTATTATTTTTGGAATTTAATAGGTTAGGAAGGGTCTAGGTTAGGGTCTAGCTAGCGTTTTAGTAGAACCTTATTTAGACATTCCGAACTTTTAGTTTAATTTATTAGTTCGTTTATTAGTTAGGTACATTTATTAACTAGGGTTAATTATCTATTTATTTAATAGGTAAAGAAGCTTAAAACACTATAAAGGTAGTAGAAGTAGTAACTTTTTAAATAAGGTAGTAGATCTAGACTTCGGATCACTAAAATCTAAGATGAAGAAAACTAGAAATTAATTAGGGAAAAAGACAAAAAAAATTAACCACCCCTTACCGATCTTATTAATATTAGAGGTATAGCTAAGCCTGCTTATAGAGGGCTTTACTAAATATATATAAAATACCATATATAGCCGCTAGGGTAACTAAGTAAGGCTATAAGGCTAGAAAGAGGGTTCTTAGTTAGGAATTGTTATAATCGTCTATACATTCTTAAAGGTTATATAACTCCTTATATAAGCAACATTTCCGCCCTTTAAAAAAAATTCTAAAAGTTAATTAACACTATAGATAGCAGCAATATTAATCTGGCAAGACTACTAATTCTCCCTATATACCATTATATGTATATTTAACAGCTTTAAAAGTGGTAAAAAGGTAAAACAGATAGGGGGGTTAAATTTTAGAAAATTAGATTTCGTGGTTAAGCTATTTAAAAGTTAGGAAACTAAGATAAATACTATATTCTCCGCTTACCTCTAAGCCAGTATATAATTTCCTATTTAGGAAAAGTCGTTTATAAGTAGTTACTACTGCCTCTATATAAAATCTTCTTATTATACCTCTTTAGTCTTACTTATAGATTACTAAAATCGTTTTATATTAAACCTACGTTTAAATATAAGCCCTAAAAGCTTCTTAACTTATAAGATTACTATATAGGTTATTAGGGCACTAAGCAGGCTAGTAGAATAATATATATAATACTCTATAAGGAAAAATCTTAGGGGCTTAAAGGCCCTAAGAAGGTATCTACACAATAGCCCACGCGCTGTCACGTGACACGTTACTAAGCTTAAAGAGACTGCCTAAGTACCCCGCCTACTAACATACCCCCCTAGGCTCTATAAGCTCTAGCGAATAGGAAACTCCTCTAAAATAACTATACTATACTCTATAAGGTTATAGTTAATAGGTAGGGGTAGTACAAGTAGTAAGAAATGTAATTAGGAAAAATAGAAATTTAGAATATTAATAACGCTTAATCGCCCGTCTCCTATACTAAAAAATAGTATTAGTAAGCTTCTGAAAATTAGAACTAAGTTAATTGGCATTAATTCTGAGGTTCCGCTAGTTATAGTATAATTTCTTAATTAGGCCTAGGTGACCTAGGAGAACTTAATAACTCCAACACCTATCTTAAACGCCTTATAGGCGACCTTTAGTAGAGACTTTATTAAGCCGTCTGCTGGCTATTCCACGCCTAGTATATAGTATAGTTTAATCTTACCTTATTTAATATTATTCTTAATTTTACAGAGCTTAATATCTATATAGCACTCTTTTAGCACCGGTTACTCGCCCTTAGTAAGTGCTTAAACGTTTGTACTATCTGTGTAAATCTAGACTAGAGCTAAATTCGTGCCGTTATAGCTAAGGGCTTTTAGAAAGGTCGTAATCTTAATCGCTTCTTATACTGCTAATTTAATCGCTAGGTACTTTACTACCGTAGAGGATATTACTACCGTTAATTACTTCTTTAAGGCCCATTTAATTGGAGCTCTAGTTAGTTTAATAAACCAACCCTAAGTTAATTTACAGTTATCTAGGTTATTACTATAAGCTATATCAACGTATACCTCTAGGTTAAGTCTCCTAGGGTTATACTACTTACCGCTATATATTATTCTATAGTTTTTTTATGCCTTAGATATATCCAAATACTCTCTTAATATACGCTTAATGTTTATTAGGTAGGTTAGCTAAATATTATAATAGCTTTCCTATAGCCGTAAATAGGTCTAGCCTTATTTAATATAAGAGCTAGGTAAAAAAATCTAATAGCTTTTAGGTACTACTTTTTATTGGCCTTATCTATAAGGTCTTCTAAATAGCGTTTTCTTAATTAAAGGCTAGTAGCCGTTAGTGTCGCTTTTAGGTTAATTCTAGTAAGCTTAAGGACTTAAGGATCCTCGCTATATAGGCGTCATACATAATCGCGATCTTTTAATTAACTTGGTCGCGTACTATATAAATCCCTAAAAAGAATTAAAGCTCTCCTAGGTCCTTAATCTTATATCGTTTCCACAGGAGCTCCTTACGGGGCTTAATTACCAGTATTATTGCCGCCGCAATTATAATATTATCTATATATAAGCAGAGATAGGCATCCTAGTATTTATAATATCGAAATACGCAAGGATCTTCGTTAATTGGCTTAAATCCTATCATCTTTAAATACTTTATTAGGGTGTTATACTATAGCAGAGGTGCCTATTTAAGGCTATATATTGCCTTTAGTAATAGATAAACTAACGTACAGTTATTATTTTCGAATCCTTTTAGCTGTCGTATATAGATTAAGTACTTCCTTATAAAGCTGTTCAGGAAGGCCGTAATAACGTTAATTTAGTAAGCCTTAAGGTTATGCACTGTAATTAATGCTAGTAGGATCCTATACGCAGTTAAGGTTACTACCACGGCATATATACGGTTGTAGTTAATATCCGCCACCTAGTAGTTACTATATATAACCTACCGTGCCTTATACCAGATTACCTCTCTAGATATATTATATTTAAGGTTAAACACTAACTTTAATAGTAGTACTTATACGCCCTTTAGTCTCTTAACCAATTAATACATCTTAGCTTTTTAGTATTAAGTTATTTTAACTATTAGCGCTTAATACTAGTAAGAAGCTTCTAGTAACTATAGAGCCTCCTTTAATATTTACGGTATCCTAATCTTATATAGAGCTTCTAGGTAAGGTTCCTAAGGAGCTAGCTGCATCTATATATAGGGCAAAAATGCAATTACTATATAAGAGACCTTCTTCTTTTAGCCACGAGTATTTACTCCAATAGGAAGCTCCTCTACTTTAGCAGCTTTTATCTCTATACCCCCCTTAAGCTATTAGTTAATTTAGTAAACTCCATTATTATCTAAATTAATATTATCTTAATTATTATAGTCCTTGTTATTACTTTTAGTAATTAACGGCATTATACTCTGCCTGCCCACTAGGAGTAAGTTAGTAGTTAACTACTAGGCTGCTTTCTTAAAGGCTTACAGCGCCTTAGCTACGTCCTTTATAGTAAATATATTAGTTATTTAAAATATAGTAGCGTACCGTCACATGTCTCTATATAGATTAGTTACCTTCTTAGAGACTAGCGCTATTACTAAGGAGCCCCCTAACTCCGTTAAGGAGCTCTAACTTAATAACCAATTCGACTAAGTTGACGGACCTAGTTTTAGTAAAGGAGACGACTATAGTATCGCCCCTCTTAGGCCTAGTTCTTCTAGTACTAAGTTAAGAGTATAGGGTTCTTCTAAATTACCTATATGGTGTTCCTTTTCTTCTAATACTTTTACAGCAGGATAGGTAACTATAGTAACTACAGTAGTAGTTAAACCTTATAGTTCTGGTAGTAGCTCTAGCTCTAGTTCCTATATAGTAAGCTTATTCTTTAGCGTAGCGATTAGTAAATCTAGAGCCTTATTAAATATCATATCGCGCAATTATACGATTTTATTCTTAGTTAGTATCTAAACACAATAAATATAACTATTATTGCCTTTATAACTAACCAGGTATCCCTTCTTAGCTTATAAAGCTAGCTTCCTTAACTATACACTCTCTAGTCCTTTAATATAGATATAGGCAGTAGTACCATAACATTATAGATATAATATATTTGGTATACGCATTTCGAACGGCTGGTTATAATACTTAGCGTTAATTTAAAACGGTAATCTAGTCTCTTTTTTATAAGGTATTCTATTCCAAATTTAAACCACTATCTTATAAGCTTCGTCCCATAGGTATTCTAGCAAATTAGCCTTAATTATTATTAATCTAGCTATACCCAATATAATGCCTCTAATGCGTTTAGGCGTTCTATTCTGCTTAGAGGTATAGGAAGCCGTACGTAATACGTTTATGCCTACTAATTTAGCATATATTTGGTAAGCTCTTTAATGCCGAACTTTCTGCCGCTATTAATTATAAGCGAGCCGATATATCGTCCAGTTTAGTTATATACTAGATTATTAAGCTCTTAAAGCCCTTCTACGGCGATCATCTTCTTAGTTCTAAAGAAGGCGTATATATATCTAGCGTGCGCTTCCACAATGATTACTATATACTTATTACCCCCAACTCCCTCTAGGGTAAGGTAGAAAGTATTAATATATACACATTTAAATGGCCGCTAAGATAGTATAGGTGTAGTTTAAGAGACCTAGCGCTTTACCGTTGCTAGATAACAGGCCTTATATTAAGTTAGCGTGCCTATAAGGTTAAAGTCACCCATCTTAGCTATCTTCTATAGTATATCCTTGCCCATATAGCCAAGTCGCTAATGCAGTATATTAATGTCAAGCTACTATACGGTGGCGTGCGCAATATATTAAGGCTTTAGAGCCAATTAAACTACGTATAGGCCGTTCGTATAAGTTGTTTTACCTACTATTAAGTTATCTAAGAACCTCCAAATTATACGGCTATTTATTTCCTTATTAGGTCTAATATAGAGCTAACTTAAAGAGAAGCTTATAAGGTAATTTAGATGCAAAAAAGGCCTTAGTAGCTACTATACAGATACTACCATCGTCTATTAGTAAGGGTATATACACCGTTCCTTTACCAATTATATAATAAATAGTCCCTCCTAACGTTCCTATCGCGATAGGTATTAATAGAGTTTTATAGTTAATAAACTTGCTTCAATTATTACTTATTATAATATTAGAACAGGAGTTAAGGAACCAGTTATCCTAGTTACTGTTATCCAAGTTATCTAAGTTATTAACTATAGCCATACTGCTAATAAATAGGCCTCCTACTAAGCCTCTACCCGTTGTTCTAACTTAAGAAGTTAAATTTAGTAAAGTCGCTTCTAGTTTCTAAAGCGGATCTACACATAGTATATCCTTATTAGAAGGCTTCTATATTAAAGGTTAAAGGTTTAGTTAAAGGTAAAAGCACTTATCTTTACCTCTAGGGTATTTATTCTTACAATATATACAGAACTTAGGCTTCTTTAATAATGTTAATCCTTCTACGTTAGGTTTTAGTTAATTATCTTTAGGTAGCTTCTTGCTAACTAAGGATATTATAGTAGAGGTAGCTAGTTAAGTACAACTCTTATCTCTAAGGTCGCTTACTAGCTCCTCTATTATAATAAGGTCGTCCTCCTTTATAACTCTTCTAGCTGCCTCTTAATAATTAGCTATCTAAATAGGACTTAAGGTAATTAAGGGCGCAGTATTGGAATTAATTTGCAATTAACTTGCTGCATTAGGTAAGCCGCGCGACTCTATTAAGGATTTGCTTAATTTAATTTAATTACTTTATACCGTATAAGGTCTTATTTATAACTACTAAATATAAAACTAATAGCTTAATCTTAATTATAAAGACTATGCCTCGCTCGAAGCCTATATAGAAGCTTTTATTTTAGGCATAAGAAAATTAAATACGGCGTTAATGCCGATATTAAGAAAGTAGGTATACGCCCGATTGCTTTACACCGTAAAGGAGGAGTTTCCCATTATCTGTTTATAACGCTAATCTCTATACTTATCCGTCTGCGAAGGCGGCTCTACAGCCGTACCTTATATTATTAGTAGGAGGTTATAAAGCTTAAGTTATTATATAATTTAATAATACCATTCTTTGTAATTACTCTCCCCTTTTAATAGAGGAACAGCCCTAAGGGAGCTATGATATTCCTTTTTTTTAATACCCTATCCGCTATAATATATAATTAATTAGTTTAACCGTATTATACGTAGCGCTAATCTATATTAGTTTATTGTGAATTTCTATTACACTATCCCGGGTCTAAATTTAAGGATTTATGGGTTCGTGTTAACTAATTAATTAGAAAATAAAATGGCAGCTAATAGAGCTTTAATTAAAGCTGTAAGAGGGCTTATAACCTATTAGGGCACTAAGCAGGCTGATGGAATAATATATATAATACTCTATAAGGAAGAATCTTAGGGGCTTAAAGGCCCCGAGAAGGTATCTACACAATAGCCCGCGCGCTGTCACGTGACACGTCGCTAAGCTCAAAGAGATTGCCTAAGTACCCCCCCTACCAACATAGGTTAGCCCAGCTATCTTATTCTTTTCCTTAATATCTAGAACTACCTAGTTAAGTATTAGGCCCTAGCTTTTATATATAGTAAGAGTAAAAGCTAAAGTAATTAGAAATTAATGCCGTAAGTAAGAGCCTTTTATATCCTCCTACTTATAAAGTACGGAAAATATAAGGATAGCTTTCTTACTATTCTACTAAGTAAATAAGGTAGGTCCATTATACCTATCTATTATAATTAATAGTGTTGGGAATAAAGGTAAATGGTCACCATATAAGGCATATTGCCGTCACGTATAGTAAGTTGCCGTTACGTGCGGCAACTTGCCATTACGTGCCGCCGCGGCACTAGCGTGGTAAGGAACCTTAGGTTTTTACCCCTTTCTTTAAGAACTAGAACAGAATAATTATTATACTATCTACGAACCGTAGCTACGTAATATCCCCCTTGTGTAACTAATACTAATCAGTAGTTAATTTTATAGTTATACTATAGAACAGCTAGGTATTTACTAAGAAGAGATAAGCTACTATACTAGTGCTACTCGTGCTAAGGGAAGCTGTCTTTTAAGGTTAGAACTAGTCCTAAACCTTAAATAGAACTCTTCTATAAATCTAAGGATCTAAAGGCCAGAACTGGTCCTAAGCCTTCCCTAGATTATAGATTCTTGCGTCTATTACGCAGAATAACACGCGTTATAAGTCTTTACAATTTAAGGCTAGAACTAGTCCTAAGCCCTATAATTATAAATATATATTATAAACGCGTACTAAACAACAATCCCTATACTACCAATATTCCCTTCCTCTAAAGATATAACTATGGCCACTCTAAATAACTAGAGAGACTCCTTACTACTAGGGGTAGCTATATACGCGAAACTTATTAATAAAGATTAGAACGCATTTACCTTTAATATAATAACCTATACCGTAAAATAAGTTAACGGCTTTCTCCTACACTATATTCTATTCTACTAAGATAGCTATTACGCTGATTTACAGTTATGGGAATACTTTAGGGAGGATTTTATAGGATAGACCGCCGACACCTAGGCACTTAGCAATGTTAATATTATTTAAGATTTTTGAGACTCCCTCTAAAGGAATAGGGTATATATTGCTAAGGACAGTAACCTAATTACTAGTAATATTCACGCCGTTCTTACTAGTATAGAAAAACCAGTATAGACGAAAGCTGAGATTATATATTAACTACGGAAACCTAAAACTAACCTATATTCTTTAGAAGGCAACTTTAATTCAGAACGAAACCCCTAGAACGCTACTCTCCTACCTAGAGGTACTCTTCTACCTAGAGGTGCTCTTCCTCTACCTTTACTACCTCTAACTCCTCTATCCTAGCTAACTAATAAGCCTCTATTTTAAGAAGTCACAAATCTAATAAAGGTATATTTAGACGAAGAGAAGAAGTTTAAAGGAGAATTATATAACATACTCAGAGCAAAACTATAGGTCTTTTATAACTGCTATAATAAGGTTAGAATTTAACGCTACTAGTTTTATTATACTTTCTCTATTATATTAAAGGGACAGGTAGTAATGTTCTATTACGACTATATTATAGGTAAAAACTATAGCTTTAATATAATACTTTAGCTTACTAGAGCTTACTTTAAAACTAATAAGAACCGCCAACTCTATATATCCAAATAGCGGGAGACTATATTCTAAAGAGTTATTACTTCTAACCCAATAATGACTCGCCTAAAGTGCCTTTAACTACTCTTTAATAAACTTTAGAAAATTTAACGCGGACTTACCAAAACTTACTAAAACAAAAATAGCCTAAGGGACTAGGTTATCTTAGCATACTATAGCGTTCCTAAGTATAACTTAGCGCTATATAAACCTATAAACACGTTTAAAGGAGTATATGCTAAGCTACGCTTCGCTATAGATACTATAATGCGAATATAAGAATCTTAACAGCTCTATACCGAAAGCTCTACCTAACTAAGCGTTCCTAACTAATATAATTATAACTGGACTAATTAAATATATAGCGGCCGTAGTAGGGAATATAGTAAAGGGTACAATTAATGTCGACTATAAGGTAATTATAGAGGTCCTTATGGAGGTTTATTTCGAAGTAATTACTAAAAAAAGTGCTATATTTATAAGAAGCTAAATTGCTAGTTAACTAGACACTCCCTTAATAAGCGAAAAGAGGTATATAATAAGTTCCGTTAGAGTATAAAAAACGTTANAAATNNNNAGGTTANTANNGCCTACTTTTAAAGCTTCCTAGTTTAATATAAAGGCGTAAAAGACCTTAAGGGTAAGGTTAATAAGACTAAATAGCTCCTTATAGATATAGAAATTAAGGACTACTTACCTAACTAATACTTTACTAAGTATGGTAAGGTAAATAGTACATAAACTATTGCTGTTCTTAATAACTAATCTACGCTCTATTTTATTATAAAGTTAGATATCTTTAATAAGCCAAAGAAGAGCTCCGCGTTTTCCTTTAACAACAGATACTTAGCGAACGTCTTCTATAGTATTATGCCGGATACTAAAGCCGCAGAAGTATCTACAGCAGGAGAACCTTAAGTTTAAGCTCTTTAGCAGCTTAATAGCTCTATTTAGATTAACTATTTAACGGCAGGCCAATATACGATTTATTTTAGTAAAGGTACTATAATCTCTCTCGGCACAATTAGGGTTTAAACCCCCTTAGGGTATATTACTTTTTATATTATTCCCATAAATACCCTATTACTATTTTGCATTAGAGATATAGATAAACTAGGCATTAAGCTTAATAATCTTAAGAATATACTCGTGCAGGGAGATAATTAGGTGCCTATTATACGTAAGTAGGGTTACCCTTAGCTGCTCCTTTAATAACTAGAAAAGAGTATTACTTAGAGCTATTTAACTAAGTTAGAGTTACGCTAACTATACCGTTGTTTTAGTCACCTATTAGTTTACTAATTATTTAGGGTTCTTTAGTAAATAGGCCATAAAGTTAAGGTTAAGGCAATTAAGCATCTTATAAAATACTGCTACTACTGCTAAATAAACCAGAGGTCCCCTAGCCGATTTAAGTTTACCCTTAAAGATAACTATAACTTTAACTTCTATATTATCGTCAACGTTATATACCTTAGCGGCAAGCTAGTACTCTAAGTTGTTAACTTCTTAACCTCTTTCTAAGCCGTATAATTCTTAAAGGATATATTAGCTAGGAACGCATAGGATACCCTTTAGTTATACTAGATTAATGTCTACCTAGGACCCCCTAATTAAATTATCTATAATATAGGAAAGAACTTCTTATCTATAGAGTTCCGATAATAAATAAAGGCAATAGCAATTAAGGTTAAGGAAGTCCCTATTAAGGCATATAATAGTATTAGAAAAGTAGAGCAATATTACACGCTATTATACTACGTATATAAGATTATCTCTTTAGAACTAAAGAACGCTAGTGAAGAACTTACCTTGCAAATAGCTGTTAAAGCTATTAACAATTCCGCTAGCCTAGATGGACTCGTACCTACGTTACTAGTCTTTAGCGCCTACCCTTAAATAACTAATAATTCTCTACTATCTCCCTCTATTATATAATGAGCTAAGGCTATTTATAAAGCAACGAAGGAGGTACGACGTCTATACACTACGCGCCAGGTTAATAATATACTAGGAATAAGAAATGGCCTAAACACCTTAACTACGCTTAATCTGCCACTCTAATCTAAAGTACGGATATGGCGTAAAAAGGGAAGATGGTTAGGCCTATATAAACTCATTATAATTAATAGTTAAACTTGCACTCTTTAGATGCCCCATAGACCTACTTAATTCCGTTTAACCGTTATTAGGCCCTACTACAAAGATAATAGTTCCGAGCCTTTGCAGGATACCCCAGAAGATACCCTAGAAAATGCCCTAGAGGAAAACCACGATTAACGTGCCCTAGAAGGCGACTGTAATCCTAATACAATTATAGTAGACGTGCCGCAACCACGACGCAGTAGAGGTCGCCTAAAGGGATCACGAAATCGCTAACATCTTATTAATTTTAAAGAGCAATTCGTTGCTGCTATAGAGAGTAGAGTTAAGTTATTAATGGCCTTTATAACAGCTAAAGAGAAGGCTAATTTTAAGCTCGCAAAACAGCTCCAAAAGGAAGGTCGTATTATAACCCTAGGAGCTCCTTTCCAAGCATCCAATAAGCAGGAGATTAACAGTCTTATCGCAAGAGGAGTCTTTAAATTTAAGAAATATGACCCTACTAAGTTCGATAGAGTTCGCATCTTTAAGTTAAGAATAGTTAATAAGATTAAGGGCAAAGCTACTAACGCCCTATTTAAGAAATTAAGGCTTGTTATTTAAGGTTACAATAATAATAGCAAAGAGATAATTCTTATATAATCTCCTACAATTTAACGAGCTAGTTAGTAAGTTATTATTATATTAGCTCCCTCTTTAATAAAGAATAGAATGGCAGTTTATTTATAAGATATTACTTAAGCCTATACCCAATTAGAGACGTACCTTTAGCGCTTAATATTGGCATACCTTCTAGAGCAAATTCGCTACTAGTATTCTAAAGACACAATTATAGTTATGCTTAAGCCATTATATGGAATTGCAGAGGTAGGAACTCACTAGTGGGCTACCTACAGCAAGCACTATAAAGAGAAGCTTTTAATAACTACTTCTATATTTAATCCCTGCTTCCTTATCACAACTATAGAAACCCTATTTAGAATTATTAGTATATAAACTAATAATATAATTATCTTAAAAGACGACTAATTCTTAGCTCTTAAAGAGGATAAGCTAGTAAAGGTAAATCTTATAGCAAAGCTAAAGGAAAAGCTTAACTTAATAACACTATTACTCTTTAATGGATGCATCTTCTCCCTAAATAAGGATTCTATTGCTTTGCGCCAGAAGAGTTAAGGTAAGAAAATTAACGTTATTAATATTAATTCCCTAAAGTAAGGATATATGGAGCAACGCGCTTACGGAGCTTATATTACTTCTATCTGTTAACCTAAGGCTTTATTTAATCTCTTCGTTGCTATCTAATACTAGGAACTAACTAAGGACGACGTTCTTGCCCTAAATAAACGTCTTTTTAGTAAATAAACTATTTTAATTAGGGACTACTTTACGTGCCTATTAATCTTCCTACCGCTAAGCTCTTTATATTTGTTAATAGATTGTTCGTAAATAATAAAGATTTTAGCTCCTAGTTGGGATATAAAATTATTATTACAAACAAATTTACTAGAGAGAATGACTTTATAATCTATAGTAATCTTATCTATTAGAGCTTAACTAAGAGCAAGCGCGTTACCTAAAGTATTTTAGCGTTAAAGATATATAGAATAGTTAGCAGAGTTAATATAGCAATTGCAATTGGAACTACCCTAAAGATAATTATAGATTAACTCAAACTTCCTATTATCCCTACAATTATATACACCGATTTATTTTCCCTCTATAAGTATTTAGTTAAGCTTAGTACCATAAAGGAGAAGCGCTTTATAATTAATATTATAGCACTTTAGCAATCCTACAAGCGTTAAAAACTCTTTAAGATTTAATGGATTAATGGCTAAAATAACCTAATAGATGTAATAACGAAGGCGAACCCAAACAAGGCACTAGAGACGTTTATTAATACAAATACTCTACGTGTATGAGTTAAAGGTTAGGTTAAAAGGGAGTCCCTAGAAATTTCTTAGTTACGTAAGGTCTTAAGATATTTAGGAACTTTAACTAGCGGTTAAAGTTATCTAATTAGTCAGATTCTGCAGACCCTAACTTAAACCAGCCAATTAGGATTTTCCATCCCTGGGATAAAAAATCGCTATTGGCTTGCTTACCGCTAGTGCCTTAGCGGCCCTACTAATAAGATACCTACCTATAACTTATAAGTAAGAAAGCACCACGTGCTAAGAGGCAAATTTTAGGACAGCGAGACTTATATTATAATAGCAATAGTAAGTAAGGAGGATTAATTTTTATTCTGCTAGTTAAGCGGTATATATATATAGATAGCAACTATAAAAGAAGAGTTACTAGTATTGGGAATAAAGGCAAATAGTTACTATATAAGGCATATTGCCGTTATATGTAGCAAGTTGCCGTTACATGCAGCAACTTGCCATCACGTGCCGCCGCGGCACTAGCGTGGTAAGGAACCTTAGGTTCCTTACCCCTTTCTTTAAGAACCAGAATAGAATAATTATTATACTATCTACGAACCGTAGCTACGTAATATCCCCCTTATATAACTAACAAATAGTAACTAAGGCTAATCCTTTTAAATATTTACGTATCCCTTCTATATAATATCTTTAACTATACTAGTAGTACCGTTTACTAAGCCTAGTTTAACCTAGATATTTTATATTAGTATTACTTTCGCGCCAATATATAGGGCTAAATTCTCTATAGTATTGTACTAATTAGGAGTAACTTTCCGCGTACCTATACCAGTATTAACTACCTTAATAGCTACTACTAGCTGTAAAAGGTTGCGAAGCTAAATAGTGTTATACTTACCTATAACAGCGTGTATACTATATAGCTAAATTATATTATTAAAGCCCGCAACCTTATTAGTGGATAGGCCCTACTTATATATAGTTAAAAGAAGCTTCTAGGTTAAATTACTTATAAAATCACTATATAGCTCTATAAGGGCGGTCCTAAATACAAAGCTCTTAGCGTTATTACCGCCTACCGCATAACTTAATCTAGAATAGCTATTTAGTTAATCGCCTTATAGGCTCCCTTTCTATAGCTAGCGAGCTCTAACAGCCTAGTGGGTAGATTACTATATAAGACTACCTAACCTATAGGGGGAAGCTAATGGAAATCGCCTACTAGCAAGACGTTTAAGCTTCTAAAGTAGTTATTATTATACATAGGGTAGATCTAATAAAGGCGGTAATTAATCTAGGCTAGATATACTTGCCTAATTATAGATTTCTTATTAAGGATAAGATAGTAAATATCCTTAAAAGCTTATTATAGAGGCGTAAGACTAGCAGTAGGCAATTTCTTAAATAGATAATTTACCAGCAACCTTAATAGATTATATATAGTTCTACTATTAATACTAAAGGCAGCTACCCTAATAGGGGCGACTTAAGCTAATAGTAACAGCTTACTATTAGCCCTTCCTATATTATAGAGTGTAACCGACTACAGGTGCTGCCGAGACAGCCTCAACGCCACCCTATATATTAATCGCAGATCAATATTACTTGCAGATTACTGTTCCTATTTCAGCTACCATTTTATATATATATACCTCTTAATTTCTATAGATTTATAATCAAGTTGCTTATTCAATTCCCACACTGCAAAAGCTTACATAGAGCGTAGTAAAGAGCCTAATTATATCGCTTCTTCCAACTTTTTCTAGGCCTCTAATAAAAGAGTCTATTTTTAGGGTCTATTAAGCGACTAAACCCACTATAACTATACCACCCTAGAGTATCCAGGTGGGTGTTAACCTTAGTAATTAAACAGCAGAGTTTATACCTTTTTGAAGTAATACTCACGGCTATTTTAACGTATTTTTACTTTTTAAGGCAAAAATCTACGCATTTTAATTAGCGTAATTAACACGCGCTTTTAACCGGATGCGCTAGGGTAGTATAACTTTAGAATTTTTTTGCTAAGACTAAGCTAACTATTATAGGTTTAGTGGAGCCATCCTAAGACCTTTTTTCTTTCGGGATGGTAGTAAAACTAGGCTAACTATTATAGGTTTAGTGGAGCCATCCTAAAACCTTTTCCTCTCGGGATGGCCCAACCTTAATCTTTATCCTCTTTAAGTATCTTCTACTATACTATATCTATGCGGCGAAATAGTAAGGAAAGTAATAATATCTGTCTGTTGTAACGAAGCCTTGTAGTAGGGACTACGGTAGACTTGTTAATGGGCTAGGTATATAGGTATTGCAAGTAAGTCAACAACGTAATAATAACTGGTGGAGTAGTTGCCTAACAGATTAACTCTAATTATATTCTAAGAATCACTACAAGGAAGGAACTATCTAGGTAGGGACTAAGGGTCCTTAAATACACAACTATACTCCTATAAAATCCTTCTTATACGTAATATACGTGTGCTCTATCTACTTTATTATAGATTATATAGATTACACAGATTATATAGATTACATTATATGACCTCAGTTACTATTCCTCGTTACATAGTTCTATCGGCTCTATCCTAGACCGTGCCTATATTAACTAACTAGCTTCTTTCATCTCTTCTCTAAGTAGTTGTAACATCGTACTTAAAGCGTCCGTAATACCATCTCCCTCCTCTTTATCTTTGTCCTTAAAGATTTAAAACATCTCTAAGTTGTTTACTAGAGGTATAATATCCGTCTAATTAATTTAGTTAATATTATTACTTATTATACCTAAAGCAATTTCTTTTTCCTTAACTGCTCGTTATGCTCACACTATTACTATAATATTGTCTCTTAGTAAGATTATACCGTCT
Organism: Cenococcum geophilum 1.58; assembly: GCF_001692895.1. NCBI lineage: Eukaryota > Fungi > Ascomycota > Dothideomycetes > Gloniales > Gloniaceae > Cenococcum > Cenococcum geophilum. Next base: position 2,946,813 of record NW_027137561.1, read on the forward strand.
CCGTATTCTTGCTGTTTAAAAGAGGGATTAGTTTATATTACGTTGGCGAACCCATCTTTATAACAACCGTCCTCTTACTTAAAATGTACTAAAGCGAATATTCGTTCGTCCTGTAACATTCGCTCTACTTCTAATGCTAAATATACGCAACTTATTACCCTTAATAGTCGTCTAATTCCCTAATTAATTTATTTTAAGGTCTTATATTTAATCTACTGCTACACGGCTAGATAATAAACTGTTATAAGCCCTTACTAAGTTAGAACGTTCCCGTAACGCGGAACAGAAGGCCCTAAATACTTAAATTACGGCGTCTGCTCGTCTGCTTCGTCTTAAGAAAGTTTATAAGAAGGTTTATTTTAAAGAGTAGAAACTTATAGAATAAGGTTTATAGGAACTAGGTAATAAAAAAACGGATTCTCTTCTAATAAAGAAGGAAATAGATCTAAGTAGTTCGGTAACTGCTCTTCTTAGGTCCCCCTTAGGTAACTCATTCTTTGGCGATCCCTCTTTATTAATACTGCCTAACCTAATCTCTTCCGATACTCCTATACCTTTCCTATAACATTCTTTAGATTCTCTAGTAGCTCCTAGGTAGTCTTAGTATAGCCTATTCACTTAACCTCGTACTATATTTCGTTGTCGGTGTCTTTATAATTAACAATCTTCAAAACTTACTATTTATCTTCTTCTTATCCTCTATATATGTCTGCTTTATAAACCGGTGGCTTAATATTCCTATATGCTAGCTCTAGCATTACAATATGCTGTATAGGGTAGATCTTTATTTTAGCTGGTAGGTTTAACTTAAACNTAACNNNTAAAATNNTCTANNTAATTTTAAAAGGTCCTAGTNTAACATAGTCTAACTTCTTACTTAGTTGTTAACTCTTAAAATTTTTATATAGTAGCTATACTTTATCTCCCTCCTTAAGATCTAGTCCCTTAAATCTCTTAGCATTATAGTACTTTTTTATTCTCTTTTATACTTTCTTTACTAATTCTATAAGGTCTATATAAAGATTTATTAAATCCTTTACTCTCTCTTTAGCTATACTACTCGTTTTCTTCGCTTACTATAGTGACAATAATGTTCTTAGCTTATATCTATAATTCGCCTTAAATAGTAATATACCTATTTCTTTTTAAGGTATTGCATTATATACAAACTATATAACTAGTAATAGTAATACCTAATTATTCTATGCATAATTAATATAATGCCTTAAATACTGTTCTAGTGTCTAGTTTAATCTTTCTATTTAACCGTCTGTCTATAGATAATATATAGTAGAAGTTGCTGCTTAAACTCCTTACTCTGCTAAGAATACTTCCTAAAATACTACTACAAATCTTAGATCTCTATCCGATATAATTTTACTTAATACTCTATATCTTATAAACACTTCTTTAATATAGATTTTAGCAATATCTTCCGCTAAGATTTCTTCTATACATGCTATAAAGTATCCCCACTTTATAAGCTTATCTACTATTACTAAGATTATGTTATAATCTTGTCCGGTAATAGGATCTTTTAATTTTAGTAACTTGATAATAAAGTCCTATAATATAACCTCCTATAGTCTCTCTAGTATTTTAATAGGTTGTAGCCCTCCATATAGCTTATGCCTTATTAGTTTATTCCTTTAATAATCTAAATATTCCTTTATAACTTTTCTAGCTATCCTCTAGATTCCGTTAATAATATACTCCTCCTAGAGTCTTAACACTAAGCCCATAGCTCTATTATGTCCTTAAGTTAGTCCCTTATAAAAGTCTTCCATAAACTGCTCTACTATACTTCTTAGGATATACTTCGCTTCTTAATTTTTGTATATATCCATCTATAGATCTTCTAGCTATACTTTTAGAATTCTTTATACCTAAAAGCTTTCTAATATCTTATAGACTTTCTCTGGTTTATTGTCTTCTTAAGTTACTATAATTTTCGGATAATTATACCTAATTAACCTATCTATATCTTTTCGTAATAAAGCCCCCAATAGCTTCTCCTTATTTTATAGTTTAGCTTTATAGCTTAAAGTATCTGCCCTTATATTATCTGTACCTTTAGTATACTAAATCTTAAAATAGTATTCTGTAAGCATCTCTACCCATCTAACCTATCTTTAGTTAAGTTCCTTCGTTATTAGGAATCCTATTAGGTTCTTATAATCCGTCTTAACTATAAATAGTTTCTCTATGCCTTACAAGAATACTCTCTATTTCTTTAATACTGTAACTATACCTAACAACTCCTTATTATAGATGTCATAGTTTAACTCTAGTAGTATTATCTTCCGACTATAGTATACCACTAAGTGCTATTTATCTTAATATCTTTATATAAAGCACGCCCCTAGTATATAATCTAATATATCCGTTTCTATAACCGTCTCTAGTCCTAGTTAATAGATTTTAAGAACTAGCTCCTAGGTAAACAACTCTTTAACTTTCTTAAAGAGTTCTCTTTACTCCTCTCCCTATGCCTATAGTTCTTCTTTCTTTATTAACCGCGTAAATAGCTTAATATTCTTTAACTACTGCGCTATAAACCTTCTACAGTAATTATAAAACCCTAAAAACAATCTTAACTGTGTAACGTTCTCTAGTTCCTACTAATTCACTATAGCCTTAATCTTCTTTAGATCTATACTAAGTTGGCCTAGTTTAATAATAAATCTAATAAAATCGGTCTTCCTAGTGAAGAACTCGTATTTCTTAATTACTACTAGCATCTATTCTTCTTATAGTCTTTTTAAAACCTATTTAATATGTTCTTTATACTCTTTCTTATTCATTAAGTAAATAATAATATCGTCAAGGTATACTATAACAAATTTATCTAAATATTCTCCTAATATATTGTTAATACGCTTCTAAAACGTTACTAGTGCGTTTATAAGCCTAAATTGTATAACTAATAGTTTATATAGTCCTTCCTTTAACCTAAAGGCTGCCTTTTATTTATTGCCTTCCTTAATCCTAATCTAATAGTATACCCATCTTAGATCTATCTTCGTAAAGATTTACGTGTTACCTATCCTATCTTAGATTTCGCTAATTAAGGGTAAAGGATACCTATCCTTCCTAGTAATGCTATTTAACTATCTATAGTTAATACACAGCCTTAGTTTACTATTCTTTTTTAGTATAAATAGTACTAGATATCCTACTAATGACTGCGATAGTCTAATATACCCTTTTTATAAGTTTTCTTAAATAAACTCTTTTAATACTCTACCTTCTTCTTCGGTAAGCTTATAGATTAGAAAGAACTTTAAACTTATTCCTAGTTCCAACTCTATTTTATAGTCCCATACTGCATATTCTAATAGCTTCTTACTTTCCGGTAACCATAGTTTCTTACTATACTTATGGTATCTCTTTAGTATATAACTTAGTCCTTTTTCTGTTTCTTTATAAGTTGCTCCTATTTAGTACCATACTAACTTAGCTTATTATTACATCTTACGGCGTTAAGCATTTCTAATATTAACCCGACCTATAATCTAATTAATTCTTAGATTATATTCCTGTAACCAAGGTATTCCTAATACTGCCTTATTATTTCCCAATGGTAATATATTAAAAGACATCTTAACTAGTCTTCCTTTAATGGTTAACTAAATAGGTCCTATTTTAAGATTAATAATGCCTCCTCCATAGGCTATTAGATCTCCTAAAATCGTTACTAATAGGTAAAAACGTTCCTTCTATCTGTGTAGTAATCCTATTCTTTTAACTGCTACTAGCGAGATATAGTTCCTTATTACTCCACTATCTATTAATACCTCAAACTGTTAATCTTACCACTTAACTCGTAAATTTAGGTGTTATCCTTAAATTCCTTTAAGGGTCTAAGGTTCTACTACTGGCTCCCTCTAGTCCTATAGGCCTCCACTTTTTTTAACTATTAGCTACTTAATCCTAGTACACTTAGCTCGCTCTTCGGCTAATGCCTAGTTTGCTTTTTATCTTTAATATACCATAGACACATATTTTCTAGGCATTCCCACCACTATCGTCCGTCTAAGCATTCTTCTGTAAGAAATCTTCCTGGTTAAAGTGCTAAACTTCCTTCCTTTTAGGCCTCTACTGGATGCCATCTATATATATATTTAGCATTTTTATACTATTACTTGTCTATTATCTAGTATATCCTTATAGGGTATTTCCGATTCTTTTCCTTTAGATTCTTATACATTTCGCATATATCGTCCACGCACGCAATCTATAATAACGTATAGTGTGCTAGGTGCTTTAGGTTAACTCTTAGCTTATTTTCATCCCTAAGTTTAAACCTTTATTATACTAATCTAAACGTTACGACTTTATTCGTAGGTACTAAGATACGTCTCTTACTTCTCTAGTCCTCTAAACGTTCCTCTAGATCCTTTAATATTATAATTAAGGCTCCTTTAATATGCGTTATAGCCTTCTCTATAATTAGGTGGTCTTAAATAACCTTTTCGTCTAACCATATATAGAAATCTTCCTACTTATCATTATGCCTTTACCTATACTACTTTTAGTACAGCTACTGGAGTGTATATAGTCTATCCATAAGAAAGTATCTTCTTATTACTGTATCGTAACAGCCCTTTATATGTCATTCTTTAAACCTAATTAGAATCCCTAAATCCTCTTTATTTTCCAATTTAGTAAGCCACTTAGCTCTTAGTATACCTACTCTTAGCCTATTAGTAATTCTTTATACTAGTACTCTATCCTTTATACGTCCTAATATACTAGATCTCTTATCTAGTTTCTATTCTTACTATACAATAATTCTTTACCTAAACTCTTCTATAGTTTTTTTTAGTTTACGCCTTACGCTCTAATCCTTAAAGTTGTTTTACTTCTTAATCCTAGTATTAAACTTTTAATCTTTAGGCTAAACACTACATTCCCCTAGTAAGTCTTCTGGGTTTATATATCTATCTCCTAGTCTAACTGCTGTTTATATTGCAGATTCTCTAATTTATAAAAAAGCTCCTTGCCTCTTATCTATAGGTGTCCTGATTTACACTCTAAATTCTTAACCTCTTAGATTACTTAATCCTAAGCTTACTTCTAGCTTAGCTCCCGCCTTAGTCCAACTAGGCGTCCATAGTGTTCTTATCTCGTCTTAAGAGTCTTAAATCTTACTTATCTTGTCTTAAGAGTCTTATACCTATAGGAAACTCTATCCCAAGCTCATTCGTATATTTCTAAACTAAGCTACTACCCTACTCTATCGGTTTTCGTCCGTTATAGGTCCTTAAGTATACCTTATCTCATCTTAAGAATCTTAGTCGTCTTTTATCTCGTCTTAAGAATTTTAAGCCTTTAGCCTTTTACCTTTATTAAGTAGTAAGCTAGCACTAGCAGTCATCTACTTACTTAATTATCTTTAGATATTACTCCTTCCGTTTTATAAAGCAATAAATACCATATCTAATAGTATTATAATGCCCGTTACTAAACCTTACTCTATAGCGGTCCCAGTCTCTACTTCTATTACACTATTAAGGTTTAGATACCCCTAGTTAATTCCTTTACTATTCTTATTACTATTAATTAATAAGTACTCCGACTCTATTATTATTGTTACTAATTCTTATCCGCACGTTACTGTAATATCTTAATCTAGCTTATAGAGTCAATCTTATTCTTTATCTAACTCTTTAGTTCCTCTAAGTCCTTTTAACTCTAGCTTTTATAGCCAATAGCTTATACCATACTTAGCGTCTTTATAAATTTAGCATATGTTATTATAATAAAACGCAAAACTTCTAATTAAATATTCCTTTATTCCTTATAGTACACTATTATCCCTCTATACGTATATATTATATACTACTAGTCTAGTTCCCTTTATTACATAGTAACTCTAACCATCTTTATAATCCCTTATAAAGTAACCCTATTTTCCGCAATTTATATAAGCTCCATCTTTAAACCATTAACTTTATTATAGAGTTCACCTAAACATCTTCTACTGTTAAGATCCCTAATTTAGCCTCTGCTCCTTAGTCCTATAATCACTAGATCCTTAACCTCTAGGTTTTTATAATTTCTTACTCCATCTCTTATAGGCTTTTTTAGTACCACTTAGGTCCATTAGCTTTACGCTATACCATATTTTCTAACTTAGCTTTTATTATTACGTACTCTACACCTTATACAACTATAGAACTCTATCCTAACCTCTCTTAGCCTGTTCCCTTTAGAAGATCCTATTATTAATCTTAATCGCTTAATCTATTAATTCCCTTAGGGTGTCCGTATCTTCTATTAGAATAATTACGTCCTAGACTTTAGCCTTAAGTCCCTATTTATACTGTACCATAAGCGCCCTATTATTCCACTCTACTTATATTACTAGTGTCTGGAACTATATTATATACTTAATTACTAAAGTTTATTACACAAGGTTCTAGAGTTTTCTTTTCGCTATAGTTATTTCTTCCAGGTCTCTAAATATCTGCGTAAGTTACTCTATAAATCCTTCCCAACTTAAGAATATAAATCGCACGTCTTAGTTAGTGGTCGTCATTCCGTTTACCTATATCTCCGTAAGGTAAGGTTTAAACCACTTAAGTGCTTTTCCTAATAAGAATAGTCCTGCGTAGGCTATCCGATCCACAGGTATAAGTAACTTTACTCCCTCTTATAAGACCTTAAAGTACATCTATATAAGGAATCCTTTAAGCTTTAACCTCTCTCCTATAAATCTCTTAATTAATAGTAGCTTAATCTTTACTACTCCTATCCCGTTAAGTCTTTCTTCTAACACTATATTATTAGCTATTAGCTAGTTAACTATTTCCTATAGCTGTCTGACCGTTATAGGTTGCTATAAGTTAGTATCTGCTATACTAGTATTACCTCCTATCCTTAAAGTAGTTGCTGCCGTTAATGGCGTCGTAGTGGCTGCTTTTAGTGGCATATTGTTTAACTTATTAAAACCATAACTATAGTAGTGATTGTGTAACGAAGCCTTATAGTAGGGACTACGGTGGACTTATTAATGGGCTAGGTATATAGGTATTGCAAGTAAGTTAACAACGTAATAATAACTAGTGGAGTAGTTGCCTAATAAATTAACTCTAATTATATTCTAAGAATTACTATAAGGAAGGAACTATCTAGGTAGGGATTAAGGGTCCTTAAATACACAACCGTACTCCTATAAAATCCTTCTTATACGTAATATACGTGTGCTCTATCTACTCTGTTATAGATTATATAGATCACATAGATCACATAGATCATATTATATGACCTCGGTTACTATTCCTCGTCACATAGTTCTATCGGCTCCATCCTAGACCGTGCCTGTATTAACTAACTAGCTTCTTCCGTCTCTTCTCTAAGTAGTTATAACATCGTACTTAAAGCGTCCGTAACATCTGTTTAGGGTAATTCTTAATCTGCTATGGTCTAGGGGGCTTTACTTACTTCTTTTAGCTAGTAGTAACTCTACTATAGAAAGACTTAGTGCTCTTAAATGCTGGTCTAGATTTTCTAAAGCCATTAGCGCGAGCCCTTAAAAATTTACTCTTAAAAGTTTAGCGGCATCTTTATCTTATTATAAAACCAAATACGAGAAGTTAAAGGAAGCCCTATAGAAAGCTTCCTTCCGGTAAAGAGAACCCGGTTCTATTAGCGCAACAGAATAGTACTAGCTTAACCGTTTATAATGGCGTTATAGAAATTTAGGATAAAAAGCAACTATACGGCAGTGCAAGCCCAAAGGAGGAGCAGAAATTATTTATTGCGATCTAAGAAGACGAACGGAAACCATCCAACCTAAAAGATGAGTAGATACTACCCATTATAATTACAGAAGAGATATTATATACAATAAGCCAAAAAGGGGACTAAATACCACCTATTGTAAGCTAGAAGGAGGAACTTATGCCAGATCCAAAAGAGCAGAAGATACCTCTCGTCGCGATTACGGAAGAGAAGATAACACCTATTATAAGCTTAAAAGAGGAGCTAAAGCAGAATAAACCAAAAGATGGAGCAGGAGATTCTCTATTAAGCAGCAAACTATCTACTACTATAGTAATTAATAACAGTGGCGATACATCCACTACTATAGTAATTAATGACAGTGGCGATAACGATAATAATACTATCTTATTATTGGTACCTACAGCCTCTTACTAAAGTCTATCTAGCGAGCTTACTAAATTTAAGTATTATATTGGTATCGCTGCTGCCGCCGGAAAAGACTTTATACTACTACTTAGCAAGATATTTTCCGAAATAAAACCGATATTAGAAAGTGCCTTACACGTCTTCTATTACGGTCCGGTCTAAACTACTAGCTTAACCGTAATCTCGTCTTTAAGAATACTGGTATAATTACGGAATTTACTTACAACTTCCTTGTATATAAAGTACCCCTTATATTTTCCGGTACGGTGGGTTTTCCGTGACCTAGGGACGGACATTAATAACGCTTTTTTATTATTATTAAAAATAACCGTAAGACCTAGAAATACTTAAGTAATAAAAATTATATATTTTAAAAGCCTAAATTCTGTTATATAATTAATAAACTTTAGGAAATAATATAAAATATTAGGGTTAAGTTATTCTAATATCCATAACCTCTGTAATATAGATATTATTAAATTTACAGTTAGTTAGCTTGCGGACTAATTAAAAACCCATACTAATAGAATTATATCTAAGCTTGCTAAGGTAAGTCTGCCAATCCTTACGGTGTTCCGCCTCTTGTGTGTAATTTCTTAGGCTTATTATTATTAGGATGGTCATCCGCATCTCTATCCTCCTCCTAATACTATACCTACCTCCCTAGCCTTTTCGGAGGCCCTAGGTAGGTAGGGTTAGTTGTATAAAAATTACGGAGCTTATACGGGCTATTTTTAAAGTTAGACGCGTTATACTACTTTGGATCGTCCTTATACCTAAGCTATTTAATATAGTACTATAGCTTTCTGCGATAAACATGGGCTTCGAGGATCTTCTCTACCTTATATTCGTCGTCTTCGTCCGCTTTAGTTAGAGGAGCTGTCTTAGACTACAAGTAGAGTGTAAAAGCGTGCTCGTTATTCTAAGGTTCGGATAATACTTCCTCACCAACGCTATCGCTCGAGTTGGTGGCTATAAGTAGGCATATCGGACCAATTACCTCCATTGGTTCAACAGAAGTATTTGGTCGTAAAGCCCTACCGCAATCGCGCTTCCGCTCATATCTGCCCAAGCGATAAAGGCATGCGGTCGATTTTGGTCGCTTGTTACTTTAAAGACGGCAGCCGCGATCACTGCTTTCTTCACTACTCTCGTCGCTGCTGTCGTCGCCGTGGAGTATCTCGGTATCGCAACTACCAAACCGCGCTCCTAAGGTAGGTTTTAGGGCCGAAGGACGGTTGGGGAGAGGTCTGCCGCGGAACAGAGATAGCTTTTGTCACCTCGCAGAGTGTATAGCGCGCTTAGGATGCTGCTTCGATGCTGTATTCGACTTTTAACTGTGCCACTTGCGGCCAACAGTATGGGCGGGCGGAGGGCGTTTCCGCTTGCGCGTCGGCAACGTGTCGCACGTTGTGTGATTGTCGCTGTCGCTGTCGATGTCGCTGTCGCTGTCGCTATCGCTGTCGCTGTCGTCGCCATCGTTACCGCTGTTGCTACTCGCATTTTCGGGCGTAGGAAATTTCTTCATCGGTAACTGTAACTGATGTGTTATAACTTTCGGAATAGTACAGGTGCTGACTTCTTGCGTTAGCTGGTTAATGGAGCAATCGGACCGCGTATTACTATTAGTCTTTAAAATTATATAATGGTATTTAATAGTATCGCTAAATTTAGTATTCGCTATTAACACTTTATCGGCAAAATGTATAGTTTCCTTTACTTTACCATCGCAGTTTATATAGGGTGGTAAATTGCCTATAGTAGACTTAGGCGGCGTTAACGTAGGCTTATAACTTAGAAGCGGACTAACTAGGATTTCTGCTCCTTTAATAAAGTTGATGGCATCTTCTATGCCTATAGTATAATAATCTTCGCTAAGATACTCTATAGCCAACGTACCTATACCCTTAAGTTAATTGTCTATCTATAAACCTATATCGTCTTTCTATAGGGGGTACTCGTCCTTATTATTAGTATTAGTATTTAGTTTGGTCTAGTTATTGTTAATAATAACTATATTCTCTACGCAATATTAAAAATAATATACGTAAGCTACTATACTAATTAGAGCTAGGCAGTTACCTTAACTGCTACCCTTAAATTTAACTCTATAGAATATAGGTATAAGAATCTCTCTATCCTTGGATTAAGTATTTAACCCTAACTTATTCCCTAGGATCTTATTAATATTATACTAATTAGTAACGGTAGACGTAGTATTCTTTAGGTTAGAACGTTAAGAGTATAGTTTTAGCACTAGTGGCCTAGAATAATATATAATTCGGAGGGGTTCTTGCGCCTAAGAGACGGGAAAAGTACTAAAAGACGTTACTATTACTGCTGCCGTTGCTGCCGCCTTATATAACCTACTAGAGCAAAAATAGAGTAATAATGGCAATTTTAAGTAGTTAAAGGGTCTATAATTAAGGGGCGGTTACTAGTATAGATTTCTAGGGGTTCGGATAAATAATCTCTTATAGTTAGTAGGATATAGTTAACAAAGACCGCGGGCGAAAAGTACCTATATTAGAAAAACCGCCTAGCGTTAAATTACTTTCCTATATATAACTAAGTTCATTATCCGGCCGCGAAGTTTTAGTAGCGATGCAGCTCTTATATAAAGCCCCTCTTTATTAAATAAAAACGTACGCAAATATCCTACTAATACTTATAAGGGAAATAAGGAATTGCGGCGCTAGCTCCCTAGAGCTAGGCTATATTACTAAATACGCCTCCCTTTTTCTGTTAGAGTCCGCCTAATAATTATATAAGTCTATAGACGCCCGTTCTATATAATCCGCGCCTTATAAGCTAAATAGGGAGATTCTAATATAACTTTTTAAATCGTCGGCAACCCTAAAACCTAAATTTAGGCTTAAACCTATGTCTAGGCTCCGGACTTTAGGCTTTTAGCGGTATAGATTAAACTATATAGAGAGATTAGCGCCTAAACGAACCTCTACTATATTAAAAGCCCGCTCTAGCCCTTCGCTCCCCCTAATTTAGGACGCCGTAATGCGATACTACTATGCAAATAGTTATATAAACTAAGGTATAACTAACCTAATACACGGCATAACCTAGGCGAGTACCTTCCTTAACTGCTACCTGTATAGCTTAATAGAGGGTTATAGTTATGCTTACCTAGCCTAACTTTCTAGTAAAACTAGGCTAGTAACACTTAGACGGTTTAAGACTAATCGTTTCCCTGGGGCTATATAGTCCTATAAGCTTGCTAAGCGTCTAGCTAAAATTATGTAAGCTTAACCCCTTCTACTAAGATGTTATTGGGGCGTCTAAGGCGTCTATTGCCGTTCCGTGTGATTATTAACGTAGTAAATAGCCGAAGATTACTAAGTTAAGCAGCTATAGAAGGGGACGTCGACTTCTAAAGAGGGGAAACTAAAGAAATAGGAGTAATACGTATAGGGAAAGGAAATCAGTACCCGTTTATAAGCGATTCTTATATAAAGAGTGGAAGATTCTATAAACACTACTTAGCTATAGAAAAGGTAAGGGAAGTAAAGTAGATAAAACCTAGGCAGAACTCGCTAAATGCCGAAGAGAAGGCACGGATAGAGACTACCAAGGGACACAGCACAGCGTCATCGTCGTCGGTCCATAAAGGAAGGAAAATTGGAGGTAGCTGGGCAGTGTAGCGGTTGCATAATTGCTAAGGGGAGAGAAAATGCCTTACGGATGCAGTCCAAGCGTCTAATAAGAAGGAAGTGTGGTGTTGGGGGAAAAGAGAAGATGGAGGAAGGAGAGTAGACTAGCGAGGGAAGCATGCTTTTATGTGATGAGGTGGCGCATAGGCTAAATAAAAGCGGCGAGATGCTAAGCGAGCATCCATTTCCTGTTGCGGAAGCCTCCATTTCCTAATGCAGTTCCACTCTTATAGATATACCTATTAATATAAACGGGTGCACTTGTAGATACTACTATAGATAGATTTATTCTATATTCTTATCCTTTTTAAGTTATATTAACTAACCGCTAAAGGTTTTATTCCTGTTCGAGAATTTGTCTTATAGGTAATAGCGCTACTTGCCTTTGTTTTAAACCGGTTTAACTTATGCATAAAGGGGCACGTTATGGAATGTTTAATATATAACCTAAAAGAGCACGCCTTAAAATACGTTATAACACTCTTACTGGACTTTTATAGCAATAACAGCTCTAGGGAAATCTTAGAGGTTATAGTCTTAGGAGAATAGTATATCTATCTTGTGGAGAGTCTAATCCTTAATTTAATACCTTCTATAATTAACGTCGTCACCTTTGTAGTTTATTTCTCGCACTTTATTAATGTATATATAGGACTTATTATAATAGGCGTAATCGTTATTTATATCTAAACTAAGCTTATTAAAAATCCTAAGCTTTTTTAAATATATTAAGACTATAGTACAAATAGGTATAAGGAGGGCTAGATTAAGTATAATATAGTTATATACTGGGATCTGGTAAAAATAGCTAATTATTAAGATTAGGAGTAGCGTGGATATTTCTTTATATTAATAAATAGTAATAAACTAGAATTACGGATAAAGTGTTTATAACTTTTTACTAGTCTATTTAGGGAGGGATTAAAAGTAATTAGCCTAGTAATCTTAGTGCTAGTCTTGCTTCTTCGCCTTATATAGAATACTATAAGTATAGGCAGCTTATTTATTTTAATCGGTTTCTAGTAAAATATATTTGCGTTTATAGGCTATCTTATATAAACATATAATATATTAATAGGCTACCTTAGTGCAAGAGAACACTTTTCTAAACTTCTTCGAACTAAGCCATCTATTATTAATAAAGAAGGAGCAATATACCTTAAGGTTACGGCTAGCCGCGTTAAATTTAATAACGTCTTATTTTCTTACGCCGACGAGCTAGTAGTAAAGAAGATTAGTTTTACAGTTAAGGGCGGAAAGACTATTACGCTTATTAGACTAACTAGGAGCGGCAAGTCTATACTTCTTTATCTCCTAAAGCGGTTCATCGACTCTAATAAAGGGAGCATTAAATTAATGGCTAAAATATTAGCGATGTTATACTAAGAAGTCTGCGAGAAAATATTATAGTTATACCCTAAACCCTTAAAATACTAAGCAAGTTAATTAGGGAAATTGTATTGTACGGGCTCTATACTAATAATATTAAAATTATGGAAAGCTATAAAGCCGCTTCTATATATAAACGGATTATAAGTTATAATGCTAGATATAATATAGTGGTTAGGGAAGGAGGTATTAAACTCTTAAGCGGTAAGCGTTAACGCGTTACTATCGCGAGGGCCTTTCTTAAAAATCTAAAGATTTTGCTTCTTAACGAAGCTATATCTGCTATAGATAATATAACGGAGAAATTAATTCGCGAATCGCTTAAAAGTTAGGAGAAAGGTTAAATAATTTTAACTGTTGTTTATTGTCTTAGTATAGTTAAGGGTGCTGATAAATTATTTTCTTAGAAAAAGGAGAGATAAAAGAAAGGGGAAGTTATACTAAGTTGCTTAACCGACGTGGATTATACTATAAAATATAGATAGCGCTAAATAATATAAATGGAACAAAGGGGGTTAGAAGCTAGTATATACGCCTTATAGATAGTATAGTATATATTAGTAGCCATAAAATAATATACGGCCCGTAGAATAAGAGCTTATATAATATACTAAAACTTCTACCTTTTAGGCTACCCCGTATATCTACCTATAAATTCTTAACTTTTAGCCTTCCTATTCTTAATCCTAGCAAAGAATATCTAGTATGGAAAATTATACGTAACTATTAGGGCAACTTAAAAAGCTTAATCTTAGTACTAGATTTAACTAGGAAGAAAACACGCTTATTAAATCCGCCTAAAAAGATTACCCTAAGAGTTATAAACCACGCATTGTAAGTTTTGCTATTAAATAATTTTATAGGCCCTATAATAACAATTTTAGTCGCCGTAGCAACGTTGGATTTGCGTATGTATCCTTCTATAATAATATTAAAAGGCCTAATAGAAGGTATAGCAATGTTATAACAGAGCTAGACTTGGGGAAAGGTGCCCTAATGATAAGCATTTAAAGTGCGTATAGTGTAAACCTATATAGGCCTTAACTACTGTCGCTGTTTTAGTGGTGCTAATATAGGCTATATAGATTTCCCGTAACGGAAGTTATAGAGGCTAGCTACTCTTAATCTCCTATATCTAGCTATCTAGTCTAGTATTATATAAGTCTGGCCATTTTAATCGTTAAGCTTATTGTAATCGCTGCTAGTATTACTGTAGAGATAGTCCGCCAAAACGTAGAATAATATATGTGTGTAAATACAAAGCCTATAAGGAATATTTAGTGGAAATAGAAAAAGAGCTAAATATAGAGTTAGATATAATAACTTAGTGCCTTATAAATATACTATATAAAGAGTTAGATATATCGGATATAAAAACTTAGTACTGTGTAAGTATACCTATTTATATAGCACTGCTAATAATAAGAGAGTATTAATATTAAGCTAGATATAGACCTATTAAAGGACCTATTAAAGTTTATAAATATACGCACCTTTATTGTTCTAAGTGCGAATATAAGTTTTATTAGGGAAAGTAGCTATAATACTAATACTAGGAGTTGTAAATAAGAGGGATAGTAGCAATAAGGATCCGGTTATAGTTTATCTTTAATCTTAGAGTTAAAAAGCACTATATATTTAGCGTAGTTGTAATAAAGCCTTATAGTAGGAACTACGGTGGACTTGTTAATGGGCTAGGTATATAGGTATTATAAGTAAGTTAACAACATAATAATAACTGGTAGAGCAGTTACCTAACAGATTAACTCTAATTGTATTCTAAGAATTACTACAAGGAAGAAACTATCTAGGTAGGGACCGAGGGTCCTTAAATACACAACCGTACTCCTAAGAAAGTTATTACTCTATCTGCTCTATCTGCTCTATTTACTCTATTATAGATCTTGTAGATTATATAGATTATATAGATCACATTACGTAACTCTGCTTACTATTCCTTATTATATAGTTTCACGGGTTCCATTTTAGACCGTGCTTATATTAACCAACTAGCTTCCTCTAACTCTTCTCTAAGTAGTTATAATATTGTACTTAAAGCGTTTATAACACTATCTCCCTCCTCTCTATCTTTATCCTTAAAGATACCTAGTATCTCCAAGTCGTTTACTAGAGGTATAATATCCATCTAATTAATTTAGTTAATATCGTCGCTTATAATGCCTAAAGCACCTTCTTCTTCTTTAACCCTTTATTGTGTACGTATAGTCTCTTCCATACTATCGCTTAGTGAAGTAATACTATTTCCATATTCTTATTATGTGAAAAAGGGGTTAGTTTATATTACGTTAGTAAGTCCTTTGTTTTAATAGCCCTCTTCTTACGCGGAGTACACTAAAGCAAACATTTAGTTATTCTGCGATATTCGCTTAATTTCTAACGCTAAGTATATATATTTTATAACTCTTAATAGTCTCTAAATTTCTTAAGTAATTTATTATAGGGTCTTATATTTAATCTACCGCTACAAAGTTTAATAGTAAGCTATCCTTAGCGCTGCTTGCGGTTTAATATACCTTAAAAGAGTCCGCACGTATTCTTAAAGTTTAGCGTCTAGCTTACGCCTATCTTTAGCGTTTAAAACGTGTTTATAAGAAGGTTTATTCTAAAAAGTAGAAACTTATAGAATAAGGTTTGCAGAAACTTAGTAATAAAAGAACGGATTCTCTTTTAATAGAGAAGGAAATAACTTTAAGTAGTTTAGCAGTCGCTCTTCCTAGGTCCCCCTTAGGTAACTTATTCTTTAGCAATTTTTCTTTATTAATACTGTCTAACCTTTTTCCTTCTAATACTTCTATACCTTTCCTATAGTGTTCTTTAGGTTCTCTAGTAGCTCCTAGGTAATCTTATTATAGCCTATCTACTTTACTTTATACTATATTTTATTATCTATATCCTTATAACTAACGATCTTTAAAACTTACTATTTATCTTCCTCTTATCCTCTATATATATCTACTTTATAAACCGGTGGCTTAATATTCCCGTGTACTAGCTCTAGTATTATAATATACTATATAGGGTAGATCTTTATCCTAGCTAGTAGGTTTAACTTAAATATAACCAATGAAATTTTCTACGTAATTTTGAAAGGTCCTAGTCTAATATAGTCTAACTTCTTACTTAGTCGTTAACTCTTAAAATTTTTATATAGTAGCTATACTTTATCTCCCTCCTTAAGATCTAGTCCCTTAGATCTCTTAGTATTATAGTACTTTTTTATCCTTTACTATACTACCTTAGCTATTTCTATAAGGTCTATATAAAGATTTATTAAACTCTTTATTCTTTACTTAGCTGTGCTACTTATCTTCTTTACTTAATGTGGCGATAATAAGGTTTTTGGCTTATATCCGTAATTCGCCTTAAATAGTAACATGCCTATTCCTTCTTATAGTGTTATATTATATATAAACTATATAACTAGTAATAGTAATACCTAATTATTCTATATATAATTAATATAATGCCTTAGATGCTACTCTAGTGTCTAATTTAATCTTTCTATTTAACCGTCTATCTATAGATAATATACGGTAGAAGTTACTACTTAAACTCCTTGCTCTGCTAAAAATACTTCCTAAAATACTGCTATAAATCTTAAATCTCTATCTAATATAATTTTACTTAGTACTCTATATCTTACAAATACTTCTTTAATATAGATTCTAGTAATATCTTTTACTAATATTTCTTCTAAATATGCTATAAAGTATCCCCACTTTATAAGCTTATCTATTATTACTAAGATCGCGTTATAATCTTATCTAGTAATAGGGTCTTTTAACTTTAGTAACTTAATAATAAAGTCCTATAATATAACCTCCTATAGTCTCTCCGGTATTTTAATAGGTTATAGCCTTCTATATAGCTTATACCTTATTAGTTTATTTCTTTAGCAATCTAGATATTTCTTAGTAATTTTCCGTGCTAAACCCTAGATTCTATTAATAATATACTCCTTTTAAAGTCTTAATACTAAGCCTATAGCTCTGTTATATCCTTAAGTTAGTCCTTTATAAAATAACTTAATAAACTCCCTTATAATAGATCTTGGTATATATATTACTTCTTAATTTTTATATTGCTCTAAGTTTAGATCCTCTGCCTATATATCTTAGATTTTTTATATCTAATTACTCTCTAGTAAATTATAGATCTGTTTTTCTTATATTGCTATAATTTTTGGATAATTATACCTAATTAATCTATCTATATCCCTTTATAATAAAGCTCCTAATAGCTTTTTATTATTTTATAGTTTAGCTTTTCTACTTAGAGCATCTGCTTATGCGTTCTCTGTACCCTTAGTATGCTAAATCTTAAAATAGTATTCCGTAAGCATTTCCGCCTATCTAACCTATTTATAATTAAGTTCTTTTGTTATTAGGAACCCCATTAGGTTCTTATAATCTGTCTTAACTATAAATAGTTTTTCTATACCTTATAAGAATGACCTTTATTTCTTTAGTACTGTAACTATACCTAGTAACTCTTTATTATAGATATTATAGTTTAGTTCTAGTAATATTATCTTTTAACTATAGTATGCCACTAGGTACTATCTATCTTTATATTTCTATAGAAAGCACGCTCCTAGTATATAGTCTAATATATCCGTTTTAACTACTATCTCTAACTATAGTTAATAGATTTTAAGAACTAGCTCCTGAGTAAACAACTATTTAACTTTCTTAAATAGTTCTTTTTATTTCTTTCCCTATGCCTATAGTTCTTCCTTCTTTATTAATCTCGTAAGTAGCTTAATATTCTTTAACTATTAAGCTATAAACCTTCTATAGTAATTGCAGAACCCTAGAAATAACCTTAACTATGTTATATTTTCTAGTTCTTGCTAATTTACTATAGCCTTAATCTTCTTTAAATCTATACTAAATTAGCCTAGTTTAATAATAAATTTAATAAAATTCGTCTTCTTAGTAAAGAACTCGCATTTCTTAATTACTACTAGCATCTACTCTTCCTATAATCTCTTTAAGACCTATTTAATATATTCTCCATATTCTTTCTTACTTATTAAGTAAATAATAATATTGTTAAGATATACTATAATAAATTTATCTAAGTATTCCCTTAATATATTATTAATGCGCTTCTAAAACGTTACTAGTACATTTATAAGTCTGAATTATATAACTAGTGGTTTATATAGTCCTTCCTTTAACCTAAAGGCTACCTTTTATTTATTGCCTTCCTTAATCCTAATCTGATGGTACGCCTATTTTAGATTTATCTTTATAAAGATTTGCGTGTTACTAATCCTATCTTAGATTTTACTAATTAAGGGTAAAGGATACCTATCCTTCCTAGTAATGCTGTTTAACTATCTATAGTTAATACATAGCCTAAGTTTTCTATTCTTCTTTAGTACGAATAGTACTAGATATTCCGTTAATAACTGTAATAGTCTAATATATTCTTTTTAAAGATTTTCCTAGATAAACTTATTAAGTGCCTATAACTCTTTTTCTATTAACTTATAAGTTAGGTAGAACCTTAAACTTATTTTTAATTTTAACTCTATTTTATAGTCCTATACTGGCTCTAAAGATAGTAAATCAAGTGCAGCGGCCGTATGTAAAATAGGGGAGAGAAATAGGATTAAATACGCAACAAATTGGAATCTAGGGCCTTATATGGAAATTATGGACGCAGAACTTTATGCAGTCTATAGGGCCCTAGAATATCTAAAACAANAAAGACTANAAGAGAAACAAGTTTATATCTTTATAGATAGCCAAGCGGCTATTAAGAGATTACAGCTTAATTCTCTTACAGGGGGACAAGAACTAGTCTTTAAAATTACGCAAAGCTGCTCTTATCTAGCTAGTAAGAGTATCTCTATTAACTTTTATTGGGTTCCTAGCCACCTAGGAATCTACGGAAACGAAATAGCAGATAAGCTAGCTAAAAAGGGCCTCTCTAGAAGAAAAATANAATCTTCTTATACATCCCTAGCCTATATAGGGAGAGCAGCAAGAGAAAAAATACTAGGACAGTGGAAAAGCAGCTGGCAACAGAAAAAAAATAAAGGAAAACACTATACTAGGATCTCTAGAGGAAACTACTCTTTATCTCTTAAAGCCCCTAAGGATAAATATCCTAAAAGGTTACAATCAGCTTTCTATCAACTAAAACTAGGAAAAGGCTTCTTTAAATCCTTCTCTAAGACAATAGGGAAGGATAAAGAAGGTAAATGCTTTAAGGGCTGTAGAGCTATACAGACTCCTAAGCACCTATTACTAGAATGCAGACTATATAGGGAAGAGAGAAAAGAAATGCAAAGACAACTAAGCTCTTCTCTCTCCCTAGAGAAGCTCTTTTGTACAGAGAAAGGAAGAGGGGCGCTCTTTCTATTTCTAAGTAAGACAAAAATAGCTACTAGAGAGTGGCTAATGGAAGCAGAAGCTTTAGAAGGAGGTAACTCCTACTAGACTTCTAGTAAATAGACAGTAGTGAGCAAAAGGACAGAAATAAACTATAAAATGTACAGGGGCAGGCGTTAGGATTCGTTTACCGTTTCTTTTACCGTTTTTCTACTGTTTTAATACTACCTAATAGTTGTCGTAACCTAGTATTTTACTAGGGAGCGGTAAACCTCTAGTCTAGAGGTTTATAAACTACTAGGACATAGCTACTAGTACATGTTAAGCTGCCTAGAAAGGATTCATGTATATAGAACTATAGCGCCATAGCCCAGAGGCTGCATGCGCAGTATTGTACGTAGTACAATACAATGGATATAAAAAAAAAAAAAAAAAAAATAGTCCTATACTATATAATTTAATAGCTTTTTACTTTCTGGTAACTATAGCTTCTTGCTATATTTATAGTATCTCTTTAGTATATAACTTAATTCTTAATTGGTTTCCTTATATATTGCTCTAACTTAGTACTATACTAACTTAGTTTATTGTTATATTTTATATTATTATATATCTTTAATATTAACCTAATCTATAACCTAATTAATCTTTAGATTATATTCCTGTAACTAAGGCATTCCTAATACTGCCTTATTATTCCCTAATGGTAATATATTAAAAGATATCTTAATTTATCTCCCTTTAATGGTTATTTAAACTAGTCCTGTTTTGAGATTAATAATACCTCCTCTATAGACTATTAAATCTCCTAAAATTGTTACTAGTAGATAAGGGTGCTCTTTTTGCCTATATAGTAGCCCTATTCTTTTTAACTACTACTAGTAAGATATAGTTTTATATCGCTCTACTATCTACTAATACTTTAAACTGTTAATCTTACTATTTAACTTTTAAATTTAGGTGTTATCCTTGAATTTCTTTAAAGGTCTAAGGCTTTACTACTAGCTCCCTTTAGTCCTATAGGCCTCTACTTTTCCTAACTATTGGCTGCTTAATCCTATTATATTTAGCTTATTCTTTAGCTAATACCTAGTTCGCTTTTTGTCTTTAATATACTATAGATAGGTATTCTCTGGATATTCCCACTATTATTATCTATTTAAGCATTCTTCCATAAGGAACTTTCCTAGTTAAAGTATTAAACTTCCTTCCTCTTAGACTTCTGCTGGATGCCATCTATATATATATTTGGCATTCCTATACTATTATTTATCTATTATCCAGTATATCCTTATAAGGTATTTCCGGTTCTTTTTCTTTAGATTCTTGTGCATTTTATATATATTGTCTATATATATAATCTATAATAGCGTATAGTATACTAGGTGCTTTGGGTTAACTCTTAGCTTATCTTTATCCTTAAGTTTAAACCTCTGTTATACTAATTTAAATGTTATAACTTTATTCGCAGGTACTAAAACGCGTCTCTCGCTTCTTTAATCCTCTAATTATTTCTCTAGATCCTTTAATATTATAATTAAGGCTCCCTTAATATAATTTATTGCTTTTTCCGTAATTAGGTAGTCTTAGATAACTTTTTTATCTAACTATATATAGAAATCTTTCCACTTATTATTGTATTGTTACCTATACTACTTTAGTATAGCTGCTGGAGTATATACGGTCTGTCCATAAGGAAGTATCTTCTTATTACTATATTATAACAGCCTTTTATATATCGTTCTTTAAACCTAGTAGGAATTCTTAAATCTTCTTTATTTTCTAGTTTAATAAGCTACTTAGCTCTTAGTGTGCCTGTCTTAGGTCTATTAGTAATTCTTTATATAAGTGCTCTATCCCTTATACAACCTAGTGTATTAGATCTTATATCTAGTTTCTTTTCTTGCTATAAGGTAATTCTTACTCTAAATTTCTCTATAGTTTCTTTCTTTTTACGTCTTATAAGTGGATCCTTAAAGTCTTCTTACTTTTTAATCTTAGTATTAAACTCTTAATCTTTAGTCTAAATATCTTGTTTAACTAGTAAGTCCTCTGGGTTTATATATTTATCTCCTAATTTAACTACTGTTTATATTATAGATTCTCTAATCTATAACAAAGCTGCTTGCTTCTTACTTATAGGTGTCTTTATTTATACTCTAAATTCTTAATCCCTTAGATTTTTTAATCCTAAGCTTGCCTCTTTCTTAAGCTGTGCTCTAGCCTTAGTTTAATTAGGCTTTACTAGTGTTCTTATTTTATCTTAAGAGTCTTAAATCTCACTTATTTTGTCTTAAGAATTTTATGCTATTGGGAACATTTATCCCAAGCTTATTTATATATTTTTAAACTAAGCTACTGCCCTGCTCTATTGGTTTGCGTCCGTTATAGGTCCTTAAGTATGCCTTATCTTGTCTTAAGAATCTTAGTCGTCTCTTATTTTATCTTAAGAATCTTAAGCCTTTGGCCTTTTACCTTTATTAAGTGGTAAGCTAGTACTAGTAGTTATCTACTTGCTTAATCGTCTCTAGATATTGCTTCTTTTATCTTATAAAGCGATGGATACTATATCTAATAGTGTTATAATACCCGTTACTAAACCTTGCTTTATAGCGGTCTTAGTCTCTGCTTTTATTACGTTATTAAGGTTTAGATACCCCTAGTTAGCTCCTTTACTATCCTTATTACTATTAATTAATAAATACTCTAACTCCATTATTATTGTTACTAATTATTGTCCGTATATTACTATAATATCTTAATCTAGCTTATAGAGTTAATCTTATTCTTTATCTAACTCTTTAGTTCCTTTAAGTCCTTTTAATTCTAGCTCTTATGGCTAATAGCTTACACTATACTTAGCGTCTTTATAAATTTAGTATGCGTTATTATAATAAAACGCGAAACTTTTAATTAAATACTCTTTTGTTTCTTATAGTATACTATTATCCCTTTATACGTATATGTTATATACTACTAGTCTAGTTCCCTTTACTATATAGTGACTCTAACTACTTCTATAGTCTTTAGCAAAATAACCCTGTTTCCTATAATTTATATAAGCTCCATTTTTAAACTATTGTTTTTGTTATAGAGTCCGCTTAAACGTCTTCTGCTATTAAGATCCTTGGTTTAACCTATGCTTTTTAGTCCTATAATTACTTAATCCTTAACTTCTAAGTTTCTATAGTTACTTTCCCTATCTCTTATAGGTTTCTTTAGTACTACTTAGGTCTATTAGCTCTGCGCCATACTATAGTTTCTAATTTAGTTTTGGTTATTACGTACTCTGTGTCTTATACAACTATAGAACTCTATTCTAGCCTCTCTTAGCCTATTCCCTTTGGAAGATCCTATTATTAATCTTAATCGCTTAATCTATTAATTCCCTTAGGGTGTCCGCATCTTCTATTAGAATAATTGCATCCTAGACTTTAACCTTAAGTCCCTGTTTGTACTATACTATAAGCGCCTTATTATTTCATTTAACTTATATAGTAAGTATTTAAAACTATATTATGTACTTAATTGCTAAAGTTTACTATATTAGGTCCTAAAGCTTTTTTTTTACTATAGTTGTTGCTTCTAGGTCCCTGAATATCTATATTAATTGTTCCGCGAATCCTGCCTAGCTAGAAAACACAAATCGTACCTCTTAATTGGTAGTAGTTATTCCATTAGTCTGTATTTCTGTTAAGTAGGGTTTAAACTATTTAAGTGCTTAACCTATTAGGAATAGTCCTGCGTAGGCTATCTAATCTATTATTATAGCTAACTTGGCCCCTTCTTATATGACTTTAAAATGCATTTACGTTAGAAATCCTTTAAGCTTTAACCTCTCCCCTAAGAATTATTTAATTAAAGGTAACTTAACCTTTACTACTCCGATTCTATTAAGTCTTTCTTTAAGTATTTAGTTGTTCTTATTTAACCTATTAATAATTTCCTATAACTGCCCAATCGTAACTGGTTGTAAGTTAGTATCTTGCATACTTATATCTCTACTTAACCTTAAAGTGGTTGCTACCATTAATGGCGTCGTAGTGGCTGCTTTTAGTGGTATATTGTTTAACTTATTAAAACCGTAACTATAGTAGTAATTATATAACGGAGCCTTGTAGTAGGAACTACGGTGGACTCGTTAATAGGCTAGGTATATAGGTATTATAAGTAAGTTAATAACGTAATAATAACTGGTGGAGCGGTTGCCTAATAGATTAACTCTAATTATATTCTGAGAATTACTACAAGGAAGGAACTATCTAGGTAGGGACCGAGGGTCCTTAAATACACAACCGTACTCTTAAGAAAGTTATTACTCTATCTACTCTATCTGCTCTGTTTGCTCTGTTATAGATCTTATAGATTATATAGATTACATAGATTATATCACGTAACTCTGCTTACTATTCCTCGTCATATAGTTCTATAGGTTCTATCCTGGACCGTGCTTATATTAACCAACTAGCTTTCTCTAACTCTTCTCTAAGTAGTCGTAACATTGTACTTAAAGCGTTTATAACAGTAGTTTGTTAAATTAAAATTAAATAGTACTAGCCATTAGAGGATAAATTTAATGCGCGCTTATAAATGCTCCTATGTCTATATTCTACTACTTTAACTATTATTCCTTACTTCCTCCGTAACGATTTCCTTTAGGTACTATTAATTAATTAAGGAATTCTATAAAAAGAGCAAGCTAGGTAGTTAGGCGTAGTGCCCTCTAAATATACAGCTAGGATCTTAACGGATTTAGCGGCTATAGCTTTAGTTCTATAAGCTAGGAGGTTATAGGAGCTAGGGGCTTATAGGAGCTAGGGGATTTTATAAGGTAGGTAATTATATAAGTAGGGTAGTCTAACCTAGCGCCCTTTAATTAATGCCTAGCGTGCAAACTGGGTATTAATGGGTTTAATAACTTTAGCTTTAATTAAGCAATCCTATAAGCTAGGTAATCGTACGAGCTAGGCAATTGTGTGAACTGGGTAATTATATAAGCTAGATGCTTATAGGAGCTAGGCGATTCTACGAGCTAGGTAATTATGTAAGTTAAGTAACTATATAAGCATGGTGCTTATAGGAGCTAGGCAATCCTGTAAGCTAGGTGATTATATAAGCTAGGTAATCGTGCAAACTAGGCAATTATACGAGCTAGGTAATTGTACGAGCTGGGTAATCGTATAAGCTAGGTAATTGTGCGAACTAGGTAATCGTATAAACTAGGTAATTATGCGAGCTAGGCAATTATATAAGTAGAGTAATTATATAAGCAGAGTAATTATATAAGCAGAGTAATTATATAAGCAGAGTAATTATATAAGCAGAGTAATTATATAAGCAGAGTAATTATATAAGCAGAGTAATCTAACCTAGCGCCCTCTATTAACGCTTAGTATATAAATGGGAAGTAAATATTAGGAAAATACTAGAACTATAAAAAAAGGAAATATATAAGTCTAAGATCTAGAAACATTAAAGAAGTTCCTATATATATGGACTTTGCAATAACTTATACCCCCCTTATATATACTTAGAGAAGTTCCTATATAAATAGCCCTATAAGCGTAGCTATAAGTCTAAGCCCCCTTACGTAACCTAACTACCCCTCCCTACTATACTAGAATAGATAAATAACCGCCAGATACTATAAGCAGAGAAATAATTTAAATAAAAAGAAAACACTATAAAAAAACATGTTTATATCCTTAAGATATAAATCTATAAGTACCGTAGTCTTAAATATAACTAATAGTTGCTAACGTAGCATGCGTTTTAGGTCTATAAGAAATTCAAAAAAATCTTAGGTTGTTAGTATAGATTTACCTTTTATTATTACTTTTAAGGTAGTAAATAAATTTATCTAAGTAAAAGTATAGATTATTGCGAATGCTTTATAGCTCGCTATAAGTTAAGCAGGTAGAGACTCTAGTGGAAATAGTAAAATATTATTTTATTTCGCGATAGGCTAAATAAAGAGAGGCTAAAGTTTTAACCCTTTTACTAGCTTTTATTAGAACTCTTCTTTATATTTTTATCCTTTACTTATAGATTTAAGACTATAAAGTTAAGGCCACTGTATTTAACCGTCGCCTATATAGCCTCGTCGCTTAACACCTCTCTATTACTATCTACCCCTATTTCTTAATCTTTAGTACTAAAACTATTTTCTCCGCTGTATAATATCTCTGCGTCCTATTCTTAATCCTTATTACTAAAGTCACTTTTATAACTAGTTCACGCCTCTACGTCGCTGTTGTTATCTCTAAAGTTAGGTTCTCTATCTATAAATACCCACTTAGTAGCTAGCAATTTAGGGATAGTATACTTATAAGTACTTAAGGGTTACAGGATACTACTTAAGAAGTTTTAGCTAATGCTATTTAAATATAGAATATATTTATAGACCTCTAAGTACCGGCTACTTAGCGCTTTAAGTAAAAGATCTCCCTTAACGCAAGGCAGATTAATAGGAGTTAATTACCGCCTATATAAGGCGGAGCGCTTATAAAGGGCTTAGTTATAAT
This sequence comes from Cenococcum geophilum 1.58, assembly GCF_001692895.1. Classification (NCBI taxonomy): domain Eukaryota; kingdom Fungi; phylum Ascomycota; class Dothideomycetes; order Gloniales; family Gloniaceae; genus Cenococcum; species Cenococcum geophilum. The sequence continues at coordinate 2,972,916 of NW_027137561.1, forward strand.
ACTAATTAAACCACCCTATAGGCACTAATAACTCCTTTACTATATATAGGGGGTTAATATATAAGATTAACTGGCTAGGATAGGTATACTGCTTAGGTAATATCTTGCCCCGAGAAGGATAGGCGTTAGAAGTAGATTATATAATACTATTCCTACTAAAAGAGGCGTTATTAGGGGTTATTGTTAACTTCTAGTTTTAGTTTATAACTTTATACAAACGCCTCTAAACCCTACTAAGGTATACGGCGTCTATTAGGAATTATCAGCCGTTTAAATTTAGTAACAGCTTAGCCAATGGCTACCCCTAACAATGCCTTACTTAATACTTTACTTATAGATCACTTTAGGCGCCTATAGTCTTGGGCGCAGACGATATATGAGCTAAGAGTAATTACAGCCACTAAATATTATACTATAGACACTATATAAAGTGGAAAAGAGCGGCTAATATACTCTATCTTTTCTTTCTACCTTTTGTCCTAACTCCGCCCTAAGAGAGAAATAGAATATAAACGTTATGCTCCTAGCTCTTATATGCCATTAATTTAACTTACCTTTAAATCTAACCTCTTAACTATATATCCCTTACTATCTTTATAAGAATACTAGATATTATATATATTACCTTAACTAAGCTTAAATATGTTGCTAATATAACCTATAGGTCCTTAATCGGTACTTATAAAAACATTATAATATACTATTACCCCAAAGATAATATACCTATTCGTTAACTTGCTAGAAACCTTAAATTATCCTAAAATCGCATTAATAACAAAGGCATAGTATCTACTAGCAAGGAGAAGAAATAATTGCAGCTTTCCAACCCTATGTAGAAATAGATACCTTATACGCCTACTTAAACACCTAATAAGGTTAACTCTTATAAAATTAACGATAATACGGAGGGTAATATATAAGAAGATACGGAAATATACTTAAATAATTAATTCCTGTATCTTAAACATAGGTTACTAATTTTAACCGTTTAAAATATTCTCTTAGCTAAGAAGACCTAGTTGTTAGTGGCTAATATATATCTAATGTTGTACAGGTAAGACTTAAGCAATCCACTCTTCTAAGCTCTGTCCTTCTTTATATCTAGCTATTAGAATCTTAAGTAATAATAATTATAGTTACTTAAGTGCACCTAAATAGTTTTAGAGAGCTACCTATCGCGAGGACTAACTATCTAATTTATATTTTGCTATTATAGGTAGATTTTAGCGGAAAAGTGCTCTTGCGTAGCTATGGCGAGGAGGAGTAGGCTCTTTAGGGGTATATAGCGGCGAGTTCTACGTAGCTATTTAACTTTTATATAGGTAAGCAAACTATATAAGTCGCCATCTATAGCTGCGTAACTAGGTAGCAGTCTTAGTATTTCCGGGAAGAGATTATATAGAAAAGGTGTATAAAGTAGCTTATAGGCGGACTAGCTTATATAATTACCTAGCTTATATAACCTTAACCCGTTAACTTAGGTATATAGGTTATTAATAAGAGTCTACTAATTAGATTAATAGGATTTAGTAGCCGTGCTTATTAGTGTTTACGTATAGGCCTTCCCCTCTACTAATAGGTTAAGGGATACTAGTATGCATAGGGACCCCTATAAACTTTATAACGACTTAAAGAAAAAAAATTTTAAGAGAAGATAAAAGAAAGCAATATTCTAGCTAACCTAGACAGCTTAACAGATACAAGAAGATCAGCCTAGGGTTTGCTAGAAAGCTATATATATAGCTTATAAAAATACAATTTAGCTCTAGGTAATAGAAACTAGTTAACACTAATAGAGGAGTAAGATAGTAATTAGAGGCTTAAACTAAGTAGGACAGAGAGGATCTAAAACTTGTTTTAGATAAAACTAGCCAGCAACTGTAATAATAGCATAGATTGCTATAATAAGAACGCCTTTAAGCCAGTCTATTTTAGTATTAGTTGGAGTAGATTACCTATATAGAAAGGAAAACTTACTAAATTTGCTATCTTGGATAAGATAGTTTACTAAAAGTATAGCAATAAATAAAATAGCGATTAGAAAGGTATTAAATAAAAGTATTATATAATCCTAGCCTCTAATCTAACTAAGTATAACAACAAAGGAGAGAACTAGAAAAGCGATTTATATACTAGATCTAATAGCAATATTAATTATTAGACTTATTTTATCCTTATAAGCTACTATAACCGCTATTATATACTTAGCAGTGTTCCTAACAATTAGGAGTAGGGTAAGACCAATAAAAGTAGTAGAGACAGTGCCGCTTGCCGTAATATTACTAATGCTATTAACTATAAACTTAGAATAGAAGGCAACTAACGTAGTAGAGAATCTAAGGGTTATAATTACACCCTAGATCGTTAATTTGGGCTACTTAATCTCGTTATCTTCCTTTTCTACGTTTAAATCCTGCTTAACTTAGGAGGATTTACGCTTAGGAGCCCTTTAGCTTAGAGCATTATATATTTTGGTATATAACTTTAATTAAAATATAAGGTAGCAAACGTATATAATTAGGAGGATAATAGCTGTTCCGTGGGAAAGCTCCCAATTAAGTATAGAGCTATTAAGGCTTATAGCTACGTAGGTTAGTATCTATTATAAGTTTAAAGCTATTATTAAACTTACTTAACAGCGTAGAGTAGAAGGCGGTTAAAATAATTAGACTACTAACGAACAGAGCTAGAAGACTGGCTGCAGTATTTGTTACTATTATATTAAAATATTATTCCATCCAGTTAATACCTCCGAAGAAGAAGTATATACTAAGAATAAGGAGTAAGTTCGAAAGCATACTACTAATTAAAGAAGTTTTAACAATGGTAATCTAGCCCTTAGTTAGGGCTAAAATAGAGATAATTAATTTAACAGCGTTTCTGCGCTAAATGTTAGATAATATTAGGATAAATAAGAAGCGGAGAAATATACCTAAAAGTTACGTTTAAAAGACTACCTAATATATTACCGGCGCGGAGCGTAATCTCTTTAGTAGTATAATTAAGCATTATAGTAAGCAGAATAATGGTAATAAAGTTAACAATAAATATAGTAATACTATTAACGTAAAGATAATTAACCATAAAGCTAACGGGAACGTATATTTATCTATAAATTAAATAAGACGGCACGAACCTAATCCTTAGTAGGTATTTTACGCTTTAAAGCTACTTTCTATCTTTCCTTAATTGTTAGCTTAATATATAAGGGGTTTTGCAGGCCTATACTAGCCTCTTTATTAGGTCGTTTATTATTAGGCCTTATTTAGGCTGCTTAATAAGCTTTTAAGAATATTACTAAATATAAATATACTATTATAAGCACGGTTTTTAATTATTCCTAGAAAGAGCATAATAGAGAAGGGCGATTTTATAGTCTAAAGGGTACCCATATATAGTAAAGACTAAGAAGTTTAATGGTACTTAGGCCAACACTAATGCCTCAAATCTATAATAGTGCGTTTAGCTTTTTTTTATTATTAATTTTATAAGCAAGGATCTAAAGCAAATTCTAAAATAGTTGCTATAGAGGAGAGGAGGATTAACGTTAATAACTAGATAGAATGGCTAGTGAAAAAAAAGAAGATAGAGTAATAGATAAATAATAAGTAAAAAGTAAACCGACTACTTATAGAAATAAGGACGCAGTAGAATATATAAATAAGGGTATAAATCTATGTGCCTCTAAGTACTGGCTACTTAGCGTCTTAAATATAAGTCCTCCCTTAACGCAAAGCAGATTAATAGGAGTTATTATACCGCCTATATAAGGCGGAGCGCTTATAAAGGGCTTGGCTAAAATACTAATTAAACCACCCTATAATGTACTAACAGCTTCTTTACTATAGATAGGGAGTAAATATACGAGATTAACTGGCTAAGGTAAGTCTACTGCTTAAGCAGTGTCCTGCTCCGTAAAGGGTAGGCGTTAGGAGTAGATTATATAATGCTATTTCTGCTAGGTAAGGCGTTATTAAGGGGTTATTGTTAGTTTCTGGTTCTAGTTTACAACTTTATACAAACGCCTCTAAATACTGCACTATTGGGGCTGTCTAAAAGCTAAGTTGCCTATTTACTTTATCTTAACCTTAGGCTAGGTTTATTAGCTGTTAAGGTAATAGGAAGTTGCGTTAAGATATATAATAGGGCTTAAGTGAAGCCACGTAACTAGATGGGCATTGCTATACGAAGCAACGCTTAACCAGCTGCCTTTATATCGCCATCTTAGAATAATTGGAAGAAAGGGGTTAGTACTAGCCCTTATTGTTTAATATAACCCTCCTATAGAGGTATAGTAAAGTAGGGTATAAATAGGGAAGGATTATGCTCCTATTATAGCTGTACTATAGTGTATTTATAATACTATACTAGTATCCCTAAGTTAATAAATTGGCTTAACTTTTGAGGTATAGTTAAAGCGGAGCCTACCGTTAGCTCTCCTATTAGCTAAGTAGTAAAGAGGAGCAGGATATAAAAGGCCTCTATATTCTTTAACCAGACTAGTACTAAGCACAGTATCCTTTAAGGAAGTCCCTCCTTACTTTCTCGCAAAGATACTTAAACCATTAGCTGCCTTATCTCTTTAACAATAAGCAACTCAAGCGACTTAGACGCTATAATAGAGGATACCACATTATATCGGATTAAGGTGCGCTTTAAACATTAAATCCTTTATAGAATACTGCTAATAGAGCTAGGATATACCGCTTACTTCTAATCCTAAGGGCTCTAATAAGGCCGTTAATATAATAGGGCAGGTATGCGATAGTTGCTTCCCTATAGTTTTATCTATTCGCTAGCTTATTAATATAAATAAGATATCTAGTTAGTACTAAAATGTAAAAGTGATTTAGAGAACTATAAGGAAATATTTACCCTGTATTAACGAGATGAAGAAGTCGTCTTAATATAGTCCGCTTAGTAACTCCTTCTAATAAAGCTTATTAACCCCTAGCTTACTCTATTAGGGGCAATAGAGAGACTAAATAGCTTAGTTAATTAATTTAGCTATAGGCTTAGCTAACTTAATAAGAAAATTAACAGCCTTAAAAAAACGACTATTATATTATAAGTTATCTAGGGAAGGTTAACAATTAGACTAATAGCTTAAGAAGTAACTAGGAAGAAATAAGAGATACTATTAGGCGGTTTTAAAATGAAATCTATACTCTTAAGAGAGATAGTAATAAAACTTTAGATTACGGAGATAAATGGGTTGTAAAGGCTAGAAATAAGATTACGGTATTTAAGAGGAAAAGGGTACGCTTAGCCTAAGGGTAAAGAAGTCTACAGAATTAAGGAGGAAATTTGTTGGCTTAAATAGTACGCTCTTTAGCTATTATATTATTTGCTTATTAAAGGAAATTTATATATTAGATTTAAGCTAGAACTAGCCTTGCCCTTTATAGCAAGTGTTTACTACATTTATATACTTAATTAGTAATAAGTTAGTAGATTTAACTAAGCTTAGTATATAAAGCAAGCAGAACCACACTCCTATATTATATATTTAAGTTTAGTTGCTCTTTACTAGCGTCTTCTTTACTAGTAGAGGATAGAATTTGTCCTTAAAATAGAAGTTAGTTTATAGAATAATAGAAGAAAAGGGGGCCTATAAAGGGTTTCTAGGTCTAAAGGCCATAAAGGCTATCTATCCCTTAACCCGCCAGCGTCTATATTAGGTTTAGCTCGTTTTAGGACTAGCTACGTAATTATTTATAGGCACTAGTACTCTTCAGCCTCGCTATATAAGAGCCCCACTATATTAGAGCCTTATATATCGCGGAATAAACTAAAACTAATAAGTATAATTAGTTATAGACTAGAAAACGCTGCCTACCCATATTTAGGCTATTATAGCTTAGTATTTAACTAAGCCCTGCGAAGCCTTAGTCTAAGCCACATTAGATTAGTATAACTTTTCCACGCCTAATCTTTAATCCTTTTTACGTTCGCTCGCACCTTGCTTCCTTCCTTACACTTTTCTCCCTAGTTATTTCCTTATTGCAAGACGCTACCGACGTATTCTTAACCTCCCTATACTTATCTACCATTATACCATCCTTATATACTAGCCTCTTTAATCTCCCCTTCCCGCCTACTATATCGGCCCTCCCGACGTAGCTTAAGACGCGTTCGCCCGTAATAGCAAATCTCTTTAAATTAGAGATAATTAAAACAAAACCTATTAGGGAAAGACTAAATAGTTTTCGCAATTTATTTAACTTAATTTATTAAGATCTAGATATCTCTAGCTCTTTAGACGCGCTGTATTAGATAAGTAGTAAAGGTAACTATTAATTTACTTAGTATAAGCTTTATCTAACGCTCGTAGAACTAAAGGATATTTTACTTAATTTAATACTAGCTCTATAGAGCCTTCCCGCTTCTTATTTATTGCTATCCTATAGCGGCAATAAAAACCTCTTTAGTAATCTATTAAGACTTAATTTAGCAGTTAATTCTAATAACTTTGATATTAAACGGTTCCTGCCTCTCTTAAATGCGATCCTTCATATTAAGCCTAACGAGATTATCTAGGAAAAGGTATATACCACCGTAATAAAGTTCACGCCTCCCCCCTAACCGCTACTATTCTACGTTTAAACCCCATATTTATACAATATAAGCAGCTTTATTAACTCGTCTAAACGCAGGGAATATATAGATTATATTCTAAAGGAGGAGCTAGGCCCTCTTTACGTGGGGATTCCTAGCTTATATAAAGCATTCTTTAAGGAAGTAAAAGGTCATAAAGAGGCAAGCGCCGCCGTTTTTAAGAAATATAAGGAAGGGGGAAATCTACTATACGCTAAGGGCGGCTGGCGTAATTAGCCTAAAAGCGTAAAGCAAAATAATATTCTAGAGTGGTTTAGTAACCTAATTAAGTTATTTTTGGGCTTTATAGAGGAGTATAGGTCCGCCCTAAAGATATAACAAATGCTTATTATATATACTAAGCAGCCCTTATAAGGGTCTATAGCGAAGTGAAAGCTAAATATTGGTTTTATAGATAATCTAATAGCTAGCGAAAGCTCTTAATGCCATTAGTTATATATACTTATACTAGGAGAGCTAAAGAGTAATCTAAATACCGATATACCCTTACAGGTATAGTTTGATTTGGGGAAATATATAAGAGAAGCCTTCGCCGCTTAGGACACTTATCGCTTTATCCTAGGCTTTACCCTTTATAAATTTATTATGCGGCTATAGGAGTATAACTAGGTAGAAGGTATTACATTATTACTATTTAATATTAATAAAGATGGACTATAGTTTACCTTAGCGATGTTAGGATTTCTCTAGATAAATAAGAAGCAGCTTAGGTTTAACCCTACTATTCTAATATTAGAAGGCAAGTAATACATTAAGGTTGTGCGCAATAACTAGACTAAGCGTCTTATCCTTAACAAACTTATAAAGTAGGCACCCTGCGTTACCGGTTAGGCGATAACTTACTAGAAAGCACACTGTGAGGGCAATATTAAGATACCCCTCATTATTAAAGACTTATAGCAGTACCTAGAGCGCGAGAAAGAAGGTAAACTGCTATATAAAGCGATAGAGAAAGAAGTAGTTAATATAGCTAGGTACTATCACCATAAAACTATTCGCGTTAGTAGATAAAATAATAATATCTATAATATTTATAAGGGGCTAGATATTATAAGTGCCATAAACTATAAGCTAGAAAGCTTAATAATTGTTAGATAACTTAAATAGAGCTACTTATTAATGAAATGGGTTAATTAATTAATGATCTTAATTATTAAGTTCGTTGATTGACCTAGGGCCCCTAGGGCTCTAAGGAGATTTACAATACACGTGTACCGTGCACGTGACTCGTGCACGTGACCCACGCCTTTAAAGAATACAGATTATTTAATATACCCTCTTAGCTTTAAGCTCTTTAAGGTTAAAGCTAACCACCTTCTCGTGTCCGTTAATGCGTTAATTAAACCATAATCTTATCTAAATCCTTCTGTCTCGCTCTAATATTCTCCCTTAAGTCCTCTAGTTACTTCTCCTTATTTAGCCGCTCCTTAATATCTACTATCCCAATTATATTAACGAAGCTTTAAAACCTCTACTTAGGCAGGGCCTTTGTAAGTCTATTAGCAATTATCTCCTTCGTTACTATCCATTAAAATCGTACTTATCTTTTTATATATTCCTAATATAGCTAGTGTTAATAGATATTAACGTATTAGAGCTTTATAATTAGCTTTGCTATATCTTCTATAATTAGTTAAAGCGTTTAAGTGTTATTACAGTTAATAATTAAGGGCTTATTTAGTTATAACGTTATTACTTTAAACAGCCTACTAATAAAGATAGCTTCCTTTACTGTCTATAATAGGGCTAATAGCTTAGCTTCTATACTTAACGTTATAACTATACCCTACTTATTTGCTTTCTAGGCGATCGGCCCCCTAAATAGCTTTATAATATATCCTTATAAGCTCTTTTTGTTAACGAAGTTGTCTATAAATAATACGTCGCTAGTATAGATAAATAATTACGCTTCCCTTCTACCGTCTCCGTCGTCTCGTCCTTAGTTATATATTCCTTTATCTCTCCCTTTACCGTTTATTCCTTCCTTATCTCCTCTATAGTAGATTGCTCTACTCCTTATACTATATAGGTACTGGATAACTTTATCTACCGCTTAATAATGCTCTTGGCTTAGGTCCTAATTAAACCTTACTAGCTATAATACTATAAAGGCAATATCCGGACGCGTTATAGTGGCTATATAGAGTACTAAACCTAGTTTTCTCTAATATAGTATTGTAGAAGCTAGTAGGGATATAGGACGGACTAATAGGTCTATATTAGAGGATAGACACATTAAACGGATTATATAGTAATTAGTAGGGAGGAGTTTTAATTCTGCTATAGGAGTATCTAGAAGACGCCCTCTAAGATCTATCTTATACTAGTTAGCTATCTTCTTAATATAAGCTTTCTAGGATAGCTATAGGAGCCTCTAGCTATAATTATATAGTATATAGATTCCTAGGAACTATTTTAGCTCGCTAAGGGTACTCATCTAGTATTCCTTGCTTAGCTCCTTTATTACTTCTTAAGCTTTCTTCTTATCTATCTTTTGGTAGCAGAAGACAATATCGTTAATATAGAAGAAGACGACTATTTTACCTTTTAGCATAATATATAGCTCCTAGGGTACTTCTTTAAAACCTAATTCGTTTAATAAGCTCGTGAGATTCTTCTACTATAATAGTAGTAATTGTTGTAGTCTATATAGGGCTTTTCTTAAGCGTAGTACTTTGTCTGTCTTTCCTTTATTAAACCCTAGCAGTAGCTTTATATAGACGACCTCGTTAAGATCGTAATAGATAAACATATTAACTGCATCTATCTATATCGTCTTTAGGTTAAATTTTATAGTGATCGCCATAAGGGTTTAAAAGGTTATACTAGCTAATATAGTAGCTCTCATAGGTAGGTCTCCTGGGGCCTATTAATTTCCGTAGACTACTAAGCGTGCCTTATATTTCTAGAAAAATCCATACTTATTTATTTTATAAACGAATACCTACATTAAGCTAAGGACCTGCTGTCCCTTTATATACTTTTTATCTATTTCTTAAAACGACCTTATTTAATAATAAGATTAGAGATAGGCTTGTTAAGCCTCTTAGAACTAATCTTAAAGAGGATATATATTAAGGTTTTAGATTAACTAGGGTAACAGAGGTAGGTTCTTCCTATATAATCTAATATCGCGTATTCTGCCTAATTTTAGCTTACTATCGTTAAGTTAACTGTTAAGGTTAAACTTCCTTCCTGCTAAGAAGGCGCCGTAATAGGCTAACGTAATCCTTTTAGTAATAAAGTCTTTAAACCTATTATTGCTAGCTTCCTTAAATAAGTCTTTAACTAAGTTATTAGACACCCCCTAAGTGTTAAACATATCTCCTACTTAATAAGTAACGTCTTAATTAGTACCTTATATACCTAACTTTATAGGATACTTAACGTAAAAGGTATATAGAGATTCTTTATCTTTTTTTATTAGAGGTAGTATATAGTACGTATCTTTAAGAGCTCTTGTAAGCTCGAGATCTGCTAACTTATTAAAGGTTTAAACTAGCTTATTAATGTCGTTATTGTCTTCCTCTTAAATTAACGGTTTAAATATTTCTTTATCGTCTTCTAAAAGGACATTATTCTTAGTTAAGGTATTAAGGAGTTAAATCTTCTTAATTAGCGTGTCTAACTTAGCGTATAGGTCCGTTAAGATATCTATTTACTTGCCGTTAAAGAACATCTTCTTATTAAAGATAACGTCCCTAGTAGAGATAATAATACCTTTATATAGGATCTAGATCCTATANATATTNGTANAGTTATAGCTAATAAGGTAGCCGATATAGGCTCGCGGATCTAGCTTATTTAGCCTTTTCTTCTTTAGCTAGGCGTCCAACGTTATCACGTACGCCCTACAGCCGTAGGCTTTTAGGTGCGCTAGTTATGGCTTTCTTAACCTATTAGCTAGGAAGGTATAGAACTTCTTATATAGCAATTTCTAACTATTACTTTTTAGTGGCGTTTAATCTTAAAGGTATACTGTATAGTTAACTATCTCGTTCTATAGGTCGTATAGTAAATTAGTAGCAATTCTTATTACTCGTAATCTCTTAATAATTACACCCCCTAAGCGTTTGGCGGTACCGTTCTAAGCTTAGGTATATAGCACTAAAGGCTTAAATATAATTCCTTAAGTCTATAGCTATTTAAGGGTTCTCCTTCTTCTTAGCTTATTGTCTAATCTAATAGTATTAACCTTAAGGTTATACCTCAGACAAATCCATTAGGTAAAATCTTTAAGTACTTATAGTGTCTCCTTCTCTTTGCTATATATTGTTATAAAATACAGAAAGGTTCTTCCTAAGAAGGTATTATAGATAAATATAACTCGTATAAATCTAGTATACGCTTCCTTAAGGTTAGTCTAGTTAATATAGAGGTTAAGATAAGGTTTATTAATATTTTATTTTAAGAACCTTCTTAAGACCTAACGCTTAATTTTAGCGAGACTGTAATATTAATATTCCGTTATCTTTAAGCCTTAAAGCTTAACTCTTAAGGCGTTAAGACCTAAATAATAAAGGCTTATAGGTTCTAAATAACCTAGACGCAGATACCATAAACGTATATCTCCTTTTAAATCTAAATAAGCGTCTCTTAATAATACTCTGCGCTTCTATTAGTATAGCAGTCGGCTTATATTAAACGCTAATAGACTTCCTAGTTAGACGCATTTAATAGTCTATTATCCGTAATATTCTTCTATTTAATATAGGATTGTATTATCCTCTTAAACTAGAAGATTGTTGTCTCCTTTATTGTCCTAATAGTACCCATATTTTTAAAGTAGATAAAACAATATAAGATTTGTATTAAAGTCTATATAAAAGGTAATGTCCTTAAGATATAGGGTTCCCTTACTCTTGTCTAGTTTTATAACTTAGATATTAATATTACTATAACCTAGTATAGGCACTTCTAAGCTACTAGCGATAATATATTTGTGTCTTAAAGCTTTCCTAAAATTATAAAAATAAGAGAGGTTATTAAAGATATAGAGAGTGGTTCCTAAGTTAAGAATAGTTAATAGCTTTAGTAGATGGATTTAACCTATATAATATAATTCTAGAAATATTATATTAGCTTCTCCCTTAATCTTAACTTCCTAACTCTCGTCCTATTATTATTAAGCCTTATCTTCCTATTCTTTAAGTCTAATCTTTATAACTTAGTTAGTGAGATTCTTATTCTTTTTTACCTTCTTTAGTGCCCTATTAATGCGCGCATCTCCTATTATAACTCCTATAGGTCTCTTATCTTTAAATAAATACCAACAGTCCTATAGGGAGTGTCCTTATATTCCGCACACTAAGCACTTAGGCGTTAGCTTCTTATAGGACATCTCCTTATCTACTAGTATCCTGGCTCTCTTTAAGCGTCTATTACATACTAAGGCTCTTCCTCTTCGTAAACCTTTAGTAGTATTAGAGTGATCCTTAATAGCTTACTCTGCGAAGTCTACATTAAAGGTACTCCCTCTTATAGTAGTATTGGCTTTCTTTAAGGGTGTTCTAAGTCCTTATAGCTCCTTTACTACTCTACAGTATTTAGAAGATCTCGACTTTTACGGGTTATTTAACTTAGTAGTATACTTTATACAGTAGGCGTTGCTAAAAGGTTAAATAACTTCTACTAAATCTTAAAGCTAGATTTTATTGGATATTTAAGGGATCTTATACTTCTTTCCTAGTACTATTATATGTTCCCATTAATCTAACCACTAATTTAATTTTAATAAGTGTTTAAACCCCTTAAGGGCTTCTATATATTAGTGTTGTACCTTCTTCCTAATAAATAATAAGGTAGGTTCTATGTTCTCCTTTAATTAGGATAGCCATTCTTTAACTATTAAAGAAGGGTTAAGCAGTAGCTTCTTCTAAATTAATACTATGGTTATAATTTAGGTGCGTATCTATTATAGATACTCTTCCTATTTTAGGAAGTACTTTATATCCTAATTATAGTATCGTCTGCTATTCTTATACGCTTTTTATTAATTCGTTAAGAGCTATATATATAAGGTTGCATTCTCGTTAAAATCTATAACCTTTAGATAAGGTGGTTTTTTAAGTAGACCTTCTTAAGGTGCTTTTATGGCTGGGTTAACGTGGGCCCAAATTTGCTAATCTATAAGGACTCGGAGTTGCTATAGCTATTGTTCCCAGTCTTCTAGCTTATTAAGGATAATCGTAGTCAATAAACTTAACGTCGGTGGAGTCATTTAACTGATAGGCAAAGGAGGAATTAAGATGGTATTTTGTCGTTAGGATCGTCCTTGTTAGTATAAGGGCGCGAAGAGACTTCGGGAAAGATTCGAAGGAATAATATAAATTCTATCTAAACCTAAGGGTATATAGCTCTTGCAGAGAATAAGACGTTGCGTAAAGAAGAGAAAGGAAATACAAGAGAATCATATAATTAAATAGTCAGGGGCTTGGTGGTCGATGCGTGCGCACGTGCGCACGCGGTCTTCGACGGACTTCGGTAGAATTCGATTGATCTGGCAGAACTTGGCAGAAGTCGATCAAGCTGGCAGAATTCGGCAGAATTTGGTCAAAGCGTCGGAATTCATCTGTCGAGTGTTTCTGTCAGATAATCTATATTCTCTAGAGGCGTAGACCATGCACGAGTCACGTGCACGAGTCACGTGCATTGTAAACCTCTTCATCTGAGCCCGAGGGCCCTAGGTCCAACATCAATCAACCCATTTCATTAATGAACAGCTCAATACAAGTTACGTGACAGTTATAAGCCCGGTCCGCCGACCCAAGAAGCTATTCAGCTAATACTTAATCATTTAAAGAGATTTTACCTTATTATTAGACTCTAACACCTTATTGTCCTCATCATCTTAGGACGCAGACTCTGACAGAAATCCTACCTTAATTATCACAGGACGAGATTCCACGAGATTCCACGAGATTCCACCTTAATCGTCATAGGACGATCCTGATGATAAGGACGATCCTAATAATAAGGACGATCCTAATAACGAGGACGATCCTAACAACAAATTCCATCTTAATTCCCATCTGCCTATTAGTTAAATAACTCCACTAAGGTTAAGGTCGTCTACTATAATCATCCTTAATAAGCCAGAAGACTAGAAGTAATAGATCTGGCAACTATAAGCCCTTATAAATAAACGAATTTAGGCCTACGTTAACCTAGATAATATAGCACCTTAATAAGATCTACTATAAGAACTAGCCTATCTAGAAGTTATAGATTTTAATAAGAATGTAACCTTATATATATAGCTCTCGACGAATTAATAGAGGGCGTATAAGAATAGTAGACGATACTATAACTAAGATATAAAGTACTTCCTAAAATAGGAAGAGCATTTATAATAAATATGCACCTAGATTACGTCTATAGTATTAATTTAGAAGAAGCTATTACTTAACCCTTCCTTAACAGTTAAAGAATGGCTATTTTAACTAAAGAAGAACACCGAACCTACCTTATTATTTATTAGAAAGAAGGTATAACACTAATATATAGAAGCTCTTAAGGGGTTTAAATAGTTATTAAAATTAAACTAATGGCTAGATTAATGGGAATACGTAATAGTACTAGAAGAGAAGTATAAAATCCCTTAAATATTAGAAGAAATTTGGCTTTAAGATTTAGTAGACATTATTTAACCTTTTAGCAACGCCTATTATATAAAGTATATTACCGAGTTAAATAACCCTTAGAAGTTAAGATTTTCTAAATACCGTAGAGTAGTAAAGGAGCTATAAGAAGTACTTATAAGACCCTTAAAGAAAGCTAATACTACTATAAGGGGGAGTACCTTTAATATAGACTTCGTAGAGTAAGCTATTAAGGATTACTCTAATACTACTAAAGGTTTATAAAGAGGAAGAGCCTTAGTATATAATAGACGCTTAAAGAGAGCCGGGATACTAGTAGATAAGGAGACGTCCTATAAGAAGCTAACGCTTAAGTGCTTAGCGTATAGAATATAAGGTCACTCCCTTAAGAACTATTAGTATTTATTTAAAGATAAGAAACCTATAGGAGTTATAATAAGAGATACTCGTATTAAAAGGGCACTAAAGAAGGTAGAAAAGAATAAGAATCTTACTAACTAAGTTATAAAGATTAAACTTAAAGAATAGGAAGATAAGGCTTAATAACAATAGGATAAAAGCTAGAAGATAGTTAAGATTAAGGGAAAAGCTAATACGATATTCTTAGAATTATATTATACCGGTTAACTCTATTTACTAAAGCTATTAACTATTCTTAACTTAGGAACTACTCTCTATATCTTTAATAACCTCTCTTATTTTTATAACTCTAGGAAAGCTTTAAAATATAAATACGTTATCGCTAGCAGCTTAGAAGTGCCTATACTAGGCTATAGTAATATTACCGTCTAAGTTATAAAACTAAATAAGAGTAAGGGAAACCTACGTCTTAAGGACGCTGCCTTTTATACAGACTTTAATATAAATCTAGTGTTATTCTATCTACTTTAAAAACGAGGGTACTACTAGGATAATAAAGAAGATAATAATTTTCTAGTTTAAAAGGATAATATAATCCTATATTAAATGGAAGAATGTTACAGATAATAGACTATTAAATACGTCTAATTAGGAAACTTAAAATTCGTATTTAATATTAGCCGTTTAACGCGCCGTTAACGGAAGTAGATATTATTAAGAGATATTTATCTAGATTTAAAAGGTAATATACGCCTATAGTATCTGCGTTTAGGTTATCTAGGACCTATAAGCCTTTATTATTTAGGTCTTAACGCCTTAGAAGTTAAGCTTTAAGGCCTAAAAACAATAGAATGTTAATATTATAGTCTCGCTAAAATTAAGCGTTAGGTTTTAAGAAGGTTCTTAAAATAGAAAATTAATAAACCCTATCTTAACCTCTATATTAACTAGACTAATCTTAAGAAAGCGTATACTGGATTTATATAAGTTATACTTATCTATAATATCTTCTTAGGAAAATCCTTTCCATATTTTATAATAACATATAGTAAGGAAAAGAAGATACTATAAGTACTTAAAGATTTTATCTAATGGATTTGTCTAAGGTATAACCTTAAAGTTAATACTATTAGATTAGATAATAAGCTAGGGAAAAAAAGAACCCTTAAATAGCTACGGACGCAAGGGATTATATTTAAGCCTTTAGCGCTATATACCTAAGTATAGAACAGTACCGCTAAACGCTTAGGGGGTGTAATTATTAAAAGAGCACGTGTAATAAGAATTGCTGTTAATTTACTATACGACTTATAGAACGAGATAGTTAACTATATAGTCTACCTTTAAGATTAAACGCTACGGGAAAGCTTTGGTTGGAAATCGCTATATAAGAGGTTCTATGCCTTCCTAGCTAATAGGAGATTAAGAAAGCCGTAACTGGCGCACCTAAAAGCCTACGGCTGTAGAGCGTACGCGATAACGTTGGACGCCTAGCTAAAGAAGAAAAGGCTAAGCAAGCTAGATCTATAAGCCCATATTAGCTACCTTATTGGCTATAACTCTACTAGTATTTATAGGATCTAGATTCTATATAAAGGTATTATTATCTTTATAAGGGACGTTATCTTTAATAAAAAGACGTTTTTTAATAGTAAGTAAACAGATATCTTAAAGGACCTATACGCTGAATTAGATATACTAATTAAGAAGATTTAACTCCCTAATACCCTAACTAAGAATGAGGTTCTTTTAGAAGATAATAAAGAAATATTTAAACCGTTAATTTAAGAGGAAGATAACGATATTAAAGACGAACTAGTTTAAACCTTTAATAAGTTAGCAGATCTCGACCTAGTAAAAGCTCTTAAAGATGCGTATTATACGCCACCTTTAATAAAAGAAGATAAAGAATCTCTATGCGCCTTTTACGTTAAGTACCCTATAAGGTTAGATATACTAAATTAGGACATTATCTAATAAAAAGGAGACGGGTTTAATACTTAGGGGGTGTTTAATAACTCGGTTAAAGACTTATTTAAAAAAGCCTGCGATAATAGGTTTAAAGACTTTATTACTAAAAGGATTACTTTAGCCTATTATAGCGCCTTCTTAATAGGACGGAAGTTTAACCTTAATAGTTAACTTAATAATAGCAAGCTAAAATTAGGTAAAATACGCGATGTTAGATTATATAGGAAGAACTTACCTCTGCTACCTTAGTTAATCCGCAACCTTAATACGTATCCTCTTTAAGATTAGTTCTAAGAAGCTTAATAAGCCTACCTCCAATCTTATTATTAAATAAAGTTGTTTTAAGAAATAGATAAGAAGTACGCAAAGGGATAATAGGTCCTTAGCTTAATATAGGTGTTCGTTTATAAGATAAATAAGTATAGGTTTCTCTAGAAATATAAGACACGCTTAATAGGCCCTAGGAGACCTACCTACGAGAGCTACTATATTAGCTAGTACGACCTTCCGAACCCTTATAGCGATTACTATAAAATTTAACCTAAAGACGATATAGATAGATATAGTTAATGCGTTTATCCATTACGATCTTAACGAGGTTATCTATATAAAGTTACTGCTAGGGTTTAATAAAAGAAAAATAGACAAAGTACTGCGCTTAAGAAAAGCCCTATACGGACTATAACGATTACTACTATTATAGTAGAAGAACCTTATAAGCTTATTAAACGAATTAGGTTTTAAAGAGATACCTTAAGAGCCGTGTATTATACTAAAAGGTAAAATAGTTATCTTTTTTTATGTTAACGATATTGTCTTCTACTACTAAAAGATAGATAAGAAGAAAGCTTAAGAAATAATTAAGAAGCTAAGCAAGGAATATTAAATAAGTACCCTTAATAAGCTAAAATGGTTTCTAGAAATCTATATACTACGTAATTATAGCTAAAGGCTCCTATAGCTATCCTAAGAAGCCTATATTAAGAAGATAGCTAACTAGTATAAGATAGATCTTAAAAGGCGTCTTTTAGACACTCCTATAGNAGAATNNGAACTCCTNCCTACTAATTACNNTATAATCCGTCTAATGCGTNNNTCCCCTAATATAGACCTATTAGTCCATCCTATATCCCTACTAGCCTCTACAATACTATATTAGAGAAAATTGGGTTTAGTACTCTATATAGCCACTATAACACGTCTAGATATTACCTTTACAGTATTACAGCTAATAAGGTTTAATTAGAACCTAAGCTAAGAGTATTATTAAGCGGTAGATAAAGTTATCTAGTACCTATATAGCACGAGAAGCAGAGTAATCTACTATAGAGGAGATAAGAAAGGAATAAATAGTAGAGGGAGAGATAAAGGAATACGCGATAAAGGACGAGATAATGGAAGAGACGGTAGAAGTAAAGCGCAATTATTTATTTATACTAGCGATATATTATTTACGGACAACTCTATTAATAGAAAGAGCTTATAAGGATATATTATAAAGCTATTTAGAGGATTAATTATATAGAGAGCAAATAAGCAGGGTATAGTTATAACGTCAAGTATAGAAGCCAAGTTATTAGCCCTATTATAGATAGCAAAGGAAGCTATTTTTATTAGTAGGCTATTTAAAGCAATAATGTTAAGGCTAAACAAGCCCTTAATTATTAAATATAATAATACCTAGATGCTCTAACTAATTATAAAAAATATAGTAAAGCTAATTATAAAGCTCTAATACGTTAATATCTATTAATACTAGCTATGTTAGGAATATGTAATAAAATAAGTATAATTTTAATAGACAGTAATAAAGGAGATAATCGCTAATAGACTTATAAAGGCCCTACCCAAGTAGAGGTTTTAAAGCTTCGTTAATATAATTAGAATAGTGGATATTAAAAAGTAGCTAAATAAGGAGAAGTAACTAGAGGACCTAAGGGATAGTATCAGAGCAAGACGGAAGGATTTAGATAAGATTAGAGTTTAATTAACGTATTAATAAGCACGAGAAGGGTTACTAAGGCGCTAGCCATAAGCGAGCTAATAGCGATTTTCTATCCCGGGGATGGAAAATCCTGATTGGTTGGCAGAAGTTGGCAGAATGTGGCAGGAAAGTGGTTAGCTTTGACCTCAAAGAGCTCGAAGCTAAGGGGGTGTGTCAGATAATCTGTATTCTCTAGAGGCGTAGACCGTGCACGAGTCACGTGCACGAGTCACGTGCATTGTAAACCTCTTTATCTGAGCCCGAGGGCCCTAGGTCCAACATCAATCAACCTGAAGACAAGATCATCAATTAATCAACCCATTTCATTAATGAACAGCTCAATACGAGTTACGTGACAGTTTCACCGAGACATTCCTACTGTAACTGGGCTAGTCCCCTTACAGTTAGGATCGTCCTTTGACGATTAAGGTGGAATCTCATAGAATCTCGTGTTAGAATCGTCCTGTAACCATCAAGGTAGGATTTCTATTAGAGTCTACGTCCTTGACGATAAGGTGTCAGAGTCTAATAATAAGGTAGAATTTCTTCAAATAATTGAGTAATAGCTGAATAGCTTCTTAAGTCGGCGGACCGGGCTTATAACTGTTAGATAACTCAAATAGAGCTATTCGTTGATGAAATGGGTTGATTGATTGATGATCTTAATTGTTGAGTTCGTTGATTGACCTGGGGCCCCTGGGGAGATTTACAATGCACGTGCACCGTGCACGTGACTCGTGCACGTGACCCACGCTTTAGAGAATATAGATTATCTAACAATAATACCTCTAAGACTAGGTGGAGTATAAATTAGTATAAGGAAAGGTCGAAGTTCTAATAAAAAGAGATCTTTTAGCTATACTAAGCTATTACCTAGCAAGCGCATGTGTTTAGGCTCTTTAAAGCACCCTATTAAGCAGAATTAAGTCTATTAGCGCGTTATTACTTATAATTATAGCAAGCCTCTTTATAAGGCAAGGTCCTGGGTTTTATTACTTACTATATTAAAGGGTGGTATTATAGGGTATAAGTCTTTATATATAAAAGCCGGTATCCTCTAATATAATATTTTAATAGGCAACGTCTTAATGAATAAGGAAGAGGATAATCCTTTTTAGCCGTTATTCTTAATTAATCTTAATCTCGCAATTAAAAAGTAGTGGGAAGGAGCTTTAGAAGTATAAAGTAAGACTAATATAAGAGCGTTTATAGCTATAGAAGTGCTTTTAGGCGAGAAATACTTAGCCTAGTATAATTTCGAATTATTTTTTTAGGTGCTATTTTAGATTTGCGTACACTATAACAGGCTAAGTAAAGGTATTAGTCTAACTAAGTTTAAGTACTAAAACTATAAAAATACTACAAAGCTAGCCGACCTAAAAAAGGGAAGGGTGACTAATAAAGGGGATTTTCTTAAGACTGTAGAAGATAACTTTTTGCTATACTATTAGCTACTAATCCCTTAGGTTAACAAATTGCGGAGAGTAGTATTTCTAGGTGGTAGGAGGCAAAAAGGAACAAATAAAAACTTTCCTTCCTAGATAAAGGAGGTGCTTTAAGAAGTAAGAAAGGATCTAAAGGTATTAGCGGAGTAGATAGCTTTATAGCGAGTCTTATATTCTAATATTTAATTAAATTGGATTATACCGCGTAGTTTCTCTAGCAACTCGCCCCGTTAATTAACCTATTATTACACGACCCTTAATTCTATTCCTACTTAAACTTCTATTAATATCCCCTTAAGCGCACTAAAGACTTTCTATTAGCTAGCTAGTAAGGGGAAATAAAGTAGGACTGGTATATTATAATGCCCTACAACCGTACTATCTTCCATTCCTTTAACAAACTTAAAGAGTACCTATTTAATGGGTTTATAGGCATTATCGTAATATAACTAGTAGTCTTAGTCACCAATTAGATTAAAATTTTTAGCAGTTAAGCTTTTCTTAATACTAGGTAGGCCCTATTAATAGTTAAATCTATTTATTTTAATATATCTACCTTAAGTCGATCTATACGCCATTTATATCTCTTCCCATTAAAATCCACTATAGGATATTCTCCTTCCTTAGCGATTATGCGGATATTTTCTACCTCTTATTAGTAGATCTTTATTTCTAGCGCATTGGTTAGTAAAAACTTAAACAAAAAATCCTATTTAGCCTTTGTTTACTAGCAGATAATATTACGGCACTAATGTGCGTAACCTAGATAGGGCCTAGTTAGGGGGGCTCGCTTACGTCTTAGCTCCATATATATAGACGTGTCCTTTCCACGACCTTCTTCTGCTCCTTATCTTAATATCCTTATTAGTAGACAATCTAATTATATAGGCTTGCATACGTTCTTTACGGCGCTTATACCTCGATTAACTACGTCGCTATAATATTATATTAAGATCCCTTAACCAATTACAGGCTATTATATCCTAGGTTAAAGAAGCCCTATAGCCTAAGGTAGTTAATAGGTAACGGAGCCCTATATACTAGCAGGTAAAGGAAGAAAGGAGAGCCTAACTCCTATAATAAAGAAGGTAGGAGATGTATACTCTAAGATAAAGCAGGAATTATTATTATTAAAGTCCTATAGTGGCTAGGTATGAATCCCTACACTATATAGGTACCCCTTATACTTATTATTACCGTAGTCCTATAGTGGCCGGGTATAAGATCCCTACACTTATAGGCACCCTCCCTTATATTCTCTTTTTTTTTTCTCTCTTTATTAAACGGCCGCCTATGCTATAGGGAAGCACGTGCTGAGATAGTAACCTCTTTTTAACTATACGATCTTAACTAACTGATTAAGTAACGCGTATATCTATTAACTAAACCTGTATGCCTACCTACCTGCCTACTAATTAATCGATTAAATAACAACCGACCGTACGTCTCCTTCGGACGCTTACACCGTATTACTACCTAAATAGTCCTTTTTAATAGATACTAAGCCACGTATACTGCGAGAAACGAAATTAGTTAATACTAAGACTAGTACTATACACTAGCTATAAAGAACAACCCTAATTAATACTAAGTTGTATAAGCTTTAAGGAACGAAATTACTAGAACTATTAACGCTAGTATTACTCTGCTATTAACTACCGATTGTGCCAATATATATACAATATATATACTAGACAATAGTAGTGCCGCTATACCTACTATAACCTAACTATAACTGTGCCGATACGCCTATAGTCTATTAACCGTATAATTGTGCTATTACGCCTGCGATCTATAACTTCTGCTTATATTATACTGCTACAATAAACGGCTATACTGCCCTGCCATAGTTAATGAGATAATAATTATGCCTCTACGCCTATAATTACTCAACCAATTAATAGCCTAAGCTCTATATTCGACCTACTATTATAAGATAACCGATAAACGAACTCTGCGCTTAACTACTATTGTTACCGCTGCTAGTACCGTACTACTACCCGAACACAGCTGCTCCTACCTATAGCTAAACCTTAATTTAACCACTACTGCTCTTGCCTATAGTACCACAATTAACTTCTACTGCTACGCCCTTAGCACTATAATTAACCCTCGCTACTTTGCTTATAGCATTTTAACTAACCCTCGCTGCTCTGCCTGTAGCATCTTATTAACTACTACTGCTCTACCTATAGTAAAATAACGACAACTGTATAAGGGATTAAGCACCTAAGGATAAAGCTTAAGGGCAAGCTTTTTTAAAGGGGGGGGTAATGTTACGGCACTAATATGCGTAACCTAGATAGGGCCTAGTTAGGGGGGCTCGCTTACGTCTTAGCTCTATATATATAGACGTGTCCTTTCTACGACCTTCTTCTGCTCTTTATTTTAATATCCTTATTAGTAGACAATCTAATTGTATAGGCTTGCATACGTTCTTTACGGCGCTCGTGCCTTAATTAACTGCGTCGCTATAATAGATAAAACCTTAATCTACGTTGGCTTTTATACCTCTACTAAGCCCCTAGATAACCCTATAGGTCTCCTTACTACTAATAAAATAGAAGAACTCTAGGCCGGTCTAGACTCGGACAATAATTACGAGGATGGCGGTATATAGGTATTATACGCGTCCGACGGACCTGTAAATCTCTATAAACTTGCATAAGTACGCTATAACGACATCACTAAAGCACTATGGCCTACGTTATTCTAGCTAAATATTTGCTTCTATTTTAGGATATCTGGCTAAAAGGACATAATATGTCTATTTAGGATAGTAGAAAAAAATTTAAAAGCTTTCCTAGAACTAGAACGCTTACAAGTACTTATATTAGCCTCTCTAAAGCTAAAATAGTTTTTTCTACCTAGTAAGGAGTGGGTATTAAGGGATCTTATAATAAGGGAGTTTGTTAGAGCTAATACTATAGCTTTTAAACCGGATCTTGTAAAAGGCCCGCTAATTAAGGGGTTAGGGTTTAGCGAAGTTGTCCTATTAAGGATTTGTTGGAGTAGTAATCTAGATAAAAGCGTACTGCGTAAACTACTGCTTTATAGGGGTGCGTAGGCGGGACATTAACTAAATATTATAACTACTAAGAAATTGCAAATAGAGAAGGGAGAAGAAGGGACTAATAAATAAGAGGATATTAATAAGAAGGTTACGGAAGAGGTAGAAACTATTTAGGAATCTAAGTTTAGGGAGGAATAGGTTAGCAAAATGCTTAACAGCTAAAGGTGCTAGTAGAGAAGATAGAATAATATTTTATTGTCCTCTATATAAGTAAAGATTTGGGCGGCTAAGGCTAGGTAGTAGCCTTAGTTAAAACGTATATAAAATAGCGTAGGGCGAATTACCGGGGCTAAATAAACCTAGGAAAGCGGATAACCTAATCTTCCGCTAGATTATTAAGTCCCTATACCCTACTATCCTATATAGGCTTTATATTTCCACAAAACACGTAATTTACTTCCTAGCCTATTAGAAGCAGCCTTATACCGCCTAAATAGAGGCTATAGAAGAATTAATCCCCTACTTTAACTAATCCCCTACTTAAATAAATCCCCTATAGGAGCCAATGCCTACGTATTTCGCCGCTTTATAGGAACTAGTCCCCTACTTTAAAAAATCCCCTATAGGATTAAGTCCCCTACTCTAACAAATCCCTTTCTTTAACGAATCCCCTATAGGTACTAATACCTATATATTCCGCCGCCTTATAGGAACCAATCCCCTACGGCTTATATTTCTATACGGCATTACTCCCCTATAGGAGCTATTAGCTATATCTATTACTCCCTTACGGGAACCAATCCCCTATAGCTCCCGTTCTTATATTCTAAACTAAAATTATTATTTAGTATATAGTAACCATATTTTCTACTACCCTATAAAAACTATACTCTATAGCTCCTACTCCTATATAGCTTTTACTCCCCTATAGGAACTAATAGCGATTTTTTTTACTCTCTTACGGAAACTAATCTTTTATAGCTTTTAGTTCTCTATAAGAACTAATACCTATATCCTCCGTTACCTTATAGCTTTTAGTTCCCTATAGAAACTAATACCTACCTCTCTTACTCCCCTACGGGAGCTAATGCCCTATAACCCCTGTTCTCTAATTCCTAAATCTATAAGCGGTTTGCCTATATTATAGCCTACTATATAAGCCTTGTTGTTATAGGAGTAAGTAAGTATGTAGGCTTATACCCTATATAGGAATAAAAGTTATTTACACACTAGTTACCTGCAATCGCGGTTTTAGAAAGATAGTAGGCACTTTAGGCTATTTAGTTATATTTATTAGAATACGGGCCTATAACTAGAAATTTAATTTATAACTATCTAACTATATTTATATTCAAAATCACAGCCGCCTAGAAGTCTTAAAAAGTGGAAAATACTTAGTAGTAAACGCTTAGGTTACTAGCTTAACCTAGACTACTAAGGTTATAGTTAAACTTATTACCTAGTTACAGAACTGTGTCTAGATACTAAATAGACAACGGTTTTTTTTCCTTATATGCTAAGGTAAGGGCTGCTCCTATAGCATTTTTAATCTATAAAATGTAAATAATTTAGCATAAAACTTCTCTACTAGGGCTTATATATGCCTACCTATTAGCCATTAAGCTCCCGTTCCGCTAATTTGTTAAAATCATTAAAACTAAATCTTGTCCTATTAGTTGTATTTGCCTTCCCTAGGAAACTAGCCTAAAGCCCTATCTCGTATCAATGCCTAAGGGAAGGTATCTTATAGCTATATATATTCTACTTTATATTATATTATTAAAGTCTTTAATATAATTAGTAGTAAGGATTATAATTCCTTTATAGTATTTAAGTTTCCGTAGAAAATTTATAATTAGGTTATTACCCATATAATTTAATAACCGTTGCTTTATAAATACGTCAGCTTTATTTAATAAAAGTATAGCATCCTAATAGTTGGCCTGCCGGAAAGTACGAGAAAGCTTAATTTTAACCTACTTTAGTTTAGTAGCTAGGTCTCCACTAGATAACTAAAAGAGTTAGGCAAATAGTAGTAGTTTAAATAATTAGGGCGTACTGTGTAAAGCGGCCTTTATAGCTCTTCTAAAAGCTCTTTAGCGGTCAAGGTCTTACTAACTTTAGTAGGACCACTAATGCTCTGCGTTAGTTTTCTTTAAGGATAAAGCAGAACGGAGCTTGTACTATAGTAGTATAATTAAGCCACGTCCTTTGCCTAGTATAAAATTATTAAACTAAGCCTTCTTTACGTAAGAAGCTGCAAGAGCCTAAATAAGCCCCTTTTAGTCCTTTAGAATGGCAAGGTTCTAAAAGAAGAGAGGGTTCCACTTAATATCGCTAATATTGTTAACAGTAAACTCTACTACAGGATATTAAATTAGCTTTGCAGTCTTCTTAGCTTATAAATTTAAGAACTTATACTAAAACTTACTATTAAGACTAAACCCTAATATAGTTAGACTGTAAATAAGTAAGTTATTATTTTTTAACTCTGTAGGCTCCTTACTATTACTCTTAACTTTATTAAGTTTCTCCTCCGCTAGGTTATTAAATAGTTTAGTAAAATTAAATATATATATATATTGCTATTTGTATACTTTTACAGTTTATTAACGCTAGGTTTAGTGTAGTTCGGATTATACTCTTAAAAAAGTACTAGGTTAACTATAATCCGACTATTAATAGATAACTTAGTCGGCTTTCCTTTCTTTATATAAAAGGCTTTGTCTTTATACTGTTAGTAGTGCGTCTCTATTAATAAAATATATTTACAACCTCTGTTAGCAAGGTCTCGCTTCTCTTCCTTTACGTTAGGGTGGTATTTAAGGGGAAATCATCTAAGGCTGTGTATTGGCTTTGACCCCTAGAACGTCTAAATACCAACTATGGTTAAAGCCTTACTAAATGTTTTGCCATCGAAATTTAAATACCAGCCTTTAACGCGGAAGTATTTATCTCCTTTATTATTCTTTTTTACTTCGCCTAAGTTAAATCTTATATATCTGCGCTTATTGGTGCTATAGCATTTCCTATACACCAATTTATTCGGCTTAAAGAGAGTCTAAAGTAGATTAAATATAATTTCTCCGCTATCTTATAGCGATGCGAGGCGCTATTTTGTTAAGGTATATATATCCCTAATATAGTTTACTAAGAGGTTAAGGTAAGTACTGTTCTTTAGGGCTCCCTTATAAACTTCCAGCTTAGGGAGGAAGTGGTATAATAGACTCCGCTTAACCTGGTCTTAAATTAGCAGTTAATTTAGGGTATTAAAAAGTCCAATAAATTAGTTTTATACCGTAGGTTTATCTTCCTTAAGAAAAGTTTCCTTTATACCTTATAGAATGGATCTAAGTATATCCCGTAGGCCTTTAGACTTAACGTTAATAAAGTATATTATACGTTTAGTCTTTTTATTTATTATTTCGCCGTTAATAATATAAATCCGGTAGCTACCTTCGCGCTTACTAATATATATATAAATAATAAATATATATTTGTTATATGCATCTACCTTAGAAGGTACTATAGAGGATTTAACTATCTTATACTTTAAGGTTATATTATCCCAGCTATATACAGCAAATTAGCTAAGGTTATACTTTTAGTTTTGCTAGGGATATACATTTTATTAACTGTCTTATACTCCACCTTTAAAGCCCAGGTTCTCGCTTCTTTAGATTAAAAACTATTTACAACTTAAGGCTTAGTAGCCTTAAAAGTGTCTATAGCGCTAGGTGCTTCTTTTACTGCGTTTAGTACGTCCTTAAGCAGCTCTCTAAGGTAAAGAATAGTAACTAGGTCCAAGGGCGGTATAACTGGGCCAGAAAAAGGCGTTTACGGACTTCTACGGCTAGGGGGGGTGCCTAGAGACACCTTATATAGCTTTATAACCTTAAACTGGTTTAACATTATTACTTTATAAAGCTTTAGTAATAAAATAGTAATCTAAAGTATAAGGTTTAAAGTAAGGATCTAAACGGATATTAATATTATTTTTAAATAAGATCCGCCCTCTTTTATACCTATTAATACGGTATAAGCTATACTACGGGTGTTTCTATACCCCTCTTTTAATAATAGGCTACCTTCCCTAATTAATCCTAGTAGGCTTTATATTATGGACGCTTTAAGTACAATATTACGACTACTTAGAGAAGAGTTAGAAGAAGCTAGTTAGTTAATACGGGCACGGTCTAGAATGGATCTGGTAGAACTATGTAACGAGAAATAGTAACTAAGGTTATATAACGAGCTCTATAAGCTCTATAAGATCTATAAAAAACGTCTTACGTACCTTACGTACCTTATGTACCTTACGTACCTTATATATAAGAAGGATTTTATAGGAGTACGGTTGTGTATTTAAAGGACTATAGTCTCTACTTAGATAGTTCCTTCCTTATAGTGATTCTCAGAATATAATTACAGTTAATCTATTAGGTAACCACTCCACTAGTTATTATTACGTTATTAACTTTTCTACATTAC
This sequence comes from Cenococcum geophilum 1.58, assembly GCF_001692895.1. Lineage (NCBI taxonomy): Eukaryota > Fungi > Ascomycota > Dothideomycetes > Gloniales > Gloniaceae > Cenococcum > Cenococcum geophilum. The sequence continues at coordinate 3,000,399 of NW_027137561.1, forward strand.
CTATATACCTAGCCCATTAACAAGTTTACCGTAGTTCTTACTATAAGGCTTCGTTATACAATTACTACCTAGTTACGGTATTCGAAGTTAAATAATATACCACTAAAAGCAGCTATAACGACGCTATTAACGGTAGCAACGACCTTAGGGTTAGGTAACGACACTAGTATAGTAGATACTAACTTGTAACTAGTTACAGTCGGATAGTTATAGGTAATAGTTAATTAGTTAATAGATAATAATACGGCACTTAAAAATAGGGTTAATAGAATAGAAGCAGCTAAGGTTAAGTTACCTTTAATTAAACGATTCTTAGGAGAGAGATCGAAGCTTAAAGGATTTTTTATATAAATGCACTTTAAAGTCACATAGGAAGGAGTAAAGTTGGCAATATTTATGGATTAAGTAGCGTACGCAGGATTATTCCTAACGGGAAGGGCACTTAAATAGTTTAAACCCTACCTTACGGAAATACAAGATAATGGTAAAATAACCACTAATTAGGAGGTATAATATATATTTATAAGCTAGACTAGATTCGTGGAATAATTAATATAAATATTTAGGGATCTAGAAGTAATGACTATAGTAAAAAGAAAGCTTTAGGACCTAATATAGTAAACCTTAGCAATTAAGTATATAACGTAGTTTTAGACGTTAGCTATATAGGTTAAATAGAATAATAGGGCGCTTATGGTATAGTATAAATAGGGACTTAAGGTAAAAGTCTAGGATATAATTATTCTAATAGAAGATGTGGATACCCTTAGGGAATTAATAGATTAAGTAATTAAGATTAATAATAGGATCTTCTAAAGGGAATAGGCTAAGAGAAGCTAGGATAGAGTTTTATAGTTATATAAGATATAGAGTACGTAACAACCAAAGCTAAATTAGAAATTATGGTATGGCGTAAAGCTAATAGACCTAAGCGGTACTAAAGAAAACTATAAAAAATGGAGAAGACAACTATAGAAACCTAGAAGTTAAGGATTAAGTAATTATAGGACTAAGGAGTATAGGCCAAACTAAGGATTTTAATAGCAGAAGACATTTAAGCGGACTCTATAGTAAAAGTAATGGTTTAAAAATAGAGCTTATATAAATTGCGGGAAATAGGGTTATTTCGCTAAAGACTATAAAAGTAGTTAGAGTTACTATGTAGTAAAGGGAACTAGACTAATAGTATATAACACACACGTATAGAGGGATAATAGTATACTACGAGGAACAAAAGAGTGTTTAATTAGAAGTTTTACGTTTTGTTATAATAACGTATACTAAATTTATAAAGATGCTAAGTATAATATAAGCTATTAGCTATAAGAGCCAAAGTTAAAAGGACTTAAAGAAACTAGAGAGTTAGATAAAGAATAAAATTAACTCTATAAGCTAGATTAAGATATTATAGTAATATATAGATAAAGATTAGTAATAATAATAATGGAGTTAAAGTATTTATTAATTAATAGTAATAAGGAAGAAAAGGGAATTAACTAGGAGTATCTAAACCTTAATAATTTAATAGAAGTAGAGACCGAAACCGCTATAGAGTAAGGTTTAATAATAGGTATTATAACACTATTAGATACGATATCCATTGCTTTATAAGATGGGAGGAGTAATATCTAAATATAATTAAGTAAGTAGACGACTACTAGTGCTAGCTTACTATTTAATAAAGGTAAAAAGCTAAAGGCTTAAGATTCTTAAGACAAGATAAGAGATAACTAAGATTCTTAAGATAAGATAAGGTATACTTAGGGACCTATAATGGACGATAACTAATAGAGCAGAGTAATGGCTTAGTTTAGCGATATATAAATATGCTTAGGACGAAGTTTCCTAAAGGTATAAGATTCTTAAAGTAAAATAAGTAAGATTTAAGACTCTTAAGATAAAATAAAAACACTAGTAAAGCCTAGTTGGACTAAGGCTGGAGTATAGCTTAAGAAAGAAGTAAGCTTAGGATTAAAGAATCTAAGGGACTAAGAATTTGGAGTATAAATAAGGACACCCATAAATAAAAGGCAAGAGGCTTTGCTATAGATTAGAAAATCTATAGTATAAATAATAGTTAGACTAGGAGACAGATATATAGATCTAAAAAACTTACTAGGGGAATATAGTGTTTAGCCTAAAGATTAAAAAGTTAATATTATAATTAAGAAGTAAGAAAACTTTAAGGATCTAATTATAAGATATAAATAACAAGAAACTATAGACGAGTTTAGAGTAAGAATCCTTATATAGTAAGAAAAGAAACTAGATATAAGATTTAGTACACTAGGCCGTATATAAGATAGAGTACTAGTATAAAGAATTACTAATAGGCTAAAAGTAGGCATACTAAGAGCTAAGTGGCTTACCAAATTAGAAAATAAAGAGGATTTAGGGATTTTAACTAGGTTTAAGGAACGGTATATAAAAGGCTGTTATAATATAGTAATAAGAAGATACTTCCTTATGGATAGGCCGTATATACTCTAATAGCTGTACTGAAAATGGTATAGGTAAAGGCATAATAATAAGTGGGAAGACTTCTATATATAGTTAGACAAGAGAGTTATCTAGGACTACCTAATTATAGAAAAAGCAATAAATTATATTAAGGGAGCCTTAATTATAACATTAAAAGATTTAGAGGAATAATTAGAGGACTAAAGAAGTGAAAAATGTATTTTAGTACCTGTAAACGAGGACGTAACGTTTAGATTAATATAATAAAGGTTTAAACTTAAGGATAAAAATAAGTTAAGAGTTAACCTAAAATACCTAGCGTATTATACATTAGTTTAGATTGTATATATAGATAATATGTATAAAATATATAGAAATCCAAAAGAGAAAAACCGGAAATACCCTATAAGGATATATTGGGCGCTAGATAAGCAATAGTATAGGAATACTAAATATATACACGGCTAGTATTTAGTAAAAGTTTAGGAGTTAGGAGACTTAATATTTTAACTAGAAAGATTCCTTATAGAAGAATGCTTAGATAGATAATAGTAGTGGGAATACCTAAAAAATACGTGTTTATAGTATATTAAGGATAAAAAGCGAACTAGGTATTAGCTAAAGAGTAAGCTAAGTGCAATAGAATCTAGCAGCTAATAGTTAGGAAAAGTAGAGGCCTATAAAACTAAAGGGAGCTAGTAGTAGAGCCTTAGACCCTTAAAGGAATTTAAGGATAATACCTAAATTTACGAGTTAAATAGTAAGATTAATAGTTTAAAGTATTAATAGATAGTGGAGTAATAAGGAACTATATCTCACTAGTAGCAGTTAAAAGGATAGGGCTATCATATAGATAAAAGAAGCACCTTTATCCGCCAGTTATAATTTTAGGAGATTTAATAGCCTATAGAGGAGGTATTATTAACCTTAAAATAGGACCTATTTAGATAACCACTAAAGGGAGATAAATTAAAATGTCTTTTAATATATTACTATTAGGGAATAATAAGGCAGTATTAGGAATGCCTTAGTTATAGGAATACAATCTAAAGATTAATTAGGTTATAAGTTAGGTTAATATTAGAGATACTTAATGCCGTAAGACGCGATAATAAGCTAAAATGGTATAGTACTAAGTAGGGGCGACCTATAAAGAAACGGATAAAGGACTAAGTTATATACTAAAGAGATACTATAAGTACGGTAAAAAACTATAGTTGCTAGAAAGTAAAAAGCTATTAAAGTATATAGTATAGAACTATAAAATAGAATTAGAACTAGGAATAAGTCTAAGGTTCTTTTCAATCTATAAGCTTACTAAAGAAGAAGGGAGAGTATTAAAAGAGTTTATCTAGGAAAACTTACGAAAGGGATATATTAGACTATTATAGTTATTAGCAGGTTATCTAGTACTATTTATACTAAAGAAAAATAGGAAACTTAGGCTATATATTAACTATAGATAGTTAAATAGCATTACTAGAAAGGATAGGTATTTTTTACCCTTAATTAGTAAGATCTAGAATAGGATTAGTAATACGTAAATCTTTATAAAAATAGATTTAAAATAGGCGTACTATTAGATCTAAATTAAGGAAGGCAACAAATAAAAGGCAGCCTTTAGGTTAAAGGAAGGACTATATAAACTATTAGTAATGTAGTTTAGACCTATAAATATACTAGTAACGTTCTAGAAATATATTAATAATATATTAAGAGAATACTTAGATAAATTTGTTATAGTATACCTTAATAATATTATTATCTACTTAATAAGTAAGGAAGAGCACGGAGAATATATTAAATAGGTCTTAAAGAGACTATAGGAAGAGCAGATGCTAGTAGCAATTAAAAAATATAAGTTCTTTACTAAGAAGACAGATTTTATTAGATTTATTATTAAATTAAGCTAACTTAGTATAGATCTAAAAAAGATTAAGGCTATAGTAAATTAGTAAGAACTAGAGAACGTTATATAGTTAAGGTTGTTTCTAGGGTTTTGCAATTACTATAGAAGGTTTATAGCTTAATAGTTAAAGAATATTAAGCCATTTATAAGGTTAATAAAGAAAGAAAAACCTTAGGTATAGGGAAAGGAGTAAAAAAAAACTATTTAAGGAGGTTAAGGAGTTGTTTACTTAAAACCTAATCCTTAAAATCTACTAATTAAAGCTAGAGACAGTAGTTAAAACAGATATATTAAACTTTATATTAGAAGCGTGCTTCCTATAGAAATATAAAGATAGATAGCACCTAGTAGTATACTATAGTTAAAAGATAATACTACTAGAATTAAACTATAATATCTATAACAAGGAGTTATTAGGTATAGTTATAGTACTTTAAAAATAGAGAGTATTTTTATAAGGTATAAAAAAGCTATTTATAGTTAAGACGGATTATAAAAACCTAATAGGGTTTCTAATAATAAAAGAACTTAATTAGAGATAAGTTAGATAGGTAGAGATACTTACGGAATACTATTTTAAGATTTAGTATACTAAGGGTATAAATAACGCACGAGCAGATGCTCTAAGTAGAAAAGCTAAACTATAGAATAATAAAAAGCCATTAGGGGCTTTACTACAAAAAGATATAGACGGATTAATTAGATATAATTATCTAAAGATTACAGCAATAAGAGAAATTAGTTAGACCTATAAATTACTAAAAAGTAATTAGTTATAAAAGATCTAAGATATATAGGTAGAGGATTTAGACTTAAAGTAGTATAAAAACTAAGAAGTAATGTACGTGCTAAGAAACATTATAAGAGAGTTTATTAAGTTATTTTATAAGGGACTAACTTAAGGACATAATAGAGCTATAGTCTTAGTATTAAGACTTTAAAAGGAGTATATTATTAATAGAATTTAGGGACTAGCAAGATAAGTTATAAAGAAATATCTGGATTATTAAAGAAATAAACTAGCAAGATATAAGCTATATAGAGAGCTACAACCTATTAAAATACTAGAGAGACTGTAGGAGGTTATATTATAGAACTTTATTATAAAGTTGCTAAAATTAAGAGATCCTATTACTGGGTAAGATTATAATATAATCTTAGTAATAATGGATAAGCTAATAAAGTAGGGATACTTTATAGCATGTATAGAAGAAATCTCAGTAGAAGATATTACTAGAATCTATATTAAAGAAGTATTTGTAAAATACGGAGTATTAAGTAAAATTATATTAGATAGGGATCTAAGATTTATAGCAGCATTTTAGGAGATATTCTTAGCGGAATAAGGAGTTTAAGTAGTAACTTTTACCGCATATTATCTATAGACAGATAGTTAAATAAAAAGATTAAATTAAACGCTAGAGCAGTATCTAAAATACTATATTAATTATGCATAGAATAATTAGGTATTATTGTTACCAGTTATACAGTTTATATATAATATAATACCCTAAGAAGGAATAGGAATATTACTATTTAAGGCGAATTATAGATATAAGCTAAGAATATTATTATTGCTATAATAAGTAAAGAAAACAAGTAGTATAGCTAAGCAAAGAATAGAGATACTAATAAATCTTTATATAAACCTTATAGAAATAGCTAAGGTGGTATAGTAGAGAATGAAAAAGTACTACAACGCTAAGAGATCTGAGGGACTAGATCTTAAGGGGAGGGATAAAGTATAGCTACTATACAAATTTTTTAAGAGTTAACGACTAAGTAAGAAGTTAAACTATGTTAGACTAGGACCTTTTAAAATTAAGAAGAGGATTTTACTAGTTATATTTAAGTTAAACCTACTAGCCAAAATAAAGATCTACCCTATATAGTATATCGCGATACTAGAGCTAGTATATAGGAATGTTAAGCTACTGGTTTACAAAGTAGATATATATAGAGGATAAGAGGAAGATAAATAGTAAGTTTTAAAGATCGTTAGTTATAAGGATATAGACGATAAAATATAGTATAAAGTAAAGTAGATAAGCTATAATAAGACTACCTAGGAGCCACTAAAGAATTTAAAGAACACTATAGGAAAGGTATAGGAGTATTGGAAAAGAAAAGGTTAGGTAGTATTAATAAAGAATAAACCACCTAAGGGGGACCTAGGAAGAACGATTGCCGAACTACTTAAAGTTGTTTTTTTTCTCTATTAGAGGAGAATCCGTTTTTTTATTACTAAGTTCCTATAAACCTTATTTTATAAGTTTCTACTCCTTAAAACAAACCTTCTTATAAACTTTCTTAAGACGAAGGAGATGAGCATAAGCGTTTTAACAAGCCTTAAGGGTATAACGCTCCTTATCGCGGATATAAGCTAGACAAAGCTTATTATTATACTAAAGTTAGTAAATCTTGGCCAGCGCCTCTAACAGTTTATTATTAAGCTTTATAGCAGTAGATTAAATATAAAACCCTAAAATAAATTACTTAGGGAACTTAGAAACTATTAAGAGCAATAAAACGCGTATACTTAGTATTAGAAACGGAATAGACACTATAGGAAGACCGCATATTCGCTTACGTATATTTAGCATAAAAGGACGGTTATTAGTTAATGGGTAACGTAATCGTAATATAAACTACCTCCTCTTTTGCGTAATAAGAATAGGAAGGCATAATCTCACCTAGTAATAGTATAACGGCTGCGGTACGAGACCGACGCTTAGCTAAGGTAGAAGAAGGGGCCTTAGGCATAATAAGTAACGATATTAACTAAATTAATTAGACGGATATTATACCTCTAGTAAATAACCTAGAGATATTAGGTATCTTTAAGGACGAAGATAAAGAGGAGGGAGATAGTGTTATGGACGCTTTAAGTACAATATTACAACTACTTGGAGAAGAGTTAAAAGAAGCTAGTTAGTTAATACGGGCACGGTTTAGAATAAATCTGGTAGAATTATATAACGAGGAATAGTAACTAAGGTTATATAATAAGCTCTATAAGCTTTATAAGATCTATAAGGAACGTCTTATATACCTTATATACCTTATATACCTTATATATAAGAAGGATTTTATAGGAGTACGGTTGTGTATTTAAAGGACTATAGTCCCTACTTAGATAGTTTCTTCCTTATAGTGATTCTTAGAATATAATTAGAGTTAATCTGTTGGGCAACTACTCTACTAGTTATTATTACGTTGTTGACTTTCCTGTATTACCTATACACCTAGCCCATTAATAAGTCTACCATAGTTCTTGCTATAAGGCTTTATTACACATTAGTTAATATATATTAATATTATCTCCGTTATAGTAAATAAAGCTATAGTGTATATACTTATTGGGTTATATATAGGATCTTAGCTCTAGTACTAAAGTAAGCTTAAAAAAAAGACATCGCCTAATCTAATTATAGAAGGTATAATTAATGCAAAGCGCCGTTATATGGAGACGAGTTTAAGTAGTTGCTTTAACTACTAATAGCCTTTTAACCTAATTTTAGTTTTATTTTAGTAGTTTCTAATAGTTTTCTAATAGTTTTCTAACGGTTTCTAAATGCTAAAGGTAAGGCGGAGTATAATAGATGATTGTGTATGTATATATGTAATACAATTACCGCCTCTCTATACCTCTAGCTGGATCTTTACTAAAAAAGCATTAAATAAGCGGCTAATTTGTCTCCCTAGCACTTTAGTACTTACTAGCTTAGCTATCCAAACGCCTCTATACCTATAATAGCCTGCTAATAAAAAATTTTGCAGGCAATTAGCGTTCTATTTTTATTTTCTAGGTTATTTAAAGCCTTTAATTTTAGACCTACGTATACTTTCACACGAATCTCTTTACTCTTTAATATTTTTAGTCTTTTAATTTATTCGAGTTAAGGTTAAGGATATAGCATATAGTTAATTAAAGATAGTTATACGCTTAGCTTTAAGAATACTCCCCTAGCGTTTCTAATATCTATAAAATCGTGTCCCTAGTAATATGTTCTATATATAATATATAAAACGATTACTAGCCTTTATTTATAAGTTTTTATAGCTTTATATATTACAGCTAATCTATCTTCTAATGCTAAAATAGAGTGAAATTAGCGATAACTAAAAAAAGGAATTTAAGAGATAACGGAATATTATTTACTCTTATTTTAAAGACTATAGGTTAATAACGGACAATAAGGAAGATAAGGCTTTCTAAAACCTTATTAATTACTATAACGCTTATAATAATCTAGAGAAAGTTTAATGTTTAAAGGAGATACTAGTTAACCTTATTAGGGTAAAGACCTAATAAGAGATATTTACTAAGAAAATATTATAGAAAGGATAGGAGACATTAAGATATTAAATTTGGATATACTATAGGCCTTAAGAAGCTCTTAGATATGACTTAGTAATAGTATAGCGGTGCTTAATAGATTATCCCCCTCGTTACAGCTAAATATGCAATAACTTTTATTTAATTTATTTAAACGGGCATTGTCGCCAGGTATGCTATAACATTATTACTTTAAATACTTGTTTTCTATAGCCGGAAAACCGTTCTTTAAAGAGTGACTAAAACCTACCCCTTACTAATTTAGGTATTCTATTTTAGTAGGTAGAACGCCTAGGTGCTAAGACTGGCCCCTAACTATTAGTACTAATAGCGGGCCTTATAACTAATAGAGTAATTATATAAGGGTAAGAGTATTCGCTTAACTTAGTTAGGTAAAGTAACTCCTAAGTAAGGCGGGCTAAAATCTTAGCTGCGCGGTTAAAGGTAAAGCTAGTTTTATAAGCGACTATATCTAGGAAACTGTTTCTTTAGGAGAGCAAAGCGGTTAATCCTCTTTTTTACTTATATATACGTATTTAAATCGCACTCTCCCTTTTAATAGTGCCTAACTAATAGGCGGAGTCTTACGTGCCTAGAGTATGGCTTAGTAACTATGCCTAGTTTAGGTAGGTAACCCTTTATATTATATACGTATAAGTTAATGCCCTACTATACCGCAATTAGGCGGGCGTAAGGTAATCTTACTAGTTATTAGGTAGCTGTAACGTTTCCCGCCCTAACGTCGCCATTCGGCCAAAAAGACACGGAGTGCTTGCGATATTAATCGCAAGCGCGGCGGGATCTAATATATGTACTCTTACAGTAGCACTGCTATAATTTTTATAGGTTCTCTACTAATATAATATATATATCCCTTTATAGGATAGTACCAAGGGCTAGTAAATCTAGGCGTAGTCGTAGACGTAGCTATATACTATCTGGCGAATTTAGAGTATATTAGGGCCACTAAAGATTTATAATAAAGTTAGGTAGAAGCTATCCTAGCCGTTAAATAACGCGATATTTTATATACTTATATATATAGAGCTCTTAATATTACGCGAGATCCAAACTCCTTAAATATCCTTATCTCCTATATTTTGGATATTCGGCCACATCTCTAACTCCCGCGCTGTAATATTCCTAAAGGCACTTAATTACTTTTAGCTAACTAGGAAGTATAGAGCGCATTACTAACTAGAATATAATGCGTATAATTAAGGCATTAAAGTCTTTAACGAATAGCAAACTTATAGAAATATATAAGACTAAGGTAAGTTTCTCTTTGCAGTCTAGCTAGGAATAATTGTGTTATAGACTAATTTTTAAGTAGCTAAATTACAATAAGTGTTAAATTAAGTTTAGTCCCTCTACTAAAACTATATATTAGACCTCTTTACCCAAAAATACTATAGCTATTATTATTAATATCTCTAGCGTTAGTGGCTCTTTTAACATCTATTAAACATCGGATAATAAATAGGGAAATGTTTTTATTAGTATAGTTAGGATAGAAGATAGTAAAAATGGTAATAGATTAGTAATATTGCTGTAGGAAGCTAGATAGTACTACTATTCCCTTAAGGCTATTAAAATTAAATATACCGTAAAGAAATAGGCTAATTTTATATTTATATATAGATACCTTATATAAGACGGTAACGTTAAGCACTAAAGTAGTTGTATATTGCCTTTAAGATAGCTATTGTTATAAATAGGAATAAGTGGTTTTAGTATAGTTCTATTAACTACACTTTACCCTAGATTTGGTTAGATATAATAATAGCTTAAACGTCTTATAATGTTAGCTAGAAGACCCGCCTAGAAAATAAGTTTAAGGTAAATACTAGTTAGTAGCAAATATTTGCCTAATAAGGAACGTCTTATATACTTATCTACTCGCCCTAAAACTATTATTCTTTAAATCCTTCCTTAGATTTAGCGATGCCTAATAGAGGTATAGAATTGAGGCCTTTAAATACTTAGTATAAGGTTACTCGCGTGTGTCTAGAGAGCTTAGCTTTAGCGCGGCTAACTAATCTAATTTTATAGGCTGTAGTAGTAGAGTATCCGCGGTTTATTAAGGCGCCTATAAGGTAATAGCTATTTGATTTTCTGTAATACCGTATATACTTAATAGGACTATTATAGTTAGCTTTTAGGCATTATTATAGCGGGACTTTTTAACCTTTTATAGTATATTCCTCCGCTAGCGTTTAGAGAATTAGGGATTTTAAGGCTTTTTTATTTTCCTTAATCTCTAAAGGGAGGCGGAGTTTATTATACTCTCTTATACTTATAATAGTTAATTACCTAAGCCTAATAGCACTAATTATAACCATTTAAGGACTATAGTTATTATTAATTCTCCTTAAAAAATACCGGTAGCTCTCCCGCCTCTCGCCTATTTTTAAGCTAAAAGGCTATACTAGCTTTATAAGTATATTAAAGGCTTCATAGATATATTTACGCTTATAAGGCTTTACGCCTTCCTAGAGATTAATTATCTTAGTAGTTATAAGGAGTTTAGTTATAGCGCTATTAATTAGTAATAATTAGTGCTGATTTTATTATTGTATAATTACAGCACCTGTTATACCAAACGCGTGCTTACGCGTTCGGTACACCAGGTACGCGTTTACGCGTTCAGTGCACCAACCACTCGCTTACGCGTCTGGTGCACTTATGAAGCACTAACTAATTAGGGGGGAGGTGCATCAGTATATAGACCACGTAGTCTGCTTTATATAATCGACAGTTACTATCCAAACAAGCATACAATACTACATGTATTTCGTGCCCGTGGATACGACTCACTTATGCTATTAAGTTAGTACGAATACTGATTAGTAAGCACGCACAGATCAGCAATCACTTAATACCTCCCCCTAAGCGATATACACGACAGCAACTACCTATTTAGACTCCTAGTACAACCTACTAGAAGGTCGGAAGTTAGGGATTACGGACTTATCTCCAACTCTGTATACTTATTTAAGTCTTAGTATAGTTTACCGGAAGTTATAGACGCGAATACAGACCTATACGGAACCCCTATCCTTAACCCCCTTAAACCTTAAACCTCTTCGGACCTTTTATGGAAACCCCCTACCCTCCTATAAACTATTATAGACCCGTTAATTAATTTTACGGACTGTTATAAGACCTCCCCCACCCATTATAAGCTGCTACCACCCGCTACGCACTATACTACACTATAGTATGGCAGACATTAGCAAGCAAGTCAGCAAAGGTTAAAAGAAGTGGAGATAAGGCGTTGATGTTACGTCTATAAACGACGTTAACAACTATATTAGCTTTAAAATCCTTAAATATAGATACTTTAAGCTTATAAATAACGACCTGTAGGAGTAATACAAGGAAGACTTTGCGGACTTTACAGAAGCTATTTTTAAGGCTTGTAACCCTACTGCCATCTATAACCTACGAACCCTTTTATGTTACTAAGGCGTATGGGTTAAAAGGGATAGACGAGTTACTGTTGCATGGTCTCTATACGACATACTATGTAAGGAGGACTAAACGGAATAGACTAAAGAGTAGATCTTAGATTATATTAAAACCAGCGACCTCTTTACCTCCTTTAAACTTAATAGAATCTCTAGCCTTATAGCTAACCTATTTAACCAAATTTGTTCCACAAACCTAAGTGGTATTAGAATTAATCTTACTGGCTAAAGTATACCTAATACTTAAGTTACGGACCATAATACCCCCGTAACCCAAATTACGGACTATAATACTCCTATAAACTAAAATACGGACCAAATTACCCCCGTTATTTAAGTTACAGATCTATAAGCTATATATCTGCAAGCTATAGATCTATAAGTTATAGATCTGCAACCTACCTAAGTAAAGACCTACGGTAAGGAGCTAGCTAACCTAGCTAAGCTCTATACCAATAAATCTAAGTACAGCGGTGAAAACGATAACTTTAACTTTAAACTTACTATCTTTACGGACCTTTGTTGGAAGGCTAATATTCCTAAACAGGAATTTAGCTAAGCCTACTCCACTATACTATGCGGCCTAGCACTTAACTACTACTACACTAACCTTAAGAGTAACCCCCTTAGTGTTCCCTTTAATAAGCTATATAAAGCTACGCGTAACTACTTTAAAGGACTAGAATATAAGCGTAATATTCTTACCTAATGGAATGCGACCAAGCTACGGACCGTAATTGATAAGAATACTGAAAAATCAACTATAGAGTGCCTGCAAATTCTCATTAAAGACCTTCGGCACCTATAGCACGGCCTTAACACTAAGCTTTAAACAGACGACTTCCTATATAATAAACTTATTACAGCCTACTAGGAAGTAAAGCCCTGCAAGTACGCCTACTATAAGCCTATAGATACCTTAGCTGGCCTTATTAATGACCTACGCTCCTCTATTATAATATATAAAGTCTTAAACCCACTAAGTAGCACTTAAGCCTTTATTGCGGATATTTAATATCCATAAATAGACTTAGACGTCTACTTTACGGACCGCCGCTACCGCTAGTAGCACCCGTACCGACCAAGTCCTACCCGTAACCCCTATAGTAACCCCTATATAAAAATATACCCCCGTAAACAAACCAGCCAGAAGTGCTTTATGTGCGGTAAGGAAGGATATTAGTTTATAAGGTATACCTAGGAAGAACGTAATAAGTCTAGGAAGAGACTTAATAGCCATATTAACTAGTTCATTTTAGAATATAAAGGAGAGGAAGTAGAAGAGCCCCCTAATAAGTTAATAAAAGCCCTTATAATTAACTTTAACTTAGACGCTTAGGAACAAGAGACCTTAGAGATATTTTTAACCACTTTTAGACCTTTTACGGACAGCTAAGCCTTTAATATTACAACCGTATTAGCCGACCGTTCCTTTATATACTTAGTTACGCCTAAAAACTATTCTGTAAGTACCCCTATTACAGACGTTATAGATTACGAGCAGGACCTATTTGCATATATTACTACAAAACGCTATACCCCTAAAGAATTCTACGGCGTTATAATTAATATAGGTGCCTCTAAGAAGTCTACTATAGGCTATAGACAATACCTTGCATATAGGACTACTATAAATGACAATACGGACATTAATATTATGTAAACTGGGGCCGTAAACGTCTAATTCGGCATCGGCTTAACCGCATTAATTGGATTAGTTAAAGTTAAGACTCTAATTAGCCTAGTTAACTTCCACGTAGTAAAAGCAGATACCCCCTTCCTACTTTGTCTTATAGATATGGACAGGTTATAGGTATACTACAATAATGTTACGGATACCTTAATCGGCCCCGTAACTGCCCTAGGAAGTAAGCATATTACCCTACCAATTATACAATAATTTAGACACCCGTTCCTTATATAGGGAGAGACTTTATAGACCTACATTTAGGAATCTTTTAACTATAACCTATGCTACCTTACTAGTACTAAGATCCACCGCTTATACCGCCGTTTTAGCTACCTATTAGCCGAAAAGCTATATAGAGTCCTTAAACGCTCTAGATATGATAATATTAATAGGAAGGTAATTGACCACCTAACTAAATACTGCTCCTTTTGCCAGAAATACGGACGTTCCCTAGGCCGATTTAAGTTTACCCTTTATAAGGACCTTAACTTTAACCACTTAGTGTACGTAGACATTATGTATATTAACGGCAGCCCAGTATTATATATAATTAACGAGGTAACCCACTATTAAGCCGCCTGTTAGTTGCAAAATATATCTATAAAATACACTTGGGACATTTTATGGATCTGCTAGATTAACATATACGTTGGACCCCCTAAGTATATTACCCACGACGCTAGTAGGAACTTTATTAGCAAGGAATTCTAGTAGTATGCTACGGCTATAGCTATATTAACAAAAGCTATTCTAGTTAAGGCGTATTAGTCCGTTAGGCTTATTAAGCGAGCTTATCTAGCCTTATAGAGAGCTTACTAGATTATTACGGACAAATGTAAGGATATCTAAAAGGAACTAGCTCTATAGATGGCCGTAAAAGCCGTTAACAACACCGCTGGCCCGGACGGACTAGTACCCACCCTCTTAGTTTATGGAGCCTATCTAAGGATAAGCAACCTAGGCCCTCCTACCCCATCTATTACGGAACAAGTAGCTGCAATACGGAAGGTAATAACTGAAATAGTTAAGCTACAGGCTAAGCAAGCTATTAATAACGCCCTATACTACCGCAACGGACCTAATACAACCCTAGTACACGACCTCCCGCTTAACTCTAAAGTCCTTATATGGCGTGAAAGCGGCAGTTAGAATGGACCTTATTGTCTACTAGCCATAGAAAACAAGACGTACTGCGTATAGCTTTTTAGTAGGCCAACTAGCTTTAAAAGCATGTCCGTAAAACCCTACTTTCGGCCCGAAAACACCTATAACGTTAAACTAGATGAACTAGAAGCACCCGTCAAACTAGACGAACCGGAAGCACCCGCTAAATTAGACGAACTGGAAGCACCCTTGCCTACCCTAGAAGTCCCCTAGAAACCCACTAAACCTACTAAATCTACTGTAAAGCGTGGTTGAGGACGCCCCTAAAAGCACCCCGTAACTAAGAATACCGTAATAGAAAATCACCTAACCTCTATAGGAATATCCGTAAGGTAATCTCCGCCTATGGATATATTAGTTCTAGTATAGGAAACCCCGTTTATGGACTTATAACGTAAAGAGATTAACGGACTACTTAAAAAGGGTATCTTTACGGTTATAATAGAGAAAGACGTCCCGTAAGGCGTCCGTATATTTAACTCACGCTTTATTAATAAGATTAAGCACCCTAGTACTAATAAAGCCTTTAAGAAATTAAGGCTTGTCGTATAAGTTTATAACGACAAGGGAAAGGACTTAGTCCTTACACAATCGCCTATAATTTAACGAGTCAGCCAATAAATTATACTTGCACTTGTGCTAAGACTATAGTAAACCAAACCCGTAGCCCTATACTTACGGGACATTTCGCAAGTTTACGTGCAGTCCAATACCTACCTAAGTAGGGACATCTTTATACGACTACCCTGTAAGCTTAACCTATAACTAGGAATAATTTTACGGGTTATAAAACCTCTTTACGGAGTACTAGAAGCTGGGAACCACTGGTTTAAAACGTACCACTAGCATCACGTTAGTAAGCTTAAAATGGAACAGTTAACCTATAACCCCTACCTCCTATACAGCCCATCGAACGGCCTTAGTATTGTTAGACTTCAAATAGACGATACCCTATTCCTAGTAGACTAGACCTTTACGGATGCTGAAGAAACTAAACTATAAAAGGCTAAGTTCTTAGTAAAGCCGTGAGAGTAGTTAACTAAGCAGAATCCAATTAAGTTTAATAGAGGCCTAATTATATAAAAGGGCAACCTAATTAAGCTAACTTAGGAACGCTAAGCTTAAAACCTAAAGCTTATTATAGCAAAGCCTATAAACCTTACTAGTTCCCGCGGAGAGACCTATAAGACTATAAATATAAAGGACTAATACGCTGCATAGCGTGTAAGAGGCGCCTATATTGCTATAGTCTGCCAACCTAAATCTGCCTACGACTTATCCTTTGCGGCCCAGGTAGTAGATCTATAAGAAGAAAATATTAAGTAGCTTAATAAGCGCATTTAGTGGCAAATTAATAATGCAGTAAGGGGACTTACTTTTGTACCACTAGACCTAAATTCCCTTAGCCTACTAGTATTTACGGACGCCTCCTTTACTAATAATAAAGACCTATTATTACAAATTAGCTTTATAATTATACTTATAGACTACAATTAGGACGTAAATATACTGCACTAGTCTTTAATTAAGTATAAATAAGTAACCTATAGTATACTAGCTTCTAAACTATATGCACTAGCTTATAGATTTAATATAGTAGCTGCAATTAAATTAACGGTCTAGAAGATTCTATAACTAAAGTAATTACCCCTAGTTTTATACACTGATTTAAAGTCCCTTTATAACTGCCTAGTTAAACTAGGTACGATAAAAGAGAAGAGGCTTATAGTTAACCTAATGTGCTTATATTAGGCCTACGAACGACGTGAGATTATGGAGGTTAAATAGATTAGCAGCGGAGATAATCTAGCGGACGCTATAACTAAGGCAAAGCTATATTAAGCCCTTAAAACCCTAATTAACACAAATAAGCTTAACCTAAAAGTTATAAAATGGGTAGAATGGGACTAACGGAGCACCTACGGTATGTCTACGGCCCGTTAAAAGGCCGTACGACTCGTTATACGGTATAGGTGGAAAACGGTAGAAAGCTACAGTGGAACTTGGTGGACTTACGTGACCTGCCGAATTTTATAGGGTAGTTAAATTAACCAATTACGATTTTCCATCCCCGGGATAGAAAATCGCCATTGGCTCGCTTAGCACTAGCGCCTTAGCGGCCCTTAAAATCTAACTTACTGCCCGTTAAAAGGCCGTACGGTTTATTTTATAGACCGTAAGCAGGACTTACGGCCAGCTTAAGGTACCGTTTAAAAGGCAGCCTAGACGGCACCTCGGGGGAGATTTCCTATGTATTTTCCTTTATATTCTATGGTTTTATTAAAGCAATTACGGAGGCTATATATAGGTGGTTTTATTTTTCAAGTACTGCCAGTGTATAATTATAGCACCTGTTGTACCAAACGCGTGCTTACGCGTTCGGTACACCAGGTACGCGTTTACGCGTTCAGTGCACTAACCACTCGCTTACGCGTCTGGTGCACTTATGAAGCACTAACTAATTAGGGGGGAGGTGTATCAGTATATAGACCACGTAGTCTGCTTTATACAATCGACAGTCACCATCCAAACAAGCATACGATACTACATGTATTTCGTGCCCGTGGATACGACTTACTCGTGCTATTAAGTTAGTACGAACAATTATAATGCCTAAATTAATGCTATAGTATTAGGTGTGTTAAGAAGAAGGCTATCCTAAAAAGATTCTAAGTTGGATAGTAGAGGAGCGATTTAAGTAGAGGATTTAAGTGGAAAATAGTTATAAAAAAAAATAGTTAGAATTCTCTTAGGCTAAGAGGTATATTTTATTAGTCCTTTAGTAGGGCCTATAGCAGTCGTTCTTTAGCGCACTTATAACGTAAAATAAGTAAAAGGTAGAATATAAAGTGATCCGTATAAGCCGCTATAGGAGATAAGCTAGGATACCGAAGTATCCTTAATTAGGGCGGTATTAAAACTCTAAAATATAGAAATATAGTATAACGTAACTAGCTAAACGAGAATATAGCTTACGCGAGGCGGTAATTAAAGTTTTATTACTATATATCGTGTAGAGCGTATAAAGAATTTAAATCTATTTAACTAGCGATTATAAAATACTCCTGCTAAATGCGCTAAGGATAAAAATGCTAAACTAGAAATAGACCTTTAAGCTAAAAAGAGCACCACTATCTAAGAACGAGGATACCCTAAAGTATTACCGCCGTCCCTTGCGTATAGTAGCTCTGCCCTTTACTTTTATAGAGTGTACCTATAGTAATTTAACCTTAGTATACCAGACGCGTCTTTAGTAAAACTTAAGGGCATCTTTAAAATTTAAAAGCCCGTTTTTATAAACCTAGGTAGGCTTTTAAGCCACCTTATATTTACGCCCTAACTTAGTTATTCTTTCCCCTAGAATATCGTCAATCTCCTATTTATTATGCAAGTTTATTTTATTAAATTTATCTTTTTTAGCCTAGGTATAGCGCTTTATAGTAGGCTCTAGGTTTAAAATGTTACTCTAGTTATCAGTAACGCTATCGCTATTACTATCCTCCTTATTATAAATATAACTGCTAGCCTTATTATACGGTGGTTTAATACAGTAGAAAAGGGTAGGCTTTTAAAGTAAAGGGCTAGCAGGCTATAGAGTAGATACTATTTACTAGTTAACTTGCGGATATTAAAAGCTAAGGTTAAGAACAGGAGGAACAGGGGGGCTAAAAAACAAGTCTCTGTAACAGGTAAGCAGCCCTTATTACCCCTAGGGACGTAGACCATTACTACCCTTACCGCCCTCGCTACCCCCGCTACTCTCTTTAGTAGGGTTATATTAGGTAAAACCTAAGTAGATAGTTATATAGCCGCAAGGTACGGGCGACCCTAGGGCAACCCAGGGGTAACTCGCCCGTAAGGCACGTGCTCTACACGTACCTAGGGAAAACCCTTCCTACCTCGTATACAGACTCCTCCTTTTCCCTTAAGGATTCGTCTCTGTCTATACAATACACCTATTATTCTATTATTGGACTCCCTATCTACATTCTTATCTTACATTTAAATCCTTACCAATCCCCTTAGGAGGATAGCTGGTTTAATTTTTCTACAATGCCTCCGAAAAGAAAACCGACGCCTATACCTGACGGTAATACGCTAGCGATGCAACTGTAGAACGCCTTAGGATCTAGTGCGGATAAAACCGCTAGAAGTACACCAGCAGCATCTAAGCTATTTTCTAAATCTTAAAACGATTAGATATCTATAAACGCTAAAAACTAGTTTAACTTATATACCTAGGCTTAATAGGAGCTTAGTAAGGTTACTAGCGTCCTACCTAATACCGCTGACATAAAGGAGCTAGATAAGCTGGCTAAGAAAATAGCTAACTTATAGAGTATCATTAATTTAATAAAGCCCTCCTATTGCCTCTCTAGTAAAGAGTACGAGTTACGTAGCGAATATATACGCCGATTAAATCTTAACGCCCTAGTTAAGAAGTTATTACCTAATATTAGCGGTACTACTTAACAGCATTTTAACCAGTGGATCGCTGTAGTTGAGAACCGATTTAAGGTTAATAACGCTA
This sequence comes from Cenococcum geophilum 1.58, assembly GCF_001692895.1. NCBI lineage: Eukaryota > Fungi > Ascomycota > Dothideomycetes > Gloniales > Gloniaceae > Cenococcum > Cenococcum geophilum. The sequence continues at coordinate 3,019,962 of NW_027137561.1, forward strand.
ACTATAACTGTAAGTGACGCACGCGCTAGGCTATTAAAGGTCTTATAAAAAAGAAGATAATTACCTAACTAGTTTATTGCCGGTTAGGCACTAAGGATAAGGGTCCTTTACTATAGGATAAATTTAAGACTATAGTCTAAGACTAGATTAGGAACCCTATAGTAAGACGCTTTAATAACGCTATAATATACTATACGGCTATTATAAAGGAGAACTNNAGGTTTNACGTNTTNCTAGCCNNTATANNTAGCTTAGAGGACCTCTTCTTATATACCCCTTTTATTAATCCTAAATAATAGGTAGACTTTTAGTTCTTATATCTCCCAGCCTACTTATAAGCAGAGCTCTTCTACCAGAACTTCGCCTAACGGGTAAGAACCGCTAAAGACCTCTTTAACAAAATCCGCCGTATAGAGTAATTGCTTAATACTATAAAGCTTGCGGAAGATCGCGTAAGTAGTAGCGGTAAATTTTTGTATATAAAGCGCGGTCGCAGCATAGGCTCTATAGAGTTAGGCTTAGGGAATAGAACCTAAAAAGGGCGACGCTTTTCTAAGTAAACTCCTAGAGAGACTACCTAAAAGCCGGATAGCTTAGGGGACCCCTTAGACGCCGGTACTACGTAGGCGAGTTAAAGGACCGCAGGTGGCCACTATAAGGAACACTAAAAGAAGGCTAATAAAGAGAAGTTAGCTTAGGCTTTAGAAAACCTAAAGCCCTAATAGCGTATCTCTTTTAACTGCAACTAGGGCCTAATATAGAGGGAGAGAAGAAACGTATTATGGTATATATTATAATAAATACGCCCTAGGGCGAAGTCTGCCTATATACCTTATACGACAATAGGTGCCAAATTAACCTTATTAATTAAGATGTTGTCCGTAGGTTTAACCTACCTATACGCTACGCGCTACGTTTACGTAAACCTATTATACGTTTCCTTAATAGCAACTAGATAATAATTTAGGATGCTTATAATTTAATAGTTACCACTAGCGACTTCTAGGGTACCCCTTATACTATTAGCCCGCAGACCTTTTAGGGCAGCTTATTTAATAGTTATAATATAGTTCTTAAATGGGATTAGCTTGCGGAAGTAGATTTATTAATTAGTTTCCATTCTAAATAGTTTGTCTAGGGTACTTTAGACCCTAGACGCCTCTAAATAGTTACCCTTAATGCTCTTCTAGCAGATATTAAGGCTAGTAAAATAGTCTATTCGCTATAGCCAGAAGACTTCTTCTCTACGCCAGTTATAAATATAATAGAGGACCTATTATTACTGGCAGCAAGTACCCGTATAGACCCTCCGGACGTAAAGACACCGGTTATAAATATAGTAGAGGACCTGCCGTCACTGGCAGTAAGTACCTATAGAGACCCTTTGGTGCTAGCACAGACCACCTATATATAAGGGGGAGGTAATTAAAACCCTAAAACTATTAAGTATACTATAGCAGAGCTATATATACTCTTAGTGCGAGTATACCTATAAAATGTATATTGGCTATACCCTTCTCTTTACTAGCTCCTAGAAGCACACTACTATACAATAGTTGCTTTAACCTCCGTGGCCCCTAGCCTACTAGATATATATAAAGAGGAAATTAATATCTTCTCTAATAAGCTAGCAAGTATACTACCGTAGAACTCTAAGTATAACTATATAATTAACTTAGAAGAAGGCAAGACGCCACTATAAATGCCCCTCTATAACCTCTTATAGAAAGAGTTATAGATCTTATAAGAGTACCTAGACAGTGCTCTTAAAAAGGGCTGGATTAGGCCTAGCAAGTCGCCTATTAGAGCGCCCATCCTCTTTATGCCGAAAGTAGATAGTATAATATGGTTATACGTCGACTATAGACGCCTAAATAAGATTATAATTAAAAACCGGTACCCCCTACCGCTAGTTAGCGAACTCTTTAATAGGCTTAGCTATGCGAAGATATTTATAAAGCTAGATCTTTGTAATGCGTACTATAAAATTCGCATTAAAAAGGGAGATAAATAGAAGACTATATTTAAGACACGCTATAGTTACTTTAAGTACCTAGTAATGCCCTTTAGTCTTACCAACGCCCCTATAATATTTTAGAGCTACATTTATAAAGCTCTAGAAACCCTAGTGGATACTATCTATATAGTTTACCTAGATAATATTCTTATCTACTTAAATAATAAGGATAAGTACGTTAAGTATATTAAGCAGGTACTGCGACAGCTTCGCGCTTAGGGCCTATACGCCAAACTATTAAAATATATCTTTTATACTAAGAACGTTAAGTTCCTAGGTTTTATTATTACCCCTAGGGGTATTATAATAGACCCTAACTACGTAAAAGCTATTAAGGAATGGCCTAAGCCTAAGTCCTATAGGGATATCTAGGTCTTTCTTAGCTTTGCTAACTTTTATAGGCGATTTATCTAGAACTACTTAAATACCGTATACCCCCTACACGTATATCTTATATGGGTATATTACAACCTAACGTTAAATAGGGAGAAGAAAAAGAAGCGTAAGTTAAAAGGGCCTATTAAATAGTACTAAACTTGGTTCTAGCCTAATGACGCGTAGTAAGCGTTCCGTAAGCTACGCGCTGCGTTTATATAGGCTCCTCTACTTCGCCATTTTAACCCTAATTTACCCCTAATAGTAATTACTAACGCTTCTAACTATACCTATAGCGGTATACTTCTACAGCCTTTAAGGTAGGGGGATTAACTCTACTAGCACCCGATTACTTATTATAGTTAGAAGCTTACTAGCCTAGAAGTACGGTATAATACGCATAACAAAGAACTACTTACTATAGTGCAATGCTTTAAGATATAGCGCTATTACCTTAAACACGCCGCGTATGTAACGCGCGTGCTCTGCGATTATAATAATTTTAGGTACTTTATAACTACTAAGAGCTTATCTGCTTATTAGGCCTGGTACATTAAGGAACTAGCTAAGTTTAATTTTAAGATTAAATATAAGCTAGGTAAAGCAAATCCCGCTAATATACTATTCTGGCACCTAGATTATACTAAAGGCTTTAAAGATAGCAGTAAGAGGACACTCCTTAATGCTATACTGCCTACATTATAGCAAAAGTTGCGGGTTATAGGCCTTATGGGCGGCCCTAGTGCTACTATACTAAACTAGTAAGTAACATGCGTGTAGTATACGAGTGACCCTTATAAACTTAGCACTGGCGGACTAGAGCGTCCTACTATTCTCTTTAAGACCACTTTAACCGGCCTAATGGCGCTTAACCCTAGGGAAGACCCCTTAGCTTAGGCTACGGTCCCCTATAATAACCTAGCGAGTTACCTATATATTATATGTTACTTTACTAGCACTAACTTTACGTAGAGTCTCGTGCTATAGCAAGAGGTAGTAGTAGCTGCTTTAGCCGAAACGGCGTTTATGGAACACCCCCCTAAGTCACTAATTAATTTTATTTATAGAGTATAAAACAGGGATGCCTTTACACGCTCTATATATAATTAGTTAACCTAGGAATAAGTTCCTACTAGTAATAAGGACTACACCCTTAATAATTAAGGACTCCTAAGGCAAAATAATAAGGTCTAGGTGCTAAATTACATACTACTGTAATAGGAGATCCTTAAGCAGAATTATAACAATCCTATAGGCGGCCACTATAGTTTTAACCGTACTTTTAAGGTAATTACGCGAAAGTATACTTAGAACAGCCTTACCTAGGACCTCCGTAAATACCTAGATAATTATAATGCCTACTAATGCTTTAAATCGCGCCGCTATAAACCCTATAGTAAGCTGCAGCCTTTCTAGGTCCCCACCTAAGCCTAATAGCATTATTTACTTAACTTTATTACGGATCTTCTAGAGTCTAAGGCTCCTAATAGCGTAGAGTATAACTCCGTTCTTATCCTTATAGACCATTTTATAAAGCTAGTGCGCTACTATCTAGTGCGTAAGATAATTAATGCTACGTAACTTATAGAACTCTTATTTAGAGTCTTTACGTAAATAGGGCCTCTAAATAATATCGTCTTTAATAGGGGTAGTGTATTTACAAGCGAGTACTAGAGCACTATATACTACTATCTCCGCGTTTAATGTAAACTTAGCACTATATTCTACCCGTAGATAGATAGTTAGACGGAGCGTTAGAACTAGGAGCTTAAGGTATACCTATATATATTTATAAACTGGGAACAGTCTAATTAGGCCTCCCTACTTAAAGAAGTAGCCTTTGCCTATAACTCTAAGGTCTATACTATAACGAAGCGTTCCCCTATTAAACTCGCCTATATCTAGCTGCTAAATGTCCTAGATAAAGTCTTAGATAGCGTCTAAGATATCTAATAAGGTGGGGAGGGGTCTAAGTTAACAAATGTCCAACTCGTAGAGACGCACCTATAATGCCTACGTCTTACACGTAAGGTAGCGGCGGCGTTAATAATATACGCCTAAAAGCTTTAGGTAAAATACTACAATTATCACCACCTAGCTAAGCACTTCGCCGTTAGTAAACGAGTCCTACTCTCCTCTAAGAACATCCGTACAAAACGTCCCTACAAAAAGCTTAACTATAAGTTTATGGGACCGTTTTAGATCCTAGAGCGCGTAGGGTAGCAAGTATATAAGCTAGAGCTCCTACCTACTATAGTACGGCTCTACTTAGTTTTCTATATCTCCCTACTAGAGCCTTATAGGTTACGCCCTAGGTTCTAACCCCTAGCAGTAAAAGAGCTTAAGAAAGGCAGCTAGAAAGTAGAAGTAATTATTACCTACTAAAATCGTGCTAGATAACCATAGTACCTTATTAAATGGCTAGGATGGTTAAATAAGTATAATAAATAGACATACGAGACAGAACTTAAGAATTATTAATAACTGCTAGATAAGTACCGTAAGCGGGATACCCTAGCCTTATAGCTAAAGCGCAGGCGAAAAGCAAGCGCCGCTGTTAAAACACAACTTATATTAAAGCGAAGTAGAGGACGTCCTAAGGGATTAAAAAATAAGCAACAATTGCTATAAGAACTATAGCCTTAATTTAAAAAGCACCCTTTCTAAACCTAGTCCGTTACTTTATACTAGCTAAGCAGATTGTTTATATATTAGAGAATAGGCCTATCTATAACCGGGGTCTATTTAATTGGGGTCTACGACCTACTAGTAACCTGCCGGTGATAACCTATACCAATAACTTATATACTATTCTATGTATATACTACGCAGACAACGCATAAGGCTAAAACATGGGTTAGCGGTGGGTTTAACGGGTATATAGCCTTACCATCCTAATCTGGCTGTATATAAATAACCTATAACCTACCTACGAAGTATATACGGCGCTACGCTAGTATAGCGTAAGGCCAAAGCAGGGTTAGTAGCGGATTTAATAGGTATATAGCCTTACCGTCTACAAATCTAGCTGTATATAAATAACCTATAACCTACCCGTAAGGTATTAGCGACCTACCTACACAAGCAAGCTTTGGAATATTTTTAGTCTACCGAATTTAGGCGACGGTATTAAGCTTCACTGGCTCTACCTATTAAATGGACTAATTAGGATTTTTTATGCCGGGTATATAAAATTACTACTAGCTTAGTTAAATGCAGGGGAGTCTTAGTAAGGCAAATCTAACCAATTAGACAACTTTAACCGCCGGTTAAAGTTCTTTAATATCTTCGCGCCGCGTATATGTACCACCTATCCCTCTATACGAAAAATTAAGACGCTCTTTCCCCTCTAAATTTTTTCCTTACTAAGGTTTTTTATAGGGTTTTATTAAGGCTTAAGTATATAAAGGATCGGGGATAACCCTTTTTAAAGGGGGGGGTATTATTAGGTAAAACCTAAGTAGATAGTTATATAGCCGCAAGGTACGGGCGACCCTAGGGTAACCCAGGGGTGACTCGCCTGTAAGGTACGTGCTCTATACGTGCCTAGGGAAAACCCTTCCTACCTTACACACAGACTCCTCCTTTTCCCTTAAGGATTCGTCTCTGTTTATACAATACACCTATTATTCTATCATTGGACTCCCTATTCACATCCTCACCTCATAGGTTATTAGAATTATAATTAATAACGTTATCCCGCTTAAGCTAATTAAGCTTCCGCTTCCTTAGTATAAAGGATAATTTACCTCCTATATTTTTTTTTTATAATTACCCTCCTCCCTAATAAGCGGATTGTCTATATATTATGGTTATTAGGTTATAGTAATGATATTTTAATATCCGTAACTTACTAATATTATCCGCATCATTGGCTATTAAGGAGTCTTAGTTAGTTACTACGTAGGTTTCCAACTTCTATATAGCCTAGGGGATAGTTATAATATTAATTCCCTTAGCTAAGCTATCTATTTTATTAATATATTTTGCTATAGGCTTAAGATAGTTATATATAGATACGCTAAAGAGATCTTTCAGCTCCTTTAAAGAAGGTAGCTCCTTATCCTTATTATCCTTATTACTGCGGTTATTTCCGTTACCTAATAATTATTAAGCAAGGCCGTTATATAGGGGGGAAGTATATACCCAACTTATAAGGTACTAGTTAATCGCCAACTTTATTAGCTTTATTACTAGTATTACTAGCTTTATCGCCTTTAAGTTCTAAGTCTAGGCTAGCTATATTATTTTTAATAAATATTAAGTTTGCTGCTGGCCGTTAGATATATTTATAATTATTAGAAAAAAAGGGAGGAAATAATTACTAAATTACCTTAATTGCTTCCTCTAGCGCCTTAAATATTACTTTTATTCTTATAAATATCTTTATACTTATTAAAAGCCTTAAGATCTACGGGTGCCTTATTAAATAGAATATTTAAAAAAGATAATATAGAATAACTTGCCTAAGCGTAACTAGCCTAAATATTTTATAGAATTATCTCTTAGAGGGAAGCGAGGTACTTTCCCCTTTTTTATTCTTCTCTTTTTAGGTATATTGCTTATATTTGCCTTAAAGGCTATAGTCGTATAATACTAAGAAGCCCTCAGTTTTTTAAGGAGTATAGTATAGAAATTAATATTATTAAGTGAAATTTCTAAATAAAAACGAAGGGGTTGAGAAGATGCCACCGTTGCTACTACTATTGTTATTAGAGTTGTTATTGCCTTATACCTTTTTAATAGCCCTAAAGGACGGGTTACGCTAGGCTTTTAAGTCCACGCTAGTCCCCTTTTCGCCACTAGCTTATACCCGCAGTATTTACACTAAAATAACCCTACTAGCTTAATAGCGAATTAAAATATGTAATTTACACTTTATTTATAATTACCGTTTATAATATATAAAGGTTTATATGGGCTTAAACTCTATTATAAGATTAACGCCTATTAGGAAAGTGTGATTAAGACCTAACTAACTAAACTAGCATATTCTGCCTCTAATAGAGGTATCGCGCTAAGCCTCCTTATTAAGGAGGTTAGTGGTAAAGTAACTCCTCTACCCTTATTCCTTAGGGTTAGGGCTAGCGCTAATATGTCTATTTTAGCCTAATTATACCAGAGAGCTAGATTCTCTATACTAGATCCTCTATAAGACTATAATTCCTAATATTAGGCAGGTAAAGGGCGTGCTGTAATTCTACTATAAGTATTAAAAGACACTTTAAGTAATAAGGGTATCCTTAAATCTCTCCCTAAGATTTAAGGAACTTCCTTAGTTATACTCTACGGAGCTTATAGTTGCTACTTAGCCTCCTAAATATACGTAAAAGCCTTACTTTTACTCTTACCCGTAGCCGGATGTTATAAATAATATTAGAGGGCAAATAGCGGGAGTAGATTAGGTAATTACGCCTATATCTATTCTATTACGCCCTTTTAGCTAATATAGCCACCGTATAAAGTCCAGCTCCGTTAGGAGATTAAATACACGAATTTTCCTCTAGTATTTGTTAGCTAAGAGTAAGGTTATAACACTAACTCTACTAGAAGTTAGGCTATACTACTAGATAGGCTGTTTACCTCTAAATTCTACTTTATAAGTCTTAGGTCTATATAAGGGATATCTCTATATAACCCGTGCCTCCTTAGCTAAATAGGGGCTAAATTAGACTAATACCCGGCGGCTTCTCTAATCGTAATACAATCCTCTAATTATTAGAGAAAAGTAAGTCTAGGTTTAGGTTATAAAGGCGTTAAGGAGGGTAAAGGCTTCTAGCTTTTAGCAGCGCAGCTTTAACTAAGCTAAGTAATTAGCATTAGCCTATAGTTTTGCTAAGGACCTATTTTAGCGTCCGGCTTCGCCTTTATTATAATACTGTAATATAATAATACCTAACGCGTCCCGCAGCTTACAGTAGCTATAACCTATATAATCCATTACTAGGTGGTTCTTAGTATAGCCTTATAACCATTTATAACTGTTTTAATAGGGATTAAGTTGTATACTATAGTTACGCCTAAAACATTACTAAAGGCGGAGGTAAAGAAGGGGATAAATGGAAATATCGTTCTAGTGCACTAATCGGTAGGGGACGTGGGCAGGAGGAGAGGAGAGAGGAGAGAAGAGAGGAGGAATATAGTAGGACTAAAGCACGCGTTAACACTAGGAGAGTATAAATATGTCCCATAAAAAGGGCTAAGGAGTTACAGCGCTAGGTTATCGTTAGTATAAAACATGCGGAGATTGGGGAAGGTAGGTAGAGCACCTATATAGACGCTAAGGGAATGGAAAATGCCTCACGGCTAATAGCTAGAGTCTAAGGTGGCACAGTAGCGGGAAAGAAAAGAGGAGATAGAGCATAAGGGCAAAAGCAGCGAGGAAGAAGGCCTTTTATGGTCAAGGTTGAGGTTGGGTCTTGGCCAAACTAGGGTAGGGAAGCGAGCGCGCCTTGCCTGTAAAGGAACCTCCATTTCCTAATGCGTGGTCTCTATCTTATTTTTTACTACTTAAAAGTTAGCCTAAAAGGAGTATAAAAAAGAGACGTCTCTACTAGAGCTATATTAAATACTAGTAAATAAAATTAAGACTAGATATCCTTTATATACGCCTTTTAGGAGAATCCTTAGCTTAAAAGGGAATTTAGTGGTAAGTTAATCTAGAAGGGAGGCTTAGAGTAGTATAGTAGTAAGCTATTTAATTAACTAACACTGGGGTAAATTTACGCCTATAATATACTTAAAAACTTCTAAGCCATTTCCGTTTATAATAAGAAGCACAGTTGCTTCAATTTAGGCTATTTTAATTTAATGTAGAGGCGTTGTTGATTTTATTATTAATACAAATGCATCGGGGGTAGGTGACTCGCTTGGGAGGTGTCTCGCTTCCTGGGGTGGCACGTTAAACTTTGACTTCTGTATCAACTTCATAACTCCCTTTTTATCCCTCTCCTCCCATTGACACCATTGATGGCTATATACTCTATCCCGGCTTGTTACGGCTCGTCATATAAGCCATGGTAGGTGTCGCTGGCAAGTCTCGTGGTTGCAAACCATGTCGACAGCGGAAGCTTGGGGTATGTCACCCGATATTCCTTCCCAAAGTGGGCCTGAAGCTAACTTAATCCGCTAACGGTTCTCTTCGCAGTGTGACAAGCAGCAACCCAGATGTGGCCGCTGCATCTCTACCGGAAGATCGTGTGGTGGCTATGATCACTCCCAGACCTTCATAAATGTCACATCAAACAATCCTCACCCAACTTGGAACAGGGTAACCTCTGCACAGCAGTATCAATTCGCGTCTCTACGACTGAATTCCATTGATCGTGAAGAACCACCAAAAAGCCCTTTTCCAACCTGGCCCTGCTCCAGTGAAAATGTTTCCTGCACTTTGGTTGCGAGTCCCATCCGCCAGCCACTCAATCTAGCTCCTGACAACATTTATGGCATGGCCCAGCTCTTCACCGATTTATTTGTGGGAGACCCTCGTAGACCAAAAAGGATGCCGCGCCTAAACATGACTGATATAAAACTTCCTGGATCCTGGGTAGACCAAATAAGTTCCTGGGTAGGCTGCTCAAAAGTTCTAGACACGGCTATTGCTGCACTGGCTACCGCTTTCATCGGCTGCAGAAGGCGGGATACGCAACTTATTCATTCCGGCACCGCTTCATATACCACAGCTTTGAGACTCCTTCGAGATGCGGTGGCTCGGCCAGACGCAAACGACCGTGACGACCTCATTGCCACGGCCCTGGTTATGACCATGATAGAAATATTTATGCCAGCCGAAGGTGGTGCAGGATGGCAGTCGCATGTTGAAGGTTGCTGTATGCTTCTGAACACCAGAGGGCAGAAGACGGGGACTACGCCGTTTACTAATGATTTGATCTTAATTGCGAGATATCAGGGAGTACGCATCTACTTCTTGTTTTGGTATATGAAGTGGAGTGTACTGACGATGTCTAGCTTTACGGAGCCCTCTGTGCCCGCAAAGAATTTTTCTTCTCGAAAGCAGAACGGCACCGAGGCATGAATGCCCCAATTACACTTCTGAATACTTCCCGCAATATCTTCTTCGACGCCTGGTGCGAGATTATTCTTCCTCTACCATCAATTTTGAAGCAAGCCGATGATCTCGAAGAGGCGTTTTCAAGTGATTCAGTTACAAATGTTGCTGTTATAAAATCTCTCCTCGACTCAATTTCCGAAACCGAGCACGATATTGGTATCTGGCGTGAGTCTGTTATTGCGACCGTACCTGCGCCAATCGAGTATGCACACCCACCGGTTCCTCCAGCTACCGGAGAAGATGTGGAAAACATTGGAACCCAATATGACATTCTCTTTCCCAATCCCCTCGAATTCGCCTCCATCGAAGTTGCTATATTACACCTTTTGTACTGGGCCATCCAGCTTCTGATCCACAGTACCAGAAACCAGCTCCTGAAGCACTTGCCCTCCGAAGCTCACCCGAAACAACCACTAGACGATAAATCTTCATTATTCGCGTCTCTAATATGTCGTTCCGTGCATTACTGCTTCTCGGATACCAGCACCCTTAGTACAGAAGAGATTCTCATGCCCTTATATGTTTCCATGGACTATTTTACAAGGACAGGGGACGAGGAGAAAATGAGGTGGGGTGTCAAGATGTTTGAGAGGCTAGAAAGAGAACTGGGGTTCAAGCTGAGAGTACAGGTGAGGAAGGTCAGAGAAGGGAAGTGGAGTATGACTTCGATTGGACTGTCCAAGGTAGAAGCTGGTTGATAGATTATGTTCTTAAAGTATTCCCAAATCTACCTCCAAAGAAGTGCTAAAGTGCTGTCTCTGAAAAATAAATAAAGGAACCCAAAAAGGGCAAGGGCAATTTTTGAACAAAGGAATCACCACTCACATCTCTCCACACCAATCCAATCTCTTAATGTGAACTCTAGCTTCACGATCCGTGGAGCGTCGAGTCATGATACATTTACGTTGGAAGATCGATAACAACATATCCTATCTAATACTATTCCGTAAACGGTAACATTGGTTTTAGCTATTAACTCCGATCGGACGTCATGCACCCAAACGCAATCCACCATTCATCCCAAGTCATAAACATCCTCGATCTCACCTATGCGCTCCCCTTCGTAGTTCCATGTTACCGACTTCTCCAATTGGTCGCTTTGTGATGCCATATTCCATCCAGTTTACTTGATTTTCTGCCATGTCAGCCAGCTCAGTGCACCGGGCCCTTGCTCGTTCCCACCGGTCTTTTTCAACCAGCAGTGTCCGCAGTGCAGACTTCACTCATGCTGTAATTGGAGGAGGCGTCGTAGGCTTAGCAGTTGCACGGAAACTTCAGGAAAGAGAAGGCGTTTCAACTGTGCTAATTGAGCGTCATGGAAGCGTGGGGACGGAGACGAGCAGCCGGAACTCAGAGGTGTATATTCGACCTTTTCATTGAAGAACCGGACTTTCAGAATCTATGCGGAAAGCTTACGTTTTCTCTTCTAGGTAATCCATGCTGGCCTTTACTATGGCGAGACGTCACTCAAGGCGCGCCTGTGTCTCCGTGGGAAAGAAATGATGTATGATCTTTGCCGACAACACCATATTTCGCACATGAACTGCGGCAAATGGGTCGTGGCTCAAGACGCGCTTCAAATGGAGGCACTGGAAAAGGTCCACTCTTTCGCCTCTTCTATCGGCGTCCCGACGTACTTCGTGTCCCGCGAAGAAGGCAAACGGCGTGAGCCTGATGTCCGCGCCGAGGCGGGCATTCTCGAGAGTCCGTCCACCGGTATTGTTGACAGCCACTCGCTGATGCAATTTCTGGAAGGCGATTTCGAGGAGCATGGCGGCATCTGCGCGTTCCAGTCCCCAGTCACCAAGATCGAGGCCGTCCGCAACGGCGCCGGAGGCTGGAAGATAACGACATCATCTGGTGACGAGGAATCCTCCATCACTGCCGAAACGCTGGTCAACTCGGCGGGCCTGACGGCGATCCCGATCTCCAACATGATCCTCCCACCAGACCGCCACTTCAGGCCCTACTACGCAAAAGGCTCCTACTTCTCGTACGCGCTCTCCCGCCCCAAGCCCTCGATCTTGGTCTATCCCGCCCCGGTGCCGGGCCACGGCGGCCTTGGCACTCATCTCACGCTCGATATGGCGGGGCGGATCCGCTTTGGGCCGGACGTCGAGTGGGTCGACGACCCGACAGACCTGCGCGTCAACGACCGTAACCTCCCCGCCGCGCTTGACGACATCCAGACGTATCTTCCTGGCGTTAATCGCAGTGCTATTGGCCTGGATTACTGTGGGATCAGGCCGAAGCTAGGCAAGCTAGGGGCGGTGACGAGCGGGAAGGGATTCCAGGATTTTTATATCAAGAGGGAGGATGGGTTTCAGGGGTTTGTTAATTTGTTGGGGATTGAGAGTCCGGGGCTGACGAGTAGTTTGGCTATTGCGGAAGAGGTGGAAAGGTTGTTGTATCCGTGAGTTGAACTAGCATATTTTGAGATGATCAAATACATGAGATACAGTATAACTCTAGTCCTCAGACTTATTAATTTCTATAATCCTACACACCACCAAATGTTTCATCCGAACCCCATGCGGACATTTAAAGCATCCATCAACAATTAATGGAATATATCCCAAGGTACAGCCTGTGAAGGCTCCAGTGTCCCCCCCCCGTGTGCGCGCGCAACACACAGCAATTTCGCTTCGTACGCACTAGAGAATTTCAAGTTTAACTCTTGTAATTAAGCTTAAAAGATTGAAGGCTTTGCCTTTTTTGCGGGTGCACAGCCCTTTTGGCAGGCGCACAGTATCTATGCTGGATGGTGCACTTAACTAGTAATTACCGAAATTGCTGTGTGTGTAGCGCGCGCACACAGGGGGGGGACACTGGAGCCTTCACAGGCTGTAGTTTGGAGGTTGTGAAACTGTTGGACGACAAAATATCACAAGACGCACATAACCAGAAATGTTTTGAACTAGAACCACTGCCTTGACTTGTTACTATTGTCCGGACCTAGATACGCACTCTAAAAATCCCGCCCGTTGTTTTCCGATAATGTCACAGAAGCTAATCCCTTCAAGGCCGATATCTGCCGCTGCGGCGGAGCCCTGATCTGATAAAACAATCTTAATCTTAATCCCTCAAATCCCTTAACATTTTGCTCGGTACGAGGAGTCCAGGAGACTGCGCCGCGCAAGGCATTGCTAATCAAAGCGTTTCTCACTCTAAACCATACCAAAAAGCACGACAAAGCTAAGACCAACTATCAAGGCTAAGGGACTTCTCCTCTTTGATGCCTATGGATGAAACGCGGAGCATGATCCTGATTTTTAAGACCTCTCTTGTTTAGCTAACGAGGTGCAGAAGCAGTCTAGAGAGTCTGTAGTCCTGCGCTTATTTGCATACATGAGCCCAAAGCCACATCATACTGAAATCCTTCCTGGCGACCAACACTTAGGAATTCCCTCAGTCCGTTGGCCCAGGGGAGTAAATCAGAATGATTATTCCCTCGAGTATCTATTAGCTAGTTTAAGACAACTCGTACAAGTCTACGCAGAGTTAGGATCCGGCAAAGGAGTACGTCATGCTGGAAGCGTCAGTTTCTCCATCACGGACTCTTCGATGACGGCGTTCCGAATACAGTTTGGCTACCCAGGATAGCGCAGCCTCGTCTGTCTATCTTGAAAGCACTGACACCTCAGCAAGTCCCGTCTGATGCAGGCCTCTTCCTGCTCCCCTGGACCCTGACAGTAAGTGAGCTTGGATAGGCATTGCTGGCCGTAACGTTATTGATCTGGCGCAAAATGTATTCCCGGGCCTCTTTATCTCGGATTCGCTGTGGAATGCGCTGAGCAAGCAGACTTATTCGAATTTCATCACGATTGATGCTTGGCCTAAGGACAAACGGTTGACGGCTTTGGTTGTAGCCATCAACAGGTACTTCAACAGTGCCTATTGATTGTTAAGGTTTGAGGGCCAGGGGCATTTTAGTAGCTTAGAGATTGCAGAGGAGGTGGGGGAGTTGTTGTATTAGTGAGTTAAGATTTTACCTTTTTAAGTGTTTTGGTAGGAAGGACATAGAGAATATTGTACATGTCATCTCTTACTTGAGGCTTGCAAATCCTTCACAGCTGATGAACATTTGCCAAGCGGTCCTAGCTGAGTTTTCTCTCCACATTTTACCTTTAGGTTATGCACGGTACTAAGCCAGTGAATTAAGTATGCAGGGGCCATTCATGTCCGCTAAAGCATATATATCTCTCCTACCTCCCCTACTTCGTCTTCCTCGCTCGTAACTCCCGACAAACAGATTTGGTTCTCACACTGACACGCCCCTGAGAAAGGCATTACATTTCTTAACATCTCGTTCTGAGAGACTAAGGTACTATCATCAAGATAAGTCATGAGGGCACAATTTTTGAACTACTGCCTGGGTCCAATTATCGAATAACTGTTTATCTGCAGCATGAAGGAAGTTCCTGAGTGTCTGCCCACACTGATGAGCTATACTGCGTTGTGCTATGTTCTTTGAAATCGCTACTGCATACATTAGCTAATTTGCTCCATACTAGATGTCTCTACCACCTGATGCGAAGCTAAGAATATCATCTCAAGGGCATGAGCTAGAGCTCGACGTCCGATTTCTACAGACTTCTTTTTGGACGTCTTGAACTCGAAGCCGGGAATACCGGGATGGCAGGATCATGCCGCTTCCGGGTATTTTTCTTATTAACCATAGTATAATTTGCCACTTATACTAGTTTCACATTTCCGACAAAACGGAACGTCCGCTATTGTCAACTGATAAAATAGGTCCTATTTGGCTTCGCCAAAAGGGCCAGTATTTTTGGGCCAATTGGGCGATCGACAGCTATGGATTCTGAGATCAACGTGTCTGTTGGTCCAGAAATTCAACCGTTTCCCTTCCTTGAACCCCTCGCCGAGCTTAGAAACTGTGTTTATGAAGAATTTCTTCTCATGTCCGATTTCAACCCTGATATGTTAGTTTTCCACCACTGTATCCCTAGAAAAGCCCGTCCACGCACATTCTTCCTCCTCCACCACGGTAACTTACCTATCCTGGCCGCAAACCTACAAATGCGCTTCGAAGCTACGTCGATATTTCTTGCGAAAATGTTCTGTATCCCAAATGGTTTCAGATGCCTGCAACGTCTGGTTAGGGGTGTAGGAATCCCTCGGCTGCAAGAGCTGCGTTCGGCAGGAGTTGTCGAAAGCCAAATAGGTGGTTCTACAGGGGGAGTTCTTCCCCCCTACATAAATAGCCTAGATCCTCATCGATTTGATCCTGACGAGTTCTGATAGGAGTAGATGTACACCTTAGGGCTTTATCTAACGGGGTCTCGAGATTACAGACGCATAAATTCTGGAAGTGGATCGAGAATGCCGGGATACTGCTGGGGCGGAAGGTTAAGGAGCTGGATGAATTAACTACGCCATAGCTCTAAACATAAACGCATCGTATAGCTGAGACAATCATCAATCTCACATGACAAACGTTTCTGCTGCTTGTAATTGCATTGCGCGCCTGGTGCCCTACACGCAATATCTAGTCTAATTTTCTTAAGCAAGTTAGGGTTTCTTTGAGTATTCAACAGAAGCGTCTTTCAAGCTCGTTAAAGTGGCCGAAGCCGATCGCTGAAGCGTAAAGGATGGACCACGTCAGGTGTACGCCGCAACAGGGCATAGGATAACTGGTCAAGCTGCAAAGGGCCTGCTAGCTTGTATCAATGCATCCTAAGATTTAATGCAGTTTGGGCAAGTCGTACAAATTAAGTTGAACAAAAGGCGATGCCAGTTCTCAATCCTTCTCAATTCCACAATGCATGACCCCATCACAAAACGTGCCAAACCATGCCGTGCCATCTCATCTCGAGGCTCATCCGCCCAGCTAAGTACAGCAAACTACATGAACGAAGCAAAGACCATTTCCCGGTCCCTCGCAATGAAATCATGGGCGTGAAGTGTCGTGGTAGTACAAGAGCTCAGGGAAGGGACCCATCAAGATTAAGCGGCACGCATGTCGCTCCTCAACAAAGCAATAGACAAGAAAAGTAGGTGTGGTTGGAAAGGTAGGAGATATCCATAGAAAAGAACAGTGCTGAAAGGAAGTTTATGCGCACACATTACGCATATATAGACGCCTGGATTCGTCTTGCCGCCTTCCCCCTTAAACGCCCGAATGAATTTGAGACCTGAGAAAGATAGCTTTTACAGCTAAGGAAAGCCAGAGGCAGTAGAACAACATTAAAGCAATTAAAGCAGCGTAAGGGAATAAGCAGACTCACGCCAAAATGGACGGTGCAATAGGAGGCGGAGGCGGCAATGGCATGTTTGGAGGAGGTGCAGGTGGGGGAAGACCTATGATAGGCATAGACCTGCGCATTTGCACGCGCTGCCGCATGACTGGAGTTGAAGGAGGTGGATGCGAAGTAAGAGTGGATGATGACCGCGTAACCGAAGGATAGGATGAGGTACTCGGGGCGGCGCGGTTATATGCGGTGGTGGGACGGGAGGAGGAGAGAAAGGGGGCGGGATCCGACCGAATCTGCATGCTCGTTGGACGGCGGAGCGTTTTCAGTTGCCCACTCTGGGCTTGCGGAAGTGGCGGAGTTGGGGGCAAAGGCGGAAGGTTAGTCGGAGTGGAAACTGATCGGCCGATTGCGATGGCAATGGGTAAAGGAGGGGGTCCAAGAGATGAAAAGCGCCGCGGGATGATTAGAGGCCCATTAGGATCTTGAGTTCTGATCGGCAACGGCCGAAAGAAAGGCTTCGGAGAGGGTGACACCCGGTTCACGGAGTAAGCGGAAAGTGCTGAGGCGCTTGGCAGGCTCCCAAGTGTGGATTGAGGTCGAGTGGATCGCGCGGTCGTCTGTTCTGGAGATGGGGAATGGATAAGCATTCTGGGTGGCGGCGCGCTGGAACTCCTAGAACCAGGATTTGACTTAACCGGAGACCGGTTCATGTTTGTGTGAGTAGGGTGATTGACATATGGCGACGAGGGGAGGGGGACTTCTTGCTGGTTTCGACTTATCGCTCCATATGTGGAATGTCTTTGGGGCTTGGATGAGTGCAGATTAGCAGAAAGAGAGTGGTCCTCATCTGTCGTTGGTAAAGTTTGCGTCGACCTCCGTCGGTTAGTCGCAGTATTGCTTGGGTTCATATGAAACGATTTTAGTGATGTGGCACTTCGCAATGGCTCAGGCTCAGGTTTGGGAAATGTATCTGCCCGCGGGGAGGTTGGTGCTGGAGACGAGCCCCGGGATGTAGCGACGGTTACCGTCCCGGTTCCTGAGGTGCCATTGGACATAAAAGAAAACCTTGAGCCTTCTCGCAGGTGATTCAACTGCAGCTGCTCAGTTGAAACGGTCGTTGTTGCAATTGATGAAGCTTCAGTCGATTGCTTAACTGAGTTATACCGCGAGGAAGACACAGACGCAGCGTCAGAAATGCTTGCAGGGTTTCGACAACGACTTCCTTCCCAGTCGGGGGCGACGATGGTTGGTGAGTCAATCGGCGATGCGGTAGGAGATTGAGTGGGACTTCGACCGCTATTGAAGCGATTGGTGTCTTTCTGGGTGAGGAATCGGTGGCTGAGCTTCTCTCGTATTTGCTTTTCCGGGGAGTTTTCGGGAGTGGAGCTCGACTGCGAATCGGGTCTGCACTTCATTCCACCCAATGCATCAATTTCTCTTCGCACAGCGGTCAGCCAAGAATCCATCTCTTCAGCACTCTCACATATTAATAAGAAACTCGTTGCTGTTCGTTTGGCGGTTGCATTCTGGAGTCGTAACCTCGAGAGGAAAGATTTTTGTGGAACCATGGAGACTGTGCCATCTTCCTTGGCTGTTTGAGAAACCTGCAACACCCAATGTTTTCCAGGTATAAGATCACAGGCGAATGCGGCCGATTCCTTTCCTAACTGAAGCACTTTCTCGGGGAGTCTATCAAAGGGTCCCTCGCCCGCGTACTGCAATACAAATCCCGATGTTACCAGGACATAGATTTTCCTGGTCAATTCCGGTGAGCCCATCGTCGAGGCGGAGGTCAGTCGTTTGTGCTTTGCCTCGGCTTTCTCTAATTTTTTGATATCTGCATCTCCCTCTGCTGTTGCAGGTAGATCAAGCTTGCTTTCCAACTTCTCTTGCAGTGCATTGTATTGCTTTCTCTGACTTTGCGAGCGCAATAGGGCATCCGGGGAAGACGTCGAAGCTTGTAAAGTGTCGTACTTGATTGCCTGAGGGTATGCCTGAAATAGAGGTGGTGGATCCCAATTGATCGGCTGCCGTGGTCGCTTGGATGTGGAGCTTTTGTGCAACTTCGGCTTCGATGCAGGATCGAGCTGGCTTCGAGATGGCTGTGAGACAACGTTCACTGGATTGAGCCGCACAGTTGGTTTGGGCTCCGACAGAGCGGAAGCCGGTGTAGGCGACCTTAGTGACTCTATTGCAATCGCAAGACCAGTCTCATGATGTCCTCGCAACTTCTCCACCTTAGGTCGACTGAACAAGTTGAATAGCGACATCTTCGATTGACGATGTTCGAGCTTCAGTGCAGGTTTTAGTATAGATTTTGGAGCAGGATCGGCTAGAGGTACGCGCGCTTGATCAATCTGCTCAGGCAGAGGAGCGACAGGACGAGTGCGTCGCCAGCGAGAGGTGGAGGCTGACTGAGCATCATTGAAGGATGTCTGAATGGGCGGGAGGTTTTTGATGTTGCGTCGTCCACTAGAAGCTGGCAGAGTCTTGACGTCAGCCATGGCGACGACAGCCAGAATGGATTCACTCGGAATTGAGGCACATGTAGGTGGCCAAAAAATCAGGGATAAACAAGGACAGAAGCCGACAGAAGCCGACAGGTGACTTCGTGGAAGCAGGACTCGAGCCTGCGGGAAGTGCGGAGGCGGTAGGTTGCTAGCTGACTTGGGACGGCTATGTGCCTTGGATTGGTGACACAATAATATATTAGTCGCTGATAAGGAAAGACGACAAGGAGCAGCTTGTGAAAAAATCCGGCTCGTTTAATTCGGAGGTGGCTATGAAAATATGCGAGCTTGATAGGCATCCATGCATAGGCGCGAGATTTGGCGGTGTAGTGACGGTAGAGTGTTCTCTTTGGAATTCTTTGGAAAAGTTGGCAGCAGGAAAGATGGAGGCAGGGTTTGAAACGAGCGAACAATTGAACGAGTGTAGTTAGCCCAAGGGCTATATTAGAAAGAGTGACAAATGTCAAACGAGTGAATAGGACCTAAGCCTGGAGTTGGAGCAAGGAGTGTGAGGAGAAGGAAGAAGGTTTGGCCTTGAAACGGGCCATGAGGAGTAGGTAGTCGCGCCCGTGACGAGAAATCGACAGAACGGCTGGCCACTCTTTCGGAACGGGGCCGCAGCGATTTGCAAGCACCAAGCCAGAGTCGGAAGGGATGGCCAGGGGTGTTAGGGAGCGTGAGGCCGCAATAAAGCCCTAGCGACAAAGCACACGCCCCCTGAGGTCCCGGCCGTTTCCCAAGTGGCGGCTGAGCAGACTAAAAAAGCGCACGCTGATAACCTGAGTCCTGGGTCGTTTACTCGGTGCCAGCCTTCCTACTGTGCCCTTTCTTTCATACCCTGGTGCAGACCTTCAAGCTGTTTAGCAAGGGCTACAAAGGATGGAAATAGCCTTGAGCAAGAAAGGACTTTATTAAGAGAGTCAGAGGGCCAGAGAGCTAGAAAGCTGTAAAACTCGACATATTCGGCTGTGGAGAAGTTCGATAGCTCGTTCTAACTGCATATGTCATAGTAAGCCCCTCGTTAGACTAGGCCAAATCCACCTATAGACCCATCTCGCTTTGGCTTCTCCTGCAGTGTGAGCCCCTCCAAATCGCCTATGCCATGCACACATGCAGCCCTTATGACCTCCACCAGATGCCCATCACCAGGCACGTAACAAGCACCTACGCGCCCATACCCACTTAGGCACTTACTCATCTAGTTCTGCGCGTCTCTCGGCTTTTGCTAGAGACGCGTCGAAGTGATGGTGTACCTGCATTGGCCGAATCTCTGCTTCTTTATTCCTGCTCGTCATGTGCTCCACCGAACTACCCTGCATGCGGAACTGTAACATCTCACTACTCGCGACCACTCCTACACCGCCCCGGTTCTCGCCTTCATCCTATGCACCTGCGCACCTTAGTATAACCTACATAGCCTTTATATTCAGCACCCTGAGCTGCACCAATCATGCCGCCAGACTTGAATTCGCTACCTCCCTCAAGATCACCATCAGGCTCCCCGCAGCATATACGCATGCCTCTCACCACCTCTACCGTCGAAGCTCTCCGCAACCCATCACCGTCGCCCTCTCACTCTCCTCCCCGCTCTCTCGCCGCAGCTGCAACACTGAACGCAGGGATCCAGAATGAAGAGTCCCGCAGATCCTCGGGTGGCTCCATGCGGAGAGACGTCGAGCGAGCCCGCCGACGATCCAGCATCCGGATGAACCTCAATCTCAACGACCCGACTCTCCCCAGCCCAGGCGAGCTTCAGATAAGTCCCTCAACCAGATCACGAGCTCCGAATTGGCCCGCAAGCCCTCATCACGAACGAGCGCCTAGCCTGGGAGAGTTACACCAAGAGCTAGAATCTGAGCAAGAGGCGCAAGTCGTACGTACCAACCAAGTCACCTACACCACTCGCCCCTACCCAACACCCTCCACCTAACTTCCCAAAAACCTCATCAGCAATAGACGCCCCGACTGACCTTCCCGCATAGAACCGCCTCCTCAACATGATCCGCCAGCAACAAGCGCAAATCGCCGTCCTCAGCACCACGCACGCCAACAACAACAATAGCAGTGCGATGCCCTCGTCCTCTGCCGTCATCGACGACAGCACACCCACATCCGAGCGCTCGCTCTCGCTGCCGCACTCGGCGCTGGCCTCGCAGCAGAACGTGGCCCAGCTCCCGCAGCCCGTCCCGCGCTCGCGCTCCCCCTTTCCCGGCCACGGCTCGCTGTCGCGACACTCGTCGCTGCGCGACCGGTCGCGCGGAAGCAGTCGCGGAGGCTCCCCGGCCCTGTACCCCGCGTCGGGAGCGCTGGCGGGCGCAAGCGAGGAGTGGTTGCTCAGTGCGCCGGCCGCGAGGGACGAGAGCGCGTTTTACCAGGCCGAGACGCAGATGCTGACGCGGGAGAACCAGATGCTGAAGCTGAGGATTCGGGAGCTTGGTAAGTGATGCCGTACCCTTTCCTGGTTATCGGGCGGGTGTAGGATCCGGGAAGATGGTGCCGGGGGATGATGTGTGGATTGGTTTTGCTAATTCGTGCTGTTGTTGTACTGCAGAACGTCAACTCGCGGAACTGAGCCCTGTGGCCCCGCTCTCGCACACACCCACCACAGGCTCCAATCTTGCGAACAGCACGACTGATCTGGATACGGATATGGAGGGGTGAAAGGGCTGTGCTGCACGCCCGTAGCTCATAAATCGAGGAGAAATCGTTAGTTTGAATGATTCAGGGAAGGTTGAACGTGTGGTGGTACTTGTATGCAGGCGTCTGGCCATTTTACGCGGCGCTAAGTGGCGCAGAGAATTCTGGGATCTGCTGGAGTTGGTGGATTCGACTGTGCAAGGGTTTGAGCGATGAAAGGCAGGGATGAGGAACTGCTGGGTTATGGGCGTTTCGGTGAGATGGCTCTGTTTCTGATGGGCTAGCTGTATTTTATTATTACTTCCCCTCTGCCTCTGACACCTTCGGATGAACAACGAGGGCTCCTAGTATTTCCAGCCATTCGATTTAATTATGTAGTAAATAGCGTTAGAATGGACACACCACTTTCGACACTCTATTAGCAGGGCAAAATGCATATAAATGGTAATGTTATAATACACTACGATCCTCCGAGACACTTTTCCCGAAGCTGGCTCCACCCTTGTGTTCCTGGATAAACGAACGCCAGACGCCGAATGCGCCTGCTGCCTCTCCGAAATCCAGCCCAATCCAAGCCTATGAATGTTTGCTAGATGAGATAGAAAAACTGGCGTTAATGCAAAGGGGGTGGGTAGATATTCCGTCTCCGTCGCCGAGCTCATGCAAAGGAAAATCACTACACTGCTGCTCTTCGCGGTACACTTCAGAAACCCTCTTGAGGGATAGAAATAGATACAGCCATACCCTACTCCTCCTCTGCTTCTTCAACGCGTGCGTGCAGTTTGCGCTGGATGGGCGTGCCCGCAGCGGGAGACACACCAGTGGCGGCGGGTGCAGGGGTGGTCGGGATAGAAGCTGCAGGAGCTGCAGAAGTCGGTTTCTCGGTCGAGGTGGAATTGCCTTCTTTAGCGATGGAGGCCTCGGCGGGGGATTTGGTTTTCTTAGACTTCTTTTTGGCTTTTTTGTCCTATAGACGGGTTTAGCGGTGCTGACAGACATAAAGGGGAAAGGCGTGTTGAAGGAACAGGGGTAGTGTGGAGAAACGCGAAAAAGCAAGCTTACCTGGTGCCACGCCCACACGGGCCTGAACGAGTCGAAGAACCCAACATCTTCAAACAGGTTCGGATACAGCCATAACCCAGGCGGTGCTGTAAACAGGGTAACAACGAACAAGATAAGGCGGAAGATGGCCATGACGAAGAACAGCCCAATAAGACCCAACATGCCCATGCTGAGATACCACACTCCCTGCCGCATCACCAACGGCCACAGCGGGAACATAACGACGGCTATCACGAGCACGAGCGCGCCGGCCGCATATAGTTTCTGCTTTATCTGCGCGCCTTCGTACAGCCAGATGTAGTGATCATCATCGTTCGCATCCTGGTGCTGCTCGATGCGAACTGTCCATAGACCCTTGATACGCTTTGGTTTGGCGTGCCCGTGGCCTTCATGGCCAACGCTAGGGTCAATTTTTGAGACGCGGAGTGCAAGGAGGGACATTGGTAGTAGCTTGAATGTGTTTTCGGCGGAGGCGCGGTCGGTCACTTCGGGGAGGAGGGGGTTCTTCGAGCGTGCTTTGGCGTAAGCGGGGGATTGGAGGGCGCGAATGGCTCGTTTGACTGGAAATTAATTAAGTTACCTTTGATTTAGAGCAGTGGAGAAGATAGGAGATCGCTTAGAGACATAAAATCCAGGGCGTACCTCTGAACATATCCTTCCTCTTCTCATCCAGCAAGCAAGTCCGCGGCTTGAGTTCCTGAGATCGCAGGAAATTTGCCACGGCCACGGCGGCTGGGTTTGGAGGCCCAGGGTTTATAGGCATCTGCTGTTGTTGCGGGTGTCCGCCTTGCTGCTGCTGCTGTGCTTGCATCTGTTGCTGTGCTTGGTGTTGCTGCATTGCTTGCGCTTTCAGTTGTTCGATGTATTGCGGAACTGTTAGGCCCCGTTTCGCAGCCTCAGCAGCCATCTGCTGCTGCATCATCCGAATCTGCTCCGGCGTCGGTTGCTGGCCGGGCATGGGGGGGCCTGGTGGAGGCGGCATTATGAATGGAGGTTTATTGGGGGTTCGTCAGATGGAGTGATGAGGAATTGTGAATATGCAATGTTAGATGAGGATAGAAAATGGCTTGGTGAAGATGCCTTGACAGTCGAGAGAGATCTTCGCGTGATGTGGCCTTTTAAAAGTTTAATAAGAAGTTCGAGGCACTACACATTTTGTCACAAAGCCTTGGGTCATGTTAAAGCCACGATTCAAAGGAACACCCAGCCCGATCGCGGCACCTGCCGTGCCAAGCCCAACAAGCGATCCCGCACCAAAGAAATCTCCATCCTTTTCCTTTTCCATTTCTCTTTTGTAGAGGCAATTCCACCTTCGCTCCTTCTCTCTCACACACTATCAAAAGAGATTGACTACCTTACGTACTAGCCCTACGTAAGTATCGTCCTTTTGATTACTGGCTCAAGGTCTCCAACTGAATTTTCGTCTTCCGTAGCTCAGAAAATCGAGCCCTTTCATCCAGAATGCGTATGTACTACTCTACTTCCATCTCCTTCGCATCTGTTCGCACTGACACTTCGTTTTCACATAGCTCCAAAATTCGATCCTAATGAGGTCAAGGTGATGTACTTTGCATCCCACTTTAAACGCTTAAGATCCCAGCGAAGATGATATGGACGTGACACTGACGCGATTGCTTGTAGCCACCTTAGGGCTACCGGAGGAGAAGTTGGTGCCTCTTCGGCTCTGGCTCCTAAGATTGGTCCTCTTGGTCTCTGTATGTTCATCATCTACTGGTGTAGTGGATCACCAGCTAACAATAACAGCGCCCAAGAAAGTTGGTGAAGATATCGCCAAAGGTATCATAGAGATCCGATAACTACATGACGTGCATAGACTAATCAATTTCAAGCGACGGGTGATTGGAAAGGTCTTCGTGTCACTGTCAAGCTTACGATTCAGAATCGTCAAGCTGCCGTTTCGGTCGTTCCTTCAGCATCTTCCTTAGTCATTAAGGCCTTGAAGGAGCCTCCGCGTGACCGGAAGAAGGAAAAGAACATCAAGCACACCAAGTCAATTCCTCTTGATGAGATCATTGAGATCGCTAGGAAGATGAGGTTTAAGTCCATGGCTAAGGATTTGAAGGGTACCGTCAAGGAGATTCTCGGGACGGTAGGCGTATTCGGATTATTTGCCGGGGGTTTATGGCTAATAATATACTTAGGCGTTCAGCACTGGCTGCCAAGTGGATGGTAGATCCCCTAAGGAGATCAGCGACGACATTGAGGCTGGCGAGATTGAGAGTAAGCCCCCCCCGGCTAGTGAACCTCCGGTCTTGGCCGCGCTAACAATCGCACAGTTCCGGAGGAGTAGATACCCACCCAAGGTTTCCATCCTGCTACTTCATCTACTTCATCTTCTTGTCCATAATTGGTGATGCAAAGGCTACACCGTTTCATGATTGCATGAATGACATGGAATGACCAAGCTAAAAATAGCTCCATGACTAACCACGAACGTACCGCGATTTGCTTGTGGAATCTTATGTGCAGATTTTCCCGTGATGACGTACTTTGCCAACACTCTGGCCCTTACCCCATTCCTTCTGGATTGGATATATCTATGGTATAGGCCTATTTTGGTGCAAAGGAGAGGAATATTTCGACCTACTACTCACCACGGCACTCTATCCTTTGGAGTGGGTGCAGTGGTCCATCTTATCTGGTCTACATATATCCCATAGACGCCATGTTGGAGCTGTTATGTTATCTAGTGATGCTGAAATGAAATTACTTCTTATCGATGCTTATGTGCGCCGATCAACTGATCGGGTACCAACGTAAGAACAGTGATAGCTGTCATCAGCATAGTATATGTGAAAGTTAAAATATATAACATCAATTGATTAGAGATTACTCGGCTTATGGTTTCCCAGCAGTATGCATTGTGAATATCCATTCTCGTTTCATCCGAGCCAAGTGTTGTCCGAGTACCTAAAGATATTATTTTGATTCGAAACCTCGACGCGCCTACTTAGACGATAGGGATCACCGTTTCTGAAGTGCTTGTGTCTGCATCTGCGTCTGTATCGATATTGTATTCAGCCGGGGACCATAGGCCATGCGGGCATTTATATTGATATTCATGCGGTGCCGTCTGTTCCTGAGGGAGTATGCGTCGAATGACTCTGACGTTGCAGCACGAATCATCAGCGCACGCTGGTAAACACCAAGATCGTCATCTTCAAAGCAAAGCTTAGGCTTGGCGGTCTATGTGATGGCCGCGTGGGTGTCAGTGTTTGTTTCGGGTGATCACCGTTGAATGGATTTGGCCGGTGACGAGTTTTGGCTGCACGCCACTCGCTGCTCTTCGCCGTTTTCCTTGGTTCACGGCTGCACCGGGGGCGCCACAAGTCGCGGTGCTGCATGCTGAGAGGTCCTTATTATTGCGATGTGCGCCAGGCCGACAGCGCAAAGAAAAAGGCTGTATTCGAGCTGCATAACGTACGCTGCCACTGCTGCTGGCTCGTCCACGACTCCCCATAATTTCCAATACTACTCTAAGGCAGTCCTAGGCTCGTCTACAAGGCAAAAGCCAGCAAAAGCCAGGTTTCTGCTCCCTAGCCCCCGTTTGGCGCCCCACGCCCGAACTGCAGGGATTGATGCAGCCACCTGCAGAGTCCAACAATTGCACGGCTCGCAGGCGCTCCAAATCGAATGATTGCAGGCAGTCAAGGGTCAAACTCTACTAGGCTGTGCCGCGGGCTACTCGCCTCATCTGCACAACGTCGCCATAAGAATTGGACCACGGTCTGTCCTGCATCATCAAAACAGCCTGTCTCTCATTATTCCTCCAAAGCTCGTCCGCAGCTCGAGCCCGACAGTCGACGTCGCTAACCGTGTGCGCCCAGGCCATCGGCAGGGCGCCCTTCTAGTTTACGCCTACTGCGCCTCTCGTCACATCCTCGACGCTCGCTGCCGCTGTGCAGTAAAACCTCAGTTCAAGCTGCTCCATAACGACGCCCGGCTGGCTCTTCAGCTCTGTCAGTCAGCGTAAGCGTGCGTGCTTGCCTGCCTAGGGCGGCTGCATAATACATACCGGACTCGTTGGCCAGTTCCCTTGCATACCTAACCTTGCGAACTCGGACGGCTATTCTGACACTCGTCTTTACACCGCCGGCTTCACGCTTCCATCGCAATCTTCTAAACGAGCGAGATTGCTAATCTGACGCCCTGTTCCTATTGTGACGAGTACTGTACCTTTCGGCTTGCCGCCTAATTTTCCAGATCCCCGGGGCTCTCTGCTGGTGACAAGCCAGTGTTGGGACGCCCGGAACCTATACTGTTCGTCACGATATACCCGAAATGTCATGCGCAGGTGGCGGGAGACAACTTCGCAAAGGCATAGGCACAAGCCGGTCTTGGTGAAATTGCCTTTCCAGGAGTTGGACCTCGTCTTACCTTGTCGCGGTCGTCGTATTGACTATCCTGCGCGTATTTGATGAAAATTTCTTACCTTAAGGCGTTCACTAGGAATCTGAAAACACCATGACTATGGTCCGGCAATATCCCCCCCAACCGCAGCCGCAACCGCAGCTCTTTGCTCTTAGTCCATCTCTTGGACCTTACAACTCGCTGCCCGCCTCCCCACGAGCTCCTCGTCGAAATGTCCCAGGATACGACCTGCAGAGCCTTGGGCAGCAACAATTGCCCCAACAATACGCCCATCCGCTACAAAGAACAAACTCATATCCCCAACATGGGTCACTTAAAGAACAAGGCCATGAGCGAGTGAGGCAGTCAGAACACATGCTTCGCCGCAAAACTCCAAACGGAATACTAACTGCAGCATATGATGGAACGTCTGTCGAACAGACCGAGAAGCCACATGCTACCAAGCACATTCTCCTTCCAGTGACAGCTGCCGAGCCCGGTCTGGCAAATGTGGGCATATTTCCCTATACTCTAAAACATGAGCTACCATTGAGATCTTCGGGTATGGCACCCAATACCGGCTATAACGCCCTCAAGCAGGAACCTCCGAGTGGGAACTGGGATCCAGATATGCATTTCGGATTTGACCCCCCAAAGGATAGCTGGAAAAGAGCCCAACATAATTTACCTCAGATTGATTCAATGCTCAATCAAATGCCCTTGCAACAACAAGCTTTGCAATACCAGCATTACGGCCAGCAGTTCTGTGGTGCAATGGAACCATCTCTACAAAGCCCTCTAGGTCCAACTGTTTCCAATGACCAAGGTCCCTATGGACCCTACTGGCATGACGGTACATTTATACCATATCGACCTGCCGCTTTGCGAGATCCGCGTTACTATCATCACCCCGCCTCGAACTGGAGTGCGCCGCAGCCTCATGGATATCTTAGTAAAGGAATGGGAGACTGGCAATCATTCAATAACACCGTACCAAATATCAATACATTACAGCATGGGCATCATCACTTTCCCGGATCAACTCCGTTGCCGGCAACTAATAATTACAATATTGATACATCTCCCGAACATCATTTCCCATATGGCTTTCGAAGCAGCGAACCTACCCCGCAGATTAATCATCGCCGCAATCTTGGGCTGGATTATCAAGGTCAAAACTTAAACACCCAATTTGGCCATCGAACCCCGCATACTCCTCAGGATCTCCATCAATCTCTCTCTTCATCGGGTCAATCGACACCAGTACCGGAATTCACACCGGTTTCCACACCGCTCTCTGAGTTTGGGCCACAATCAAGCAATGCACAACTGAGGGAAAGAGTATTCACGTGGGCTCATACGGTTTACATTGATCTTTTGAAATACCTCCAACAGACAAAGAGAGCTAGCGCTCATAGTCGACATTCCAGTGGCCATCATCCTCCCCGTCCAAATATTTACCCTAAACCTCCGCGCCAGCCTGGCGCTACTTTTTCGTCTTCAAACAGCATCAATAGCCGAAGTCATGAAAAAGGTGTTTCAACCCCTATCCAATCCGAATCGAGCGATCTTAACCTGCAAAACCGGGAATTAATTCACAAAACTCATGCGTTTCATCACCGCTCATCTTCACTATGGTCGCCAACTGCTGTGGACCAGCGGGATCCGGATGTTCAAAGACGAGCTTCTTGGCAACAGCAATACGCGAATCCTGGCCCTGGTCCGATCCAGCTGCAAGGCCAGGGGCTTGAAACAATTCGAACATTACGTCGAACATCAGGAACATCAGTCTCAGGGATACACCCAGCCGTGCGGCACGATGTGTCTCCGACTGCCAATGCGGCTTCCGCTCTTGAGGCAATCACTAAGCATTGTGGAGATAGTTCATGGCAATGGATAGATGGCATGCTCCTGGGCGGTTGCTTAGCATATGCTCTCGGAGATTATCAGAAGGCATTGGGATGGTACTCTAGAATCCTTGATCTAGACTCCGAGTAAGTAAAAAGACTGCGGCATATTTTTTACGTTACTGACTTATATATAGCCATGTTGAGGCAATATCCAACTTAGCTGCTACACTTCTCGCGCTACAGCGAAAACAGGAGGCAGAACGATACTGGTTCCGTGCTGTTAAATTACGCCCCAGCTATTTCGAGGCCGTTGAACACTTGATTGGTCTGTTGTGTGGCGACCACCGCGGCAAAGACGCTGTGCAAATAATTGAATTCGTCGAGCGCTCTCTTAAATACGTTAAGAATGGTGAGACCTTCAAGAATGCGGACCGTCAAAGCGAACGCTCAAACTCGACGAGCCAATCTCCATGTATTTCTGAACTCTCTGACAAGCCAGTCTTTGACTTCGATGGGGAGAATGAGACGACGTTTAAAGATTTGGAAGACTTCCCCGGCTCGGATCAACCAGGTTTCGGGTCAAGTGGATATGCAATACCTGGCTCTGAGAATGGCCGCATTCTGGCGCTTGTACACGCCAAAGGCAATATGCTCTATGCGCTAGGAGACAATATTGGCGCAGCTAAAGCCTTCGAGAATGCCGTATTGATTGGTGCTGGTCGACGAATTCAAGGAATAGGGGGCCTTATCAAACATATCCTCTCGGTCGTAGGCTATGACCCTGGAGAGAGACCTATGGACGTCCGTCGACCTCCGCCATCAAATGATCCAATTCTCCTTCATCCAGAGCCTGCGCTGAAAACATCGCAACTTTGCTTTCCACCTCACGGCCTGCTACCCGGGCTCAAGCATGTACCGAGTGAAGGCATGGCTAGAAAGGCAGCTGTATCCACAACTAGCAACTCACTCCTATCATTAGCAAAGATATTTCAGGACGGAATGGCAATGAACTCACCGAAGGCTTCTGCTTATCAGACAACTTACGGTGTCCGTGAGATCCTTGCGTTGTACTATCTCTCATTGTCGCTCCAGCCAAGTCCATCAACAGCTAATAATGTTGGTATTCTTCTCGCAAGTGTTCAGCAGTCCGCACCTTCTAAGCACATCCCTGTTTCTACTCCAATCCCGAAACCTCAGATTCCTGGCCTAGTCCCTGGAAGTGGAATTGCGCTTGCTCTAGCCTACTACAACTATGGCCTCCTCCTTGACTCTAGACATGCACATCTATATACGAACCTTGGCAGCTTGCTCAAAGATATTGGGCAGCTAGATGTTGCGATCCAAATGTACGAGCAGGCTGTGGCGTGTGACGGGAATTTCGACATTGCTCTTGCGAACCTAGCAAACGCCGTCAAAGACAAGGGAAGGATCAGTGATGCGATCATGTACTATCGACGAGCTGTACAAGCAAGCCCAGACTTCGCTGAGGCTGTTTGTGGGCTTGCCAATGCCCTGAATTCAGTCTGTGGATGGGCCGGTCGAGGTGGTATTGCTACCGATAACGGCAGTCGAGACCGCTGGCATGTTGACGAGAAGGGTATGCTTTTAGATGCCAAGCTACCGGGCGCAATGAGCTCAGGCTGGATCAAGAGAGTTGTGGACCTTGTCGAAAAGCAGTTAGCTGATGGCGAAGACTGGGGTAGAGGCATCATCGATGGTCAGTTCATTGAGGACGTGATTCGGCCATTGTCTCTCTCCGAAGGCACAGCACTGGTTGTCAAAGATAAGGAAAGGAACATGAGAGCGACGCTGAACAGCTGGCAAGGTCAGAAATGGGAGGGTGCGAGACTTGTCCGCCTGGTCGAGCGTGCAACTAGGAGGCTTGCATGGCAATGGTATCAGGACAAGTACATCAGACGACAGCAACGCCCTGCATTAGCCTACAAACGGCCTCAACTTCCAGTAGCGTTGACAGTTCCGGCTGCTCCAACAGTCCTGCCTTTCCATACCTTTACTTGCCCAATGTCCGCAAAGCAGATTCGCTTGATTTCACAGCGGAACGGCCTTCGAATATCCTGTTCAACTCTTAGAGCGCCGTGGCTTCCGCCAACCGTGTTCCCACCTCCTCCACCTCCAAATCCGTTCCTCAAGGTTGGATACGTTTCGTCAGACTTCAACAACCACCCCCTAGCACATCTGATGCAATCGGCCTTTGGGCTTCATAACCCAGCGCGCGTGCGAGCGTACTGCTACGCAACAACAGCCAGCGACGGATCCGTCCACCGACAGCAAATAGAAAGGGAATCACCAGTCTTCTACGACGCCAGCGGCTGGCCAGCCGAGCGACTCGTCAACCAGATCGTGCAAGACGGGATCCACATCCTGATCAACCTGAACGGTTACACGCGGGGCGCACGGAACGAGGTCTTCGCCGCACGGCCCGCTCCGATCCAGATGTCCTTCATGGGCTTCGCGGGCACGCTGGGGGCTGAGTGGTGCGATTACCTGCTGGCGGATGAGACGGCGGTGCCTCCCAGCACGCTGCGGAGGTGGCGGCGCAACATCGACATGGAGGACCAGCTAGCGGACGAGAATAGCGGCGGCAGCGACGACAGCTGGGTGTACGGCGAGAATATCATCTTCTGCCGTGACACGTTCTTCTGCTGCGATCACCGACAGAGCGCGCCGGACTCGCAGGACAAGCAACTCAACTGGGAGGAGGAGCAGACGCGGCGGTGGAACATGCGCAAGGAGATCTTCCCGAACTTGCCAGACGACGCTATTATTCTGGGGAACTTTAACCAGCTGTATAAGGTATGCTACACGTCCCTTTATTGTCTATTCAGACCCATCCTTCCACCCAATATCCTCAGACACCACACTAACGTCACCCCTAGATCGAACCGACAACCTTCCGCACCTGGCTCCGCATCCTCGCCAAACTCCCAAAGGCCATCCTCTGGCTGCTGCGCTTCCCGGACCTGGGCGAAGCGAACCTGAAGCAAACGGCGCAACTCTGGGCGGGGCCGGACGTGGCGTCGCGCGTGCTCTTCACGGACGTGGCGCCGAAGCACCAGCACATTGCGCGGGCGCGGGTGTGCGACCTCTTCCTCGACACGCCCGAGTGCAACGCCCACACGACGGCCGCCGACGTCCTGTGGAGCGGCACCCCGCTGCTGACGCTGCCGCGGTACCCCTACAAGATGTGCAGCCGCATGGCCGCGAGCATCCTCAAGGGCGCGCTGCCGAAGAGCGACGAGGGCCGCCGCGCCGCGCGCGACTTGGTGGTCGCGAGCGAGGATGAGTACGAGGAGCAGGCGGTGCGGTTGGGGAGGGGGTGCGAGTACGAGGGGCATCGGGCCAAGGGGCGGTTGGCCGAGTTGAGGAGGCTGCTGTACGAGGCGCGGTGGACGAGCGCGCTGTTTGATACGAGGAGGTGGGTGAGGGATCTGGAGGAGGTGTATTGGGTTAGTTGGGGGAAGTGGGAGAGGGGGGAGGGCGGTGATATTTGGTTGAAGTGAGTGTGCGTCTCTCGTATGTGTGTGAAGTGAGGGAGAGAGGGCTGGCGCGGTGTGTTGTGGGCATGTTGTGGGCATGCTGTGAGCGGGCTGGGCTGGTGGAGTCTTAGCTCCTCTGCTTGCGCGGATAATGGGGCGCTGATGTCTACGCTTCCACAACACTGCTTTCACAGCCAGAGGCGGAAACAGGATGGATGGGCTAGCACGGAAGCAATATGGGATTCTACTACTCGATAAGGAAGTGGATGGGTGGGTGGGTTGGCGTGCGTCTAGGTATCAAATAATCCAAGAGCTGGAGAAACCGGTTGGGAAGGAGGGAGGAGTTATTTGGCGTTTTACTTCTTCACTTTGGGCTCGGTGTGGTGGTTGTTTGTCTCCTTTCTCCTCTCTGTCCTGTCTTTTTGTTCCTTGTCTAGCCTCACTCGCTGGCTTCGCGATTGTTGTCATTTTTGGACTGTTTTCTGGGATATTATAAGAGTAAGAGTAAAAACCGGTCGTTGGGAATATCAGACAGAACGTCTAGGGTCGCGAGGCCCGCTGCTTGTTTCGCATTTTGCGCTGCGCTGCGCTGCTGCTGCTGCTGCTGCGCTGCTCTGGTATCTATCGAAAGAGCTTTCTTGCTTCGCTGCATTTCTTCTTTTGGTGCGTGGTACATTGCCCGGTCTGGCTGCTGGCCTGCAGGGAGCCTGATGTTGAGCAGGGCATGTTTTCGGGCAAGCGACTGAAGGAGCGGTGGGCTATCTGTTTGGCATTTCTGCAAGCGGGTTTGGTTTGGGCATAATGGATGGACATGATCGCGATGGTGGTGGACTTACCCGGGGGTTGGGAAGGGATCATTGTCGATGGGGCATCGCTATGGCAGGGCGCGTAATGATAATCGAGCTGGTTGAGTTGCCCAGTCCTGCAGTCTCTGTTGAACCCTCTCATTCGGTGCCGTTTTACATGAGCTGTGTGTAGCGGTCTCTCGACCTCTAACGTGTGGATTAACCGGATTTTTCACAGCGTATCAGGGTTTTTTAGTTTTGGTTAATGGGGCACTGTGCAGCATCGCAAAACCATTCGCTGGCGCTCCCAGCTGTCGACCGGGGCAGGTTTTCCAAATTGTTTTTGCAGTTCGTCAAGGGCCCTGCTTGCCGTTTTGGGACGGTAGGATCGAACGATTGCGGCAATCCGGGGCTGGAAGGCGACGATCAGCAGAAGGATGTGCTGGCAGGGTTTATTGATGGGCATTCACTATCACAATCACACAATACACGTACAGGCACAGGCAGCGCGGGTACAGCAAAAAGGCTAAAGCAAGACATGGCAAATGCTCAAGCAGGATTCCTGCGGCGCCGAGAGCCAGACAGAGAGGGAGGAATGCCAAACGGGCAGAATAGCGTCCAGACCAACGTTGACGCGCGCCTCTCCGACTCGCCGGACTGTTTGCGGGAAGGCCGAGAGAAAACGGGCGCTGGTCTGGACGGTTGAGAGTAGTAGACGATGCCAATCCGTGCGACACCCTCCTCCTCGGCCCAAAACGGGCTGGCCGGAACCGTTTTTTGGCAGATGCAGCCCACGGGGGAAAACAGCATTGGTCAGAATACGGGAAGTGGAAGCAGAAAACGGGTGGTTTCAGCCAGCCTAAACAGCCTCATCGGACGCATTCCCGTCATCCAGAGCGGTTTTGGGTTGCGGGCGGTAGAGGGAAAGGGAAGAAAGTGGAGCGGGTGAGGGTCATGATTCAAACACGTCGGCGACCAAAACCCGCTTTGGGACGAGAACGAGAATCCGCGGCGGCCCAATACTGTACCATTGCTCGTATTTTCGCACCATTTTGATAGAAGAAAAAGCCCTGGCAATTTTCCTGCCCGCCAGGGCACGGGTTTTGCGCGTCACGCCCACTTGCACGTACTCCCTCCCCAGCTCTCTGGTGGTGCGCTTACGGATAGGGGAGCAGTAAAACGCCCTCGTTCCTACCATCTACGCCAGAATCGCGTGACGGTGGGTTCCAAGGCGTTCGCACTGGCTGGAGCGCTGACCAGCGATGTGGAGCGAGAGTGTATGGGAGGGGGCTGTATGGGCCGCCTGCCGAGCAGCCACGAACCCTCGATCCGATCCCGAACCCAGAACGTTCCTCTGGGAAGCTTAGAGAACCCTTGTATTTTCGGTTTTTGTTTTTGTTATTTACGGAACCTGGTGATGGTTCGCAGGGGTGAGCGAGGGAGGGGGGATGTTCAGAAAGGATTATTTGGGAGAGCAAAAAAACCTGAATCTATCCGTTGATTATCGAGGTGCAGGATCAGGA
Organism: Cenococcum geophilum 1.58; assembly: GCF_001692895.1. Lineage (NCBI taxonomy): Eukaryota > Fungi > Ascomycota > Dothideomycetes > Gloniales > Gloniaceae > Cenococcum > Cenococcum geophilum. The sequence goes on from NW_027137561.1 coordinate 3,054,875, forward strand.
TCGCATCAGGATCAGCATCTTGCACATAGCGGTTACGTTATCTTGCTGGGAGGCCTGAAAAAGAGCAAAACCCATGCACAGCTGGCAGAAGAGGGGGATGAATAGTCAACCGGTGGGGAGGGGGGGATTGTTGGGCGTGTGGGGACGGTATCTCTTTCTCACTTCGCTGACCGAGCCTAGGATTTTTTTCTTGGATGAGCAACGGACGTACTCGCACGGCGATAGGAGCAGACGGTTTTTCGCAGTGAGGGACGGCAATACGCTATTAGGGTGTGGAGCCCGCCGATCCGATTCGGTCTCTTGCTGAGATCTAACGGCGTCGATTCTGCACCTTTTCGCACCGTCGAGTGACGCTGTGAGTGGCCAGAGTGCGGCGGCGCGGGCCAGGCTGACGAGTCAGAGCGCCCGCGGGTCTGTCAACGGAGAGGCAGGCCCGCACCGCTCCAAGCCCGTGTTTTGCTTTTATTCGCACACGATGGCCAGCAGCGTTGTACGTTTTGGGCGGGAAGGGCCTGCAGTAGGCGGCAGAGGCCTGAGCCGTGCCAATTACAGAGCAGTGCACGGCGGCCGGATGGAGACAGTCCTATGATTTGTCGTGTGGGATCAGCGAGGGTGCCGCGAATCTGGTGTGTCTATCGATCGAGCTCAGCTTGCCGTTGTCGACTACGAGAACAGGGGGGTTGCTTTGAAAAGAGCAAAGCTAGTCCCGGCGGCCGGTTGGTGTCTGGGTGATGAGCAGAAAGTGGCCGTTTGAGGGGCGGTGGTGTGGTTTGGGGAAAGGAAAAAAAGGGGTTTGGTCAGGATGTGGCAAGCCTCTGAGGTGATCTGCAGTGGGCTTGGTGGATTTCGGGGGGCTTCATGGAGGTTGGTGAGATCGCTTGGCTTGCGCCTAGGTCGAAAACAGGTGGGTGGCAGAGCGGTGGCAGGGCGGTGCTGGTCGGTGGTGCGGGCGTGATTGGCTCGGGCTAAGGCGCGGCTGCGGATCATGGCTTCGACGGCCTCGTTAATCTTGAAAATGGCGTAGATCTTATTCTGGCTGGCCCCTGCGCGGCATCCTTACTCGGCGCTGCTGGGCGTTGCTGGGCGTTGCGGGCGTGGTTGGCGTGGTTGGCGTGGTTGGCGTGGTTGGCGTGCCGGCGTGTGGGCGTGTTGTTTTCTTTTTGCCCTCTTCGCCATCGCCACCGAGCACCCAGCTCTACAAGGGTCCGCTCAACACTACCCCCTCATTTCCAGCCAGTGTCTCGTGTTGCCAGAGAAATGGAATGCCCTCCATCCCATTGACCAGGTCCCTTGTCCACCAAGCATCATGATGAATAGCCTTTAATGAGACGGCCATTCGCGCTGCCGTTTGAGGACAGCCTCGCTCACCCTCGTCGCAATGGAAATTGCCGTTTCTATGAGAGCCTGGCAGAGAGCCTGGCAGAGACCTGGCAGAGAGCCTGGCAAATTCCGCAGCGTATCACCACTCACTATTTCTCAGGTACAAGATATGCCAGGATGAAAAGGCGCCAGAAAAGAGGGATAGGAAGGGGAAGGCAGGGCAAGGAAAGGATTGTACTCCCAAAGCAGGCAGGCATCGCAATCCATGCACGTCCAAATCTCGGTGATGGAATTGCGCAGAATCGCGTCGGTACAACTCCGTCATCTACGAGACCACCGTTGTCGTTACCTCGGCCTCGGGTGCCCATATGTTTGCTTTCGCTGGACTGTCCGGCCGACTTTCCCTCGAGTCGGGACTGTGGGCGGCCTCTGAATGCAAGATAGAGTTTGCCTGCGTCGTAATCGAACCATCAATCCTGCAGGGAGGGCCCTTGCGCTGCATTGCTTGACTATTTCGTTGATGGGCTACTTTCTGCCGCGAAAATCCCTTTCTCCTCCTGTCCTGTTCTCAGGGATCGAGCCATCCACTCATCGACNCATGGACCCATCAACACAGCAACACCCCTCGGGGTCCCCAGTTACGTCAGTATTATCAACATTGCCAGTAGTTATCACTATTCTGTTACTATTGATTTTCCGCCCACGAGACGCTATTTCGAGCACAACCCCGACCTTGCTGCGAGATTGGCACAGCGAGATGTGCAGGGCGTCTACCGTGCGAGGCCAGTGGGAATGCTGGTCCCAGGAAAGCAATATAGGTTATACATCAATATATTTGGGGGCCTCTTCTCTCTCTCGCGTCCATTTCCATCACCAGCCGCTGTGACGCAAAGATTCCGGCCCACCTGCTCGGATTGGTCTTCTACCCTTGAACTATGCACCGGCAGGCCTTTTATCATTCATCCAGGAGACTCTAAATTTTGCTCGGACATTGCACTGGTCACGACAGGAGCCACACGCTCAATTGTCGGGACCACCGTTTGTCCCAGACCACGGGAAGCCGCAGCTTGGGCTCCACAGACGTCGCTGGTTGTTTGCACCTCGTGCGATTCCCAACTCCAGCCCGCTGACATGCAGATATCCAAGCGATGTCGACGCAGAGTGCGACTGGGGTCGGTTCGTGTTCGTCGCTGCGAGTTCATGTAGCACATCACTCTGAAGTCCGTAAAAGCAACAAGCGTTGACCGATCTGCATGACAAGTGCTGCGCCGGTTACACAGGTCGGCGACCTCGCTGAGGCCCGACCAATTTCCCTGGGCTTGGGTAAGCCATGGCGCAGACCCTGGGCCATTCCCCCACCCACACGCCCCGTTTAGGGGGGCTTGCGTGCAGCCATCACCAGGGGTGTCGCGCGCAACCGCCGTCCAGAGCCCACGAAACCGGCGGTGATGCGCTGCGAAACGGCGGCTGTGGCCTCGATAAATGGATGATGTCAATTAGGTTTATTTAGCGGCGTGTCATTTGCTATGCTTCTGATTCGTATCACACGCCATTCGGGCGGATGCGCGACAGGGCGAACAGGGTTAACAAGTCAGTTGCAAAGACCGAACGACCCCCGGAGGAGTGTTTTTTGGCAGATTTGGCAAAAGGGCCAGTTCAGTCGGGTCCTGATATAGGAAATGCGGTGCCCTGTGAAAGAAGATCGCCCCGTGGCGGCCGTTGTTTCTGGCTGAACGGGTCACGATTTGGGAGAGGATAGGCGGGTGACTGCTCGATCCATCGACGCACGCATGCAAGAGGTCGTTTTAAGCCTATGATGCGCAGTGCCCAAAACCTGGGGGAGTGGATGGCTGGAAGATGACCGCGCCCTGGTGCTTCGGGGGGAGGGGTCAGCGACAAGCGCTCGCATCCTGGTGGTTGGGTTCGCCATGCTGCACCGCGCTGACTCGGGACTTACGTTACCCTTAGCTGATGCGAGCGAGCCGTTCCTCACTAGCACAACGGGCCCCGGGCCTCTGGAACTGAGCTTAGCTTCATGCGGGAATATCTAACGAAGCGACACAGGCAGCGGCCAGGCGGGCCACCTGCCACTTGCCAGCACCTCGGAAACCCTTCAACCCCAGATCTGAGCCACAGCTGCACAAGACCGTGGACCATTTCTCGGGGTCGCCGCGACATTGCCTGAGACTCGAAGACATGAATCTCTCTTTTGCCCATCTGTTGCCGACCAGCCTTGCGCGTGGGGTGAATGCACTCAGCCAGGGACACAAACCAAGTCAGACCGCAGAACAAGGCTACGAGTCTATTTGAGGACACACGAGAGCCATGGGAGCCATGGGAGCCATGGAGCCATGTAATGTAGGTGTAATTTCGGGCCATGTCAGGCCAGGGTGTCGGGAAGCATGCCGACTGACCACGCAGACGCAAGCAGCGGTCGCAGCGGACGGGCAGGCGAGCATGTCTACTATGTAAGTAGTATGACGATTGCTTGGCCCTCGAATGACGATACGTAGCAGGTTTAAGAGAGGAAAAGATGTCCCCTGTGCTGTGCGCTCGCAGGAAGCCAGCGCCTGCCAGTGCCCACAACGGCGACATGACAATCGGATTTCTCGATCTGCTCCACCGAAGATCATCGTCGCGCGGACCAGCCGGCGCGTTCGTCTACGATGCCTACTTTGGTGAGGTTGACTGAGGTTGGCTGGAGGTTGGCTGGCGGCTGGGCAGAGCGGCCTGGGGAGAGAGACGGGTTTAGGGCGCACAAAACGTCCACGTCTGGCGTTTCCGCTCCACGCGCCAGCCGGTTGTGAAGCTGCCAAGTTTCCCAAAGCGACACTTGTCGAGTGAGTCTCGCCAGCCTCAGCAAAGCGCGTCGCCGAAAGCGGACCGTGTTACCGCTCGGGGACTCGTTCCAGGCAAAAGCCAGTGGACAAGGCGGGGCCGGCGTTGACCCGAACGGTAAGTATTTGTATTTCCATTGCGCCTCGTGATTGGCCCGCCCGCTTATTAAGGGAGTTCCCGATGGGCTGGAGCGAGCCTTTTCCCTGTGCTGCAGCCAAACGCCCTCGCCCGCCCTGACTGGATACGGGCGGGACCCGGCAAGTCGGTTTGCAAGTCCGGGAGCCAAGTCCGCTCAACGGCTGGCCTGTGACGACCGCCGCCCAAGCATGCCAGTGAAAGGTGCCCAGCGTCCGATACAATGCAGTACGTACCTGGCTTTGGGGGGGTGGGGAAGGGCAGCTCCTAGCACGCCCCTCGCTGCCTCGCCCGCCCGGATTTGCTGCTACCGCGGCAAGCAGATCACGGCGATCAGAATCTGCGCTCGGTCCAAAAGCGAGTCTCTGCGCAGCGTTTGATCGCCCATCGCTTGCCTTGCTGGATCAGAACGGTGACGCCCTTTCCAACGTCCATCGCAGCCTCAAACACGATCTGCCTCGGGCAGAGTTTTGTTTGTTGTTCTCGATGATGACGCTGGCGATGAGGCTGTTTCTGCTGTTTCTGCGGTTTTCTGACCGGGCTGACGACCACCGCCCAATTTGGCCCGTCGAGAATGCTCCTATAATTGGACCTGCGACAGGGCAAGGCCTGCGTAGAGCGTCATCCCACGTTCCCGGACACACAAAAAGAGTGCTCTGGCTTTTTTTAAATAATTAAAACTATGACCGGGGCAGGCTGGCACGCGCAGCATCCAGCGGACGAGCCCAGCAGGCCCAGCATCGCGTTTCCCGAGGCCTCGCAGAGAAGCGCAGCCAGGTCCCACGAAACGAGAGCCTAGGTTCCACCGCGCCGCCAGGGTCCGCCGCCGGGTTTGTCGAAGTGAACTGCGTATGCGGGCAATAATAATGATACATGCTCGGAAAAGCCAGAGCCAACTGAGGCCGCGAAGACGGCGACTGAAATCATTTGCGTGCCGACAGGGTACCCCGGACCCTGGAGACCGTCCTTGTCTCTGTCCTCGCGGGCTGGCTGAGAGCAAGGCCCTGCGAGGTTTTGCGAGCGCGCAAGACCCCGGGTGGGGGGTCGTTACCAGTTATGGTTGTCTGATCCAATTTCAGGCCATGAATCGCCCGCCAAACCGCCGGGCAGATCAAGCCTTCAGCACTCATGGAACGGACGAGGCTCGGCGCAAGGCCAAGGGCGCTGAAAGCAGCCTTCGCGGGCTTCAAAAACAGCAGGGGCCGCCACGCTGTCCCAAGCCCCAGCTCGCCTGGTGCTTACTGCGATAGGATGGCGGTTGCAAGGGGAAATATATGCACGGGAGGAAGAATCCAAAGACAGCAGAGGCAGCGCCCGCAACCACAAAAACAGCCTGTCCCAGACATCCCCATGCTGCGATGTGCAACAAGGGCTAACATCCAAGGGCTGCATCCTGCTCCCGGCGATCTGGATACGCCCAGAGGGCGGGCCAATACCCAAAGGAGAGCCACGAGAAATACATTAGTAGTAGGTTCGCCGCGCCGGCCAGCGCCTTTTCCTATCTGCCTCATAAGCTCTCCCGGATCGCCCAGTAGGTGTGGAGCCCTCCCGAAGCGATCCACTTGTGCCCCAAAAGCATACCTGTGCCGCTGCCAACGTCGACCAACCGCCGCATGACGCCCCTAGCACTTATCTCACCATCGCCTTAGCCGCATCTCAAAAGCCAAAGGCCTTGCACCGCTCCTCTTCGCCCTAAAACCTCCATAACTCCTTGAGCGCCACCTGCCATACTCCCGTTCCCGCTTTCTTAAATATACTCTCCGAAATCCACGGTCCACGAGACTTGCACCGTTGGACGCTTTCGCTCTGACACTTAACATCAGCGTCCTCTTGCTTTGACCTTTTCGCCTAGATAATTCTAAGCAACTACTAGGCATACTACTCGTTGTGTCCTGACGCTTCCCGAGTCATATTAGGTACGCCCCCCTAACTCTAACCTTCGTCCCCTCGTTACCACTACACTGCTCTGTTGTACTGTAACCCAATTGAACATCACTGCTTTATCCCCTCATAACGTTATCATTCACTATACTTCGTTAAGTTTCTTTCTATTGTCTGCTACGTCGTATTAAAAGTAAATTTTTCGATCGAGTCGCTTTTTAGAAAATGCGATGGCTGATTTCTGTTACAGTGTCTCATACGCCGGTCGAGCGAAGTGTCTAGTTGTACGCAGTATCTTGTGCCGGCTTCAAGTCCGCAAGATCGTGTTTCGGGTTATAGTTCATCGTCTGATTTCACGCAATTCTCTGCTGTGCTTTGCTTTCCACCCCAGTTACATACCCACATTTCTCTTCTACACGAACCCAAGACGACGCAATGGTGAACCATCGCCGGGGACCTTGGTCCCAGCATGAAGATAGCTGGCTCGTCAGTCTTGTCGCTCGAAACGGACCCCATAACTGGGTTCGCATTTCCCAAGAGATACAAACACGGTCACCGAAGCAGTGCCGGGAACGATACCACCAGAACCTCAAGCCTAGTTTGAACCATGAGCCAATCACTCCGGAGGAAGGCGAGCAAATCGAGAGGTTAGTCCAAGAGATGGGGAAGAGGTGGGCAGAGATCGCCAGAAGACTCAAGGGACGAAGCGACAACGCAGTGAAGAACTGGTGGAACGGTGGCCAGAATCGAAGGAAGCGCAATCCTGAGCGTCACGACGAGAGGAGCCATGATGCGGCAGAGCATTCCGCTCAAGCTGCCTATTCCTATCCTTCTCTCCCTCACCCAATCGACCGACATGACGAGCTAGCTGGTCACTCCAATGCCCAGCACTCGCTCCCTCCGTTGTTCAACGGGAGAGAAACTCAAGAGTCGATGGCTTATTATCCACAGTCTCGTCGACGATCTCTGAACCCGGCATTGAACAGTCCTCAGGCTCCACAGCTACCGCATCCACATAGCTTTGAGTCGTATCCTGGAATGAGCGCCTCTCGTCCACATGCGCTTGAGCTTCAGTTCACTGATCCATTTGCGTCTCTCCGCGGGCGCGGATACGAGACGCCTATGCCATCTCCCTCAGGGTATTCGGTCGTTTCAGCCGACGGTGCGCCATCGCTCATAACAGACAATGGTTCTGAATCGCGATCACCCCGTGGCGCAGCGTCACCGATGGAAATTACGTTGGCTCCCTTCATTGGCGGTCGTTCTGAGCGGAAGAACTCGACGACTCGATATCTACCGCAGTCTGGGTTTGCGATAGATGACGACGACCATACAACGGTGCAAATACCATGCAAAGATGAGTTCAAGAGGCGAGCATCAGTTCAATTACCACCTCTCCATCGCTCTGATATCTCAGCAATGGCACCCATATGCAGAGAGCGAAACGATAAGGCGGAAAAGCCGGGCTATTTTTCGGAAAAACCGCAGCTGCTCACACAGCCAATGCATCCTTTGTCGCACCGCCACCCTCTGCCCATTCTGGCGGAACAACGTCCATTGCCATCCTTCCACAGTCTTGCAGAACCTGGCCGAGTGCCAGAGGTTCAGGCTCAATCGCCAGGGGCTGCGAGTCCACTGTCCAGACAGTTGCCCTCGCCTTATGCTCCAGTTTTGGAGTCAAAGAGCGCACCGGCATCTCCAAGAGGGGATAACCGAGACAGGAGGATGAATCTCTCGTCTATGTTATCCTGATTCATACTTTATATGTACATTACACGCCCAAACGTCGCTCTATGTGTTCATTATCTTTCATTTACTGTTTATGATGTTTCAGCGAGGGGAATTGGAATGCCTCTTCTGTATGGCTGACCAGTGGGCGTTATGGGCCGAACTAGGTTTTTGTAATTTCCCTCAGCCACGAGCAAGCGTTGGTGGGCTTCTGGATATCATTTTGATCCACAGTTACTTTCATCTTCCTCCCATTAACCAAAAAATAAGCGTTTTTAGTTTTCTCACGTTTTGCGACATGGATCGGCATATACCCCTTAATGTAGGATTCGGGAAAGGGCATTGGATGGAGGATATTTGGGTTTTGGTTCCTCATTGCCACGGCAAGGACTAGGGTTTCATTGAGGGGCATTATTTTTCTGGTTTCACGCTGGTTGGATGGCCGCAAACGGCCGAATCAACAGCTACGGCGGGGCGTTTTTTTTTCCTCCTCTTTCTCTCTGAGCGACTAGGGGGGGGAGCATTTACTACTCCTGTAGGGCAGGGATGTGGATGAGAGTCGGCTTTTCTATCTACGCCATAGAATGTCTTGCTTTGAAACCATAATACCCAATCGAACGAGCGTAATGCAGGCGTCACAGTAGCGCGTTGCCTTCCAAAAAAATGCAAACGTCTTTTTTACCTCCCCCCCCAAAACAAGGGCCCTCCCCGATGGCTGGTGAAACTATAGTTTGAGTGCACACACACACACACATGAAGTTTCCGTTGAGGTTGGGGAGAGGAGCGGGGAGCACGCAGAAAATCCGCACTTTCCTTCCTCGGTGAGACGTTCTTGCGGCGGTGATGCCAACTCAGGAAGGGGATAGACGGGGCCTTGGAGGGCGTGCAGACGTGGACTTGCATGGCCGCGAGCGCAGAGCCCTGGCATTCCACCTATAAAACCCACGCATGCTGACACAGACATAAGAATCTGACAGCCGGGAAGGCCGCTCAGGCGGCGCGGCTGCGGATAAGAGCTCCCCGGGACGGAAACGGTGGGGATGAAGCGGCCCCCCTTAGCGTTACGTGCAGGAAAAAAATGTACATCACCATACATGACCTGCGCATTGCGAGGAGAGAGGGTTAGGGGGGGCTTGGAGGGTTTAATGTGGCAGCAATTACGACACTGTGGTTGTAGGGCGTCACGCTGTGCCGCTGGTCTACTGCGAGATCAAGGGGGGGAAGCACATGGGGCTCACTACTCCAGAGACAGGCGTGCGTGCGTGTGTGTTCGGCGCGTTTGGTGTGTCTAGGTGCCGGCGTTTCGTGCGTCGCCGTTGGGAACAAAGCCGTGGGGAGTGTTGCACTGGGCATTGACGAAAGGTGCGACGTGCGATGATCGCCTCGCTTAGCCTTGTGTCAGCCCTGCTTCAGGGTTAGTGTCTAAAGCTTGGCATCCCTTTGGCTGACCTCACCATCGCCCTGCCATCGAACTTCCATCGTCGCCGCCGACAGCGCCATCGTCTATCGTCGAAACAGCCCTGTGTAATACTTTAATGCTAATGTTTATTCTTGTTTGTCGTCGTTTCGGCTCTTTGTTTTTCCGTTCTTCGTGGCTTTGGGACTTTCTATGTCGTCCGTGTATGATCCTGACGACAGTGCTACCCTAGTTCCCCCCTGGAACACTGCATTTCGAGTATGTCCTGTCCCAATTGGACCTAATTTCTTTATTTCCATCATTATTCTGCCCAATTGGACATTCATGTGGCTGATGGCCGCTGCAGTCTCAACGAGATGTAGCTCTGCAGATTCCTGTAAACTATGTCACCGTTGCCGCCGTATCCCTCCGAGCCGCGTGCTTCTCGCACAATCGGTATGAGGATGTAGATGCTAGGAAATGCTTCTCAAATCTGCTAGCATCCGGCTTCAGAAGGTTCAGTCTCGACCTCTACTGGGATGCCGGTCGTTCCGTATGGAGCCTCTGCCCAGTCGAGATACCTGAGTCGGCCTCTTATTCCGACGGTTCGACCAGCAATGTCCTAGTTCCTTCTACTTCTGCTGCCGCACTTCAAAGTGCGCAGATAACAGCTAGAGATGTTCCCTTATATTATGATACTGCTGCTTCGACGCCCCGTCTATGGAATGAGGACCTACGGTTGTTCGAACGATTAGAGTCCACAAGCTCTTCTAGCAGCTTAAGCTCTGGACCAGTTAGTACGTCCATAAGCTATCCATTTCCTGCTCTGAATGCGACCAATTCGACCACGAGCTCCAGCGTTGCCCCGTCACCAACTAAATTTCCTACCGGTGGCGAACCTCTCATCGAAATTGGACCTTATAATTGCACTTCCACTATAGGGTTCTCCACTCTGGCCGATGTTCTCGCAGAGTATTTGAGCGACACTGGAAATACATTGGACGCAGTGTTCACCTATCTGATCCTCAATATTCATGCGGCTGCTCCATATTCATCACCCCTATCTCCAGCGCAAGAGCCCGATTCTACAGACCTGCCAGACTCGGACAATCTACTCGATCATATCGTTAGCGCAAATCTATCGTCCTATCTATTTACACCATCGATGCTGCAAGATGACCGCGCAGATCTCAATTCATCTTGGTACAATGTCGCACCAGAAAACGACCCAGCCCCAGCATACTTCACCACCGAAACCAACGACAAAGACATCGTCTCGAGCCCAGACGGCTGGCCCACCGAAACCTATATGGAATTCAAACACTACCTCCGGCTCATCGTCAGCTTCGGCAGCATTGATCCGCAGATGGCAGCCTACAACCTCACAGCCGACTACGGCTCCATCTTCCCGCCGGAATCGATGCGCTCAATCCAAGACGTCTCCATCTCGCCCTCAGGCACCCTAACTAGCGGCTGCCTCTTTGACCCAAACAGCACCTCAATTCTCACAGCGCCCAACTCCTCCTTTGCCCTCGCCGCCGTCCCTCGCCTGCCCTCCCTCGGCCTAGACCCCAACATCACACTCCCGATCCCGGCCCTCACGAACCTAACCGCCTGCGGCATCTCGCCCCTCCTCAACACGACCCTCGCCGACACCCCCGCCTCCGCCGACTCAGCCCCCTACCTCGCCTTCGCCCACAGCACGCTCTGGTCCTGGGCCCCCTCCGAACCCGCCAACGACACCACAACCCTCTGCGCGGCCCTCTACGGCGGCAGCTCCGCCGGCCGCTGGCGCGCCACCGACTGCACCGCGCACCACCGCGCGGCCTGCCGCTCGACCGACTCCCCCTACGCCTGGCACCTGACGCCGAACCTCGTCACCTACGCCGACGCCGCGGCCCCGGCCGCCTGCCCGCCTAACACCTCCTTCGCGACCCCGCGCACCGCGCTCGAGAACAGCTACCTCTACGCCGCCGCCCTGGCCGCCCCGCCCGATGCCAACGACGTCCCCGTCGTCTTTCTCAACCTGAACAGCCTCGATCTCCCGGGCTGCTGGGTCGTGGGCGCGAACGCGACCTGTCCGTATCTCCCGCCCGAGAGCGCGTACCGGACGCGCGTCGTCGTCGTGCCGACGCTCGCCGCCGTGGTTGTGTTCGTGCTGGCCGTGCTGACGCTGTTTGTGAAGTGTGCGGCGAACCGGCGGGATGGGAGGCGCGGGAGGCGGAGGAGGAATGTTGGGGGGTGGGATTATGAGGGGGTGCCGAGTTAGCTTGGTTGGGAGGGGTGTGGTGCCGAGAATGTAAAAGGCCTGTGTAGTGTTTGGTGTTTGGTGTTTGGCGTTTGGCGTCTAGCGTTGCGTTTGGATCTATAGGTATGGGTTGGTCTCACGTCTGGTGTACATCCCTGCGAAAAAGGGATTCAGATTGGAGGGAGAAAGGCAGTTGAATAGACGCGAAAAAGCGCCATGTAGGGAAAATCTAGTCGGCTCACAGAATCGGAGCACTATAAGCAAAACTACATAAAAACCGTATCAAAAAATTAAATAATGCTTTCACATCATCCTTCTTCTCAGACCTGTAAAACGCCAGCAATTAGGAAGGAATATACGACGCAAACCGAGCACCCGAAGACCCGAAAAGAGCTAGAAATACAAGAGGGAGAAGCCAACCCAGCCGCCCAAAATTGCCGCATCCCTCCCTTGTTTCCCTCGATCCCTTATCCATTGTCCAAAGCTCAAAACGCCACGCCACGCCGCCAACTCACCTGCCCTCCCCTTGTATCCCAGCACCGCTACGCTGAAACCTCTCCCTAAAGCGCCTCGCAGCCCCGAAACCTCTTCACTCAGGTATAGATACTCTCCGTATACGCATTAATCTGCAGCCCCTTCTCCGCCATCTCCGCGTCTTCCAAGAACCGCAGCGGCATCCAGACCAAATGGCCCTGAATGCGATCGAGCTCCCTCCTAACCTCAGCCACGGGACGGTTCATATCGTACAGGTGGCCCTGCTTGTACTGCTTATCAGCCTTGGGGTTCGGGGTAAAGGCGTCGTAGTCGCCGAACGAGCGGATGCAATCGTCCGGGTCGGCGTGGAACAGGTCGCGGAAGACGTCGGTGTTGGTGGAAGCGCGGCGGCACCAGAGGTCCCAGAGTGCGTCCGAGAGGGGATCGGCGACGAAGTCGAATTCGGGGCCCTCGAGGTTATCGTTCGGGCTGTCGCCGGGCGGCTGCGCGTTGGGGTCTTTGGAGGCGTCAAGGGACTGCGCGGGCAGTAGGCCCAGGTGCTCGCGCCAGAGGATCCGGCGGAGGGTCGCGGCGTGGTGGCCGGCGCGGTAGGGGACGCCGTCCATGGTGGAGTCGAGGGCCCGTGTGTCTGTCATGACGATGCTGAGCTCTGAGTCGTGGTAGCCGAGTTGGGACTAGAGGGGCGTCAGCGCTGATCAGCCTTGTTTGCGGACACGCAAGCTGGGGCTTGTGGGGAAAGGGCAGAGAGGATTTTTGGCACTCACTCGATCGTTGATATTTGAGCTCCCGCAGATTACCGTTTTGTCATCCACAATGCATACTTTTGCGTGCACATACAGCTCTTCCTGGAAGAAGTTCTCCTTTTCCTTTTCTGGATCGCCGTCCCACTTCTCCTCGCTAACTTTTTTGTCGTTGAGCATAGCATCGTCCGCGATTGAATCTGGGTCGATAGTACCGCCTTCATCGCCTAGGCCGATGTCTTCACGCTGGTCCTCGAATCTTCGCTTCTTATCGGCAGCAGCCTCACGCGCTTCGTTACCGTCGTCGTCTGGCGCCATGATCTCGTCGGCTTCAGCCCGCTGGAGCTCATGGTATGGAATACCGGATTTCTCTTCTTGCGCTTTCAGAGCCTGCGTAACGTTAAGCCGGTCGTACGAGCGCAGGTTGAATACAAAGATATGGTTCTTCGGATCGACACCTTGGGCCTCGATCTGGCCGAATATGCTGTGCTTGCCGCGCAAAATGCTCTTGTATTGGTAGTCCATGATGACTCTAGTGCCTGTAGCAGCGTCCATGCGCAGGTCGCCTGCAAAGCCGGGGATTGCTGGGATAACGATAATGACCCTGAATTTGCGGCCTTCTCTTCCAGCGTTCACACAAGCATCTACGATTGCGCGGCCGACCTGATTGTGGATTGGGCTTTGCTCCTCTCCAGTTGCTGTAACTGTCTCTTCTTAGCTTTCAATCACCAGACTACTCTAGAACACCTACTGAAGAACTGGTTTTCAATGTACACATAGTGCTGGGCATTGCGGATGATGTCGCAATAAGCTGTTTGAATACTGTGCTCCGGGGGATCAAGACCACTGCTCCAATCCGCACTACTTCTCACAAGTTGTGCATGCACTGTTCCCCGATTCTCGAGGTTCTTGGTGCTCAGCGAGGTCAAAGGATGATGAACGTAGTCTCCAACGGGAAATTTAGGTCTCTGAATACCCACAAGATCCTCGTCGGTCCCCTCTCTGTTCTCCAATGTCAGCCAGTCGTACCTTTTGTCACGCTTGTACTTGTCGCGTTTGCAGAAATTCCAGCGAAGGACAAAGTGCTCTGCGATGTCATATACGCAAGGCCCAATTAAGCCCATAGCGACGTCATGCCACGGCATGCGGCCATACTCTGTCTTGCTGAGCTGGTTCGATTTCCAGTCGTCGACAGTCTGGAAATCCATGATACGGTTGTTGTTGAAGTCTTGGCCGGGGAAGATCTCGTTCTGCACTCCGGAAGGATGCACATCGGCCAATGGGTGCTGCTTTTCATCCCATCGCCCATAGCAAAGATCTAAGCCCCCAATGAAGGCGAGATTGTAGTCAATGACAATGAATTTCTCGTGATGGGCCTAGGAATCGGTTATTTCCTACAGTCCAAGATGCAGGGAGAATATTACCCAGTAGAAAGTCATATCTCCAGCATTCTCGAACACGTTATGGTCAGGGTGTCTCATGACTCTAATATTGCCGTGTCCAGGACTACCTTCAGGGCAGATGTCCATGATTGCTTTCTTGGTATGCTCGCTGTTGCAGGTAAGTGCTGCAGACACCTATGTTTCGAATTCGCTCAGCAACGCGTCGGGGGTTTCCGAATAGCCTAGAGGATTGCACACCTCTTTGTAGACAATAATGTAGATTTTGACGCCTTCTTCTGCCTTTCTCTTCAGAACCCGGTCAAGACGCCATTCCCGGTTATAGTAAGGGGGGCGACGAAGAAACTAGGCCATCAGTCCGAGTCACAGTAGCTATTCTCACACACGTACGAGCTCCGGGGAAAGCCACCAGTCCGCGATGTATATCGTCTCCTTGGCTCTATCGAGTGCAACCGACACAGCCTACGCAGCCCATCAGCCATTTTCCGGGGTCATTCCACCTGATACATGGCCTTACCCAGAAGTAGTCTCTACCGTCGACATACCACTTGATCTCATTCCCGTATCTCTCAGGCGCAAACGAGTTAAATCGGTGGTTTTCGCAGATCATGCTGCGCTTCTCATCTGTCTTTTTCTCGTGTTCCTCGTCGTGTCGATGGTTCCTGTTGAACAAATTGCCGAACTTGCCAACCTTGTGTTTCATGTGAGTCGCCTTAATCTTAACATCGTAGAGGTGGGTTTCCTTCAGCTTTTCGCGAATGTGGGGGAAAGGGTGCTGGATCTTCTCTTTGAGGCTATGATGCTCCTCTGAAGACTCATGCTGGGGTGCCGAGGATGACATGAGAGGTAATCCTCAATCAAATAGATTCACAGGGCTACTTATATTAAGGGATGTGTTGCTAGGTTCAATTGACGCGTTGGATTGCAAGAGGAAAGACAGAGGGGATCGTAGGGTTATGTATATGGAGGCCCTTCAGGCCGTAAAACCTGTATCGTGCCCCAACTATCTTGGTGGTCAGTAGTGTGCTGGATCCGAGAAAGGAACAAACACTGGCGTTCCTGGACAAAAACAGTGACGCACGCCAAGCCTGCAGAGCCCTGGATAATTTTCCGAGATTACCTTGCACGTGCCGGTTACAACAGTAAAAGTATTTCTTTCCACCATGTATATCAATAGTATGTCCACGGTCCTCTATATATCTATTAAGTAATATATCCTTACCCTTATCTATAAACTACTTCTTTTCCTACTACGCGTCCCTCTACTATAGAACCTTTAGGTACTCCCTAATATTATTCTCCTATAAGGACTAGTAGCTATTTATACCTATAGCCTTTTATACCTAGTATAGGTATATTACAGCTATAATATAGCCGCGAATTAAGCGCTAAAATAGCCGCGTCTTATCTTAAGGTACGTTATTACTAGCCTTATAGCTTTTTACTTTTAGTAGCTAGCCTATAACCTTCTTAATAAAAAAAAAAGGAATAGCATCTTTTCCGTAATAGTATTACTATTATAGTACTACTTTTTTTTATAAAAGGCTTAGAAAGAAGGCCTAGTAGAAGCGCGCGTTAGCTATAAGTATACTACTCTATCCCTTCGTGTGGCAGAAGTGACTTTTCGTATTAGGCGCTTTGGGCGCTCCTGCCTGAGTTAGCATGCTGCAGGCACCCTAGCTAGCATAATTTTATTAGCAACCCTCACTAAAACACGTCAATATTATAATGCCGATGAAATACTGCAGAAGGCCATCAAGGCTACCATTAAAAACACCTATTTTTTTTGAGGAAGTTAGGCAAAAGTCGCGATATATAACGTCATAACTGTAGGTTTCTGCCTTTCCTCCATCAACCAGCTGCTGATTATATAGGAAAATTCTCCATCAGAGTCCTCCCCCAATTTACTACCACCTATCCACTTTATACGCGTTCTTAACGTTAATAAAAATAAGCCGGTAAAGGACCAGCTTAAGGTTATAAGGGAGGATATACTATATATATTAAATGAGGTATACCGAGTGCTATAGGTAATCAAACGGTTTAATTAGCGGTTATTTAATATAGAGGATCAATTAAAGGCAGTAGAGAAGGGCTTAAAGGAGGCTAAAAAGGACACTGTAGTAAAGGCTTAATTAGCTTTGGAGTCTTAATATTAGAGGCGTAAGGAAGTAGAGGGCCCAAAGTAGTTACCTAGTCGTCGCCTATTAAATGAAAATTGTCAAAGCACTAAAGGCATAAAGGAAGCCTATAGGCCTCGCATTTATATACCGTTTGCCTAACCTTTATTATAAGCTTTTTGGCCTCTTTCTATTTATATATCTAGTACTTTAGGAGGGTCTTATAGCCTAGCTTCCTTATAAAGCTTTTAATAGAACGGTAAGTTCGCGTCTTATACCGTCAAATTATAGGTAGTAGGGTTTTAGCGGTAATATAGGTGGTTTTTTAATTTATTCTAATATTTTTATAACCAGGCCTAATGCCAGGCTAATATTGCCTATATTTTAGTAAGCTTTAATAAAGAAGACGCTTAGTATCGTACTTATCTAGGCCTATCCGCTAACTACCTATAATAATGAGGTTCTATACTAATTATATACGGCCGTCGAAATCGGACTCTGCACCTGTACGTGGTGACGGCTACGAACCTGGTCTTCGAAGTTCAGATCCAGAGCCAACGCAAAGACGTCGCACAGCGTGCGGACAGGACCTGTGGTGGTTGTAGGCGTTAAGGGCGGTGGTGAAAGGTTTTCAGATGGTGAGATCTTAAAAACCACTACTGTTGGCTCTCTACAGTACGACGACTACTATATTCTCCTATCCAGGGCACCTGTACGATCCAACATGGATGCACAGTATTCGATATCACCTCCCGTCCCCCAGTAGAAAGCATTGATGACCTTATATTAACGAACAAGTAAACGCGAACGAACGAACGAACGAGTAAATATACGGCCCCTCCCAACCCCCAGGGCGATCGCCTGCGGAGCATGCGGTCACTCGCCGTACTGCTATAATACTACTGAAAGCGGCAGCTGGATAACCCCGTACGGTTTTTCTTGTCTCCTCTCAACGGAGTAGTGCCCTTAGAGAGGGCCTAGTGACTGGGGCCTAGGCACAAAAGATACCCAGATATATATACACACATCCCGCTTTTATCTTTTAGTTTTAGGATAGTAGAACGGATAAATCCCCCTTACGCCTTCAATAGGCCTTAGGGGGGGGGGAGGCATGGCGTATATGGTAATGGTTAACAAGAGACAGTATACAGGGGTGGTTAAGATATAGGGCACAACTATAAGCATATAGCAATTGATCGGTAAGGCCTAGCTAGGACGTAGTGAACCCTAGCTTTGGATAAGCTAGAGAAGGAAGCAGTGGTTCCTAAGGAGTTCGAAATATCCAAGGAGAAGGACGAGCTATAGGCCCGCAGGGCCGCTGCTCGTGCAGGCATGGCAATTTGGGGTTTTTTATCCTACTAAGGTGGCTTATAGGGTTTTTCCTCCCCCCCAATAGCAAGGGGTTTTTCCTATTAATATTACTTTCCCCTTGTGTACAGAGTAGTCTGCGTAGGCCTAGATAGGATCCGTATCAGACGTTAATCAAAGAATCTACTACTACTACTAATTATATACAGAAACGGTAGTGGGTTTAGAAGGACTTCCTAGATATTTAAAAGATCTTTTTGCTAATAATATAGGCGTTAATTATAGCCGCATTAAGCGCCTAGAAAAATAAAGGTAGCTAAGTATAGATAGTAGTAATCTAGGTAGTATAGTAGCTTCAAAGCTAATTATAAATATTAACGCCACCTATTTAGTTATTATAGTTAATAGAAAGCCTAGGAAGCGTCAATTTCTTAATTAGATTATTACCCTATATATTAGCTACCAGCTTTTTAAAAAAGGAATTATATACCCACAGCCAACGCTAATTAACTTTATTAATATCCTTATTACTATATAAGTGAACTATTGTTAAAAACCGTACTAAATTCTTATCCTACTATATAATTAAAAGCACTAAATTAACTGCCCTAATAACTACTCCTATAATAAAGTTAAACGGCAGCCTTTTCTTTCTTTTATTAGCCCTTTTATACACCTCTAGATAGTCCTTTAAGTTTAATTAAGCTATACTAGCTATAGTAATTCTAAATTGCCGAAGCACCTGGAGTAACGGAATATTTATAAAGTAGTTATCTAAAAATAAGCAAAATTAATAAGCCTAAAGAGGGAGCTGTTGGGTAAAATAAAGGACGTATTTAGAGGTCTTTAAAAGGACAATATCTTAATAATCCGTTTAAGAAGGAAGCCTAAAAAAGTAGCTAGGTAAGGTAAATATAAAGCTATAGTAATACCTATATTAATAAAGGCTTAATATCTTAAAGCCCTTAGGTACTGGTTTACTAGGCAACTTAATTATAGCCGTAGATTGTCTAGTAAACCTTACTATTATTTTATTAAAGCTAACTATAGATCTAGGTATAATATACTTTCTAAACACCTCGCCTAAAGGAGTTGTTAACGGCTTAATTTTCTTAAAGACTTGACGTTTGACGCCCTCTAGTGGAGGTAGTAAGATATAGAAAAAGCACTTAAGTTACTCTTATCTTTTTTGACCTATAAATAAGCTGATTAAGTATCTAGGATATTTAGGATCTATAGCCTAAAGATCTCATACCTAAGGGCTTTTAAAGACGCCTATATAAATAATAAGCCCTACCTAAATTATTAATTCACTAGCAGAGGTCTCCTTCCACGCTTATAATCGTTTACCCGCATATTATCCTAATTAGTAATATCTGCTAGCATTTTAAGAGGCTGTATATAGGTTTATATTAAGCGCGAGCTTCTTAAATATACTAATGCTAAAGAATAGTAGAAATACTTAAATTGGCAAGTCCTATCTAAATCTATACCCGCCAGACGCTATACTAATTTAATTTACCAGTATATAGTAAGTAAAGTGCTTACTATCCTTATCTTAATTAGGAAAGTTATTAGATTTAATATCCGCGTTAACCCCACTAATAGGTTTATCAGTACGCTAAGCGGCAAATATTAGCTTATTTAGAAGGTTAATAACTTTAAGATCTAATTTAGGAATAGCGGCTATAGGCTCCTATAAAGAAGGTATAGCAGAAAGGCTTATTCTTATAACTTCTTTAGCTAATAGCTCTAGTAGTTTAGTCTTATCTACCTTATCTGCCTTATCCTTAGCAGTCTCGCCGCGGGCCTTAAAAACGGCTTCTAATTTATCCTTAATATCCTCTATCTAGCTGCTTGGCCAAACCTCCTTAATATCCTTAATTAGCACTATTGCCTGCTGCGTAGCTACTGCCAACGAGCTATTATATGTATACTATATTGCTTAAAAGGATTGTAAATAGGACTCTTAGGCTTAGGGTGCTTTTAAAGGCTTTAGAGGCTTTAGAGCTAAAGACGCATAACGTTTTTTAGGCGGTATTACGGCTAGCTTCCTGTAGAAGCGGTCCGATAGATTAAGTAATAATAAGGGGCTATATTATGAATAGACTAAGGTAAGGGCTCGAAGAAAGGGGCGCGGTAGACGACTATATACATATTCGGTCGTCGGGGCAACGTTGGGGCAACGTTGATCCGTGACCGACGACGCCTTGATGGTAGCTATGTAGACGAACCGTCACATCACCCCCCTTTAAGCTAGGAGGATCGCCCTTGATCCTCGTAGTTAGGCTCTCCTTATCCGTTTTACCCTTCCGTCTTTTTTTACTTTATTATCTTCCTCTAAGGGCTCTAGATCTACGTCCTTGTGATACGCCTTTAGCCATTATATTAGCTGTACGGGTGGTCCAGCATTATGGGGTCTCTTGTTGTAGAACGCCTTAATCTTATAGGGGGCGCCAATAAAGCCGTCTGCGTTATACTAGGTGTTGTCCGGGTTATAGCCTACCCAGTTAACCTTATACTGTAGCCTTTTATAGTAGGTTCTACTAGCAAGGATCTTATTAATCTTATACTTTAGCTCGCTATTAATTAGGATTAGCTCCTTTAGCTTCCTGTTTTAGCCTAGTAGGGGGTTATCTAGGTCCTTTTACAGTCGATTGGCATAGAAGACGTTTAACATCTTTATATTTAGGGGTAGGTCGATAATATACGAGTGTTCTTTTATGCCTAGAATCTTATAGGACCCTACAAGCTGTCTGTTTAGCTTAATACTTAGTCGGTTAGTAGCCTAGCCCTTCCTAGTAATATATACTTAATCGCCTACTCTAAAGTCTAGTTCGCGATGGTGCCTATTTACTTGCCTTATCTGCCGCTCTTGGGCCTTAGCTAGGTTATCTCTTGCCTATTTAACTGCGTCCTAGGTCCTATATATAAAGACTTAAGCTTCTTATCGTGTTAGCTTCTTATAAGGCGTTAAGGCTGCTTATATACGTTCCTTCTAATTAAAGTAGAGCCTCGGCTTAAATCCTAGCTCTAGCTTATATAGTATAAAGCCAGTAGATTTATAGGGTAAGATTGCTTGTGCAAAGTCTATATAGGGGAGGAGCTCTAACTAATTGTCCTAGTAGTGGTTAATAAAGGGCCTTAAGCGTTAGTTAATATACTGGTTTAGTACTTCCGTATTACTATTGGTTTGTGGGTAACTAGATATAGAGAGCTTTTACTTAACGCCGGTTAGTTTATATAGCTTATCTATAAAGGCTAAGATAAATTAGGGTCCTTAATCTAATGTAACTGTCTCTAGAAGGCTGTATATATATTAGACGTATTAGTAGTACAGGTTTGCTGCGTTAGCTATAGTAGCAGTTTTATAATAGGGTAGTAAAAAGGCTCTCTTACCTAGTTAATTAACGACCATAAAGACGTTATTAAAGCCCTTTTTATCCGTTAGAAAGGACTTAAAATTAAAAGAGACGTGCTGCTAGCAGCGTTTACTAATTAGTAGGGGGTATAGTAGGCCTAGGGTTTTATTACGGGGTATATAGGTCCTCCTATAGGTCCTATAGTTTTCTACGTAGGTATTACAGTCTAAGGGTAGTCCTGGCTAATAGTATTAGTCTATTATAAGTTTCCTAGTCTTTGTTTTACCTAGGTAAGCAGTTACCTAGTAGGAGTATACCTTTGTAATAAGGTAGGTACGGAGGTAATTAATATTAGGGACCATTAACTTATTAAAGCGGGTTAGTAGTCCTCCTTAGAGTTTTTAGCCCTTTTAGTCTTATTTAGCTAGCTAATATAGCCCTACTAGCGACTCGCTAGTTTAATTAGCCTAGAGGATCTAATTAACTAGCTTATACGGTTCCTATTTATAACTTATTGCGACTAGGGGGTCCTTAGAGGTTAACTCTAGTATAGTAATTATAAGGGCGGGTTTAATCAGGTATATAGTGCGTACGGCTATATCCTTCTCTTTTTACATCTTTAGGTCCTCTTGCTTTTGTAATAGGGTATTAGCCACTATATTTGCCGTGCCTAGCCTATATATAATCTGCATATAGAAATTAGCTAGTAGGTCTACCTAGCGGGCTTGCCGTAGACTTAGCAGCCTCTTAGTTGTAAAGTACTTAAGGGCTTAATAATCTATAATTACTATAAAGGGTATATATTAGAGGCCGACAAGGTAACCTCGCCATTTCTATAGGCCTCTTATTACCGCTAGCATCTCTTTATCGTGGATCTCGTACCGCATCTCTATAGAAGATATTATCTTTAAAAAGAAGGCTACTAGCTTCTAGGTCCTATTGTCTTGCAGCTAGTTTAGCACCCTAGCTACTACTCCGTCACTCGCGTCCGTCTCTATATAGGTATCTTAGAACGGTAAGTAGTGCTTAATTACGCTGCCAGATAGTATAAGGGCCTTGACTTACTTAAAGGCTTTAAGCTCTTCCTCCCCTAGCGGGTGCTATGCTCCCTTTTTCGTAAGCTTACTAAGTAGTTATACGACTCGGCCGTAATCCTTTAAGAAGGCCCGGTAGAAGTTATAGAATCCTAGGAAGGATTATATCCCTTTTATAGAGGTAGGGGGTTCCTAATCCTTAATCGTAGATAGCTTATTAGTATCTATAGCGACCCCATTAGTACCGATAATAAAGCCTAGGAACTTCGTCTTAGTAACGTTAAACTCGCTTTTTTTAATATCCGCTTATAAGCCTACCTCTTAAAGCTTCTACAGGACCTTCTTAATATGGACTTTATGCTCTAGCGGGTTATCTAAGTAGATTAGGATGTTATCTATATAGGCTGTATAGAAATCGTCCAGGTAGTTAAAAAGGACGTTATTAATAAATCTTTAGAAGGATATAGGGCCGTTATATAGTCTAAAGGGTATAATACGGTACTTATATGATCCGTACCTTATATAAAAGGTAGTTAACTCCTCTACCTCTTCCTTTAGCCGTATACGGTAGAAGGCCTACTAAACGTCTAGCTTAGTGAAGATCTTAGCTCTTAATAGCCTAGTTAACATCTCCTTAATTAATAGTAGCGGGTAGCGGTCCTTCTTAGTAATTGTATTAAGCTTTTAAAAGTTAACGTAGAATTACTACCCCCCTTTTAGCTTTTTAGCAAATAGGACCGGAGCTATAAAGGGTGCATTGCTTGGTATAATAAACCCCTTCTATAGGTGCTCCTATAGGTAGGCCTTAACTAGCTCTAGCTATTCTAATAATATATTATATAGCGGGCTAGGGGCTAGTTCTCTGCTGCTGCTTTTAAGAACAATATTATAGTCTACCCCCTCGCGATGCGGTGGTAGTATATTAAAGGTAGCTTTTAAGAAATCGTTAGTATACTCTTAATAGGGCTATAGTAGCTTTTTGTAGATAAGCCGGTAGAGTTCTTTCTTATTATCTAGTAGCGTATCCTATCCCTTTTTATCTTCTATTAGCCGGTTAATTTTATAGAGGCTAGTAGATCCAATTACTACGCCTTTACACTTTGCTCTGTATAAGAATCTCTTAGCCTTAAGTAACGCGATATCCGTAGCTCTAATATCCGTAATAGGCGAGGACTACCTTACTCTTAGCTTTGGTGGTAAGGCTAGCTTAGGGTAGAGCTGGTCTTATATCTTCCTTATCGCGTCTTAGGTATTAATCCTCTAGGTATACTTATAGTTATATAGGGCTCGTTTCGGTATAATTTTGGTAGAAGGCTTCTTCTTTTAAAGCTCTCTAATTATGGCTATATGTTTAAGAATACATTAGGGCGTAGGCATAGGCTCTTGATCTAGCAGTGCGTCTTTTTAATTTATATCTTTCTGGTGATCCTCGTTAATTGGTAAGGGAAAGAGCTCCTTTCTTAGTATAATTACGTCTTACCTACCATAGTAGTTCCTCTTAGTTGGCTATACTAAGGCCCGGTATTTATAGTTAATAAGGGCCCTAGTCTTTTTAAATTACCTATAGCTAATAAGAAGATTATAGCGGCCTATATCGCAGAATAGGAACTATATAGGGGCTTATTAACCGTCTATAACTAGGTTCGCCTTAAAGAGCTATTTAATTATATCTATCTACTAATTATTATAGCCAGATACGGTAACTCCTTATCCTTTAATCTTATAGAGCTTTAGTTATAGTTGTTACTTAATAATTGGTAGTAGCTTATAGTGTATAAAGGCCTCTCCGCCCGTACTAGAGTTGAGTAGGCTTACTATATTAAGAGCTACGCCACCTAGCGCGATCCTATATAGTATTATAAGGGCTACGCCTCCTAAGATCTCCTTTAGCTATATAGGCGCTATATTAATTACTCCGGTCTGCTCTAGGTAGGAGACTTCTCCTAAAGCTGCTTATTTTTTAATTTCGCCGAGTTAGTAACTATCTTGTACTCTTTACTTCGGTTAATTGCTTTAGCTTCTATCTTCTTTAGCGCTGTATAATTTTTAAAATAGTGTCCTTACTTGCTATAGTTAAAGTAGGTAACTAGTGCTCTTACGGCTGGTACTAAAGTTAGAGACTACTAGGAAGGGGGGGGACCTTTAGTCTCTTTAGCGCCCCTAGTAGATGCTCTCTTTATAGCCTAGGCTACTCTGTGGTTACTTTATTCCTTACCTATCTACTTTAGACCTTGGGCGTACTATTAAGCAGTCTTATAATAAGCGTAGAAGCTATAGTCTTCGTCTGCTACCTTAACTTCTATTTAGACGCGTAGGCTATTATAAAGCTTATTATAAAGCTCCTCTTTCCATTAATCTTGCGGCATCCTTAAGATATTTACTAGCCGTATAAAGTTAGATTGGAAATCGTTGAAGTCTCCTAGGTACGGTATCTTAAGGCCTTTAAGTTCCTGCTAGGCCTTAATGCGGCGATCTGGGTCCTTAAAGACGTTCTCTAGGAACTTAAGTACCTCTTTACTGGTAGGGTTGCGTTCTGCGTCGCGCTCTACCTCTAGATAAGATAAGAGGTGGTTATAAGCTTTACCTCCTACACACGTCTTAATATACGCTACTTTTATATCTTCTTCTTAGCCTAGGTTGTCCTAGTAAAACCAGTCTATATTAAATTAAAGCTTATTTTATACGTGGCCGCTCCAGGCCTAATAGGTAGGTTCTTTCCTATCTATAAGCATAGGTAGGTTTAGAAACTTCGCCGTACGTCCTAAGCCCATAACACTGCTCATCTAAAAAAGTAGTATTCCTTTTTAAATCGTCCGTAACGGTATACTTTCTCGCTCGCTGTTTTCCCGATCTGGGGCTTATATAGTGACCTTGCGGCCTATCCTTAATATCTTCCAATTGGCCTCGCGGAGCTCGTTAGTCCTATTATCTAGGTGCTCCTTAAGCTCCGCTATCTTTGCCTTGGCCTCCTCTTTCGCATTAATAGCCTTATATGCGTGGTTATTTATAAGACGCTATAGTATAGCAATCTGCTATTCTAACGCCTTCCTTCGTATTCCCTAGAGCCTTAGCTCCTCTATAAGTTCGGTTATAAGTATCTTAGCTAGGCTTTAGGTAGTCGCGGCTATAAACTCCCTTTTGGTTTCTATCTTAAAGTATATAGGGTTTTTATCGTCTTCCGATTGTGCTATAAGACGGTCCTATTTGCTCTTTATATCGTCTAAAAGCTCTATCTCGCCATAGTACGGTTAGAGCTCTAGCGGCTTAAGTGTCGCGTTTACGGGTTCCTCGCGACTTACCAGCGCTAGGTCAGTAGCTATCTCTAGTATACTAGGCCTTGATGCGCTTTTTCTTGCTATAGTGTCTCTTTGCTTTTTTAGGCAAGTCCTCTTACTGCTGAGATTGTAATTAGGGTGATCCTTTTAATCTGATTGCCGCAGTCTCTTCTTTTAGCTGCTTAATCTACTGTCGCAATTGCCTGCCTCGAGCAGGGCTTAGAGGGTCGGTTGGTCTATAATTATAGTGGTAGAACTGGCTACGCGTTTAACCGTTGGACCTAGTATTGTGTCGCCTCTACAGGCCAATTGGGGTTGACCTTAGTCTAATGTCATGGCTAGCTTCCCGTGGGAGCGGTTTGATAGATTAAGCAATAATAAGGGGCTATATTATAAATAGACTAAGGTAAGGGCTTAAAGAAAGGGGCGCGGTAGACGACTATGTACATGTTCGGTCGTCAGGGCAACGTTGGGGCAACGTTGATCCGTGACCGACGACGCCTCGATGGTAGCTATGTAGACGAACCGTCACAGGCGGTATAAGGATAATATTTTACTGACAATTCAATAATTAAATAGACGGCGACACAATATTAAAGCTTTTTAATTAACTATACTAAATATTATAGGCTTCCTGGCCACGTCGCTGCTGTTTACCGCAATATCCAAGCGTCAATGAGGCGCTAGCACCCTTGCTGCGTACTAACTCGAGGCTTTAATATTAAGCTCTATATAGTATGGAGCCTCTAGATTGGCTTATGAGGCGTGTATATACGAAAAGTCCTTGAATTCTTGCCACACTAAGGGATAAAGTACTTCCTACCTTAAACTCCTTCTACTTTAGCTTATTATTTAGAGATATATTTTTAAGTCTCTTAGTACGCGTAGAGATAATGATACTTTATATATTAGCGCGTAGTTTAGTATTATTCGCAACGTTAATCTCTACGCAACTAATTAACGCTATTTTTAAAATAGGACGCTGCTAAAGAAGCAATGCCCTAAAGAGGAGGTTCTATTTTTTTTATATATACGTAGATATAGACTAGGGAGAAGGTAGAGAAAGTATACCTACTAGCCGCTTAGCAAGTGGATAAGTAACCTTACCATATAGGGTAAATACATGGGGGTATGGCTGGCCTAATAAGCCAATGGCACGCGCGTATCAGCGGCTCGATTAGCGGGGGGTAAGATATTTGAAAATATCCACGGCTTGGCTGCAGGCTTGGCCGTGGACATTCGCGAATGTCGACGGGGGTTGTTAGTGTCACGTGCGGCTCAGCGACTCAGCAGGCGCTCAGCCGAGCCGTGAAACTGTAGAAGTGTTCCAAAGGTGAAACTCTGAAGATTGCGAATACGATGCGAGTACGAAGTATTGGCACGCAGCTCCCGCTCCCCTGTGGTTTGGCATCTGTCATTTCTGGATTTTTGTACGTAAATTCTAGTCAAAAGAAACATTTCAAGTACGCCAACTAATGTTAAGTCGCTGGGATATATGCAAGATCTGAAACAACGCTGGGTATTTCCCGCAGACTATTGAGGCCATTAAGACATTGTCGACGTATACCACCCTGGCGCATCCGGTTGCGCGTGTTGATCACGATAATCAAAATGCGTAGATTTATACCTAAAAAAAAAGGTAAAAATGCGTTAAAGTGGCCGTGCGTATTACTTCAAAAGTATAAACTCTGCCGTTTGATCACCAAGATCAACATGCGCTTTCAACCGGATGCGCCAGGGTGGTGTAGAAACAGCTCTTCTTGCCTTCGGCTGTAAGTTTGCACTGCACTAGTGGTCTTGGCAGAAAAAAAACGAAGACGACATGACTAGTAGGTCACCTCATGAATCAGACCCCCGGTACGTGCACACGCGCACGGGGCGGGTATACTGCTCCTTATTAACTACCGAATTCTCCACCAAGAGTCTAAGAGCTTATGGGCGTCGTTTTGGTAGTAACTTATTATTTTAAAAATCAAATTTTCTTCTTTTTTTATCTCCTTTTATATACTATAACCTAAATATATAAGTTATAATTTTTTTTAATATAATAGATTCATTAAGTAATTTTATATTACGATATATATATTATAATTAAAGGGGGAGATATATAGCGTTAGGTGACGAAGTCACCTCGCCTATGTTGTTCCGCACAGCCGTGCCTGGCATCTTGCCAGTCACTCGCTTACCTTTTGGGGTTTGTGACGTGGCTGGGTGGTGCGGAGCCTGTCACCTCACACTCTCTAACTTAAAAACCTTCTAGACGAATTTTAGATAAAGTTTAATCGAATGTAACCGACTAACGTGGTTAATGCCGCTCCCTGGGTTATAACCGATTGGAAAATCAAAGTTAGCCGAAATGCTGATTTGGTGGTAAATAACTAATAAAAGTTTAAATCGGTCATAACTTAGGGAGCGGCCAAAACCCCGTTAACAACGTTACCTATATCTAATATTTTATATAATATAGCTACGACGTCGTTATCTAATGCAATATAGAGAAGCTAAAGAGCTCCTACTTTGTAGTATTTTTATAATAACTAGATATTATAAAAGGGTGGAGATACGGCAGTAAAGAAGGTGATTTTTGGTGCATTTTAACGCACCGTTACCACCAAAACGACGCCCATACTCTTAAACTCTTGGTGGAGAATTTGTTGGTTAATAAGGAGCAGTATGCCCGCCCCCTGCGCGTAGTGCACGTACCAACGGTCCACCGAGGTCTGATTCATGAGATATTTAGCAGGGGTACTTCCCTGCAAAATTTAAGGCCCTACTCCTAATCGAGCTGCACCTGACACTGTGGCAAGATTAGAGTAATATGAGTGGTAGAAGAGGATAAGTAAGGACTGTAAAAACACGTTGAATTCAGCCCATTTGGTGGTCTTTTTGAAATCCATGNAAGCTCTGAAAGCAACTCTCTTGGCACAACGGTATATCACTCCCAAAAGGTCTGACGAGGCTTCGGGAGCACTGCATATGTACTCCGCAGGCGTTCGAGCTCTGACCGCTGAATCTTACTATCCCCCCCCTAAATAAACCTTAAAATCCTGCGTGTAGGTCGGAGGCTGTATGAGACTAGTTCTGAGTGGTCAAACGCCTTGTCAGTTTCAAAGCTAGGGGTCAGAATTCTCTGGGGTATATGGTGTACAGGTCGTACAGACTGTGGAGTGGAAAAAAAGCCAATCTGCGATTTCATCATTCTTTAGTTGACTTCAAAATGGATTCAATACCTCGCAGCAATCCGCCATCCGGGAATTTGCAACCAAATCTCTATGCTGCAGTCATTGTAACGCCTATCCTAGCAATTACCACCGTTGCTTTGCGTTTCTTTGCCCGGAGACTAGCTCATGCCTCGATGTGGCTCGACGATTGGTTGACCCTTGTAGCTCTGGTGCGCTACTCCCCTATCTAAGAAATCCCCATCTCGATAATAACGTCGCTTCAAGTTTATGACAATCGGTTTTGACGTTAATATATTCTTTTGTGAGTCTCCTTCGAATCATTCCGGTTGAACACCATCCATAATAACGCCGCTCTTAGTGATCAGGAGTGGAACTGGCCTGCACATTGAAGCAATCAACCGAGATACTACCCTAGTGTACTACGACTTCTTCTTAAGCTTGTGGATCGGAGAGTTGTTTTATACATTTGCTCTGGCTCCTGCCAAGCTGGCTTTCCTTGCCTTCTACTGGCGCATTTTCGGAGTCTCGAGTATTAGGCTGCCAATCAAGATCCTGGCCACAACAGTTATGTGCTGGTCTATTATAAGGGCATGTATATCCTCTGCAGCTCTCCAGCCATAAACTTCTGGGCTAATGCTTTTGCAGATTGTGGTGAACTCAGTCCACTGCATACCTGTTCAAGCTTACTGGGACAAATCGATACCAGGGCACTGCCCCATTAACGATAAGGAATATTTCGTGGGTTCGGTGCTAGCCCATCTAGTAATGGACTTGGTTATTCTTGCACTGCCAGCGCCATATATCAAGAAATTACAGATTAGCTTGTATCAGAAGGTTTGTGTGTTTGCTATGTTTCTACTTGGTGGCTTGTAAGTCAAAATCATCGTTCGCTGCATGATTATCAGCTAATCTAAAATAGTATTTGCTTCGCAACTATTATCCAGATCGTTATCTGTTCCAAACTCAATGTTACATCACCAGACGTCACATGGAATTTTGCTGAAATGGCTCTTTGGGCAACAGTAGAGGTTAATCTGGCTGTAATAGCGGGTATGTGGACACTACTTTCATTACTGATTAGTGCTAAGTCTTATTCCTATAGTCTGCCTGCCATCACTTCGCCCTATATATCGCTTGGTGGCCAATGGTTCTCTGAAAAGCACTCAAAACAGCGGAAGTCATTCTGCGTCATGGAACACAAGATCGAACCATCAGACACTGAACTCGCTCAAAAGGGACTATTCCGACTCTACAAGACAACTTGCGAACATGGATGCAGATGGCAATAGAAGCTTTACTGAAGCACTTGATGCTTCTAGTCAGGGCAGCGATACAATTTGCGAAATGGACAATTTAAGTCCTCGTCAGATACCTGACGGGAGGCGTGTGATCATGGTCAAAAGCGAGGTCGGTGTTAAATCGTCTGTTCGCAACTGAGCGCGTCGATGCCCAGAGCTCGCCGCCTACATATTAGGTTAGAGTGGCCAAGGAGGGGGGATCATTTGCCATCATCCTGCTGGTGCTTTGTCTCAGCATGCTTTACCTCAGCAAGCTCAGACGTGATTCCGTTGGTGCGGATTTTCAATCGGTCCGCAGGCTGATTAACTACGTTTGTGCGAAACCACGAATCACGTCTGAGGCTGTTCCGCAACACTTGTTAAGCGCGTAATCGATATCCATAGTTTTCCCTATACTCGCGGTTGAATTGCTTAACTTGAACGGCTTAAAATACAACCAAAAGTTTATCGATTAGAGAGACGACCCGATATTTCATGAATATCGGGTCTAAATTGGCCCGCGGCTACCAAAGTTAAGATCGTTTTCGCCAAAAAAAAAGTTTGTTAAGGACGTTAGGCTTACAGACTTAGCTATAATATTATAACGAATGTATATATAAGGCCTAAAAGTTTATTATCGGTATATCTAGCTCTTATAAATTGTAAGCCTATATATAGCCTTAGACCTTATATAGGTGGCTTTAACAGTTTTATTAAAGACTATACATAGCTCTTATAGCGCACGTCGCTATATCCGTAAGGCACCTAAGATAACAAACGCCGGTGTTCCTAGATGAAAACAGTGACGCACGCTAAGTCTATAAAATCCTAAATTATACTTCTTCTTACGGTCTTATACCTAATTTTCTAAGATTACCCTGCGCATCCCCGCTATAACACAATTGTATATTGTACTGGGTTGACTAATAAACATAAAGTTGTTGTTATGGAGAATAAGTAACATGGCTGACAAGAGCAGTCCAAGAAACAGTTTGGTACGCAATTGATACAACTCGTTATATGTGTGAAGTTTACCCAGCTAACATAGTCCGTCTTTCCACCGCAGTGCTTGGACAAACAATTGGAGAAAACAACCAAGCGGGTAGACAACCCTTCTCCCTTAAACAAATTCTCGTATTGATTTTCTGTCCCTCTGACTCTTCACGCATCTCACTTCGTCCCATATCTCAAGAGATTTTACTACTGCCAGTCCCTGCATCTTTCTTCGGTTTGGTTACGCCCTCCATAAGCCATTCCGACAATTTCCAATTCGGAGAATCGATACTAATTCCCCTGATGTCATGGAGTGACCGTAGGTGACTGAAGCCACACGCAGCCCCGAAGTGACAAGATCTCAGCTTGTGAGACCCCAGACCCTTCCTTTTCGGAATCGAGATACCTAGAAATTCCAACCTCTTGCAAGCTTTAATAAGCTTGGAGACATCGGCTGCGAGCTTTTGAGAGGCTGAGTGATCTGTTCGCCAGCTTTCCATCCACCACACAAATGAAAGCGACTCTATGTTTGATCTGCCAATTTCACCGATGCCTTGGAGGAAGCAGAGGACCTTTTCAAGATCGGAAGCGAATGCAGATTGTTTTGCCAAGTCGAAGTCAACTGCTCTGAAAAATGGTACTGCGAACTCGGATCGCATTTGGTGGTTGACAGAGAGGAAATCGAATGGTCCAGCGCGTGGAACGAAGAAGCCTGTCACCCCATGTGGGGCATGCGTACCGACCTGATCAGGATGAATACACGTAACATACCCGTATCCATCCCTTTCTGACAGTACAAACTCATATATGCGGACTCGCAGTTCTGCGGGCAAGTCGAAAAAGGGAAAGGTTTTTGATCTGTGTCTCCGAGATGCTGCTAGAATCGCGAACTTCTGACCGTTACCGCAAGCTTTGGTCTACTCATGATAATCAGTCATCTTTTCCAACATGTTATCACCTCACTAAACTCACCTCTCCGGATATGTAGGTCCTTGTTGATGACCTGCTTCCGAATGCCAGTTCCACTTTTCCACCTGGTAAGAATCGGACATCAAGCTCTAGATCATGTCTGTTGGCAGTGATCCTCAGTTTTCCCTCTGGTAGCTTTGATATCTAGAGGCGAATGAGCTATCCTCCAAGCTGTTGTGTTTGGGGTTAATTACCTGCATGCGTGGGTTTGATGCTTTCTTCCAACGTCGAAGTTCCTCTACATCAACTCGGTTCGTAGTGTTTTCCTTCATCTATTATCAATTAGCTTCGTGAACACAATCACAACCTCGAAGTAAGATTGTTTCATACATCGCAATGACCTATCATCTGCGGGTTTGCTGGAAGACACGGATGGCCGCAGGGTTATTTCACCGCAAGTTGTAGTAGAAAGGGAGAGTGTGAAAGAGGCAAGGAAAGCAAGGCCTGGGTAGAGCTTTAGCCAAGAGTTCTAATCTTTCGTTCACTTCTGTCAGTTCCTTCACCAATATGCAGACCAAGCTAGCAAGTGAAGGTGAATTTGATAAGGTCACGCATGTGCTAGATAATAAGGGTAATTCATACCTAAAGCATGCTATCCTGTACGTTGGTAAAGTGTCCACTCGGATATTCATTGTCTAAGTTATGTTCCTTGAATAATTTAAGATACTTAGGAGCAGTGCAGGCCTTTTTTTATTCTATTTGGGTTTGAAGTGCTTGAGATCCTCTTTGAAACGAATTGCTTCTCGCGTGGACGTATAAACGGCGGATGGGCTGCACGAGCAAAGTTCAGTGAGGCAGAGTAAAAATATTTGATGCTTATTTGAATCCATATTTCATTCGTGTTCGCGCCGAAGCCTTAATACGTAGAGATAAGAATACGGCATTGCAGGCGTTTAATGTCGTAGCTATCCATGTGCCAATGATAGCGGATTTTTGCCGCGCTCTAGGGCTTTACAGTCTGTACGAGCTCCGGCGTCCCCCCCTATGTGCGCGCGCAACACATACAGCAATTTCGGTAATCACTAGTCAAAGTGCGCTATCCAGCGTAGATACTGTGCGCTTGCCAAAAGAGCTGTGCACCCGCAAAGAAAGGCAAAGTCTTTAGCTTAATTACAAGTGTTAAACTTGAAATTCTCTAGTGCGTATGAAGCGAAATTGCTGTGCGTGTTGCGCGCGCACATGGAGGGGACGCCAGAGCTCGTACAGAACCCAGCCTAAGCATCCTTCAAGCTCTGCCAAACTAAAGCCATTTTGCGAAGATATAAGTGAGATACTGCGTCAAGTGTACGCTACACCTGCATGGAGGACATTTGGTCCAACTACATTATTTCTTCCAGCTTTTGTCAACGCGTTCTAACTGCATGTTCTGGCGATGACGTTGTATACGAGGTTATACGATGGCACCTATCCGCCTTTTCCCTCCACCAACCGTAGAAAACTACAGCCTTGCCCCGCATTGGACTTCTTCCCAACCTCGGGCGGAATATGTCTGCCTAATCACTACAGGTAATGAGACAACACGTATATATGTTAAACATCAACGTCTTACAACCAAGACACCAACGTTCAGTTCAAATAGCTAAACGATCCACGTTTTTGCTTTTGTAGTTTCCGTTATACTTTTAATCTTTGCTCTCTTCGAGATGAAATTCGGCCTCCCCTTCCTCTCCCTCCTCCGTCTCACCACCACCTCCCCTACTCTCCCCCACACCCCCGCTGGCACGCAATTCGCGCAATGGCTGTCCGCATTCAATAGTGGTAATGCCACCCTCTTAGCCATCTACCACAATTCGTCCTTCCCCTACTCTACCGCTTCCGCGGACGTCGCAACGCCAGAGAGCGAACTATTGCTCGCACGCGGCACAGGCGGCTTCGCGCTCCGGCGCCTCGAAGAGTCGCATGAACTCTCCCTCTCCGTGCTGCTGCAGGAGCAGCACTCCCCGCAGTTCGCCTCCGTGAAGATTCACGTCGTTGCCACGCCGCCGCATGTAGTGGAGAGCTTCGAGATCCACCCTACAGACACGCCGGATGAGTTCCTGACGCCGGAGGAGCGCGAAGCCCGTCGCATGAGCGCCGAGAAGCGCGAGGCCGTGTTGGAGGACTTGAGCCAGTGTCTGGAGACGTGGTATATTTCGCCGGGGCTGGCGGCGCGCATGGTTGCCGCGTTGCGGCAGAAGCAAGAGGAAAGGGCGTACGACAATTTTACCTACGCGCCGGACTTCGCGCGGGTTCTGACAAAAGATATGCGCGCTGTAAGCCATGACTTGCATCTTGGAATCATCTTTGGTCGGCATCCAGAACCCGGGGACCCGCCGCCGTCGAAAGACAAGATCCTGGGGATGTTGCGCGCCATGCGGTTCGGGTTCGGGCGTGCTGAGTGGCTGGATGGCGGGATTGCCGTGCTCCCAATTCTCGGCTTCGTGCCGAGCGATCTGCCAGAGGCAAAGGACGCTATCAGCGAAATTATGGCTGAGGTCGCTGATGCTGCAGCGCTCATACTCGACCTGCGCGAGAACGGCGGCGGGCATCCAGCTACTGTGTCGTGGGTATCTGGGTTCTTGTTCGGCGACGAAAAGGTGCATTTGAACGACATGTATTGTCCACACGATGACCGGACGGAGGAGTACTGGACGCAGCCGCCGGCGCCGGAGACGCGGTTTGGGCTGCATAAGCCGCTGTACGTGCTTGTGAGCAATACGACGATATCTGGAGGCGAGGAGCTGCCATATGACTTGCAGGCGCTGGGCCGCGCGACGATAGTGGGTGAGACAACGGCTGGCGCGGCAAATTTGCCGCGGGCGTGTGAGATCGACAAGTGGTGGTTAGGGCTGGTGCCGAGTGCGTATCCGATTAATCCGGTCACTGGTCGAAACTGGGAGGCCGTTGGTGTTGAACCGGATGTTAAGGTCATGGCCGGGAAGGCGTTGAAGGAGGCAGTCAGGAGGGCGAGGGAGGAGCTGGGGTTGCCCCCTGAGGGGGGGGAGAATGAGAAGGGGGCTGAGGGTCGCAAATTGACGCAGAGGCCGCTCGATGAGAAGCAGCATGTTCTTGGGGAGACTTGAAACTGTTGGCTCTTGTGTTGTTCACCTAAGCTATGCTAAGGGAGCTTGGGGGGCGTCGAGGAGTGAAGAAGTTTGTACACTACTCCATGACAGCTCGTAAAGGGCCGAAATGCATGGATGTGGTTTGAACTGGTTCTGCTTCTTATCTTATTGTAAAGAATGTTGGAATATGACATTTTTATCCATCAGCCATGCGATTATCCAAATCCGGGGCTATTTCGCCGTCCTGATCTTCGTCCTGATCTGCTGAATGAGCGAAACCGAATCTTTCTGAGCGCTCAGAACAGCCGTCTTCCGCACGCGAGGCAGATCTATCTATCTCAGAAGAATCATCACCTTGCTCGAAAGCTTCATACTTCATACCCGAAGAGCTGGACTCCCCACCATCGGACACGGCGTCCCCGAGTATCTGTTCGTTGTTCGAAATGCCGCTCTCGTGTGGGGCTCCACTCTTAGAAACTCCCCCCTGATTTGCGAGAAATTCTTCTCGTGAAACAATATCACCGTATCGTTCCCACTCTGCCTGGTAATCCGTCCAGTCTCTCCAATCAACAAGATCATCATATTCCTTTCTTTTAGTAGGAACATTTGGTAGGTCTTCATGTTCTTCTTTCACATGGGCAGGAAGTTCTTGTCCCAGCATAGTCCAAAGTGTCTCTTCTTCCAGACGGCTGGTTTTTTGATCGAATTTTTCTGCGTATTCATCTTCGACGTGCTCTAGCTTTCGAGTTTTTCGTTCTCTTCTCCGAGCAGGCATTGGTAGTCCGTCAAAATCACTTCCGGAAGATGAATCGTGTCCCGAGGAACTTCGCTCAGATTGGGAATAATAAATTTTCGTTTGAGTGAGCTGGGATTCGATTGTTGAGTTAAGGGGTTGTGGAGTCGCATATTCTGACCTTTTAGAATGACTCTTGCCACCATAAGATTCTTCTAATAGCTCCTCGACTGCATCGTAGTTCATCGATTTTCGCCGATTCTTCCGCCTAGGAGAAGAATTGAATTTGGGACGGTTCTCTTCGTAAACTAGGACACCACATCGACGTGCAGTTGTGATCCAGAAGTCTTTTGAATTGTGCTTCATTCTAAGAATATCAATAGCAGTGAGGACATCCCGCTTTCTCACAAATGGTTTTGCAGAATGAGATGTTCGCCAATCTTGAGCTCGAAGCCTTGACATCGCCTGAAATATCGCGGTCTGGACAAGCCTTTGAGTAACACCGACAGCCAGTCGGTGAAAATCTTCAAACGCTGTGTGATACAAAGATGGCTCTTCCCCTGGATCGGCAATGGCACGCCAATTTTCTGCGAGTCCCGGTATCCCGGAGTTCATGAACAGTTCTCGTGAAAGTTCGATCCATTTTTCCAGTCTCAAGAGTTGTGCAGCTGGTATTGAAGCAAGGATTTGAGGAGTCTCAGGCTCTGGATTAAGCAAAGTTCCTTTAGTAGCGCTCATTCCACCTTCTTTAGCTTCGTGCATCTGCGGTTGATCATCTGAATCTCCTTTTCCCAAGGCACGTTCAGTTCGTGTTGCTGTCTCAGAAATGGCAGCCTCAATTTCCTCTGCTAAATCCTGACCTAGAAGCCAACAGTCGCCAAATTTCTTCTGCTCTTGCTTCGCTTCGTAGTTCTCTTGATACCATGCCAGCGCTTCGCCGGCCGTATCCAAGCTATTGCAGCACTCTTCGCTGAGTTCTACGGCGGCTGGAATTTCTCGTAGACTTATGATAGCCTTCGCCTGTGCCTCGTTGAGATTATGCTGAACATAACCTTCTTGTAATAGTAGCAAGTACTCCCGAATTTCTACCTGAGATTTTGAACCTATAGCTTGAGCAATTCCTGGGATATTATCTCGTCCAAGCTTAGCCGTTGCGTTGAAGAAAACTTCCTTTTCTTGGGAGGACCATTTTGAGAGGCCTATTTGAGAGCGTGTTAAGAAAGAAGGGCTACTGCTACCGAATCTTTTGGCTGCTTC
Source organism: Cenococcum geophilum 1.58 (assembly GCF_001692895.1). NCBI lineage: Eukaryota > Fungi > Ascomycota > Dothideomycetes > Gloniales > Gloniaceae > Cenococcum > Cenococcum geophilum. Next base: position 3,091,610 of record NW_027137561.1, read on the forward strand.
TGTAACACAGTCATTAAATAGAGCACGATAGTTGTCATTGTAGCATCCTTTCAATCGCTTCGATTTTATTCGGCGATATGGTTCGCTTGATCGACTTCGCTTCCGACTTTGAACCTCAGCATCCGTAGCTCCACTACTTGGTGACCTAATAGAGTATGGTAGTTCGTGAGAAGACTCAGTGCTTGTGTCGTGGTCGAAATCCGATTCGTGAGAGCTATTTTCGGGGCTCTGAAAGGCTTCTGAGGCTTCTGAACTCATCTCCAGTTCTCTTGGGAGCAATAATAAATGCCGCTACACCTTAGCAACGAAATACTTCCACAGCCAGATGACATGGTGATGAGTATGGTAAAGGTCAATAAGAAGTGGTTGATAGAGAAAGTTATGCCAAGACGGAATAACTTCGGTGCTTGGACCTCAAAGGTTTGCAGAGAAATACTGTGAAGTTATGGGCTCTACTCAATCCTGAAGTATTCATGTTTCAATTGTCTCAACATGCGCTGAAGATTTCCAGACGGGTAAGGGTATGGCCCACCCGAAGCTTTCTTCGATATGCTTTCACATCTCCTATGTCCTCCTGTCCTGCATCTCAGCAAGCCCAGAATGCAACTTCTGGCCTGCAGATAACTCTTCGTCATTACCAAGAAGAATGCATTCAATCAGTTCTCTCATACCTGGAAAAAGGACAAAAGAGATTGGGGATCTCTTTAGCTACTGGCAGCGGCAAAACCGTATGCCAATCCCTTCTTTTATACACTTCCAGACTAATTTTCAAGTAGGTCATCTTCACTCAGCTTATTAGCCGTATCCGGCCCAATGACGACGCCACTCAGACACTTATACTCGCCCATCGACGGGAGCTAGTTGAACAAGCTGCTCGCCATTGTATTCTAGCATACCCTACTAAGACGATTGACGTTGAGATGGGATCAAACCATGCGTCTGGTGCTGCCGATATTACCGTCGCATCCGTTCAAAGTATAACTTCGGGAGATCGTATCCTCAAGTTCGATCCTTATAGATATAAGCTGGTCCTAGTCGATGAGGCACATCACATAGTGAGTGCTCAGTATCTCGGGGTGCTGGATCATTTTGGCTTGCGACACCCAGCTGATTGGGCTTCGAGCCCAGCGCCGATTCTTGTCGGGGTATCTGCTACATTTTCAAGATTTGATGGCAAAAGGCTTGGATCTGTCATTGACCACATTGTCTATCACAGGTGCGGACAACTCCAATTTTTTTGATAGCGGTATTGACTTGCCACAGAGACTATGTTGATATGATTGAAGAGAATTGGCTTTCAGATGTTATATTTACTACTGTTGAATCAAAAGCTGATATCTCGAAAGTCGGTTCTGGGGCCAACGGCGACTTTCAAACCGCAGCTCTGTCAAAAGCTGTCAACACCGATGAGACGAACGAGATCACTGTACGGTCCTGGATGGCACGCGCAAAAGGGCGGAAGTCCACTTTAGTCTTTTGTGTAGATCTCAGTCATGTCGCGAGTTTAACGGCTACGTTTCGCAAATACGGCATTGATGCTAGATTTGTTACTGGAGATACGCCAAAGAAGATACGCAGCGAGAGAGTTGATGCGTTCCGTAATGGAGAATACCCTGTACTTCTTAATTGTGGTGTCTTTACGGAGGGTACGGATATACCAAATATCGACTGCGTTCTGCTCGCCAGGCCGACTAGATCTCGAAATTTGCTTGTGCAGATGATCGGTCGTGGGATGCGTTTACATCAAGGGAAGGATAACTGCCACATAATCGATATGGTAGCTTCTTTGAACACAGGTATCATCTCTACTCCAACGCTGTTTGGACTAGACCCTGCGGAAATTGTTGAAGAAGCAGACACCAAAAAGATGACGGAACTTCGCGAGCGAAAAGAGCAGGAAAAGCGGCGCGAAGAAGATGCTGCCGAGGTAAAACGGACTACCGCTTCCAACCGGATTCCTAGAATCGTTACGTTCACCGACTACGATTCGGTTCACGATCTTATTGATGATACCTCAGAGGAACGGTACATCCGTCAAATGAGTTCCCTCGCGTGGGTTGGTGTTGGGGACGGTAAATATGTATTGACTACAAATAGTGGTAATTATATGACTATCGAACCGGAAGAATCACGCTTCATCGTCAAGTACACGCAAAAGCTCCCATCGGGAACGAGATCAAAGAGTCCATATGCTAGGCCGAGGATAGTTGCTGAAGCAGAAACCTTCGATCACGCTGTTCATGCCGCCGATACTTACGCATCGGACGTTTTCGAATACCTTTTTATATCGAAAAATCAAGCTTGGCGGCGTCGACCGGCGTCCGAAGCACAGCTAGAATTTCTTAATAAATTGCGGAACAGAGACGACCAATTATCTGCGGATATGGTAACGAAAGGAAAAGCCGGAGACATGATCACTAAAATAAAACATGGAGCTAGAGGTAGATACGACAAAATAAGCGCTCGGAAGCGGATGGCGCAGCGACAGCGAGAAAGGATGGAATGGTCACAGCTGCGAGCTGGAGAACAAATCAAAGTCGGCCCATTGTCATGAGGTATATGGCGAGCTTCACGTAGTTACAACTTCACTGCCACAACTGAGAAAGCGGACATTGTTTCCGTTAAGATCCATATCATCTAGGATCTCCGGATCATTCTGAGTTGAGGACAATGTCAACTTGTCTAAAGACTACTTACAGCGCCTGGCTTGATTGGCCTTAGCTCACTAGTGCGATATATGCGTGATTCCAACAAGGCGAAGGATACCTAGATGTGCATTTAGCGAACTGGACAATTTCCCGAATAAATTGCTCAGGCAATACGATTCGAAGGGAGCGAGTTTGTGTTTAGCCCTCTAGAAGGTCATTTGATTCTCTCAGAAGGTTACATGCTTCCTGAGCTACCACTCTCCTGACCTGTGTAGGAGATCTCAATGATACCTCTACAAGATGTCTCGACACTGGAACTTTTGCCGGCTTGTTTTGTTTAAGAACTGTCTTGCAAGGCTATGTGTTCAGCTTGTCTTCGACTGCATCTGGTATTGCTCAATAAAGAATGGAGAGCCTCCATGCGTGAAGCGCGCGCAACCAAAGAACGCTTTCGTCATTCCGTACGTTCTCTTAGACCTGGTGATCTAGTAAATACAAACACCTCAGTATATAGCCAGATAGCATAGCACACTAATGGGCGTCTCTCGTGTTTCATCTTCATGTCAATTCATATCTCTGCCTATGTTTACTAACAGCAATTGGATTGGCTGTCGAATTTCTCTATCAGCACTCTATCGCAACAAAAGCAAATTTACAAAGTTGAAATATGGCCAGCGGAAGCGCCCTAACGCACCCGGAGACTCTGAGTGGTGCCTCCGCCAAAATCGGGAGCCTCGCATTTTTCAAGCATGGAAAGAAGCGGCAGCAAAAGACTCCAGAATCGTGCTCTGACCAGCCAGGTTCCAAGAGTCCCCATGCAGAGGGGCAATTAGGCTCGTTACTTTCTCTTAGGGGCGTGTTCAACTCTCTCGGACTCGTTTATCGATACTGACTTTGCGCACCTGAACACAGCTATTGAATGGTACGTCCAAAAATACAATCAGAAAGGGCAGGGATGGGATGTCAATTAATTCACAATCGAACGCGCTACAACTACTCTCTCGATCCTTTGGCTCGGTTCTTTCGCTACTTTCGCATGAAAAGATAAGACTTCGATCGATCTGGATCTGCATCGCCTGGACGCTGCTCTCACGCAGCCTTCTGCTCAAACTAGGACTAAGCAGCAGCACTGGCTCGACGTTCCTACCGCCGGAGATTGTCGAGCGTTTCCAGACGTTTTTGACCATGATTTCCAGGGCCATGTCCGGCAGGACAGACGTCTAAGGAGGTGAGTTGCAGTCTTCCATCAGTCATGAACCGATAACGCTACTGAGGACTAATTGATACGGCTTAAAAGCTCATTTCGCGCTCATCAGCCGCTGGAAGCAGATCTCAGCAACCCTCATGCACTCAGCCTACGTCCGCGACGCCTTCTCGCACTTCGACTCGCGCACCGTCAGTATTGAGCGCGCCATAAAGGATTTCGACCCTCTCCTCCGCGTCTACGCCGATGATTCGAAACCGGCGATTGAGCGGCTGGGCGGCCTGCGAAATATCCTGCGGGATGACGCGAAGTTTGCGTTTCTGCTGTTCTCACAGCCCTACTTTTAGTAGTTCGACTGGCAATCGGAGCCGGCGGACCATCTGAGTGAAAATCCGGTTGTGTTTCCGAGCTTGTTGAGGGTTATGGATGGGGGTGGGGGGAGGCTCGCAGAACCGGTGGTACTGGGTGAGAAGAGGTTTTGGAAGGATGAGTAGGTGATGGTGGGAGGATGGGAGGGTACTCTGTTGGGTTTATGGTATTGTCAGATGGTATCGCGACTGCCTTTATATGTTTGGTTTGTTTTAGGTTAGGTGATTTCTTTGGTCTTTGCAGAAAGTCTACTGCTTTAAGCGCTGCGGTACAAACTCTTCAGTTAGAACTCGTAGTATTTGATTTAGTGTTTCTCATGATCGAAGATGACGTATACCATCTTATTTAAGAAATGCTACTTCTTTAAGACTTACTATGAGATATATTTTGTGTGCTGAGGTGCTGGAGGCCTTAATGGGGCTTCAATGAGAGGTCGAGGGATTGCTTGGCAAAGACGTAGCATAATGATATCCGGAAGATAAAAAAGCGCCCACAGCCGGACATTCCGATCAGCAACACTCGAGATACTAGCTGGAATACACTACAAGGACTTGGCGAGCTTACGACCTACCTAGGTTGGATATTGCTCAAAGTGGAGAAGTGCTTGGCGAGAAGCTGAGCATGATGTATATAAGGCGCTGACGGATGAAATTGATGGGAAGATTGGACGATTTGCATTAAAGTGAAGGTCTAACTGCATTAAAAATTTCTTCTATATCTGTAGTGAATTGTACGCGTTCGCTCTACAAACCATGGCCGAGCGAGATCAATGTCACTGCAATACTATCGCCTGCTCCAGGGAAGAAAGAACAAGTGTCTGCGGAGAGTCGAATCACGGTTCTTTTCGTATGTTTTTGCTCAGAGTAGTTGATGGTTCACTAGGTGCTGGAGTTGCTTAAGGCCGCGGTGAAGAACGTACGATCGGAAAAACTGGCGTCCTGCAGTATGATCTCTGCTTCGAAGAGAAGACGGGAGATATCATCTTCATCGAAAAGTGAGTTGATGAACTCCTTTTTGCTCTTCTCTATGATATGCTAATTCGGCACTGTACTTCTAAGATACGAGAGCAAGGCTGTACTCGATGCGCACATGTGGAAAGAGAGCGGAAGCAGACGGGTTGCTTGGCAAGCCGGTCGAGCTGAAGTTCTTGGAGTTGTTACAGGGCTTGCTTAGAATACCAAGCATTTGACGCTGAGCAGGCAGGCGATGTAAGAGTATGTTGCAAAAAAGGTGCATAGAGGCGAAAAAATCGCTTATTTTTTCCTAGTCACTTTGCGTGTAGTTTCAATCACGCCTGCGTACATGATTAGTTTTACAGCAAAATGACTTAGAAAAAATAAGCGATTTTTTCGCCTCTATGCAACATACCCTTATATAAGGCGTCGTTCGCTCGTGATTGTGATGTGGCCTAGAAGTACTAGGATGACGGGAAGCCTTCGCGCTAAATGAGCGCCTGTCAGAAAATAGCAACCGTTACATTTTCTGTGGAGATGCACGACAGCCACGTCGGTGGCTTGCATATATTAAGGTACTTTAGCGATATTGTGGTCGCTGTGCGGCGATCGGAATCGAAGTCGAGATTCGCAGTCGAGATTCGCAGTAAGGAAGCCTGCCCTGCGCTGCATCACGTCTTGCATTCCGCGCAGAACATTTCTTTACTAGCAGTAGGCACACGAATCGGACTATCTTGTAGTAGTCGGGGTATAGCCAATTCTTGGAACCAGCGAATCTCGCGAGTCAAGTGAGGTATCTCCTGTCACCGCAACGCTGCAAGCTCTGAACGTCCTCACTTTTCAGCTACTTCAGCCATTTCAACCACCCCACGCCCGATAATACCACTTCCTTCCCTCCCATCCTCTCCTCATGCACTGGGAAAGTTGCCTTCGTCTTGTTCGCACCCTTTTATAACACCCTGGCGGCACGCCGCCGATCAGTCGCTCATTACCGTGCCCGGCCTTAGACGCTCGTTTTTCCTTGGCGACGAAGCTTGCGTTGCCTTTCCCCCGAGCCGCACTCGACAAACTCTACACCCAAGACCCATCGACCCTACTCTATCTGGAGAGCCGCCGTGACAAGCTGATTCGCGCGCGCAGGCTCGTCTCTCGTGGCGGATTAAATGAGGAGACGGCCTTCCGATTCGACTACTGAGGAGGACGAAGAGAACTCGAGCCCCGAAGTTGCACCTTCACCCGTCCCCGGGCATGGCGATAAGGCCTACGAGAAGTCGGGAGACTCTGGGAGGGCGTTGAAGAGGGAAGTCCATGTCAAGGATAGGCGGAAAGACAGCGATTCTGCAACCCGGCCTGCAACTGGCAAATCTCAGCTCTGGACCGCTTCCCCGGCGCCGGCGCCCCAGACAGAAAAGGAACGGCCCGCAATGCATTTGCTGGCGAAGGATATCACACCTGACAGTATGGTAGAGGTCCGTAACCGCCGGCAGTCGCGATTGCGGAATCCCTGGGCGTGCTCGCTGCTCACGCTGGTGACTACCTGTGTCGCTTTTGGAGTCCTCTTCGTTATCGGCCAGTCGTTCATGACTAGGCAATTGGATCCTAAAGGATGCGACATGTCCTATATGCGCCCTTCGTTTGCACGATTCTCAGATTTCGACACAGAACACACGCGTTTCGCCAGCAAATATTCCCTCTATCTATACCGAGAGGGAGGGATTGATGAGGACACTAGGGTAAATTCATGTCGTTCTCATAGGTACCGTCTCATTGACAATTTCTAGGTGAAAGGAGTACCGGTATTGTTCATCCCTGGCAACGCAGGAAGCTACAAGCAAGTCCGACCTCTAGCTGCCGAGGCAGCTTACCACTATCACAACGTCCTTCGACATGATGAGAATGCAATTAGAGGGGGAAAGAGAGCGCTGGATTTCTTTTCAGTAGATTTCAACGAAGATATCACGGCTTTTCACGGTCAAACCTTGCTTGATCAAGCGGAATACCTCAACGATGCGATTTCGTTTATTCTCTCGCTATACCATAATCCTTCAAGATCGATTCGAGATTCGGATTTGCCAGACCCCAGTTCAATAATAATTGTTGGACATTCGATGGGTGGAATGGTGGCGCGAACGATGCTTACAATGCCAAATTATCAGTCCAATTCGATAAACACGATCGTCACGCTGTCGGCTCCGCACACCAGGCCGCCTGTGTCCTTCGATGGTGATATTGTAAAAACATACAAGGAGGTCAATGATTATTGGAGGCATGCGTATTCGCAAACTTGGGCCATCGATAACCCGTTATGGCATGTTACACTGATCTCAATAGCCGGAGGAGGGCTGGATAATGTTTTACCCTCAGACTACGCAAGTCTCGCCTCGCTCGTGCCTGATACGCACGGTTTCACGGTTTTCACAGCCTCAATTCCAAATGTTTGGACTGGGATGGATCATTTGGCAATAACTTGGTGCGACCAATTCAGAAAAAGCGTCGTGCGGTCCTTGTACGATGTAATCGATGTTTCTAGGCCAACACAGACACTTCCTCGTGCAGAGCGTATGCGCGGTTTCAAGAAATGGCTTTTGACAGGCCTCGAGGACGTTGCGGAGAAGACACTGCCCCACAAAGGTAACGTTGTACTGCGTTGACGTATTGCACAGTAGAAACTAACAGTTTTTTAGAGCCAAAAACACTCCTGACTTTGGAAGACAACTCCAATGCCATCATCTCTCAGGGCGAACGGTTGACTTTGCGGAGCTTAGGGCAGTCTAGAAAACCGAAAGCATACCTCTTGCCTGTGCCGCCTCAAGGCGCTCCGGAAGGGAGAAAGTTCACTCTTCTTTCAAATCAGAAGCTAGACTCGCCAGGAGAGAACGGGAAGTTAGAGGTTCTATTCTGCAGTGTCTTCCCGCTCCAAGTTGGTCAATCAGCTACCTTGTTCTCGATGAACATGGATCTGTCAGGGGATAGCACTGGCTCTACCCGTCTTGCCTGCAAGAACGCTGCATCAGACGTAATCACCTTGCCTGAATCAACGCGGGAATCAACATACCCTTTCAATACGAAAGAGCCTTTCTCTTATCTACAATACGATCTTGAGGAACTCGCAGAGCATCAATTCGTTGCTGTTGTCGACAAAGCCGCAGAGCACAGCTCCTCTTGGGTCGTTGCTGAATTTAGTGCTGGCTCCGAGTCTGTAGTCCGGGCGAACCTAGGACTACGACGTCTTCTCGCAACTGGACTGTACCTGAAGCTCCCTGCACAGCGGCCTATGGTGGTAGACATTAAGATTCCAGCCCTGCACTCGAGCTTGTTAGCTTACAAGCTCAAAATTGGCAAGCAATCCTGCGACGATAAGGAACTCTTCACTCCTCTCCTGCGTCAGTACATAACCGAAGTCTACGAGTCGAAGTTTTTCGTGAATGTCAAAGGAGCGAATATTAATCTCCATGGTGTGGCACCATATATGCCGCCCTCATTTATGGCAAAGACGTCATCAAATGGTCTTTCCTTGCAGATGTGGTCCGATCCGACCTGTGCCAGCGCCATGGAGATATCGCTGAAAGTAGACCTCATTGGAAGCATGGGGAAGCTGTGGATGCGGTACCGCACAGTCTTTGCCGCTTTCCCTTTGCTTGTAGTGGCGCTTGTTTTGAGGAAACAATTTAAGGTTTATGATGAGACTGGTAAGTCCTTATTTATATGCGGTTTTATTGGGTTTACTAACGTAAACAGCCATTTTCATGAGTTTCTCAGAGAGCTTGAATCAGTGTTTGCGTTCCTCGCTCCCGGTTTCCTTCATTGCGCTCACTTTCCTCGCCATGTCGCTGGCAAGGGCAAGTCAAGAACCTCCAAGACAACCGGGGCACTGGCTCCCTAGAAGCTGGAGTGGCAACGCAACGGAGACCATTATCGATTATACCAAAAATGACCTGCTTCTTGGCTCACAGGATACCTTTTTCTGGTTTCTTGTTCCACTGTTTGGGGTGATATGCGTTGGTATCTGCGTGGCGGTCAACTATCTAGCTCTTGGGCTAACGCATGCCTTTACTCTCGCATATTTTGTCTTCCGCTCTGCATCGCTAAGAGGCGATGATGGAAAGTAAGTGTTTCCTGCCCCACATCTTCGATTTTCAGCGTGCATTAATATTCTAGTAGGAGAACTACCACAAGTTTTGCTGTTACGTCAACGCGCCAGAGAGTCGTTACCACCAGTATTCTCCTTCTATTAGTATCAACGGTGATCCCCTACCACTTCGCCTATATAGTCCTCTGTATAGTCCAGATCGCCACCTGTACACGAGCCTACAAATTGGCCGGAGAGACAGTAGGTCTTGTCCACCAATACTTTCCATATAGTTACTAACCCAAACACAGCGCTCTGACACCAACTACAACTTCTATAACTATGCACATTCTATCCTGGTGCTCATGGTCTGGATCCTTCCCATCAATATCCCTGTGCTGGTCGTTTGGATACGCAATCTTGCGGTCCACTGGCTAACACCATTCTCCTCACATCATAATATCCTCTCCATAATGCCATTTATCCTGCTCATAGAGACGCTAAGTACGGGGAGAATGGTTCCGCGAGTTACAACCAGTATACGCTACGTAACGAACATCCTCCTCTTCGGCATCGCAGTCTACGCAGCAGTCTACGGCGTCACATTCGCATACCTCCTCCACCACCTCGCCAATATCCTCTGCGCCTGGCTAGTTTCCCTCCACTTCTCCACTAGCTCTTTCTCACTCTCGCGACTGAGTCGGATTCTAGATGGAGTGGGGCCCGAAAGCCACGTTAAGAAAAGACCCTAGGCGTTATTCATTTTCAGGTTTTACGGTCCGTCATGGTTAGAATTCCTCATCTTTTGCTTCGCGATATCCAATTCTTACGCGGCCGATGCGGCTTTTTCCGTCACCGCTTTTCCGTTTCTCCGCAGGGCTGCTAGACTTAAGCGCGCAGTCTTTTTTAATTTTAAACCTCCATCAGGTTTCTCCCACTCTGCATTGGGCGTTCCTGGGCGTTTTGCTTGTGAGGCGAGGTACGCCGAGCTCCTTTTATTCATTGGCTTTGGAGAGTTGTGCTCTCTGTATATAGACCCCTTTCCCGTCTGCGGCCTTTGTGTCTTGGATTTGCATGGTTGTGAGAGAGGCTGGGTCCCTCCTGTGGAAACTAGTGGGATGGGGCCGCGGGGTCAGAAGAAGATGGACTGTGAGTCAATGCTTGGATATGGTATTTGCAGAGCGTGTTAAGTAATGTTCATGATGTTCGAATGCGCAATGCAGAACCTGGTGGTAGGGGTGGGCGGCTTGGCACATAATTGAGCGAGCTTCTTGACGTGCTTTAGTGTTGGTTCTGCATTTCTATGCTAGCGACGATTCGATCGGGTTCTGCTCAGCCCCCCGCAATGTTGCAGGGTTGTCTGAAAAACGATTTGGCTTCGCCGCTTGAGGGATTATTCCGGCCGCCATTCAACTTCCGCTCATCAATTGAATGTGAGACACCCTCTGCATGCCCGCGATGATGCGTTCAGATGCCTTACCACCTCGAAGACCACCGCAGAGGCGAGGCTCGACGTAGCCTTAGTGAACGATTCCCCCATAAACACGATTATACACCCGCTCTCACACCGCAGACGGCTCGTGCCATTAGCACGAAGACACATACCCGGCAGACTGCGGGAAACCGACTTAACAGTGAAGTAGTGGAGGCCGCTGTTACACAGCATTATCCAAATAGCATGTATAGCGCTCTCATTCGCGTCTGTGCCGGCAGGCTGTGGCAGCTTATCTTGCCTGAGAAACGAATCAGTCTGTGCCGCAGACGAAATGCGATCTGAGCACAGCACTAGGCAGCTATGTCGCTACGCCCCACTCCTTACCCCTCCATTGCTGCTGAGGTATATGAAGGCTGGACAGCTTCGATTCTGGCATTCTCTTTTATTTTTTGAAGTCACAGTCAGGAATCATCATTGCTCTTATTCTTACTTGCTATACATCTCGATTAAACAAACAATATCCAAATAATATACAAGGAATCCTCCCTAAACCAATAATGGCGAAGAAGACGAAAAAAGCCGCAGCCTGCAAACAGTATGAGAATGACGAAGCTCCTTCAGACGAAGCTCCTGCGGAAGAAATGCCACTTGACGAGGATAACCGACCCGAGACATCGTAGGGCTGCTCTCTATTACCCAGACATTCCAGCTTTTTTGCATCCGCTAACTCTATGATGTAAACAGTCCATATACAACCCCAATATACACCCTTTCTGTTGGGCCAAATGGTACACCATACACTGTGCCGCAACATTTCCTCCAGCAATCCCCGAGTCTTTTAGCCTCAATGAAGAACGCATACTGGAATGGCAACAATATTAGTCTCCCCGAACTGGATGAGAGCATCGGCCACACGCTAGTCCACTATCTCCACACAGGCACATACCAGACACTGAAGCTTCCAGGCGTCTTGGGATCCGCTGCTAAGACTGAAGAGTACAGACGCGGGATTCTGGCCTATTTTGCTGCGAGGTCGTACGGCTTAGACGGCCTGGCAGCCTATGCGAAAGAGGCAATCGTGAAGTTCGATGGGGCTATGTCGATGTTCGAAACCCTAGATATCGTGAAAGAGTTATATCCGAAACTTTCGGACAACGAAATGTGGTTCTCCGTTTATCTCGAATCCAAGATCGAGGCGGCGTTTAAGTCGGACGAGACGCTGTTCAAACAAGAACGTTTCTTGACTTGTATTGGAGGACCTGCCGCTTTCGACAGGGCTCTGTTCAAGAGTATGGTGGAAATATACACCGAGAAAATCTTGATTATGGAGAAGCATGCGCTCGAACAAATGCTTGTTGGTGAAACCCATCTCGAAGAACTTTCTGCTTCTGAAGAATCCTCTGCCTCAGAAAATACCCCCGCTACCGAAGAACAATCTGCCTCAGAGGGTGCTCCTGCTCCCAAAGCACACTCTGCCTCGGAAGATGCTCCTACTGCCGAAGAACAATCTGCCGAGCTTACTGAAGATGCCTCCCCTTGTGAGGAGCCAGCTGCTACTGCCCCTTCTTGCGAAGACGCCATTCCCGAACCAGCCCCTTCTTGTGCGGTATCTGTTTCAAGTGAAGCACCCGATTCCGTGTGCGGGTTCTCGTTCGGTTCAGTGACGAAGAAAGACAAGAAGGGGAAGTCATCAAGCTGGGCCTTCGCCCAGCCGGATCCACTACCAGCGCCAGAGCCTCCGATAGAGCATTGTGATGACTCTGGGCTGCCGTCCGGCCCGGAGCCGGTAGCGGATATTGGGGTTGAGTGTCCAGCAGTATGTCTCGAACCAGAGCCTGAGTGCGAACCTGCAGCTGACCCCTGGGCCTTTTGGGGCTTGCCTAAGAAATCAAAGTTAGAAGGGGAGAGAAAGGTAGTTGAGCCTGAACCCGAACCTGAGCCGGCGCCGGTGCCGGAACCTAAACCCGAACCTGCTTCTGAATCTCCCAAGGACGATAATCCGTGGGTAGGAAGTGGTTGGGATGCCGCAATAAAGAAGAGAAAGAAGGGAAAGAAAGGTGCTGCTACGGCGGAGGTTATCAAAGAGAAAGCGGCTGAACTAACTCCCCCGTTTCTTGCTGAACCAGTCTCTTCTGCGCCTGCTGATAATAGCTGGAGCACCTTCGCTATGGCGATAAGGAAGAGCAAAAAAGGGAAGGGCAAAAAAGGGATAAAGGGGAAAGAGGAACCCGTGAAGGAGCCCGAACCGGAGCCCGAACTCGCTGCTGATGACTGGACTAGTAGTTGGGACCTAAGTAAAAAGGATAAAAAGAAGGTAGGGGGAAAAGGGGTGAAGGTTAAGGAGGCTAAACCGGCATTAAAGGAACCTGAACCTGAGTCTATACCGGAACCTGAACCCGAGCCTGTACCGGAACCTGAACCTGAGCCTATACCGGAACCTAAACCTAAACCAGTCGTTTTTCTAGAGCCTGAACCCGAACCGGAGCCTGAACCGGAGCCTGAACCTGCTGACGATTGGACCAGCAGCTGGGGATTAAGCAAAAAGGACAAGAAAAAGGCAGAACCACAAGTGGAGCTTGTTCCTGAACCTGAACCAGAGCTTGAACCGGAGCTTGAACCTGCCGCTGACGATTGGACCAACAGCTGGGAATTATACAAAAAGGGTAAGAAAAAGGCAGGAAAGAAAGGAACTAAGGTTGAGAAAGTCAAAGCAGAACCACAAGTGGAGCCTGTTCCTGAGCCTGAGCCTGAGCCTGAATTTCCTCAAGCAGCGGATGTGTCCGATATTGAGGAGAACAGCATGTGCTCTTCTGGCGCAACTCATTTTAAGAACGGCATGTGGAGGGATTGCAACAGATGCAGGACTTTTATACGCCACATGTTTGCCCAACTTGCAAATGAAGGGGAGTTGGATATGGATAGATATGAATTTGTCGATAGGAGGTTGCTAAATTGATTTCTCTATGCTGGGCGATTCGCGGTTTTATTGTAGTTTTTCATGGCTGGCGTAGTTCTTATCCAGTTTGGTAGTTCGGAATCATACGGAAACCGCTTAATTTATCAGAGTGGCCTTATGCTTGTAATTTCTAACTTATTGGCAGTCTCTTCGTGCATGATATTTAGGACATAGGTCTATCTAATATACTTGTACCCGGTACCGCGTGCGCTCTTAATGACTGAAGGACTTGTGCGCCAAATGATATCGAGGTATCGTCTCTAACCTGAGTTAACCCCGAGCTTTTATTATCTTGTGTGGGTACTTCTAATAATAGGTTACATATGGCTAGTCTAGGAGCAATCCCCTTTCCTACATTCAGGCAGCTTGGTCCGTTTCGCAACTATTTTTCCCTTGAAAGGATTTCATGTCTAAAGGTTCCAAATACTGTTAGCAAAAGCTCTCCATAGGCGTCTTATAGTGGTTGTAATAGCGAAAACATCTTACCGCAGCATTCGAAAATACCAACCAAACTTGTTACTCACTCTGCGTGAAGATGGTTGCATGGCAGCATGACCAATAGGTTTCTCTTAACTTGTCTTTTTACACAGCCGCAGCCTATGGGAATGAGTGGCTGTGAGTGGTGGAAGAAGCCATGCTGCAGTGATGGCAATAACTATATAACCATAATCAGCCCAATGATTCCGATTATTATATAATCAAAGAAAGTGATTCTGATTTGGTTATATAGTTATATTGATTACGTCTTTTAGGCACGGGCCTCCACGTGTAGATAACACACTTGCCCCAGAGCTTAGCTCCCCCCTAAAGTTCTACCTCTCCCTCTTTTTATTTCCGCTATTTCCGCAGTTGATTATATAGTTATATCTACATAACATAATCAGCAGGTGCGATTATGATTAGGTTGGTAATGTTCCTATATAATACAACATAATCGTAACTAACTAACTGATAATTGCCATCACTGCTATGCTGTCTGATTTACTTTCGAAATGGGACGTATTAGGCCGGGATATTTATTGTACGTTGCAATGAGTAACACTTTTCCATGTCATGTTGCACATAGCTTTACGGGATGGGGAAAGAAAACAAGGGGAAGTAGAGAGGTTTCGAATGTCATAGCCCAATTTATGGGAAGCTCATATCGAGATTCCTTGCAATAAAGCAGGGTTGGCGAGTGTCACGTTACACGGCTCCTCTGCCAACCTAAGATCAGGTCCTGCCTTAGCTCTAGGCTATTTGGCTTGGCCACTTGTGGGTTACTCGGGGTAAGTGATAACCTATATCAATGGAAAATATAGCCGCTCACTGCATGGATCCAACACCCCTCAACACCAAGCCTTGGACGGCTAGAAATTTACACTCCCGTATCATGATGCTCACTGATAGTAACGGCGGAAGGGAAAACGGTACCCCGAACTCGGCGGCCATGTGGTGCCGTGTGATAAGAGGATAGTCTGACGAGCCACCGACCGATGCAACGAAGTACAGGGACAACGATGTGTTCATATCTGCATAATAACGCAGCAAATAATTCCTTACAAGGTGTATGTATTCGTGTCTTTTACTCCTCATTCTGCTCGTTATTGCTCTGCAGTCACTTGTAGAACTCTGGGACCCCTTAAAGATATACGGGTACTTAGAAGCGGTCGGAGACGGGAATCTTAGATTACTAGAAAAGCCTGTCGAGCAAATCCAACAAAAAGAGATAAGGTTGGCAGGACGTTGAGGAATTTTGCCCAAATACAGAAACAGCTCGTGGTCATGCTAGGGGTCTACAGGATCCACCTCAACCTTGCTGTGCCCCGCATAACAGGGGTATTTGGCAACCGGCTGTTGTCACGGGCATAATTTAGTGTCTCGTACTGGAGCTTAATTCGCCCAAGCTCGTCCTTTTAAGGTAGACGTATTTTAGATCAAGGACCATTTAGGATTATTAATTTCTAAGAGCAATAATTTTACTGAAAAATACCAGATGAGGAACTCGTGTGTAGATTAATCTATGAAGAAAAAGAGACCATATATATATACAAGAGGTGGATGAGTCATAGACACCCCTGATCTAACCCTAATACAGTAGTGATCGACACCAGGTCAACAGTTTCAGGATGAAGCCTCTGTGGCTTTAGTCATCGTCAAGCCACTTTCGCGAGTGCACGATTACGTTGATGGCTGAAAAGTTGGTTGCAAGGGTGGGAAGAAAGAAATGTCGCGATCTTAGGTGGCTGATTAAAAATGGGATGGCGCCATCAGCAAATCCCGGCGTCCTTGCGGAATCCCGAGAACACAATACCAAGACTATGCGATCTTTGCAAGCAAGATGCGGAGGCCTGCGGAGATGGTTATGGTTATCCGCTATACGAATCCACTCGCGTGTGGTATAAAAGATATGAAAGAGTATAATCTAGAGACTTTAGATATCTTCTGAGTAAATCAAGTTTGCTGCTGTGATCTTATTGCTGTTGCCCCAACACTCTAGAATTTCCTATTGCTTTCAAAAGGACTACATAATGACGATACAATCTGTCGCTGTTCTCGGAATAGGTAGGCCAAGGCTAGGAATGTTCTATTCGAATTGACTGACAGTTCTGTGGACCGACGATGTTGCCCGTGAGACTGTTCAAGCGCTCATCGATGCCTCTTTTACTGTAACCGTGTGCTCTCGTTCGGCATCTAGTAGTTCCAACTTAGGTCTCCCAAGCTTGGTCTTAGTATGAGTGGCTGATTACTAGTCCTAGGCCTCGCTTGCAGCAGCCTTCAAAGAACAAGACGCCATTGTCGAAGCCTTTAACCCTGCTGTAGCGGAGTATTAGAAAAACGTGGTTGAAGCCATCAAGGTCGGAGTCCAGCATCTCATTACGCCTGACTTTAGTAGTGAAACTTCTAATGAGCACGCAGAGGAGCTGATCATCTTTGAGCCAAAGATGGGAGCCTAAAAACATCTAGAGGTGAGGGTACGAGAGGCTAAGGTTGTATGGACGGCTGTTATCGTCGGAACCTTTTATGACTGGGTGAGTGGTTCAGTTTATGCTCAGCTATTCCGTTCAAGCGAAGCCGATGCTCCTGTATAAGCGATCGAAGAATTGACGATCAAATTGGACAGGCATTCGAAAAGGAGCATTTTGGATTGATGGCCGTCAACGTTCTGTCACCGTATTCGGATCTGGGGACCAGAAGACTAGCATTTCGTCAATTCACAGTGTTGGCGCTGCCACTGTCATGGCATTGAAGAACCCTGAGAAATTTAAGAACCGCCCTGCTTATTTTGCAGATTAGTCGGCTAGTACGAACAAGTTGATTGAGATACTGAAGGGTGTATCGAATGGAATGCCAACCAAGTCCTCGTGGCCACGTTGTTCGCTGAGGCGAAACGGATGTGGGACGAAGACACGGCAAAGGGTGTGAAGGAAAGGCTGAGCACTAAAGCGTATCGGTATTTGGGACGTATGGATCTTTGAGGAGCAGAACCGATACGGAGGCGATTTTAGCGGAAAGGTCGAGAAGGGGTGGGAAAAAGACGTTAGAGAGTTGCATGAAGTATTTCAGAACCTGTTGGAAGAGTTTGAAATCCGATAAGGGTGACGACTCTAGCTTCGTAGATGCTGATCATACGTGCGGTGTTCAATTCCTTGTCTTGTTCAAAGGAATGAGCATATTACCGTTTCGCTGGTTATGACCGTAGCTCACCCCCGCACTCCCGATAGGAGAATGTCATGCCGAGGCAAGGCCAATGGAGGCTAAAGGCAGTTTATGAAACATGAGTCTTTAATTCTATTGTGCTTATGGAACCGATTTTACTTTGGACGACTTATCCTCTGACCTAATTTGGACGACGAAGATTGCTTAAACTAGGTAGTACTTGAATTTGCGTGCAGAGTTTCCTCGACAAAAGAAATTACGGTGCTGTCATGCGTGGAACTGGGCATGCGACCGAGTACTTGGAGCAGGGTGATGGTTGCCCAATGTTTCCGGGGTATCAAATTCAATTTGAACTGGAATATTCGTGCTTGATGACAGGTTATCAGCAAATAGGAGCAGAAAGCATAATAGAAATTAGAGCTCCGACTGTAGGACACGAATTAAACGCTATGGCACTACATAAAACCCACTTCGATGCAGAAGACCGGTCCGACCCGAGTGGTTTGACAATTTGCTACGAGTTTAGCTTCGAGGGTTTGGCATTTCGGAATGGTTCAAGGCACCAGGTAGCAGCAGAGCCAGTCTGTTAGCCGATTTAATGGGGTTACTCCAACTCATCAGCGCACTCATTGTCGTTTTTAGAAGCTGGCAATTGGCAATTTGTATTGCTATGTATGAAGAATAGCATGAATCCCTCTTCATGTGATTTGTGGTGCCCGAACAAGCGAAGAAACCTGACCTGGGGTGCTCCTGGTGCAATTCGCCCTTCATTTGAAGCTAAGTTGCTGAGCGGAAGTATTTGTGGTTTGGATTATTCCCGAGAACCAGGTACTTCCGCTCGGCACGATGAAACAGGACCCGTGAGCCACAGCGTGTCTCACGGCATCTGTCAGGTCTGTTGGTCGCTGATTTATCCGGGTGCGGGGGGTCTTGAACCGTCTGAGAGGACATGAGAGTAAATGGAGTTGCAGCTTGGTGGAGAGAGAGGGATGAAAAGACGGGTAATCTTTCTTTATAGGTGTTGAAGAATTGGGGTAAAGCTTGGCACAGACATGCTTTTAGCGATCACTGCCCTAACGGCATCGTCGAAGGAAAGCGGACACGTGTTGCGGCATCTGTCGTTGTGCTTTTCTGAAACACACCTCCATTTACTTGACGGCTGAGTTGTTTTAAGGCCTGGGCACAGAGCTGACGCCCGCAGCCAACGGCACTGCTCTGCCGACAATGCTGAGGGGTGTTCCTGCATTATTCTCGAATAACTAAACTATGACAGCGATGAGAGGCTGACGGCGGCGAACTGCGTTCACAGCTCGATTACTCTCTCCATAAGAAAAATCTATTTTTATCCACAAGCCGCCTTTTGACTCCCATTCGCTCCCACTCGCTTCTCAATGGGTGGGAAACGTGATGAGAGCGAGCTCGTCGTGTGGCGGTCCCTGGCGTGCGCTTGGCTTGCCGCGCTGGCCGTGGGCTTCGAGCAATTGCGGAATAGAGCTATGCGAGAGGAAGGCTCACCAAATTTCCATGTATGTCAGAAGGAAGCCAGGAGCGCACGGAGGGTAAGTCGTCTGAGGAATGACAGCTCAATAGCTCATATATAGTCAGCAGCTCTTGATGCTCTGAATATGCCCGCCTGCTGGAACGGGGAACACGGTGTGACGATGGGGTAGGAGAGTTCGTCAGCGCAATGGTGCGATCTTCGATGTGGAGCCGCGAGAGGAGGCTTTGGTCGCTCTGATGTTCTCTCGGCCGCCGACTAGTTTTTAGGCTGGCGCTGCCGCGTTGAGTACTGGCCAAAGCGCGGCTTGTCCTGTTTCATGACCTCCCGGCAATGGGTGTTGTGCTGCGGCTGAGCTGCGACGCTGGTTGGCAGATGCAGATGCAGAGGCGTGCGACCTCCGCGCCGTTCAAGCTTCCTTTTACTTTTTGTCCCGCATCGAACGTAGCACAGCTTGGGGCGATGCTCTGGAAAGACCCTGGGCGCCCCCCATACCCACCGTTTTGTAATTGCGTTACTGCTTCCCAACGCTGCTCGTGGTGCATCGGGGCTTTGTCGCCAAGTGCGGACCCTGAGCAAAAAGTGGCATACACGCACTGCCAGGAATCCCGGCCTCCTAGGTCGCCTCGCACTGGCCACAGAGCCCGGCCTGCCCATTGGATACGCCTCCCACACCCTCTCCCTCAAGAGCCCTGTCATCCTGAGCCATACTTGAGGGGGTCGAATCGACCGTGGAGGCCAAACGACAACTCCATAACCAATCCATAATCAGTCTCTACTATCATCTAAAGCTGTTGTTACTCTTTTGTCAGCGCGAGGTTTGGGTGATTGTCATGCGAACGCTCGCCATCGTACTTCCGTCCGTCCCCCAAGTCCGCCCGTCGATCTCTACAGGCCTTCACCATCCTTCGTATCGCCTGCATTTTGCTTGCAACCACAATCTCGAGCGCAGCTGTGGCCTCTTCGCTCAACGACACCGACCGGCCTTCGTTTGATAGCCACAACTCCAGCCATTCCGGCGCGATATGGACTCCCCAGGCGCATACCCAGAGTCTCCTCTGGACCAAGATGACGTTGTCTATCCTTGCAAGGGCTGCGGAGAGGTATTCACGAAGTCCTTCCGAACATACGGAACTGCGTTTGCTGACTGCCCGTTAAAAGATCCTGGAGGAAGGAAAGGCATTCGAATTAGGTATGTATCCGGGCTATGGGCCCTCACACACTTTCACGCAAGGCAGCTCGTCACTTTCGCTGCTGCGTGTGCACCTCAACCAATATATCTAACGCTCGTGCAGCTGGAAACCGATGGCATATCGATTGCTTCCGCTGCAACACCTGCGGCACTCTTCTCGACTCCGACGCGAACCTCCTCCTCCTTGGCGATGGATCCCTCATATGCAACAACTGCACATACAGCTGCAATCACTGTGGCAACAAGATAGAAGATTTAGCTATCCTAACGGGTGACCAGGCTTTTTGTGCCAATTGTTTCCGCTGTCGAAACTGTAAGCGGAAGATAGAGAACCTTCGATATGCGCGAACATCACAAGGTATATTTTGCATGTCCTGCCATGAATCACTCATGGCTCGACGACGGAAGAAGTCAAAGAAACCGCCCGCAACTTCCAACGGGGCAGCTCCTATATTGGATAAGTCTTTGCCTGCACTGCCACCTAATGCGGTTCCACAAAGTGCTTTTACTCCGGATATGGATACTCCTCCTTCAGAGGTGTACTCCGAGCCGCCAACCACCGACGTCTCACCCCGGCCACGAGGTTCTAAGTCGAGAAAGGATGCTTCTCCAGCAAACTTTCAGCGCGATGCTTCACCGGCCTCAGTTGACGAAAGTCGTAAAGGCATGTCATCTCCGTCCAAACATATCTTTACACGTCGCTAATTAAGCTGCAGAGAACATAACCCTGCCCGCCAGCACTTATAAGGAAATAGTACAGTCCGATCCATCTGACAACGGTGATGATGGCATACTGCTACCCTTTGCGCTCGATCCGAATCCTGCGCCAGGGCCATCACCGCTTGGGAAGTCTCGGAAATACAATGAAGGCCCGGTAGAAACGGGTCACAGCAGAAACGCCGGGTCTAAATCTGGGAGAGATTACTTCAATCGACCAATGGGGAACACAGCGCATAGAGACGTTCTCGGGGAGAATCGGCCAGGGTCGTCGAGGTCAACATCTACAGAAAGAGAAAGGCAAACGCCCAAGGCTGCATCTGTACCGGCGCCGCAACCTGCAAGTCCGCACATCGCTTACCAAGAAAAGGGTCGAACGCCTTCAGATAACTTGATAGACTCCATTCGGAAGCGGAAAGAGCCAGTTCAGCCTCCTTCGTCAAATGCATCTCCAATAGTTGGCAATGACAGACCTCGAGTGCAACACGCTAGTTCTCCTTCAGCATCTGCGGTTGCCTCAAACCAAAATGATGCCTTCAAGCTTCAAGAAGTACCGAAATCAAAGAAGTCTGGATCCAGAAGGGGCTCTAAGTCAGAGGCACGTTCCCCACCACAAGGCTCACCTTCTATGGATTTGACCGGCAGGACACTTAGTCCACAAATTGATTCGTCACTCACAGCCTCCCCAATTCCCCTGGATCCATCGCAGTCTCCTTTAGACGAAAAATTGAGAGAAGAATCTCCAACAACATCTCATGCATCGTCATACAGCTCGACTCAGAAAGTAGAGCGGCCAAAGCGGGAGGACTCTCTTGGTGCCCCTTCTCTCAAAACAACAGTCTCGAGAAAAGAGGTACTATCAAGGTCGTCACCTGTCACACCTACAGGGCCTGCTCACGAGAGGAAGTTATCCACTAGCGGCAATTTGACCCAGCTTAACGGAGGTGTCACGATCTCCAGCCCTATCGAGTCTCCCACCTCAAAGAGTATGCTTGACGTGCCAGCTCCGCCTTCTCGATCGGCTGGTCGCCCACCCCCACCTGGATCCGCTCCTGTCAACGAGTCCTTCACTGCGCCTCGAGCTCCACCACATCCACCACCACCTCCCCACAACCATAAGCCCAATGAGTCGATCAGCACAGTTCAAAGCGATCATTCTCACCACCCTCTCTCGCCTGTTGGACCTTTGCGATACAGTGCCCAGGGAGATTTCTCTATGGATGAGGACTTAGCACGTCTTTTGATGAATCAAGATATGGGTGACAAAGATTCTTCAGTGCTACGCCGGGTCTCAAACGCTGTGTCGAAGCACGGGCGAAGTTTCAGCGACAGAGGTTCTCGAGTATCTAGTTCGTATAAAAAGTGGCCAACGAATGGGTCTATTGACATCAGCAGTCCCACGATGGCTTCACCAGATTCGAAAGAAGAGAATGTCAATCTAAGAAATGAGCTACGAAGGGCACAGCAAAGGATTGCGGAGCTTGAAGCTGAGAAAAACGGGCTTCAAGAGACCGTTAACAGTGCAGCCGATATCAAGCAAGCTAATACGATGTTGCGGGAGAAGCGCAATACCATGGCAGTTTTGGACACTCAGCGAGAAATGGTTATTAGGGAGCTCGAGATTATGACAGAGCATTTAAAGAAAGCCAAGGAAAATAATCAATCTCTGGACATCAATCAACTCAAATCAGATATTCTTCGAGATTTTGCAGCGTCAATACAGAAACTGAAAGATCAGCTCAGTGGACAAATCGAGGAATTGATTACAAAGCGCACGGACCTCACCAATGAGATTTCGAACTTGATCCAAATGAAAGACAAAGGATTCCAGGAGTACGAGGCTTTGAGTGCGCAAAATAGCAAGCTCTCTAACATGAACCGAGATTTGATCGAGACAATCCAAAGGTCCCTCAAGGAGAATAAACAACACAATGGGAATAACTCATTTGATGGTGGACGACCTCCAGCGAATGGGTTGGGCATCTACCACCCACATCACAAAGGGAAATCTGACATTTCTATGGATCTTCAGCAAATGGGCCCTGAGAGCTCGTACCCGAACCTTCTTCAGGAAGCTGATGGTGAAACTACTATGATCTCCGCGCCCCAAGTCGTCAATATCCGCAAAGGGAAGCCGAACAAGTTCAACTGGAAGAAAGGTGGCCAAGGCCTTGCCAAAAATGTAACGAAGGGCATTAAAGGTGCTTTCCAGTCGGACCCTCGTCGTGATGATCAATACGGCCCCCTTACTGGTACCCCTTACGCATCTCTTCCGTCTAATTCTGAGACTTCTTCAACTGCAACAACAGTAAGGTCCAACAACGATTCCCAACGTGGGTGGTTTGGGCAGAAGGGCAACACTCTTAAAACGGACCGATTGAAGAACTTGAACAACAGCAGCAGCAATTTGGCTGGCGAACACAGTTCAGGTTTGTCAACAATGTTCGGATTATCCCGGCTTGTAATACTGATAAATTCCAGTGTTGTTTGGTTCCGATCTGACCGCGCGGTGCGATTTTGAAAAGCGCATGATTCCCAGCATCATCAGTCGGTGTATTGAGGAAGTCGAATTAAGAGGCGAGTTAATACTAGTTAAACCCCAGCGTCCAAGTGTTTAACATTTGTTTTTAGGTATGGATATGGAAGGTATCTATCGAAAGAGTGGTGGCTCCGGACAGGTTAACACTGTCCGTGCTGGCTTCGAGAAGAATGGTGACTATGATATATCGGATCCTGATCTAGATATCCATGCGGTCACATCAGCCCTCAAACAGTATTTTCGGAGATTGCCGGTCCCGCTCATCTCTTTCGATGTGTACGACCAATTCTTGGATGCTGGACGTACGTTTTACCTCAGTGCTACCCATCAAAATCGCAACTGCTAACAATTATCGTAGAAATCCATGATTCGGAAAAGAAGGCCGCGGCTATGCTTGCTGCTGTCAATGAGCTTCCTAGCTCTCACCGTGACTGCCTCCAATTCCTTGTCTTCCACCTTTCTCGCGTCATCCAGCATGAGGCTGAGAACCTTGTAAGTCTTATGTCCTACCGATAATCCGACCAGCAGTACTAATATTTATATTAGATGACCCCACTCAATCTCGCCGTGGTCTTTGCTCCGACCATAATGCGCCCCATGTCTATCGAGCGTGAAATGACCGACGTACAGCAACAGCGCATCGCTGTGCAAGCTCTCCTCGAGAATCACAAATTCATCTTCGGTTCTGATGACTGAACCCGTATCCACCCCCGTTCAAAATTTCTTCATTATTTCTTGCATTGGCGGCTTTCTGCTTCCTGTTAACTCCATAACTCCCTTGTAGTCGTGCTAGCCTTTTCTTGGGCTTTTACGGATTCCTGCAAACCTTGTTTTTGTAAATGCGCAAAATTTCGGATGTTCATATACCACCTGTCTCACTGCGGCGGGAAGCGCTGCTTTATGAATTTTGCCGGCGCTTTGAATGATTGACTTTTGTCTTCTGCTTCTTTTAACTACCTCTCAGATTGTGGTCTGCTTCTGGATCGTGGTTCTACCTAGCGAGTACCCCTTGGCGAATTTGATCTATGATTTTGATGTTGTTTTTTGGGAATTGGAACTGCTCCTTGCGACATCAGTGCGGTTGACCTGGTTTTGGTGTGTGTGAGGCCGTTTACGATTAAGAATAGGGATCGTCTTCTTGCGTGTATAGTATGATGGGTGAGAGATCTTTACCGGGTTTTGGTGCTCTGTGCCTTGTGCTCAAAGGAAGGGTTTTTTCTAGGACTTGGGGCATGGAAAGAGGATATTATGAATGAAGGGCTTTTTTCTTATTAGTTTAGTACTGGTGGACTGGATATTTGTGCTATGTTCTACATTGCTGTGATCATTAGCTGGTGCATACTGTGTCTTGGCGACTCAACCGAGCTTTAATAGCGTCTTTCTTGGTAAGTTGATTTTAATGATTCATCTTTGACAAAATAAATACATGGAGCTTATTCTATCAGAAGTAGCCCTAACTGCAGGAAACTTCCATCTCTATATCAATGTTCTCCACGGATGACTTATCTGGAATACTTTTAGGTGCGTTCTCTGGTAAAAGCACGGGGAGCATTGGTAGACATCTTTGGAAACAAATAGCCGAGATGTCGAGAATCTCGTCCAATAGACGGATTTCGCAATCCTTGTATACTTCGTAAAGTCGCTCAATCTAGAAGTTGAAGCCGTCGATTGAGCCTTGATCAACACCAAGTGGCTTAACGCCGTCGCATACACCCTGGCCTGTAGATCCGCATAAAATAGTTCATAAAAAGCCTCTCTATATAGGACCCCTACACATGCATAACGCAGGCTTGAAATACTTCGTAAAATAAGGCAGTATTTTAAGCCTGCGTTACGTCGCTTATACACCTATATCAGGCAAAGTTACTTAGTAATCGTCGCGATCGATCGAGCCGTGACATAGTTGTAGAGACTTAACGTCTTAGCAGCTCCTTCTTACTGCCCTTATTATCCTCACAAATATCACAACTTTTGGAGGCAGTATATAGTGGTAATTAAGCCTTAGGTAACGTCGAAGGCGTAATTCTAAGGCAGCGGCTCTCGCGGAGGCTTAGAAGGAGGTAATCGTAATAAGGGTAGTTGTTACCAAATGGTTGGCAGGAAGGGAGGCTTAATAGTAAATAAAAGGCCTCTATAAGGAAGTAAGTAGAAGTTAATAAGGCACAATTCTTAACTCTTAATTATACCATTAAATTGCCTCCTGCTTATAATGTCCTCTTATTAACTAGGGCCTTATTAATTTACCCACTTATTAAACCTAAGGAAAGCTCCTAGTTTAAGTGCGTTGCCCATAGGTAGTCGCCCTTAATTATTGGCCTCTTACCCTAATACTTCTAGGGTTACGAGAGCCATACTAGACGCCTTTAACTAAAACAAAATTCGCGACGCCCGCGCCCTCTATAAGTATAGTAATATTAAGGAGAACACTTAGTAATTTATAAAGGATAATACTAATAAAGCCGCTATAGAGCTATAAGCTATAGATCCTAAAGCTAGTATAAATAATCCGCCTCTATTATATCTAGAGGCTCTAGCTAAGTTACAAAAGCGATTAGGTAAGGAGGAGCATTTACTATTTATTAAAACCTATAATAACTACCACTTTAATTTAAAGAGGAACAGGCTTATAAAATATATTAATTAGATCCAGAATTTTATTAATAAAGCTATAGGGAGGAAGCTGCGCGGAGCTAAGTGTGACGGCTCGCATAAATGCCTCTAAACCGAAGCTTATAGAATGCTATCTTACAAAGATACTAAGCTAAGGAGAAGGAAAGGGGGTCGCTAGGGCTAGTGTAAACAAATAAGTAGCGCGAGCCGCTAAGGCGCTAGTAGTAGGCGAGCTAATAGTAGAAAACAGTACTAAATAGTACTAGATAGTACGCGATAGTATAAGACAGTATAATAGGTGGCAGAATGTAATAAAACTTAGCAGGTAACGCGCTCTAGCGCCATTACATTACCCCCCCCTCCTAAAAAAGCCTGCCCTTAGGCGTTATCTAAGCTCCCTATTATTGTCTAAATTGTTATAGTTATCTAACCCTTCTTCCTAGCATTTAATCTAGTTGTTTAATTTACGTAGTAGTCTAGAGAAGTTAGGGTAGGCTATATAAAAGTCCCGTAGCTTATAGGGAGAGTACTTAAAATTAGATACGGGGTACTATTTTAGGTCTTTATTATGGCCTACCTAGCTTATATAGTATTTTAAGACATTATAGTCCTTTTTAACTGTTAGGATTTCTTTAACTTTCTATTTCTTATCCTCTATAATCTAGATTAGTAGTAGGGGGTCGTTATACTACCTAGGTAGTGGATTATCCGTAGCCTTTTATAGTTAGTTTAGGGAGAAAATAGGGTGGATCCTTATTAACTCTAGTAGCTTAACCTTAAAAGAGTGTTCTACCCTTTAAAGAATCTCGTATAGGCTAGCTATTTAGTAGTCTAGCTTATAGCTCGGCCTCTAGGTTTTCTAGTTCTTTATTAACACCTATACCTTATCTCCTACTTAGAAGTCTACTTTATAATAATATTGGTTTATATTGGATTCCTTCTTCTCTTACGCCTTTTTTTATAATTGTTTAAGCAGTCTTCTAGGCTCTGTGCATTCTCTTAGCAAATGCCTAGGCCTCTTTATAGCTAAGGCGTTCGCGGGCCGTAGTAGGTTTAGTAGGCCTATCCTAATTAAAGGACGTTTATAGTATATACCTATAGAGCAGTTTAAATAGTAATATCCCTATACTATTATAGGGGAGTATAAGCTGCGCGTAGTTTATTATAGGTAGTAGTTCTAACTAGTTATCCTAATAGTAGTCTATAAAGGGATATAGTTACTAGTTAAGGTACTAGTTTATAATCTTAGTTTAGCTATTAGTCTAAGGGTAGAATATAGTAGAGAGCTTAATCTTAATCCTAAGGATACGGTAGAATTTATTTTAGAAATCCAATATAAACTAGGGATTATAGTTAAAGATAATTAATTTAGGGGCGCCGTAAAATTAATAGATGTTATTAATATAAAGGCGGGCTATATTCTTTACCGTTATGGTCTTAAAATAAGGGAGGGAGACGGATTACTTATATAGTCGGTTAATTATAATAAAGGCCGCATTATAGCCGTAGGCGTCCTTTAGAAATAACTTAAAGTCTATTATAATATGTTGCTAAGGGCGTTCTAGAACTGGTAGCGGTTATAGCTACCCAGAAGTTTAATCCTTAGGGGTATCTATATATTTATAGGCGTGGTAGTTTCTAATAAATTAATCTATATCTAATAAAAGTCCTTACCAGTAATAATAGGGCGTTAATAGTTAGTAGGTTTTATCTTAACTAGGGTATACTATAGAGACTTAACAGTGGGCTTTATAGATTAGCTTTATTTATAGGTTGTTAATATCTAGAACTATAAGCCGTTCTTAGTATAAAAGTAGTCTTTCTTTTATTTCTAAATCGGGGTTATTTTTTATAGCTTAGTTACGGAGGGCCTTTAGGGAGTTAGCTATGCGGTTTATAGTTAGGATATAATTAATTAGCCCTATTAGTTTATCTAAAACTTCTTCTATAGGTACTAAATTATTCTACTTAGAGTCTAGCTCCTTAAGAATCCGCGGGTTAAGCTATTTAGGGTAGAGGAGGGCGCGCGTCCAGTATTAGGCTTTTAGCTTATCCTAGGGTCCTATATCTTATTCCCTTTAGGTTAATACATTAGCCTAAGAGTTTTACTTATTAGAATAATATATAATTATAAAGAAGAATTAGAAGAGTATTTTAGCTTAGTAAGCTTATTATTTAGTAAGCTACTTTATAGTTATAAAGTACTCTAGGGCTTTATAATCTGTATATATCTTAATCTAGGAGTTTATACTTTTAAGCTCTGCACGCTATTAAGATAGTAATTAAATAATAGCTAGCATTTCTTTATTATATACTTTATAGTTATACTTAGCCAGGTCTATTGTTTTTAAGAAGAAGGTAATAGGGTACTATTTGCTATTTAGCTATAACTGTAATAGGATTTCCGCTATAACTCTATTAGAAGCGTCTATTTTTAGCATTAACTTAAGGTCCGGGTTATAGTAATAAAGGATTAAAGAAAAAATAAGCGGATTTTTTTTAACTCTTTAAAGGCTTTTATATAGTTATTATTAAAGATAAAAGGCGTGTCTTTATAGGTAAGTTATATAAGAGGCCTTACTATAACTCTATAGTTACGGATAAACTAATAATAGAAATTATAGAACCTAAGGAAGGACTAGATCCCTTTTACTCTATAAAGGGGCTTTTAGTTATAGATTGCCTCTACCTTCTTAGGGTTAACCTTAATTTCTTTTATAGTTATGATAAACCCAAGGTACTTTATACGTTTTACCTTAAACTTATATTTCTTAACATTAACTTATAAGCCTACGTTCCGTAGTCTCTCTAGGACCTTCTTAATATAAACTTAATATTTAAGTTTGTTATCTAAGTATATAAGAATGTTATCTAATTATACCGTACAAAATTCGTCTAGGTAATTAAAAAGAACATTATTTATATACCTTTGGTATATAGCTAGTCCATTTATTAGTCTAAAAGGAAGAACTTTATATTTATAGAAACTATAGCAAGTATAGAATATTGTTAAATCTTTAGATACGGGGTTTATCCTAATTTAGTAGAAAGCTTAACGGATATTAAATTTGGTAAAGATCTTTGCCTAGCTTAGACGTATAAGGGTCTTATTAATTAAAGGAATAGGATACTAATCCTTTTAAGTAATAGTGTTTAACTTTTAGTAGTTAATATAAAAGTAAAGGCCTCTACTAGGCCTTTTTATAAATAGGATAGGAGAAGTAAAAGGGGCTTGACTTGGCTCGATAAATCCTTTATTTAGGTTATTAATTAAGTACTACTTTATTACTTTTAGCTTATCTATTAATTATTAGTAAAGGGGGCTATAACCTAGTAAGTTATTGGCTTCTAATTAAATCTTATAATTGTATATCTAGTAGGGGGGTAACTTATCTAAAGCCGCCCTTAAATATATATCCATATAATTTATATAAATAGTAAGAAGAAGGCGTTTAACTAGTTCCTTATTGGTTTCCTTAGCTAGCTCTTCCTCCCTATTATTAATAATTTAGTTAATTTTATATAAGCTCGTTATTAAGACCTTATTATCCTTTTAGTATATATTAAAGTGAAATACTATAGCACTAATTACGGCGATATCTATAGTAGGGGGGTTATATAATAATAGGGGTATATATAACTTTAGAGACTTCTAGGGTACTAGCGTTATTATTACTCCTTTTAGCTCCTATTGCATTTTTTAAAGGTTATCCCTTATATCCTATTAATGCGCTCTTTTCTATACCGGTCAGATCTACGTAATTTAGATATTATTTATATTACTATCTATCCCGCTTCTGTATATAGAGTCTTCTTTAAATATAGCGCTTTAGAAGAGTATCTTTATTAGTATAAAGTTCTTTCTAGCTTCGCGGCGGGTGTTTTCTTAAGTAAAGGCTAGGTTACGGGCCCAGACATTTTACTAGTAGGTAGGGTTAGCCCTTATAGCTAGTATCTTACGGTTAGTTCGGATTTCCCTAATAAAAGAGAGCAGCTTTAGTCTATCCTTTAGCTAGATAAACTATCTTTATTGCATATTTAGCTAAATATTAAAATAGGATATCTATTTTTGTCTAAGGATTATATTATAAGACCTTAGGTCTAGGATGTAAAAAGGGATACTATATTAGTGTTATCCGTTAAGGGCGATATATAACTTTAAGATATAGGTAACTGGCTAACCAGCTTAGCCATTATAGCCTTTTACCTAGATAGGCTTCTCTAGTTAGATGGCTTCTATATTTAGAAACTTAGTAACATTATTTATATAAGCAGTATTTATAAAGGAAAAGCCATTTACTCTAGTATTAATTAGGGTAGTTATATTAACTCTATATCTATTTTAAGATACTATATATAGAACCGTAAAATGCTTTCTACCTGTAACGGGACTAACCCAGTTATAGTAGGAATGTCTCGGTGAAACACTCGATAGATGAATTCCGACGCTTTAACCAAAATCTGCCAGATCAATCGAATTACCAAAGTCCGTCAAAGACTGCGTGCGTATATACGCACGCATTGACCACCAAGACCCTAACTATTTAATTATATAATTCTCTTGTTATTCCTTTCTCTTCTTTACGCAATGTCTTGTTCTTAGCGAGAGCTATATACCCTTAGATTTAGATAGAATTTATATCGTTCCTTTAAATCTTCCCTAAAGTCTCTCCGCGCCCTTATATTATATTGCGTTAATACTAATACCCTTAAAATGGCAAATAAACTCAAATCCGCCACGTTAACTATTATGGCCCTAGTTAGGGAATAAATAACTATAATATAACAGTCCTTTATAGATGCCTTGGCCTAGCAACAAACTATACTAGAAGCTTAGTATTAGCAATCGATTAAAGCAATATATAAAGAACTCTATAACGCTAAAGTACTTACGTTAGAGACCCTAATAGTAACACCTATAAACGAAATTAAAATAACTATCCCTTGACCCGCTGATTTGCGTCCAGATGTTATCGATAAGAACTAGCCAATAGGAGGCTCTAGATCAAGTCTTAGTGATCAGATATATGAGGTTGGTAATATTCAACTATTTCTATATAAAACGTCTATATATATTCAATCGAGGGTGTTAAGTCGCTTAAGATGAGGCAGCCAGCACTTATCCTTCTTATAGAATGGTATATTACATACACTGCAGCCAAATTGAGTTCTTGGCGCATGCTTCGGCCGCTTCCAGTCCTTACTATCGATAGGTTTCCTCATAGTATTTACTAAAATCTTACTAAGAGCTTTCCTAGCTCCTCTGCGTATTAATTGACTCTTCCTTCTAGCCTCTATACACGCCGAGCAGTTACGAGCCTTATTCTTTTCCCAT
Source organism: Cenococcum geophilum 1.58 (assembly GCF_001692895.1). Classification (NCBI taxonomy): domain Eukaryota; kingdom Fungi; phylum Ascomycota; class Dothideomycetes; order Gloniales; family Gloniaceae; genus Cenococcum; species Cenococcum geophilum. Next base: position 3,122,774 of record NW_027137561.1, read on the forward strand.
AGCCTTACTAGATTATATTCCTCCGTTGGACGCCATATAATCTGCTTAGTAGTATATTAAACTTCCTTAGCTAGCGGGCGTAGTCTTCTAGATTAAGCAGAGCGTTCAAAGAGAGCGTCGCGGAGGTCTCTGCGAAACTGCGCATGGCTCTTACAACGAAGAGCTCTACGGCCGACCGGCTTATAGGAAGATAGTAGATAGCTGTTGCTAAGTACTATATTAAATAGGAAGTGGAACAGTGGCTTCCATATCCTTATATAAACTCTCTAAGTATTATAATATAAGCGCAGCTAGTCGGCGACGTTAATACCGTATATATAGTAATTGTAATCGTTTATAAAGTTAGGAATCTCTAGTTTAAGCTTTATGTTGTTGCCAAACACGAGGCGCGTCTGTCTGGCCGCGCTGGAAGACCCAGAAGGACGTTTTCGTATAGTAGCCACATAGGATTGACCTGGCGATATATGACGTTATTAGTATAAAAGTCCTAGTGTTAAGGTAATAGGCTCACCAGAATAAACAGTACTTATAAAAAGTACTATATTGGCGTCCTTTCAAGCAAACTCCATTACTATATAGTCCTTGGAAAGCTCGCCATATAGTTCACCCCATAGTATCTGGTACGAATGGGTGAGCTTAAGCTCCTGAAGTTAACAACTAAACTGCTCCGCTAGAACCTTCCTCTTTCTCTGGCCAGCAGCCGTTTCTTCCACCTAAATATCGCCTTCCTCGCCACCCTGTTCCTCACGCTGCGTCTTAGTTATCCATACTGTTCCTATACATCCTATACCTAGGCCTCAAAGTCGTGTATAAAGCTTAATGCTTATAAATAGGTTATTAAGCCAAACGGTGTGTTTATGGGGAGGGTAGAGAGGTAAATCGGTAAGCTGGTGGCGCTATATAAGGAAGTTAAGTACTACTGCCTACGTCTTTAAAAATCCTTCCTTTAAGAACGAGGGATCTAAATCGACTGGGCCTTGTATATTGCCTCTAGCATACCACATCCAATCTAATACATAGCCCTTGTTAGCTAAAACCCATATTTTAAAGCCTTTAGGTGTAGGTTTAGTCGGAATAGTAATAGTTTTAAAGGCACGTCCTAAAAAGCGCTTAATAGTCTTATTAACAGTGAGATAAGTTCCTGGCGAATATAGATGCCGATAAGTAAGTTGTAGGTGCTTAGTAAGGTCTTTAACTCTGTCGAATGTCGATTTACCTTTATTTTTACTATCTGGCTAAGGTTTTGTGACTCGAAAGTAGCGATTAAGTTGCTTAAAGCGCTCCCGTCCTATAACGTTTTTAACCTTATGTTCTGCCCCATATGGATCTAAACTCTTCTAGTACCCCTCTATCGTCGGTTCGCCGTGTAGCCCCATATGAATTAGGATGCCAAGGTACGCGTATAGTTCTGCCCTGTATGTCGGTTTCCATGGCCGAGCGCGGTGCTTTAGCTGCTTCTCCTTAGGTGTTCGGCGGAGCTCTGCAAACTTATTTATCCAGGTTACAATCTTATCCATATATTCCTTAGTAAAGAATAAGCTAAATAGCTTAAAAGGACTGCCTGAATTAACGTTAGAAGGAAGATTTGGCTCGCCGTGGTCCCACTAGTCGTTAATGGCGAGTGGTTCGAATTTAGGTAGATCCTAAGGCTTTGGGGGTGGTTTTTTGGCGGGTTTATTCTTCGAAACATTGTATTGGGTAGGTTGGACGAGATCTATATCATTGGAATGGTATTTTGACGACATGGTGGTGGATATTTATATCATTGAAATCTATATAGGTTGTCGCGAATATTTGATACTAGGTGTTTGTTGTTCTGCGCACGGGCCTTTTCTTATCGATAAGCTCTGGACGCCAGCGGGTCAAGGGATATGCGAACCTAACCTATTAAATATAAACCCTGAACTAGTAACGGCAGCTTAACCTATACCTATAATAAACCTAGTAGTCCGTCGCCTCCCCTTTGCTCCTCCGTCCGTCGTCGCAAGGGCGCCGCCGGTTGTATACCCCCTAAAGACACGTCACCACGACGCTAGCTACCACCACCAACGATTCCACTACAACCAGTCTGCCACAAAGCAGACGACCTCCTCTACAACCAGTCTGCCACAGAGCAGACGACCTCCTCTACAACAGTCTGCCGCAGGGCAGACGACCTCTTCTACAACAGTCTGCCGCAGGGCAGACGACCTCTTCTACAACAGTCTGCCGCAGGGCAGACGACCTCTTCTACAACAGTCTACCGCAGGGCAGACGACCTCTTCTATAACTGTCTGCCGTAGGGCAGACGACCTCTTCTACAACCTGTCTGCCGCAGGGCAGACGACCTCTTCTACAGCCTGTCTGCCGCAGGGCAGACGACCTCTTCTACAACTGTCTGCCGCAGGGCAGACGACCTCTTTCTACAACCTGTCTGCCGCAGGGCAGACGACCTCTTCTATACCTGTCTGCCGCAGGGCAGACGACCTCTTCTACAGCCTGTCTGCCGCAGGGCAGACGACCTCTTCTACAACCAGTCTGCCGCAGGGCAGACGACCTCCTCTATAACTGTCTGCCGCAGGGCAGACGACCTCCTCTATAACTGTCTGCCGCAGGGCAGACGACCTCCTCTACAACCAGTCTGCTGCAGAGCAGACGACCTCCTACAACCAGTCTACAGCCGTCATACTGTAGACAACCTCTACTGCAACCGGTCTACGGCTGTCGCGCTATAGGCAATCAAACTATAGAGGACCGCAGGCGTACCGTAGGCGCACCGTAGGCGTACCGCAGACGATGCACTGCTAGGGTAGCTATAGTAGGGGATAGGGGAAGGGGACCGGCCCGTGTTACCATTAGCACGTTAAATATAAGGTGTATAGGCGAATTGGTGTTTATACCCTATACAGACAACCTCGTGAAAATTTTCCTATGGGAGTGGGTTTATGTAACGAGGTTCGCCCTTATAAAATACCCGTTTTCTAGAACGTAAATCTAGAATTAGTAGGTTACTTTTAGGGAGAGTACCTACTAATTACTAATTCCCTACCCTTTTCTTTAGCAAGGAGAAGAAATAGGGTACAGGATAAAAAGTCGTATAGGAATAACTGGTAGTTGTCTTCAAGCTGGCAAACTATGTNCGNCTTTAGTTCTTATACGCAAAACAGTCTTAAAATCCACCTTTTAGAGCGCTTTTTCTACTCTAGGAACGGCAGAATACGGCAGAAATAGATAAAAGAGCCAGGATTTCCTTTTCTTGGTGTAAACTGGACCATAGTNAGCAAAATACCAGAACAAAAAAACACTAGTCGCTAGAGCTCCCCTAGCATTTTAAAAACGGGCCAGAGTGTCCACTTAGCTACTAGTACATGTTAAGCTGCCTAGAAAGGATTCATGTATATAGAACTATAGCGCCATAGCCTAGAGGCTGCATGCGCAGTATTGTACGTAGTATAATACAATCGGATATAAAAAAATAAATAAAAATAAACCTAGTACCTACCGCGAAATCCGAAAAGCTCCTTAACCCTCCAATGTTTAATAGAAATTGAAATAACCTACGTCCCTTTATAACTAAGCTCCGTCTTAAACTTTTAATAAACTATAACTAATACCCTACTAAAGCTAGCAAGATTAGCTATAGAATGTCTTGTTTAAATAAAGACGCTATATAAACTATAGACCCATTCTTCCGTAACAGCACCTTCATTAATTTTAAAATCTTTATCTCTCTACTAGAATGAATATATAATAACGCCAGCCGCGAATATATAGCTGTTACTAAACTTAAAAACCTATAATAATGGAACTAAGACTTTACCAGCTTCTTTTTAGAATTTTTAGGCTTTATTAGTAAACTAGATTAAAATAAAGCTGCTAAAGTTACCGCTCTCCGCTAAGCTATTTTAAATAAAATTAGAGTATAGTTAGTAGGTAGAGAACTACTAAAGGACTTACCCGAATTTGCTATAATATATTAACAAATTAATAAGGACCTTTAATACAATAAATAAACTCGTTCCCTAAAGCCAACCACACCTTATGTTTAAAACTCTATAAAACCAGTATATACCCTAAAGCGCGATCCGTCTCTAAGACCTAAAAGCCCTATATATAACCCTATAGACCTTAATACTACCTAATCCTATGCACCTTTAGGAATTAATAAATAAAGAACACGAGCTGTAAATAGAGAATGTTTTAGATATAGAAAAAAGGGATATATTTAAAGGGATTGCTAAACTTACCCTTTTAAAAAAGTCTGCTGTAGCTCCTCTTGGTTCTTAAGTTGTACTTATTTTATAAATTATACTTAGTCGCTATAAAGTATCTTGCCTTTAGTTAACTTGGAAAATAAATTATCCTAGGGCCAAGTCGCGCCTTAGGATAAGAAGTGGAAGAGTATAAGTGTTTAGGCTCTTTTAGCGCTAATATATAACACAACTCCCTTAATATACTCGGTAAAATTTAAATACTTAGAAAATAGAAGGAAGTATAAATCCTTATAGACAGCGGAGCTACTAGTATAGGCTTTATCGATATAGAACTACGCAAAAACTTAATACTTAAATTTAAAGAAACTTAATAAGCCCTAAGGCCTATAAGGCTTTAATAGTAAGCCTTTAATATATGGCGAACTAACATACTACGCTCTTATAAAGATACGGATAGGCGAATACCTTAAATACGTTTCCCTATTTATAATACCCTTAAAGTATTATAAGGTAATACTTAGATACGGATAGCTGAAACAATACGACCCTTTAATTAGCTAGGTTAAAGAAACACTAAAATTCCGTATAACCTACTACTAAAGTTATTACTTAAAATACTACTTGCCCTATAAATATGTATATAACTATTTAAATTTAATATAATATAAATTACCCTTACTATAAACCTTGAACTAATATAATAAAGTTATAACTGCTAATTGCGGTAAAGAATGCGAAGATGATATATTAAAACCTCTTAAAATTCGTATAATATAAACCGCACCCTTTTATTTATTAGTAAGAAAACGAGACTATAAGATCTTTACTGTAACACTAAAAGATATTAAGAAGGCGTTGGAACTAGAGCAATATATTAACCCTTAACCTTTTATACCTAAAGAATATTATAATCTAATTAATACGTTTAAGAGATAATTTATAAACTAACTACCCCCGTATTAAGATGAGCACGATTTTAAGATAGAATTTAAACCTAGTATAATGCTAAAGTTCGGCCCGTTATATGGTATATCGCGAGAAGAGTTACTTATAATATAATAATACCTTAAAGAGCACCTAGAGTAAGGATTTATCCGCCCTAGTTAATTACTATTTACCTTACCTATACTATTTGTTAAGAAACCTAGAGGAGGCTTAAGATTCTATATTAATTATTAAGCCCTAAATGCGATTATAATTTAAAACTAATATTTAATTTCTCTACTTTAAGAAACGCTTAACTATTTAGTGAAAGCATAATACTTTATAAAGCTCGACGTAGTTACTGCCTTTAATTAAATCCGTGTTTATAAAGGAGATAAGAAGTATACGGCTTTCCGTATACGATAGGGACTTTTTAAATACCTAGTAATACCGTTCGGCGTAAAGAACAGTCCTAGTATATTTTAGCAATATATTAACAATACGCTTCGCGAATTCCTTAATGTATTTATTACCGCGTATATTAATAATATCTTAATCTATTTATCTTTGCTTTTTAAGTATTAGAAGTATATCTAAATAGTCCTTAAACGCTTATAAGACGCGGGCTTATAATGCAATATTAAGAAATATAAGTTCTATACGTCTGAAGTTACGTACTTAGGCCTAATTATATCCCGTAACGGAATTAAAATAGACCCTAAGAAAATTGCTGCGATTGTAAACTAGGAAAGTCCTAGTAGTATATAAAACATTTAAGGATTTCTAAGATTTGCAAATTTCTACTGTTAGTTTATTAATCACTTCTTAAAAATTGTTTAGCTATTAGTAAACTTAATAAGGAAGAATATAAAATTTAAATAGACTACTAAATGCGAATAAGCTTTTAATGACCTAAAATATTGTTTTATAACTACTCTAATCTTCGCCTACTTTAATCTGGACCTTAAATATATTATTAAAACAGACTCGTCTAATTATGNACTAGGANGGGTNTTATNGCAGTATAATAAGAANNGNNAGCTNNGCCTAGTAGCCTTNCTCTCCTAGAAACTTACCCCTACTAAATTAAACTATAAGATATATAATAAGGAACTGCTTATAATTATTAGATGCTTTAAATAATAGCGCCTAGAACTTAAAGAATTATTATTCCTAATACGCGTATTAACGGACTATAAAAACCTATAGTACTTTATAACTATTAAGCAATTAATATAGCGCTAAATTTGTTAGGCCGAATACCTTTTATAATTTAACTTTAAGATTATGTACTGACCTAGCAAACTTAACTAGAAGCCTAACTTATTAATATAATAATTATAGAACTTACCTATGAACGCCTTTAATAAACGGATTATAAATTAATTATAAATTCTACTACCCCCTAAACGCTTTAAGAAACTACGCCCTATATTCCTAAACGCGGAGCTTAATAGGAATAAATTGGAAATTAATAAGTGGGATATAGAAATTAATAAATTGATAGAATACTGTTGGTTATATAGGGTGACTCACCAATAACGACTACTCGAGTAGGTTACGGTGATGTTGGTTAATAAAGCTTATTAATTGGAATAAGGAAGGGCGAGGAGCTTAAGGCTCCTTGCTACACTAGTGCTGCGGCTATATATAACTATACGTGATATATTCCCAACACTAGCAACTCTTTTTTTATGGTTACTATTTATATATAAAATACCGCTTAACTAGCGTAACAAATATTAATCCTTTTTACTTACTATTGCCATTGTAATATAAGTCTCACTATCTGAAAATTTGCCTCTTATAGCGGCTTATATAAATGCCTCCAAACTAAAGCTTATAAATTGCTATTTAGTGAAAATATTAAACTAAGGAAAAGAAGAGAAAGGAGAAAGAATTATTTAGAAGTAGGAGTAGGTAGATATTTTATAAAGGCCGCTAAGGCGCTAGTGGTAAGCGAGCCAATAGCAATTTTCTATTCTGGGGATGGAAAATCCTGATTAGCTGGTTAGAATTAGGGTCTGTAGAATGTCGTAGGTAGTATGCCCTAGTACCGTTATCTACCTTACTAAGTTCTATAAGAAGCTTCTGGTAATTTTTCTTATAGATATAGTGCTGCAGGAAGGCAGTAAGGTATTAGTTTAGCTATAAGTGGAAGCAATAAAAGTTTATTTAGGTAGTAGTACGGTACTAGCGGCGGTAGTAATAGTGGTTAAGTATAGAGCTTGTCTATTAGTTGGTTGGTTAACCATAGGCGTATAGGCACAATTATTTAGTTAGTAGATCGTAGGCGTATTAGCGCGATTAGTATTGTAATAGCAGGCATAGCGGCGCTATTGGTTTATCGATGGTATATAGTAGTACGGTGCCAGTATAGGGTTGGTTCCGTAGGCAGATTGGCATAGAATCGTAGATACTAGCAGTTCTTTCTTTTATAGATTGCCTGCGTAACTATGCCGTTCTAACTACTCCCCCCCCCTATATTACTCTCTCTTTACGGTATCCTCTATAAGAACTTCCTGTCTAGATTATGCTGGTAGCCACCTTTATAGCTACCTTGGGAACTATAGGAGTCTTAAAATTCCCCTCTACGCTAGATCTTTTAAAGCTTGTTAAATGTTTATAAAGAAATAGATAACTGTTGCTGCTAATTAAAGATACTATTTATAGATCTGGGTTGTTATAGAGGCTTTTATAGAAGCTTTTACAGAAGCTTTTACGGAGGTTGCTGCGGATATTGCTGCGGATATTGCTATAGAGATTACTATGGAGGTTCTTACGGAGGTTGCTACGGAGGTTACTGCAGAGGTTGCTATAGAGGTTGCTGCGGAGATTGCTAGTGGGATGGAGCTTAAGCGGACGGAGCTTATGTGGACGGAGCTTATATAGATAGAGCTTGTGTAGATAGAGCTTATATAGACGGAGCTTGTGGGGACGGAGCTTATAAAGACGGAGCTTATAGAGATAGAGCTTATAGAGATAGAGCTTAAGGTATGGGTTAAGATACGGCAGCCTAAGGAACTTAAGGTGTTTAATAGCCTAAGGTTATTTATAGTGTTACTTATAGCTGTTTGTTATTAAGATTCCCTTAAGAGTTAAGCTTCTTTTAATGCTTGATCTCTTATAGTATCCATTTATACTTTTCTTTTGCGTTAATAATATACTCCTAAATATTATCTCTAATAATACCTCCATCTATAGGGATAAAAACTCTATTCTCCTAAAGGAAGTTACGGAAGTCTTATACAATAATCTTGTTCGCGTAAGCCTATGTTTCCTTTATCTATCTAATAAAGTCCTCCTTTATATATTCCCATAGCGCGGTATTATTATATTTACTGTCCTTATAATATGCTATATAGTATAATAAAAATATATTTAAGTCTTGTTTATTAGCGTTTATAAGGTTAATTATAGCTTTATTCTATATCTTTAGGTTAATATCTTCCTTATACTTCTTTGGGTAGGTTAACGCTATAGTAGGTATAGAATTAATAGGGTGTTGTACGTTAAAGGTAGGTAGGATTTTCGGTTTTATAGGATCTTGTAGGTTTACTATTAAGAGGTAGGCAATTTAAGATGTTGTTTAACGCGTTTTAGACGTTATTTAACGCGTTTTAGACGTTATTTAACGCGTTTTGGACGTTAACTTGGGACACTAGGTTTAGTAATACTTCTAACCTAAAGTACTTAACCAAATCTTTATAAACGCGGTTGTTCTGCGTAATAGACGCAACTTAGTATCTCCTAGTACTTAGTAACACTTCTATTACTAGTTTTCCGTAAGTCTAAGGTAGTATAATATTGCCGGGATCTATTCTATATAAGCGTATATAGCACCCCTATATAAGACTATCTCTTCTATTCAAAAACCTAGCTGCTCTATAGTTGACTATATATTTAACCACTAATTAGTGTTGGTTATATAGGGTGACTCACCAATAACGACTACTTGAGTAGGTTATGGTGATGTTAGTTAATAAAGCTTATTAATTAGAATGAGGAAGGGCGAGGAGCTTAAGGCTCCTTACTACGCTAATGCCGCGGCTACACGTAATTATACGTAATATATTCCTAATAAATATAAATATAAGAACGACCCCTAAATAGTAGATATAATAAAAGCGATTTAAATAGGGAAACGGTAATATAAGGATATTACACTTACCGAATGCGAAATCCGTAATAATCGGTTGTACTATTAATAGAAGATAGTAGTCCTAAATTCCGAACCCTTACGATTTAAGATACTTAAATTTATATATAATTCCCCTATAGTAGGGCATCCTGGCTATATAAAGACCTATAAGATTATCCAACGAGTATACTACTAGCCTATAATGCACGACTATATACGAAAATACGTTTAAGTATATAGAATGTATATACGTGGGAAGACCTCTTATATAAAGAAGTAAGGAGTACTTTAACTGTTGCCAATTTTAATGCAAAGATAGCGAGATATTTTAATTAACTTTGTAGTCGACCTACCTAACAGTAATAGGTTTATAAATGTTATAGTAGTTATTAACCGTCTTATAAAAATGCGATATATAATTCCTATAGACTTAATTAATATAATATTAGTAGCCGAATATTTTATTAAGTACGTCTTTAAGCTATATAGACTTCCTAATTTAATAATATCTGACTACGGAAGCTAGTTCGTTTTAGACTTCTAGTAAGCCCTATATAAATAATTAAGCATATAAATACAACTCTTAACTGCATTTTATTTAGAGATAGATAGTTAAACCGAAATTATAAACGCGATTATAGAATAATACCTATAAATATACTGCTCCTACCTATAAAACGACTGGGAGAAATGGCTACCGTTAGCTAAGTTTACTGCGAATAATACGAGAAACGAATTAATAGGCGTGACGCCGTTCTACGCAACCTACGGATAAGACCCTTAACTTAGATTTAAACTATAACCTAAAATTAATATAATAGGACCCACGATTAAGAGGATTTAACTAATTAATATGTATAACTTCGCTGATTAAATAAAGCAGTTAACGGAACTATTATAAAGTAAATTAGTGTACGCTTAAATGGTATAGGAATGGCATATAAATAAAGAACGAGCTCCCGCGTGGGACTTTAAGGAAGGTAATATAGTTTACCTAAATATATAAAACCTAAAGACTTAATAACCTTTAAAGAAACTAGACTGGAAGTTTACAGGTCTATACTAAGTTAATAAGAAACTAAGCCCGTATACTTATAAACTTAAATTACTAACTAAAATAAAAATATATCTAACGTTTTATGTAAACTTGCTGTAACCCTTAAAGGGTAAACCTATAACTTATAAAGTACTACTGCTACTTCCTATAATTGTTAACAACGGCAACGGTTCTTATTTTATTGACTTAATTAATAATATATAATAAAAGATATAATCTAAATAATTTAAACTTCTTGTTAAATAGGAAGGATATAAAATATAAACTTGGGAAACCTATAACTAGATTAAGACTAATACGCCTTCCCTAGTAAAAAAATTCCACGAGGACCATCCTTTGCGGCCTACTTTAGCTAGATAGATATAATATAAAAGTAAATAATTGCCACCTAATATAAATATATAAAATATAATAGCAGAAAGCTTAAAATTAAAAAAGACTTAAAATACGTTATAACGTTTATAATATGATTATATAATATATAAGATATTAAGGAACTTTAACCGCCGGTTAAAGTTATCTAATTAGTTAGATCCGCCTTACTAAGACCTACTGCAAAGATATTAGTTCTGCTTACCGCCTTAACTAAGCTAATAGCGATTTTCCATCCTAGGGATGGAAAATCCTAATTAGTCCATTTAATAATAGAATTGGTAAAACCCTATACCGCCACCCAACGCGAAAATATAATACGCGATAAGTTATAAGTCTTAACTAAAATTAAATTATTTGGACCTTTGGCCAAAAGGGGGGGTATTATAACAGGACTAACCCAGTTACAGTAGGAATGTCTTAGTAAAATACTTAATAGATAAATTCCGACGCTTTAACTAAAATCTGCTAGATTAATTAAATTACTAAAGTCTGTTAAAGACCGCGTGTATATATGCGTACGCATTAACTACTAAGCCCCTAACTATTTAATTATATAATTCTCTTGTTATTCCTTTCTCTTCTTTACGTAACGTCTTGTTCTTAGCGAGAGCTATATACCCTTAGATTTAGATAGAATTTATATTATTCCTTTAAATCTTCCCCGAAGTCTCTCCGCGCCCTTACACTACCTATTAACTAACTAAGATTAATCTCTTTAAGATCGATAGGGTACCCTAGGGGGGAGTCTTTCCCTAGAGTTCTTCTTTTCCTAACTTATTAGACATTTCTCCTCCCTCTATCTCCTTAATATCGCTTATATCCTTTAGCTCTAGGCAAGATAAGGCAAAATAACCCTCTTTATTATAGTTGTAGCATATAGCTAAGGTAGGGTTAATTAGAGTATTATAATAAATACTAGCTAATGGTGTAGTATATAGCTAGTTAGGTAAGGCTTACTAGTGCGTAGTTATAACCGCTTTTAGTATAAGAGCGGTTATAGCTTATCTTCCTACTCTAGCTCCTATAGGTGTGGCTAATAAGCTTTAATTACTACGGAGTTACTTCTGCCAATTAGGGCGGGTATTAATTTGCTTTAGTTCTAAATCTAATAATAGGTAATAAGTTACGAGTCTATTATAAGTTAGTAGGTTATTTAAGGTTATAGCAATCTTTTTTTATAGCCGAATTGTTAGCTTATTGTATAGGTCTAATTAGTAGTTCTTAAGGGGAACCTAGCCTTCTCCTATAAGGTATAGGAATTAAGTTTAAAATTTAGTAAAGAGTTAGTTTAGTTTTATTATTAGGCGATTATAGTTATACTAGGCGTTATATACTTTATTTAGGTTAATATAAATAGCCACTAGGTGCCGTATTATCTTATTAACAGATATAAATTAGATAGGGAACTCGTCCTTAAACTTGGCTTAAAGGTGCTATTGGGCGTCCCCAGTGGTTCGACTAAAGAGGTAGAGTATTTTAGCTTCTTTAGAAAGGAAATAGTTATAATTAACGCGGAGCTTTCCTTATACTTAAATTCTCTAATTCTTAAAAGTAGGGTCTATCCTATTAGATAGGGGTAGGGGGTTAGGGAGCTTAGCGGACTTTAATTACTTTATTATTATATCTGTACTCCCTAGTATATTATATTTAGTAGAGTAAATAGGTTAGCTAGGGCTTTAAGAAGGGGAAGCTAGGCTATTTTATAGGGCCGTAAGGCTTTTTAGTATCTCTTATAGGGTTTTTTTGTATATTTCTTACTTTAAGACAATTGGCTTTCTGGCTAGCTATAAGGGCGCGAATCTGCTTATATATATTTACAACGTTATTATTATCTTTAATTTCTAATCCTAATTAGATCTTAGGTTCCTCTTAGGTAAAAATAGCTCTCTTAAATAAGCTTACTTTAGGTGCCATTATTAGCTTCTTAAGGTTTGTTAGTATTATATACTTTAGTTTTAATTCTAGGGGTATAGGCCCAGTCCTATTTAGCTTATAAGGTGGGATATTATTTAGGCCTTCCCTAGGTTTAGAGTTGTTTTAGTATCTAAGTATAGCGTATTAACGCGTTATTGTAGATAAAGTTTTCTTTTTAGGGTAGGATATTATTAAGGCCTTCCTAGGCAATATAGGGAGAGCTTAGTATAATATAACGGCTTATATAAATGCCTCTAAACTAAAGCTTATAGAATGCTATCTTACAAAAATACTAAGCTAAGGAGAAGAAAAGGGGGTTACTAGAGCTGGTGTAAATAAATAAGTAGCGTAAGCCGCAAAGGCGCTAGTAGTAGGCGAGCTAATAGTAGAAAATAGTACTAAACAGTATGTAATAGTACGTAATAGTATAAAACAGTATAATAGGTAGTAGAATGTAACAGAACTTGGTAGGCAACGCGCTTTAGCGCCATTACACTAAGTATAAGAATGGCTATAAATAGATTATAGCTAAGATAAAAGACTAAATTAATAAGAGGAAGGCCTAAAGTAAGAAAACTAGAACTATGTAGAGAGATAATAAATTTACTTAATAACTAGATCTTTTTATTAGTAAAGTCGCTAACGTTAATTAGTTAATTAAGAGGAGGCTAGCGGCTTTACCGGGAGCCGTAATTAAGGCAGAGGCTTATAATAATGTTGTTAATAACCTTACTAAGTCGCTCTGCTAAAAGTGTTACTTTAAGGAAGCTAGGGTGTTAAATAAGGGAGAGGCCGCTTCTTAATTTACTACCTTTACTAAGCTACCTTATCGCCATTAGAGGACTTCTGCTTAGTATAAAAGGAATATAAGAGAGGTTGCTATAAGTAAATAGAGTCTCTAGTTTATAGTAATAAGGAAGTCTTAGAGTTATTTAAATCTAGCTTTTTTTATAAACTTAGAGCTATTTTTGTTGGTTACACAAGGGGATATCGCGTAGCTACGGTTCGTAGATAGTATGATAATTGTTCTGTTCGTTTTTAATTAATCTTAAAGAAAGGGGTGAGGAACTTAAGGTTCCTCACCACGCTAGTGCCGCGGCGGCATGTAACGGCAACTTGCTATACGTAACGGCAACTTGCTATATATGACGGCAATATACCTTATATGCCTTTATTCCCAACACTAGCAACTCTTCTTTTATGGTTGCCATCTATATATATATACCGCTTAACTAGCGGAATAAAAATTAATCCTCCTTACTTACTATTGCCATTATAATATAAGTCTTGCTATCCTAAAATTTGCCTCTTAGCACGTAGTGCTTTCTTAATTATAAGTTATAGGTAGGTATCTTATTAGTAGGGCCGCCAAGGCGCTAGCGGTAAGCGAGCTAATAACGATTTTCTATCCTAGGGATAGAAAATCCTAATTAGCTAGTTTAAGTTAGGGTCTGCAGAATATAACTAATTAGATAACTTTAACCGCTAATTAAAGTTCCTAGATATTTTAAGACCTTACATAACTAAGAAATTTCTAGGGACTCCCTTTTAACCTAACCTTTAACTTATATATATAGAGTATTTATATTAACAAGCGTCTCTAATACCTTATTTAGGTTCGCCTTTATTATCACATCTACTGGGTTATCTTAGCTATTAATCTATTAAATCTTAAAGAGTTCTTAACGCTTGTAGAATTACTAAAGTGCTATAATATTAATTATAAGGCGCTTCTCCTTTATAATACTAAGCTTAACTAAATACTTATAAAGGGAATATAAGTCAGTGTATACGATTATAGGGATAATAAGAAGTTTGAGTTAATCTATAATTATCTTTAAGGTAGTTCCAATTGCAATTACTATATTAACTCCGCTAACCATTCTATATATCTCTAACACTAGAACGCTTTAAGTAACGTACTTACTCTTAGTTAAGCTCTAATAGATAAGATTGCTATAAATTATAAAGTCATTCTCTCTAGTAGATTTGTTCGTAATAATAATCTTATATCCTAACTAGGAGCTAAAATCTTTATTATTTATAAATAATCTATTAATAAATATAAAGAGCTTAGCGGTAGGAAAATTAATAGGCATATAGAGTAGTCCCCAATCGAGATAGTTTATTTACTAGAAAAGATATTTATTTAGGGCAAGAACGTCATCCTTAGTTAGTTCCTAGTATTAGGCGGTAACAGAGAGATTAAATAAAGCCTCGGGTTAATAGATAAAAGCAATATAAGCTCCGCGAGCGTATTACTCTATATATCCTTGCTTTAGAGAATTAACGTTAATAACGTTAATCTTCTTACCTTAACCCTTCTAGTGCAAAGCAATGGAATCCTCGTTTAGGGAGAGGATGCATTTATTAAAGAATAATAGTGTTATTAAATTAAGCTTTTCTTTTAGCTTTACTATAAGATTTGCCTTTACTAGCTCATCTTCTTTAAGAGCTAAGAATTAGTCGTCTCCTAAGATAATTATATTATTAGTCTGCATACCAACGATTCCGAATAAAGTTCCTATGGTTATAATAAGGAAGTAGGGATCGAATATAGATATAGTTATTAAAAGCTTCTCTTTATAGTGCTTGCTATAGGTAGCCTACTAATAAGTTCCTACCTCTGCAATTCCGTATAATGGCTTAAGCACAACCATAATTATATCTTTGGGATATTAGTAGCGAATTTACTCTAGAAGGTGTGCTAATATTAAGCGCTAAAGGTGCGTCTCTAATTGGGTATAGGCCTAGGTAATATCTTATAAATAAACCGCCATTCTATTCTTTATTAAGGAGGGAGCTAATGCAACAATAACTTGTTAACTAGCTCATTAAATCATAGAAAATTACGTAAGAATTATCTCCTTACTATTATTGTTATAACCTTAGATAATAAGCCTTAATTTCTTAAATAGGGTATTAGTAGCTTTACCCTTAATCTNNTTAACNATTCTTAACTTAAAGATNNNNACTCNATTAAATTTNGTAGGNTTATACTTCTTAAATTTAAAGACTCCTCTTATAATAAGACCGTTGATCTTCTACTTATCGGATACTTAGAAAGGAGCTCCTAGGGTTATAATATAACCTTCCTTTTAGAGCTGTTTTACGAGCTTAAAGTTAGCCTTCTCTTTAGCTGTTATAAAGGCCATTAATAACTCAACTCTATTCTCAATGGCGGTAATAAATTGTTCTTTAAAATTAATAAGATGTTAGCGATTTCGTAATCCCTTCGGGTGACCTCTACCGCGTTATAGTTATGGCGTATCTACTACAATTATATTGGGATTATAGTCGCCTTCTAGAGTATATTAGTCGTGGTTCTCTTCTAGGGCATCTTTTAGGGCATCCTATAAAGGCTTAGAATTATTATCTTTATAGTAAGGCTTAATAACAGTTAAATAGAATTAAGTAGGTCTATAAGGCATCTAAATAGTATAAGTTTAACTATTAATTATAATAAGTTAGTATAGGCCTAACTATCCTCCCTTTTTACGCTATACGCGTACTTTAGACTAAAGTGGCAGATCGAGCGTAGTTAAGGTATTTAGGCCATTTCTTATTCCTAGTACATTATTAACCTAGCATATAGCATAGAGATATTACACCTCCTTTATTGCCTTGTAAATAGCCTTAGCTTATTACATAATAGAGGGAGATAGTGGAGAATTATTAGTTATTTAAGGGTAGGCGCTAAAGACTAGCAATATAGGTATAAGTCCATCCGGGCCAGCGGAATTATTAATAGCTTTAACAGCTATTTATAAGGTAAGTTCTTCGCTAGCGTCCTTTAGTTCTAAAGAGATAATCTTATATACACGGCGTAATAGCGCGTAATATTGCTCCACTTTTTTAATACTATTATATGCCTTAATAGGGACTTCCTTAACCTTAATTACCATTGCCTTTATCTATTATTGGAACTCTATAAATAAGAAATTCTTTCCTATATTATAGACGATTTAATTAGGGGGTCCTAGGTAGATATTAATCTAGTATAACTAAAGGGTATTTTATGCGTTCCTAGCTAATATATCCTTTAAAAATCGTGCGGCTTAGAAGGAGGTTAAGAAGTTAATAACTTAGAGTACTAGCTTGCCGCTAAGATATATAACGTTAACGATAATATAGAAGTTAAAGTTATAGTTATCTTTAAGGGTAAACTTAAATCGGCTAGGGGACCTCTGGTTTATTTAGTAGTAGTAGTAGTATTTTATAAGATACTTAATTGCCTTAACCTTAACTTTATAGCCTACTTACTAAAAAACCCTAAACAATCGGTGAACTAATAGGTAACCAAAACGGCGGTGTAGTTGGCGTAACTCTAACTTAGTTAAATAGCTCTAAGCAACACTCTTTTTTAGTTATTAAAGGAGTAGCTAAGGGTAACCCTACTTACGTATAATAGGCACCTAATTATCTCCCTATACGAGCATATTCTTAAAGTTATTAAGCTTAACGCCTAGTTTATCTATATCTCTAATACAAAATAGAAACGGGGTATTTGTGAGAATAACGTGAAAAGTAATATACCCTAAAGGGGTTTAAACCTTAATTATGCCAAGAGAGATTATAGTACCCTTACTAAAACAAATCGTATATTGGCCTGCCGTTAAATAGTTAATCTAAACAGAGCTATTAAGCTACTAAAGGGCTCGAACTTAAGGTTCTCCTACTATAGATACTCCTACGGCTCTAGTATCCGGCATAATACTATAGAAAACGTTCGCCAAGTATCTATTATTAAAGGAAAACGCAGAGCTCTCCTTTAGCTTATTAAAGATATCTAACTTTATAATAAAATAAAGCGTAGATTAGTTATTAAGAACAGCGACGGTTTATATACCATTTACCTCACCATACTTAGTAAAGTATTAGTTAGGTAAGTAGTCCTTAATTTCCATATTTATAAGGAGCTGTTCGGTCTTATTAACCTCACCCTTAAGATCTTCTACGCCTTTATATTAAACTAGGAAGCTTTAAAAGTAGGCTATAGTAACCTTATAATTTCTAATGTTTCTTACACTCTAACAGAACTTATTATATACCTCTTTTCACTTATTAAGGGAGTATCTAGTTAACTAGCAATTTGGCTTCTTACAAACGTAGCACTTCTTCTAGCGATTACTTTAAAACAAACCTCCATAATTACCTTATAGTTAACATTAATTATACCCTCTTCCGTATTCCCTATTACGGCCACCATATATTTAATTAATCTAGTTATAATCGTGTTAGTCGGGAGTACTTAGTTAGGTAGGGTTTTCGGTATAGAGCTATTAAAATTCTTATGTTTGTATCGTAGTACCTACAGCGGAGCGTAGCTCAGCATATACTCCTTTAAACGTGTTTATAGGTTTATATAGCGCTAAGTTGCACTTAGGAACGCTATAGCATGCTAAGATAACCTGGTCCCTTAGGCTATTTTTATTTTAGTAAGTTTTAATAAGGCCACGTTAGATTTTCTAGAGTTTATTAAAGAGTAGTTAAAGGCACTCTAAATAAGTCTTTATTGAGTTAGAAGCAATAATTCTCTAGAACATAGTCTTCCGCCATTTAGATATATAAAGTTAGCAATTCTTATTAGTCTTAAAGTGGGCTCTAATAAGCTAAAGTATTATATTAAAGTTATAGTTTTTACCCGCAATATAGTCGTAATAAAATATTACCGCCCGTCCTTTTAATATAATAGAGAAAGCGTAATAGTACTAGTAGCGTTAAATTCTAACCTTATTACAACAGTTATAAAAGACCTATAGTTTTGCTCTAAGCATATTATATAGTTCTCCTCTAAACTTCTTCTCTTCGTCCAAATATACCTTTATTAGATTCGTAACTTCTTATAGTAAAGGCTTACCGGTTAGCTAGAGTGGAGGAGGTAGAGGCAGAGTAACTCTAAGTAGGAGAGCACCTCTAGGTGGGAGAGCAGCTTTAGGTAGGGGGTTAGTGTTCTAGGGGTTTTAATATAAATTAAAGTTGCCTTCTAAAGAATATGGGTTATTTTTAGGTTTCCGTAGTTAGCGTATAATCTTAGCTTCCGTCTATATTAGTTCTTCTATACTAGTAATAACGGCCTAAATATTACTAGTAATTGGGTTACCGTTCTTAGTAACGTATATCCCATTCCTATAGAAGAAGTCTTAAAAATCCTAAATAATATTAACGTTACTAAGTGCCTAGGTATCAGCAGTCCATCCCACAAAATCCTCCTTAAAATACTCCTATAGTTGTAAATCAGCGTAGTATCTATTTTAGTAGAATATAATATAGTGTAGGAGAAAGCTGTTAACTTATTTTGCGGTATAAGTTATTATATTAAAGGTAAATTCGTCCTAATCTTTATTAATAAGTTTCGTATACTCAGCTACCCCTAGTAGTAAGGAGTCTTTCCAATTATTTAAAGTAGGCGTAGCTATATTTTCGGAGGAAGGGAAGTGTTATTAGTATAGGGATTGTTATTTAGTACGCGTTTATGACGTATATTTGCCGTTTAGTACGCGTTTGTTATTTGGTACGCGTTTAGACATATATTTACGATTATAGGGCTTAGGACTAGTTTTAGCCTTAAATTATAAAGACTTGTAAAGCGTGTTGTTCTGCATAATGGACGCAAGAATCCGTAATCTTAGAAAGGCTTAGGACCAGTTTTAGCCTTTAAATCCTTAGATTTATAGAAGAGTTCTATTTAAGGTTTAGGACCAATTCTAACCTTAAAAGACAGCTTTCTCTAGCACGAGTAGTACTAGTATAGTGGCTTATCTCTTCTTAGTAAAAACCTTGCTATTCTATAGTATAACAGTAAAATTAACCACTAATCAGTGTTGGTTATATAAGGGGATATTACGTAGCTATAGTTCGTAGATAGTATAATAATTATTCTGTTTGTTTTTAATTAATCTTAAAGAAAGGGGTAAGGAACTTAAGGTTCCTCACTACGCTAGTGCCGCGGCAGCACGTAATAATAACTTGCTATACGTAACGGCAACTTGCTATACGTGACGGCAATATACCTTATATGCCTTTATTCCCAACAATTTTAAATCCTAATAATTTATAAGAGGAGACTTATTAACTTATATAAGCTAATTACGAGGCTAATTTAGCTTATATAGATAATACTATTTACCATCTTACGAGGACCTTTAGGAGCTTAATAGTAGCTATTAAAGAAAGCGTTAATAAGAGATACTACGCTAGAGCTTTACACAAGCTTAAGGATAATATTAGTAGGTAATTAGGTTGTCTTTCTAAGCCTAATAGAGGTAAAGGTAAAGGGAAGGCTCTAGTAGTCCTTAATTTAAAAAACTAGTTATCTACTAAGCCAGATATTAAGAAGGAGAATTAGCGAAAGTTATTATAGGCTTAAGGAGGTTTATCATGCTTACTAATTTCGGTTATTTCCTAACTGTTTTTTATTATAGTCTCTTATTTACTAGATATAGTTATAAAGAAGCCTCTACTAAAGTAGCTTAATAAAAGATGTTATAGGTAAAGCTATAGAATTTTTAACGGTAATATGGTTATATAAAGGGTAGAGCCTCTATAAGGCCTTTAAAAGTTTAAAGTTTTACTAAACTTTTATTAATCCGCTACGCTAAACCTAATTAGGTATAGACTTGCCTAATCTAAGTTAGATTTCTATTACTAGAACTTAATATAGGCATATAAGATCTTAGCTTAGATCTTACTAAAATGCAAATCCAAATTTAATATATAACCACTTCTACCTTATAATACCTCTCTTAAGCTTCTAAATACTCGCGAATATTAGGTATACCTATTAAATAAATATCTACTATTTAATTATCCCGAAAACAGCTTAAATAATTAGTTAGCAACACTAAGACGATATAGTAGCTGCCTATTGGTAATAGGCCTGCTTTTATTAAATTTTAAAAAGCCCTGTTTAACGCCAAAATTTAGTTAAATTTAGTATAGTATTAGGATCTATAGAGTCTTAAGTTTAAGGGTCTATTTGGCCAAGAAATCGTATACAAGCTAATCCCCCACGTTATAGTTTGTTTTTAAAATATACTCTATTTTAGAGATAGATTTAATAAAATATTATTTTAATACCCGTGCCGCTGTCGCGATCCACTTACCTCGTTACTGAGGTAAGTGCCGGCCAGCTCAACGAGTAGAGCCCACCTCAACGTTAGATTTGCCAAGACCATGATTTTAAAGCCGCAGAACTCTACTAAAAAGTCGAATATTTAGAATTTTGTGGTGTAGTACTGGTTTCTTAATAGAAGGAGTCTCTATATACAATAGGTCAAGGCTCTAGCCGCCTTGTGGCGTCCTAAAGGAGCTGCTTCGCAGTTGCCCGTTCCTTTCTTAGTAATACACGTACAGCTTTTAAAGCCTCCTCCTGCTCGCGCTTTTGTACAATTAACCGTGCATTTGCTGCGTATATAACCCCTCCTTTCTATATAACCTTTCTATTACTTTTTTAGCATTACTGACGAGCTTTAGTAACTGCTTGTGTATTTGCAAGCTCGCGTTTAGCTTATAGTCGTGCATGTATATTTGCCAAACTACCTCTTGCGAATTTTATAAAGATATCCATAGCCTCCTTATTATCTTTATATACCTCCTAAGCTAGCGGTAAAACTTTCTTCTAAACTGTATGTAAAGATCTTAGTGTATATAGTGTAGATAGTGGCTTACAAGGTAGTGGAGGGGGGGTAGTAGGACGCGCCTTACGTATAGAATTAAGGACGATTTAAGGGTTGTAAGGGACAAGGCCTGCCTACTAGAAGGCTAATTTAATTGTACTTAATTTAAACGTTTGGCGACGAATTAATTTAATTGCGTGGAGGAATTTAACTTTATTAAAGTTAGTGCAGCCTATTCGTGTCGCTTACTTAACTGCCTTACTATAGTAGTGTTTATATAGCTAAAATATAACAATATTAAGAGGCTATAAAAGGTGGCTTGTATACAGAGGTAAGGTAAATAGTATAATCTTTTAATTGTCGCAATACTTAATAAACTCCTTTGTGAGGTAAGAGCCGTAGCCATTAAAAATTAGGAGCCTATATGCACCTAACTAGCGCCAAGAGCTATACGCGTTAAAGTGCTTAAGCTAATTAAAAGCTAATTTGTTATTTAAATAGCCTATTTCTAATAGGCCTAATAGATAGTAGTTAGGAAGGGCTGAATTCTTAAACCACTAGTAGAGGAACTGTACGCCCGCAAGTATAATTATAGGTAGTAGATTAACTCCGTTACTACTTATTATTTCTATTATAATAACTAGCTTATAATTTATATCTATAGAGATATAAGCTTTTTAATAAGGCTCCCTTATAATAATCTACTAGTCCTTACTAATACTAACGCGGAATCCTAACTTATCGAAGTTGTATATATCCGTAGGCATAACTGCATGCTTAATTATAACATTGCGGTATTAATAAAACTACGCCTTAATATCCTTTGGCTTGTGTACTGCTGTGCGCTTAAGCTCTATTATCTTTTGCCTATACTTATAGTACTCTAGGTGGCGGCTAAGCTAGTATTTAACAAAGTAAGAGCTAATAGGAGGTGGTAGCTGATTTAGATTTTTGTTGGCTTAATTTAAGATCTAATTTGCTATAGAATGTATTATTAGTAGTTAAGCGGCGGTATATAAGGAATCTAAGCGATTAATATAGCTACGAAGAGCAAGGTCTTAATTGTTAGTAAGCCTTCTACCTGCTACAGGCCTCTCGCAACGCGATTGACGTCCTTTCCACCGAGCGCGGAGGCGTGATTCAGGAACACCGTGTTGGCGCGCAGCCTCTGCAACATTGGGCTTGGTAGACTCTTGGAGTTCTTTAAGAGCCTCCTAGATCTTATTTTCGATGCGAATATACTTAGTAGTTATGGCGTTAATAATATATAATAAGAATATTGATAGTATTTGGGTGTCTTGGCAAATCTGACGTTGAGGTGGGCTCTACTCGTTGAGCTGGCCGGCACTTACCTCGGTAACGAGGTAAGTGGATCGCGACAGCGGCACGGGTAAGCGTAGCTTAGAATTAGGTAATTGAGGCGGCTCGCTTGGGGGGATATGGATTAGTCAGCAATGTCTAAAAATACTCAAGTATGACGACGTCGGTCAAGGGGGACCAGAAACACATAGTGCTTCTCGCGAGTGCTAACCCTTCGCCCCTCCTTCTATAACACCGTCAGCGGGCAAATCATCAGATGCCTGTTTAGTTCACCCCTTGAAGATACTACCTTCGCGTCGAGTTCACTGTCTCGCGACATCTGTGCCCAGAGCCTTTGGCAGCACGGCAAGTGCTGGTATCCCTTAATTATGCTCTTGCTAACCTGAAAGCAGCTATTAGCCTAACATGGCTTCGAGATCGGAGGGATTCTTGATTGGTGACGACGGGGCTGTCGGTCGCTTAGGAAGCACCCCTGCCGGCGCTGTTGAGACAAATGTCGCCGTCTGGTCACCAGTCCTTCCAACAGCTTTCGAGAAGGCTCGTGATGCTACTATATTTACTCGTCTGGGAACTCCGCACTCGCACAAAGAGCTCAAAGCGGCGTTCGAGGCCACCCCAAATGTCGATCAGACGTTCTGCCTATCGGTTAACAATGTTATTCTCGTCTTCTCTGCCTCTCGCGACGAGCACACTATGCATTGCCGGACGGTTCTCCAGATGCTGCGAGATCGTTCAATGCGTGCAGATATTAATGACTGTGTCTTCAATTCTGTAAAGAGCACCGATGCAGGAATTCGGTTGGAGCAAGTCGGAGACCACAAGGTTTACTTGGTTATAAACGAGGGCGTTTTGGGGCGTTGATGTGTTGTAGTACTCGGCCCGCCACTGCCTTGGGCATTTCATGTTGACGTGATCCGCTATGAACTGACCTTAGGTCTTCTGTACGGCAGCTTAAGCAGGCTAGGAGAAGCACGTAAGGAATTGAGATTATATTGAATTAGATGAACATTGATATCTGCGGGCTTTCTCTTTAAGTTAATCCTTTATAGTGGAACGAAACTGTTGGTCACACAGGGTGACTCACCAATAACGACTACTCGAGTAGGTTACAGTGATGTTGGGTGATAAAGCTTAATGATTGGAATAAGGGAGGGCGAGGAGCTTAAGGCTCCTCGCCACGCTAGTGCCGCAGCGTCATGTTATGACCCCTTGCCTCATTCCCAACACTAGCAACTCTTCTTTTATAGTTGCCATCTATATACAAATACTACTTAACTAGCATAACAAATACTAATCCTCCTTACTTACTATTACCATCGCAATATAAGTCTCACTATCCTAAAAATTGCCTCTTAGCACGTGGTGCTTTCTTACTTAGAGTTGTAAGTGTATATCGTGTTAGGGCCGCTAAGGCGCTAGTTATAAGCGAGCCAATAGCGATTTTCCATCCCGGGGATGGAAAATCCTAATTGGCTGGGTTAAGTCAGGGTCTACAGAATCTAGCCAATCAGACAACTTCAACCGGCGGTCAAAGTTCCTAGACATCTTAAGACCTTACATAACTAAGAAATTTCTGGGGACTCCCTTTTAACCCAACCTTTAACTCGTACACGCAGAGTATTCGTGTTAATAAACGTCTCTAATGCCTTATTTAGGTTCGCCTTTATTATTATATCTACCGGGTTATCTTAGCCATTAATCTATTAAATCTTAAAGAGTTCTTAACGCTCGTAGGATTGCTAAAGTGCCATAATATTAATTATAAGGCGCTTTTTCTTTATAGTACTAAGCTTAACTAAACACTTGTAAAGGGAATATAAGTCAGTATATACAATTATAGGGATAACGGGAAGTTTAAGTCGATCTATAATTATTTTTAGGGTAGTTCCAATTGCAATTACTATATTAACTCCGCCAACTATTCCGTATATCTCCGACGCTAAAACGCTTTAAGTAATATATTTACTTTTAGTTAAGCTCTAATAAATAAGATTGCCGTAGATTATAAAGTTATTCTCTCTAGTAGATTCGTTCGTAATAATAATCTTATATCCTAGCTAGGAGCTAAAATCTTTATTATTTATAAATGATCTATTAACAAATATAAAGAGCCTAGCAGTGGGAAGATTAATAGGCACATAGTATAGTCCCCGGTCGAAATAGTTTATTTACTAAAAAAGACATTTATTTAGGGCAAGAATATTATCCTTAGTTAGTTCCTGGTATTAGGCAGCAACAAAGAGATTAAATAAAGCCTTAGGTTAATAGATAGAAGTAACATAAGCTTTATAAGCGCGTTACTCCATATATCCTTATTTTAGAGAGTTAACGTTAATAACGTTAATCTTCTTGCCTTAACCCTTCTGGCGCAAAGCAATAGAATCCTTATTTAGGGAGAGGATGCATCTATTAAAAAGTAATGGTATTATTAAATTAAGCTTTTCCTTTAACTTTACTATAAGATTTGCCTTTACTAGCTCGTCTTCTTTAAGAGCTAAGAACTAGTCGTCTCCTAAGATAATTATATCGTTAGTTTATATACCGACAATTCTAAATAGAGTTCCCGTAGTTATAATAAGGAAGCAGAGATTAAATATAGAAGTAGTTATTAAAAGCTTCTCTTTATGGTACTTGCTATAGGTAGCCCACTAGTAAGTTCCTACCTCTGCAATTCTATATAATAGCTTAAGCATAACTATAATTGTATCTTTAGGATATTAGTGGCGAATTTACTCTAAAAGGTATGCTAATATTAAGCGCTAAAGGTGCGTCTCTAATTGGGTATAGGCCTAAGTAATATCTCACAAATAGACCGCCATTCTATTCTTTATTAGGGAGGGAGCTAGTATAACAATAACTTACTAACTAACTCGTTAAATC
Source organism: Cenococcum geophilum 1.58 (assembly GCF_001692895.1). Taxonomy (NCBI): domain Eukaryota; kingdom Fungi; phylum Ascomycota; class Dothideomycetes; order Gloniales; family Gloniaceae; genus Cenococcum; species Cenococcum geophilum. The sequence continues at coordinate 3,148,196 of NW_027137561.1, forward strand.
GTAGGAGATTACATAAAAATTACCTCCTTACTATTATTATTATAACCTTAGATAATAAGCCTTAATTTCTTAAATAGGGCGTTAGTAGCTTTACCCTTAATCTCGTTAACTATTCTTAACTTAAAGATGCGAACTTTATTAAACTTAGTAGGGTCATACTTCTTAAATTTAAAGACCCCTCTTATAATAAGACTATTAATCTCCTACTTATTGGATACTTAGAAAGGAGCTCCTGGAGTTATAATATGACCTTCCTTTTAGAGCTATTTTGCGAGTTTAAAGTTAGCCTTCTCCTTAGCTGTTATAAAGGCCATTAATAGCTTAACTCTATTCTTAATAGCGGCAATAAATTACTCTTTAAAATTAATAAGATATTAGCGATTTTATAATTCCTTCGGGCAACCTCTACCGCGTTATAGTTACAGCGTATTTACTATAATTATATTAAAATCGTGGTCGCCTTTTAGAGCATGTTAATTATAGCTCTCCTTTAAGGTATCTTTTATAGTATCCTACAAAGGCTTAGAACTATTATCTTTATAATAAGGCTTAATAACAGTTAAACGGAATTAAGTAGGTCCGTAAGGCATCTAAATAGTATAAGTTTAACCATTAATTATAATAAGTTAATATAGGCCTAACCATCCTCCCTTTTTATGCCATACGCGTACCTTAAACTAAAGTGGCAGATTAAGCGTAGTTAAGGTGTTTAGGCCATTTCTTATTCCTAATACGTCGTTAACCTAGTATATAGCGTAGAGACGTTATACCTCCTTTATTGCCTTATAAATAGCCTTAGCTTATTATATAATAGAGGGAAATAGTAAAGAATTATTAGTTATTTAAGGATAGGCGCTAAAGACTAGCAATATAGGTATAAGTCTATTTAGGCCAGCGGAATTATTAATAGCTTTAACAGCCATTTACAAGGTAAGTTCTTCGCTAGCGTCCTCTAGTTCTAAAGAGATAATCTTATATACGCGGCGTAATAGCGCGTAATATTATTCTACTTTTTTAATACTATTATATACCTTAATAGGGACTTCCTTAACCTTAATTGCCATTACCTTTATCTATTATTAAAACTCTATAGATAAGAAGTTCTTTTCTATATTATAAACAATTTAATTAGGGGGTCCTAGGTAGACATTAATCTAGTATAATTAAAGGGTATTCTATACGTTCCTAGCTAATATATCCTTTAAGAATTATGCGGCTTAGAAGGAGGTTAAGAAGTTAACAACTTAGAGTACTAGCTTACCGCTAAGATATATAACGTTAATAATAATATAGAAGTTAAAGTTATAGTCATCTTTAAGGGTAAACTTAAATCGGCCAGGGAACTTCTAGTTTATTTAGTATTAATAGCAGTACTTTATAAGATGCTTAATTGCCTTAACCTTAACTTTATAGCCTACCCACTAAAGAACCCTAAGCAATTAGTAAATAGATAGGTGGCTAAAATAACGGTATAGTTAACATAACTCTAACTTAGTTAAATGGCTCTAAGCAACACTCTTTTCTAGTTAATAAAGGAGTAACCAAGGGTAACCCTACTTACGTATAACGGGCACCCGATTATCTCCCTAAATAAGTATATTCTTAAGGTTATTAAGCCTAACGCCTAATTTGTCTATATCTCTAATGCAAAATAGAAATGGGGTATTTATAAAAATAATATGGAAAGTAATACACCCCAAGGGGGTTTAGACCCTAATTATGCTAAAAGAGATCGTAGTACCCTTACCAAAACGAATCGTGTATTAGCCTGCCGTTAAATAGTTAATCTAAATAGAGCTATTAAGCTGCTAAAGGGCTTAAACTTAAGGTTCTCCTGCTGTAGATACTCCTGCGGCTCTAGTATCTGGCATAATACTATAGAAGACGTTCGCCGAGTATTTGTTATCAAAGGAGAACGCAGAACTCTTCCTTAGCTTATTAAAGATATCTAACTTTATAGTAAAATAGAGCGTAAATTAGTCATTAAGAATAGTAACGGTTTATATACTATCTACCTCACTATACTCAGTAAAGTATTAGTTGGGTAAGTACTCCTTAATTTCCATATCTATAAGAAGCTATTTAGCCTCATTAACCTCACCCTTAAGATCTTCTACGCCTTTATATTAAACCAAGAAGCTTTAAAAGTAGGCCGTAGTAACCTTACAATTTCCGACGTTTCTTATACTCTAGCGAAACTTATTATATACCTCCTTTCGCTTATTAAGAGAATGCCTAGTTAACTAGCAATTCGGTTTCTTATAAACGTAATACTTCTTTTAGCAATTACTTCGAAATAAACCTCCATAAGGACCTCCACCTTTGCCTTATAGTTATTAATTATACCCTCTACTATATTACCTACCCCAGCCACTATATATTTAATCAGTCTAGTTATAATTATATTAGTTAGGCGGGTTAATCAAAGTAGATTAAAGTTAGGCGTTAAATTACTATACTTCTTAAGAGCGTAAAGCGGTGCCAATAGAAGATCTTAATTAAGCACACACTCCTTTATAAGTATTTATAGGATTAAAGAGAGTAAGGTTATATTCTTTAATACCTTAGTATACGCTAATAACTTAATTACGTAGGCTAAAGTCCTCTTAATATAATTCGGATAAACCACACTAAATCGTCTAAAGTTAATTAAAGAGCTTTTAAAGACAATTAAGCCGAGGAACACCTAGGTTTATAGCAATAATCCTTAGGAAGGTAGTCTCTCTCCATTCTAATATATACTGCTACTTATTCTCTTCTATTTTAAAGTGGCATCTTAACTTATATATTATGCGGTTAAAATTATATCCTTTTCCTACCAAACAATTATAATAGAAGGTACTAGCTCGGCAATTAAGCATAACGGAATAAGCGTTATAGTATTAATTAGACTCTATTCCTACCTTCTAGCAATAGTTATAGAAGATACATAGTTTTGAATTAAGAACATCGTATAATTCCCCACTAAACTTCTTCTCCTAATCCGAATAGAGCTTCGCAAGCTCTATAAGCAATTTTAAACTACCTCTAATTTAAGATTAAGATGGAGGAGGTAGGAGTTACATTACAGGCTACAGTAGGGACGTAGGTCTAGTCGGTAAAGTTTAAAGATTAGTAAATCGCGAAGCAAGGGGATCTTGTACTTGCTCGTATTAAGAGGCAGTAGTTAAAGTTACGGGTTAAATTAGTGGATTCTAGGGAACTAAAGATAGAGGTAGAGGCGATGGATACAAAACGGAAGAACTCGTACCTAGAGCAATAGAATTAGAACGCGTCTCTTATGGTGTATTACTTAGATTCTATTATAAGTTAAGCTTCCTTATAGTGCGTAGTTAGTGCTTAATCTCTTATATAGTCCATTCGTGCTCTTCTTTTACATTAAGAACCTACTCCTAAATATTATCTCTAATAGTACCCCCGTCCTTAGGGATAAATACTCTATTCTCCTAAAGGAAGTTACGGAAGTCCTATATAATATCCTTATTCACAGGGGCCTATATTTCCTTTATCTATCTAATAAAGTCCTCCTTTATATATTCCTATAGCGCGGTATTATTATATTTACTATCCTTATAATATGCCATACGGTATAATAAAAATCCATTTAAGTCTTATTTATTAGCGTTTGTAAGGTTAATTATAGCTTTATTCTATATCTTTAGGTTAATATCTTCCTTATACTTCTTTAGGTAGGTTAACGCTATAGTAGGTATAGAATTAACGGGGTATCGTACGTCGAAGGTAGGTAGGATTTTCGGTTTTATAGGATCTNNTAGGTTTNCTATTAAGAGGTAGGCAATTTAAGATATTGTTNAACGCGTTTTGGACGTTAACTTGGGACCTTAGGTTCAGTAACACTTCTAACCTAAAGTACTTAACCAAATCTTCGTAAACGCGGTTGTTCTACGTAATAGACGCAACTTAATATCTCCTAGTACTTAGTAACACTTCTATTACTAGTTTTCCGCAAGTCTAAGGTAGTACGGTATTACTGGGATCCATTCCATATAAGCGCATATAGCACCCCTACACAAGACTATCTCTTCTGTTCAAAAACCTAGCTACTCTATAGTTAACTATATATTCAACCACTGATCAGTATTAGTCACACAGGGTGACTTACCAATAACGACTACTCGAGTAGGTTATAGTGATGTTGGGTAATAAAGCTTAATAATTAGAATGAGGGAGGGCGAGGAGCTTAAGGCTCCTCGCCACGCTAGTGCCGCGGCGTCATGTTATAACCCCTTGCCTTATTCCCGACAGAAACCTTTAAGAAGGATATGGCATCTAGTGGAAGCTGATTAAGGTACTTGCATAAAGGATAGTGGGTTTAATTTTTAAGCGGTTTCCTAGTTAGGTATTTTGTTGAGTTTGTGCTATCTAATTAGCAGAACGATTTTTGGTATTCTAGCGCTTAAAATCGATGGTGGAATGCCAGATATTGCTCGCTAGTCGGCCAAATAAGTCGCCAAGCGCCGCAAGACTAGTTTGTTCAGCTAATAGAGTGCAGGTTTAAAATCAAACAAGCTTGCGATTAGGCTCCGTCCCGGATTATTACTAACTTTGGTACGCTAATCTGCTAAACCCTTTAGCACAACTAGAAGCGATTTGGGACGAGGTTTATGTCTTAACGGCGCCTCGCCTCGCTATATACTTTGGAGGAGTCTAGGGAGCTAATCTAGGTACCAATCTCTACAAAATGAGACCCTAAAACTAGTTTTAGGAGCGTTTAGAGGATCTCCTATCCGAGCTATAGAAATTGAGGCTTCTATTCCTTCTCCTAGAATTAGATTTAAAAGCTTTGCAATAGCTACGCATTAAAAATCCTAAAATTTAGAGAAAACTACGTAATTAAGAAGGTCTATATAGAAGATATTAACAAATGTAATAAAGCCTTAAAGGAGTACTACAGTGTACTTATTAATGGGCTAGGTATATAGATAAATAAAATAATAAGCTCTAACTAGTAAAGCAAGTGCCTAATAGATTAACTTTAATTATATCCTAAGATTTACTATAAAGAGAGATTATCTATTATAGGGACTAAGTTCCTTTAAATATATAACTGTACTCCTAAGAAATTCCTTTCTATATAAGGTATATAAGGTATATAAGATATATAATAGACCTTATCTTTATAAAACACTACCTATAACTAGAGTAGAGTTACTATATCTAACCTCTAGAGTCTAGCAGCTAATTTAAAAGTAGAAAATAGAGAGAATCTCTCTTAATTAGTAAAAACCGTAGTCTCCTCCTATTTCTGCTACCTTTTCTATCTCTAGAGGTAGTAAGGAAAAAGCTATATAAAAATATCTAAGACAAGTAAAAAATCTATAAAAATCCCTAAAGTAGGACCTAGTAGATATACACTATATAGATAGCTTTAAAGATAGTAAATTAAATATAGTAGCCATATATAAAATAGAAAAGAGAAATAGGATTAAAGATACAATAATCTAAAATCTAAAACCCTATATAGAAATTATAAATATAGAGCTTTATATAGTCTATAGGGCCCCAAAATACCTAGAGTAATAAAGACTAAACGAGAAATTAGTCTATATCTTTATAGATAGCCAAGTAGCTATTAGAAGATTATAACTTAATTCTCTTATAGGGGGGGGGAACTATTACGGACCTTATATCGGCAGTAGTAGAACTACTAAGAAGAGAGATATATAGGTTGGTTAAGATAGTATAGGAGGCGCTAGAACTAATCAAGCTATAGAATAAAAGGTAGCCGAGTTATATGGCTAGTTATATTATAGATTTAAAATATAGAAACGCGACGTACTAATATACTAACGTACTAATATACTTAGTATATTTTTTAGGCGTAGTATTAAATACTTAAAAGACCATAGTCCCTACCGTAAATAGTTCTCTTCTTTATAGTAAATCTTAGAATATAATTAGAGTTAATCTATTAGGTAATCTACAGCTCTGCCTTAGGATCTTATTAAATGCTTTAGATATTATAAACTCTAACTCTTAGGATTATAGTATAACTATTAACTATTATCTTTAGTAAAATAATTAATAGGCTAATACTTGAGTCCTAATTAATATAGGAGCTAGTAGTATAGAATTTATTAATAAGATCTTTGCGTAAGATAATAGTTTTACCCTAATCCCCCTTAACTAGCATATTAATATATTTAGATTTAATAGTAAACGCATAGTCTTAAGCTAAATTACCTACATAGTATAGCTAAGGCTTTAATACCTAAACTATAAAGAACTAATTAAGCTTTTTATTACTACCCTAGGTTACCTAATAATTCTTAAATAACCCTAGATAAAGCTATATAAGGTAACTATTAATTAGGATAACCTTAAGCTTTTATTTACTGCCCTGTGTTATAAGTAAGAATACTCTATAATATACCGCTCTAACCCTAAACTAAAATCTAGGAAATCTACTAAGATCTACTAGCCTAATATTTCCACTAATATCCACTTTACGCCTAAGAAATCTACCAGATTCCACTAGTATAGGAATTCTACTAACATCTACTAAGGATCCGAAAATTCCGCTAAATTCTATAAGTTATTACTAAGCACTACACCGCCCCAAACTAAGTAGAGACTTAAGCTTAGTATATAAAACTACTAGAAGAACTAGTATCCTATAATAAAAAGAATACTTAAAGAACCTAAACCTAAATTTAATACTAACTCCGTACCTAATACTAAACCTAAACCTAAATAAGAAACTATAGACGATCTAAGCAAGCTTAGCACCCTAAATATCCGCATAATTGGATCTACTCTATTAGTATAACTTGCTAAAAAAAACCTAAATATATAATCTTCGCTATTACTATAGCTAATATTAAGAAGGCCTTAGCACTAAAGAAGTATACTAACCTTACTATAAAGGTACTAGTAGAGTACTGTAACCGCCTAGAGGCATTCTTATAGAAGGAAGCCGATACGCTATTAAAACACTAACTATACGATTATAAGATTATACTTAAAGAAGGGAAGTAGCCTAGATTTAGACCCCTATACGTAATGTCCTAAAATAAACTCTAAGTGCTATAAAAGTACCTAGACAAGAACCTAAGTAAAGGATTTATTAGAGTAAGGTCTTTACTTATAGCCGTACTAGTAATCTTTATTAAGAAACTAAGCGGCAGACTATACTTTTATATAGACTACTAAGCTCTTAACGCTGTTACCGTTAAGAACTAATATCTAATCCCGCTAATATAAGAGACGCTAAACTAACTAAGTAAGGCTCGCTTCTATATAAAGCTTAATATTATCTCTATATTTAACCGGCTCCGTATTATAAAAGGAGATAAATAGCTTACTATATTTCGTACCCAATATAGATTATTTAAGTGCTTAGTAATACCCTTTAACCTTATAAACGCTCTAAGCTCGTTTTAATATTATATAAATAATACCCTACGTCCTTACCTAGATATCTTCTGTACTGCTTATATTAACGACATCCTAATATATAGTAATAACCTAACTAAATACCGGAAATACGTTAATCTTATCCTATAAGCCCTATAAGGAGCTAGTTTATAATTATATATAAATAAATACGAATTCTATAAAATAGAAGTTTTATACCTTAGGCTTCTTATTTCTATAAACGGTATATAAATAGACTTAAAGAAAGTTAAAGTAATTATAAACTAGTAAGAACCTAAGAACGTTAAGGATATAAGAGCCTTTATAGAATTTACCGATTTCTACTAATAGTTTATTAATAACTTCTCTGCCCTAGTTTTACCCCTTATAGCTCTAACCTAAACTAAATAAGTATTATAGAAGCTAACTTATCCAACTATATTACTAGAGGCATTCTATCTTAATATAATAAAGATAGAGTATTGCATCCTATAATATACTACTTAAAATAACTAAGCCTAGCCGAATATAACTATAAGATCTATAATAAGGAGTTACTAGCTATTATTAGATATTTTAAATAACAGTAACCTAAACTAGAAGGCGCCGGATTTCTAATTAAGGTCTTTAGCGACTATAAGAATCTATAGTACTTTACAACTATAAAATAGCTAAGCCATTACTAGGACCGCTAGTTAGAATATCTATTCTATTTTTAATTCTTAATTATATACTGCCTAGGCGTTTAAGGTTAGAAGCCTAATACTCTAACCTAACGTTTATAAGACGCGCTAGCACTAGAAAAGGCGCGCTCTTACTAAAACTAGACCCTACTTCGTCCTAAACTATTTAACCTTTTTACTAAAGACCTTATAGTATATATCCTTAAAATAATTAATTATATTATTTATTACTTAACGTCCAATTTAGATCCCTATTAGGCCTACGCGGACTACTCCTTATATATATATATAGGGAGAAAACTGTAACGGAACCTTGTAGCAAGAACTATAATAGGCTCGTTATTGGGCTAGGTGTGTAGGAAATGCAAGTACAAAAGTCAACAACGTAATAACAACTAGTGGAGTGGTTGCCCAACAGATTAACTCTAATTATATTCTAAGAATTACTACAAGGAAGAAACTATCTAAGTAGAAACTAAGGGTCCTTAAATACATAACCGTACTCCTATAAAATCCTTCTTATACGTAATATACATCTTATATATAAGGTACGTAAGTTCCTCTTATTTCTCTTATTTAATATGTAGCATATTATATAACCTTGGCTACCATTCCTCGTTACATAGTTCTATCGGCTCTATCCTAGACCGTGCCTAAATTAACTAACTAGCTTCTTCCGTCTCTTCTCCAAGTAGTTATAACATTATACTTAAAGCGTCTATAACACCATCTCCCTTCTCTTTATCTTTATTTTTAAAGATTTAAAATATCTCTAAGTCGTTTACTAGAGGTATAATATCCGTCTAATTAATTTGGTTAATATTATTGCTTATTATACCTAAAGCAATTTCTTCTTCACACGCCCAACGTCGTGCCCGCACTATTACTGCAATATTATCTCTTAGTGAGATTATACCGTCTCCATATTCTCGTTATTCAAAAGAGGGGTTAGTTTATATTATATTGGCGAACCCATCTTTATAACAACCGTCCTCTTACTTAGAGTATACTAAAGCAAATATTTATTCGTTCTATAACGTTCGCTCTACTTCTAATGCTAAATATACGCAACCTATTACTCTTAATAGTTATCTGGTTCCTTAACTGATTTATCTTAGGGTTTTATATTTAATCTACTACTGCGCGGCTAGATAGTAAACTATTGCAAGCCCTTACTAAGTTAGAACGTTCCCATAACGCGGAACAGAAGGCCCTAAATACTTAAATCGCGGCGTCTACTCATCTACTTCGTCTTAAGAAGGTTTATAAAAAGGTTTATTTTAAAAAGTAGAAACTTATAAAATAAGATCTACAGGAACTAGGTAATAAAAGAACAGATTCTCCTCCAATAGAGAAGGAAATAGATCTAAGTAGTTTGGTAACTGCTCTTCTTAGGTCCCCCTTAGGTAACTTATTCTTTAGCGATTCTTTTTTATTAATACTACCTAACCTAATCTCTTCCGATACTCTTATACCTTTCCTATAGCGTTCTTTAAATTCTCTAGTAGCTCCTAGGTAGTCTTAGTATAGCCTATCTACTTAACCTCGTACTATATTTTATCGTCGATGTCCTTATAATTAACGATCTTTAAAACTTACTATTTGTCTTCTTCTTATCCTCTATATATATCTGCTTTATAGACCAGTAGCTTAATATTTCTATATACTAGCTCTAGCATTGCGATATACTATATAGGGTAAATCTTCATTTTAGCTAGTAGGTTTAACTTAAACGTGACCAGTAAAATCCTCTATGTAATTTTAAAAGGTCTTAGTCTAACATAGTCCAATTTCTTACTTGGTTGTTAACTCTTAAAATTTTTATATAGTAGCTATACTTTATCTCCCTCCTTAAGATCTGGTCCCTTAGATCTCTTAGCATTATAGTACCTTTTTATTCTCTACTGTACTACCTTAGCTGTTTCTATAAGGTCTATATAAAGATTTATTAAATCCTTCATTCTTTCTTTAGCTATACTACTTGTTTTCTTCGCTTACCATAGTAATAATAATATTCTTAGCTTATATCCATAATTTACCTTAAATAGTAATATGCCTATTCCTTCTTAAGGTGTTGCATTATACGTAAACTGTATAACTGGTAATAGTAATACCCAATTGTTTTATGCATAATTAATATAATGCCTTAGATACTGTTCTAGTATCTAGTTTAGTCTTTCTATTTAACCGTCTGTTTATAAATAATATACAGTAGAAGTTACTACTTAAACTCCTTACTCTACTAAGAACACTTCCTAAAATACTACTACAAATCTTAGATCTCTATCCGATATAATTTTACTTAATACTCTATATCTTACAAACACTTCTTTAATATAGATTCTAGCAATATCTTCCGCTAAGATTTCTTCTGTATATGCTATAAAGTATCCCCACTTCGTAAGCTTATCCACTATTACTAAAATCGCGTTATAATCTTATCCGGTAATAGGGTCCTTTAATTTTAGTAACTTAATAATAAAGTCCCATAATATAACCTCCTATAGTTTCTCTGGTATTTTAATAGGTTATAGCCCTCTATATAGCTTATACCTTGTTAATTTATTCCTTTAGCAATCTAGATATTTTTTAATAACCTTTTTAGCTATTCTCTAGATTCCGTTAATAATATATTCCTCTTAGAGTCTTAACACTAAGCCCGTAGCCCCATTATGTCCTTAAGTTAGTTCCTTATGGAAGTCTTCCATAAACTACTCTGCTATGCTTCTTAGAATATACTTCGCTTCTTAATTTTTATATATATCCGTCTATAGATCTTCTAGCTATGCTTCTAGAATTCTTTATACCTAAAAGCTTTCTAGTATCTTATAGATTTTCTCTAGTTTATTGTCTTCTCGAGTTACTATAATTTTTGGATAATTGTACCTAATTAATCCGTCTATATCTCTTCGCAATAAAGCCCCTAATGGTTTTTCCTTATTTTATAGTTTAGCTTTACGGCTTAGAGCATCTGCCCTTATATTATCTATACCTTTGGTATACTAAATCTTAAAATGGTATTCTATAAGCATCTCTGCCTATCTAACCTGTCTTTAGTTAAGTTCCTTTATTATTAGGAATCCTATTAGGTTNTTATAATCNNTNTTAACNANAAATAGTTTCTCTATNCCTTATAAGAANNCTCTCTATTTCTTTAATACTATAACTATACCTAATAACTCCTTGTTATAAATGTTATAGTTTAACTCTAGTAGTGTTATCTTCCGACTATAATATGCTACTAGGTGCTATCTATCTTAATACCTTTATATAAAACACGCCCCTAGTATATAGTCTAATATATTTATCTTTATAACCGTTTCTAGTCCTAGTTAATAGATCTTAAGAACTGGCTCCTAGGTAAACAACTCTTTAACTTTCTTAAAGAGTTCTCTTTGCTCCTCTCCCTATGTCCATAGTTCTTCTTTCTTTATTAACCGCGTAAATAGCTTAATGTCCTTTGACCACTGCGCTATAAACCTTCTATAGTAATTGCAAAACCCTAGAAACGATCTTAACTATATAACGTTCTCTAGTTCCTACCAATTTACTATAGCCTTAATCTTCTTTAGATCTATACTAAGTTGGCCTAGTTTAATAATAAATCTAACAAAATTAGTCTTCCTGGTAAAGAACTCGCATTTCTTAATTACTACTAGTATCTGTTCTTCTTATAGTCTCTTTAAGACCTATTTAATGTGTTCTCCGTGTTCTTCCTTAGTTATTAAGTAGATAATAATATTATTAAGGTATACTATAATAAATTCATCCAAGTGTTTTCCTAATATATTGTTAATACGCTTCTAAAATATTGCTAGTACGTTTATAAGTCCAAATTGCATAACTAATAGCTTATATAGTCCTTTCTTTAACCTAAAGGCTGCCTTCCATTCGTCGCTTTCCTTAATCTTAATCTAATAGTACGCCCATCTTAGATCTATCTTTATAAAGATTTACGTATTACCTATCCTATCTTAAATTTCGCTAATTAAGGGTAAAAAATACCTATCCTTCCTAGTAATGCTGTTTAACTGTCTATAGTTGATACACAGCCTTAGTTTACCATTTTTCTTTAGTACGAATAGTACTAGATAACCCGCTAATAATTGCGATAGCCTAATATATCCCTTTCGTAGATTTTCTTAGACAAACTCTTTTAACGCTTTACCTTCTTCCTTAGTAAGCTTATAGATTGGAAAGAACCTTAGACTTATTCCCGGTTCTAATTCTATCTTATAGTCCCATACTGCATATTCTAATAGCTTTTCACTTTCCAGTAACTATAGTTTTTTACCATACTTATAGTATCTCTTTAGTATATAGCTTAGTCCTTTTTCTATTTCTTTATAGGTTGCTCCTACTTAGTACTATACTAACTTAGCTTATTATTATATCTTGCGGCATTAAGTATTTCTAATATTAACCTAACCTATAATCCAATTAATCCTTAAATTATATTCCTATAACCAAGGCATACCTAATACTGCCTTATCCCGTCCTAATAGTAGGATATTAAAAGACATCCTAATTGGTCTTCCTTTAATAGTTATCTAAATAGGTCCTATTTTAAGATTAATAATCCCTTCTCTATAGGTTATTGGATCCCCTAAAATTATAACTAATAGGTAAGATTACTCCTTTTGTCTATAAGGTAGTCCTATTCTCTTAACTGCTGCTAGTAAGATATGGTTTCGCGTTACTCCACTATCTATTAGCGCTTCGAACTGCTAATCTTACCAATTAATTTATAAATTTAGGTGTCGTCCTTAAATTCCTTTAAGGGTCTAAGGCTCTACTACTGGCTCCCTCTAGTCTTATAGGCCTCTACTTTTCCTAACTATTAGCTACTTAATCTTAGTATACTTAGCTCGCTCTTTAGCTAATGCCTAGTTCGCTTTTTATCTTTAATATACTATAGACACGTATTTTCTAGGCATTTCCACTACTATCGTCCGTCTAAGCATTCTTCTATAAGGAATTTTCCTAGTTAAAGTACTAAACTTCCTTCCTTTTAAACCTCTACTGGATGCCATCCGTATATATATTTAGCATTCTTATACTATTACTCGTCCGTTATCTAATATATCCTTATAGGGTATTTCCGATTCTTTTCCTTTGGATTCTTATACATTTCGCATATATCATCTACGCACGCAATCTATAATAACGTATAGTATGCTAGGTGCTTTAGGTTAACTCTTAGCTTATCTTTATCCCTAAGTTTAAACCTTTATTATACTAATCTAAACGTTATAACTTCATTTATAGGTACTAAGATGCGTCTCTTGCTTCTTTAGTCCTTTAAACATTCCTCTAAATCCTTTAACGTTATAATTAAGGCTCCTTTAATATGCGTTATGGCCTTCTCTATAATTGGGTGGTCCTAGATAACTTTTTTATCTATCTATATATAGAAATCTTCCCACTTATCATTATGTCTTTGCCTATACTACTTTTAGTATAACTGCTAGAGTGTATACGGTCTATCCGTAAGAAAGTATCTTCTTATTACTATATCGTAACAGCCCTTTATATGTCGTTCTTCGAACCTAGTTAGAATCCCTAAATCCTCTTTATTTTCCAGTTTAGTAAGCCACTTAGCTCTTAGTGTGCCTGCTCTCGGCCTATTAATAATTCTTTATACTAGTGCTCTATCCTTTATACGTCCTAATATACTAGATCTCTTATCTAGTTTCTATTCTTACTATACAATAATTCTTTACCTAAACTCTTCTATAGTTTTTTTTGGTTTGCGCCTTACGCTCTAATCCTTAAAGTTATCTTACTTCTTAATCCTGGTATCGAACTTTCAATCTTTAGGCTAAACACTGCATTCCCCTAGTAAGTCTTCTAGGTTTATATATCTATCTCCTAGTCTAACTACTGTTTGTATTGCAGATTCTCTAATCTATAAAGAAGCCCCTTGCCTCTTATCTATAGGTGCCCTTATTTATACTCCAAAGTCTTAGCCCCTTAGATTCTTTAATTCTAAGCTTACTTCTAACTTAAGCTTAGCTCCCGCCTTAGTCTAACTAGGCGTCCATAGTATTCTTATCTCGTCTTAAGAGTCTTAAATCTCACTCATCTCGTCTTAAGAGTCTTGTGTCTGTGGGAAACTTTATCCTAAGCTTATTCGTATATTTCTGAACTAAGCTACTACCCTACTCCATCGGTTTCCGTCCGTTGTGGGTCCTTAGGTATACCTCATCTTATCCTAAGAATCTTAGTCGTCTCTTATCTCGTCCTAAGAATCTTAAGCCTTTGGCCTTTTGCCTTTATTAAGTGCCGAAGTAGTTCGCTGTCCTACTTCTCTTGCGTCTTGCGAAGTGATAGACATCGTATCTAGTGGGGTTTCGATCCCTACTAATGTTCCTTATTCTATAGTAGAATTATCCTCTACTTTTAGTATAACATCTCTAAGGTCTACTCGCTCCTAGTAAGCGGCCCTTATTGCCTTATCGTCACGGAATGTTTTACCTAGGTCGAATTTATCGTCCTTAATATCCGATCTGTGAACTGGTTTATTAGTTCCTCTATATCCTATAAGTGCTGGCTTTTATAGCTAATAGCTTACGCCATACTTAGCGTCCTTATAAATTTGGTATGCGTTGTTATAATAAAACGCAAAACTTCTAATTAAATATTCTTTTGTTCCTCGTAGTATATTATCGTCCCTCTATATATATATATCGTCTACTAGTCTCATACCTTTTACTATATAGTAATTCTACCTACTTCTACAGTCTCTAACATAATAACCTTATTTTCCACAATTTATGCAAGCTCCTTCTTTAAACCATTTCTCTTGCTATAGAGTCCGCCTAAATATCTTCTACTATTAAGATCCCTAATTTAGCCTTTGCTCCTTAGACCTTTAATTACTTAATCCTTATCCTTTAGGTTTCTATAGTTTGCTCCATTTTTTATAGGCTTCTTTAGTACTACTTAGGTCTATTAGCTCTTCGCCATACCATAGTTTCTAACTTAGC
The DNA here is from genome assembly GCF_001692895.1 of Cenococcum geophilum 1.58. NCBI lineage: Eukaryota > Fungi > Ascomycota > Dothideomycetes > Gloniales > Gloniaceae > Cenococcum > Cenococcum geophilum. The sequence continues at coordinate 3,163,245 of NW_027137561.1, forward strand.
TTTTATTGTTGCGTACTTTACGCCTTATATAACTATAGAACTCTATCCTAACCTTTCTTAGTCTGTTCCCTTTAGTAGATCCAATTATTAATCTTAATCGCCTAATCTATTAGTTCCTTTAGGGTGTCCGCATCTTTTATTAGAATAATCACGTCCTAGACTTTAGCCTTAAGTCCTTATTTATACTATGCTATAAGCGCCCTATTATTTCACTCTACTCGCGTTGCTAGTGTCTGGAACTATATTATATACTTAATTGCTAAAGTTCGTTACACGAGGTTCTAGAGTTTTCTTTCCGCTATAGTTATTTCTTCTAGGTCTCTAAATATCTGCGTAAGTCATTCTACAAATCCTTCCTAGCTTAAGAACATAAATCGCACGTCTTAGTTAGTGGTTATCATTCCGTTTACCTGTATCTCTATAAGGTAAGGTTTAAACTACTTAAGTGCTTTTTCTAATAAGAATAGTCCTGCATAAGCTATCCGATCTACAGGTATAAGTAACTTTGCTCCCTCCTATAAGACCTTAAAGTACATTTGCGTAAGAAATCCTTTAAGCTTTAACCTTTCTCCTATAAATCTCTTAATTAATAGTAGCTTAATCTTTACTGCCCCTATTCCGTTAAGTCTTTCTTCTAACACTATATTATTAGCTATTAGCTAGTCGACTACCTCCTATAGCTGTCCAACCGTCACAGGTTGCTATAAGTCAGTATCTGCTATACTAGTATCACCTCCTATTCCTAAAGTAGTTGCTGCCGTTAATAGCGTTATAGTGGCTGCTTTTAGTGGCATATTATTTAACTTCTTATATTAATACCGTAACTAGGTAGTGATTATATAACGGAACCTTATAGCAAGAACTACGATGGGCTCGTTATTGGGCTAGGTGTGTAGGAAATGCAAGTATAAAAGTTAACAACGTAATAACAACTGGTGGAGTGGTTGCCCAATAGATTAACTCTAATTATATTCTAAGAATTACTATAAAGAAGGAACTATCTAAGTAGGGACTAAGGGTCCTTAAATACACAACTGTACTCCTATAAAATCCTTCTTATACGTAATGTACGTCTTATACGTAAGGTACGTAAGTTCCTCTCGTTCCTTTCGTTTAATACGTAGCACATTATATAACCTTAGCTACCATTCCTCGTCATATGGTTCTATTGGCTCTATCTTGGACCGTGCCTAAATTAACCAACTAGCTTCTTCCGTCTCTTCTCCAAGTAGTCGTAACATCGTACTTAAAGCGTCCGTAACAAAAACTCTATTTAAGAAAAACCCGTAATCCATCTCCCTGCCTTTTAGAACTCGCCTATAAAACGCCTATAAGGCGCCTATAAGTCACCTATAGTGCTCTACTACCTTATTTTTTTAAAAACCTTTTTAGGAACCACTGCTGCCGTAACAAGCCTATGGACGCGCTAGTATTGTAAACTTTACTCTACCACTATAGAGTTATTAAGGGGCGCCCGTTACTCGCCCCCCTTACCCTTTATTACTATTTCCTTTACAACCTAGAACTAGTTTAGTACATTTTAGCTAATAAGCCACTAGGTAACCGCCTTAAGGCCTTTTTATATTAAGAGCAGTATATTATAGTTCTCTATACTAGCTACTAAGAGTATTACTTCTTAGTTAATACGTAAGGGGTATAATAGTATTATATATTTTAGTATCTATCTTAGCTAGCTATATTCGCATCTTAGGCTACCTATTAGAATACCTACCCAGTAAAGCCAGTCTTTTAGTCCTATTATTCCTATTCTTAAGAGTATTACTATTATATTTTTTACCTTTATTAGGCCTTCTTAGAGCCCTAGAGTGTTTACCCCCTATAGCGTTAACTATACTATAGCTTAGGTTCCTCTTGCCTTAGTTAGCCTCTATACCTTTAACTCCCATACACCTCTCTAGTATTAGTTTAGCCAGTATTATATTGCGGTAAATAGTTTTCTAGCGTTCTTTTATACTCTACTTTAGCTCCTTTCTCTCTCTTACTATTATCTTTACTAGCCTCTTATACGTCTCCCTTCCTTCTTTATATGGGCCTAGGCCCTAAAGTAGCACTATTTTTCTTCTACTTTCTTTACCTATTTCTCTAATATATCTTCCCTACTTTAGGGTTATTAGTTTATTCTCTAATAGGGCGCCCTAGAGTCCCTCTATAGTCTATTTAGGCGTATCTTAATATACTTTATAATATTAAAGTTATGTTTATTTTGCGCTTTTTATATTATAGCGGCTTTAATATATAGTTATAGGGGGGGAATATTGGCTTCCTTTTTAAGCAGTGCTGTGGCCGTTCGCTTATATCCGCCTATTATACTCTAGAGGTAGGCTGTTTAGACCTTTTAGAGTAGTTTAAGGAGCGATTTAGGTAGGCCTTTCTTAGATTCTCTAATGGCCCAAATACTGGACCTATACATTATAGTTGGCTGGACAACTACTATATATAGTAGGCGTGACCTCTAGAAGCATAGACCCTATATAAAATTAACAATCCTAGATAATGCGATATACTATACTTAGCCCTTATAGGCCGCTTACGCCGTATATACACTCTACTAAAGCTTACTATCTACCTATACTCTTAATACCCTTAGGCCCTAAACTAGTTAATCTATAAAGCCTTAGATATAAATTATATGCTAGAAATCTATATATTAGTTGCGTTTTCTTATAAAGTGGATTAGCTAGTATTTCTCTAGTGAGAATTGGACTCTATATTGTCTTGCCTATTTTATATAGGTATTATAAGCTTTCTCTAGTGTTCTGCAATTCTCTATAGCTGTTGGCCCGTATATAATTAGGTTTATATTATTAACAAAGCCTATCCCCTAGGTCGCCCCTTTTTTAAAAGGAGTTAAGCAGGTTGCTTATAAAGAAAAGGAAGAGTATAGGTAAGAGGGGTAATCCTTATAGTATTCCTGTTATAACTGCAATAGGGGGGCTCTGGTATCCGCTAAAGACTAATAATGTTTCTTTCTAACCTATAAACCCTTAAATAAATTATATAATCTATTATAGGAAGCCTTTTACCCTTAGGATGTATAGAAGACGCTTATAGGGTATGTTATTATAGGCGCCGCTAATATCTAGGCTGAGCATTAATACTATAAAGTCCCTTCGCATCGCCTATGCGGATTTAATGGTGGTAGTAAGTAGCATAAGTGCTAATAGTGTTAAGCGGTTCTTTCTTGCCCCTATTTAGCTTTATAGTAGTAGGTTATATTCTTTAGCCGTGTCTACTATATAGTCCGCTATTACCTTTTCTAAGATCTTACTAAGAGTATTTTCTAAGGCAATAGAGCGGTAGCTTCCTGGGATTAAGTAATCTACTTTACCTTCTTTTTATAGAATAACCGTCGTTATAGATCTTCTAAGTTGTGGGTAGTAGCCTATAGCAAAGTATGCCCTAGCTACGTTTGTAAGCTAGGGTGCTATAAATAGTCTATAGGTTTTTAGGGCCTTATTTAGAATCCCATCTAGTCCTAGTGCTATATTATTTAAAAGGCGGCTTATAGTTCTGGCCATTTCCTCTATTATTATGTCGCTGTTAACCCTTAGGTAAGTTACCGGTGTTTTACCTGTAATATTACTAAGGTCTACTAAAACCGGTTAGGGGAAGAACTTTTCTATAAGGATCTTTGCCTTCTTATTATTGTTATTAGTAGCCTATAATTCCCCTACTCTTTATAGGGGTAGTAGGTATAGGTCTTCTGCTAAGCGCCCTACCTTTTTTTTATACCTATTTTGCTATAGCCTAAAGGCCCTTATTATAGGGGAGGCTTAGATTAGAAGTATACTTATTTATAAACCGTCTCTAGTTATTTCTTACTTCTTTCTTTAGGGTATTCTTTAACTAGTTTCTTATATCTTTATATTATCTCTCGTCTTTAGGGTTATAGCTACTTATATATTTCCTTCTTACTTATTATTGGCTGGTAATAAGAACCGCGCATTATATAGACTATATATATCGCGTATAGGGGCCCAGTTTTAAAACCGGGCAGTACTCTTTTAGCCCATTTTTAATTACTGCCTAGATCCTTTCTAGTCTTTAGTTAATTTCCTTAGGGGTAGCTAATAAGCCTTACTTGTTTAGAATTAGGTGGATTTCTTCTAGGTCTTAAAGTTGTTATTTAACTATATTAAGGAAACTGTCTATCTTAAGCTTCCTTATTACGTATCTTTTACTACTTAGTTACGCCTTAATATCTAAATCTAGCTATATCTAAATAGGGATATAGTCTAAGGTAAGTGCCTATTCTTCTTTAGGGTTATACCTTTTAAGTCTCTAGTATAGGCCTTTATCTATAAATGTGAGGTCAATTATACTTCTAAAGGTTCCTTATTACCATATAGTTGCTCCTAGGGGGGTAGCTAACTTAAGGCCCTAGCTCTTAATAGGCACTCTACCTATTAATTAGCAGTAATATAGATACCCCCCTACCACAGGTAGTAAAGGTTTATATCTCCTAGTAGGATAAACTCTATATCTTTAGTTTCTAGCAAGCTTATTACTAATATAATGTTCTCTATTTATAGGACCCCTTTAACCCTAGGGTTATATATATTAATAATTTATACCAGTCCCCTATATATCTAGATTATTATAACTATAATATCTAGGTTAACTGCCTACTATAACTATAAGGATAGGCTAATAGCCTTACTAATTATAAAGTACACGCGTATAGCTGCTTTTAGTTTATATAGGAGCTAAAATCCTTAGGGGCAGTATGTTAATTATATATAGGTATTATAGTACGGCTCTTATATAGTAAGGATATAGTGTTTCTCTAGGTCTAGACTGTCTAGTAAAGGCCTTATAAGATGGTGGTTTATATTGCCGCAGTTATACTATATAATAGATAGGTGGCAGACCCCTAGTAAGGGTCCTTTACCTCTCCTTTATTCCTTACTTCTTTTATTTCTACTTTCTCTAGGATATTTAGAACTTTTATCTCTTGTGTCTATACCCTAGTTACTACTTATTTTATATAGAGCTTTCTATTTCTATATCTTATATTTCTACTAGCGCTTCTATATCTAAATCTATTATTATCTCTAGTTCCTCCCCTATTTTTACTAGCTAGCTATATACCTTTTATAGGTTGGCTATAAATATTATATTTACCGCGTTAAATCTAATTCTTAATTATCCTAGTTTTAAGCTTACTATAGCTGTCTATAGGGGTCTTTCTACGGGGCGTCCTCTCCCTTATGTCCCCTGTGACCCTTATATCCCTATATAGTCTAGTAATATTACGCGGCGCCGCTTCTAGCCCGTTAAGGCTTAGGATAGCTAGCCTAGCCCCCTAATACTAAAGGTAGGAAACGCTAGGAAGGCACCTACGTCCCCCTAGCTTATTACCTGTTGTTTCTATTTATATAACCTAGCGTATAGTTATTCCCGCAGCTATTAAGCCCTTACCTTCCGCCTTCTATATTTAATACAGTCTTCTCTCTCTTACGCCTTATATATACTTTAGTAGCAGTTTACGCATTTTATTTAGTCTTAATTTAAGCAATATCTTATATTGTAGAGGCCTATATAGTAGCCGTAGTACACCTATACTACGTATGTGGATTAGGTATATCTCTATTATATATAACAGTAGTATTATTCTAGGCATAGTCTATAGTTATAGAGCCTTACGTTATATATAAGGCTATTTATAATTATTCCTTTTTAAATAAGGAGTTTTTATATTTCTGGTATATATATGCTAATAATAAGGGAGCTATATATTTAACCGGCGTCTCCCTAGCAAGTCTCTAGCGACCCTTATATCCTCTTATTATTTTCATTATTTACTTAGTTTGCATTTTCCTATTAAAGCTATTAGATTTAAGTAATCTTAAGGCCTAGTATAAGGCGTTCTATATATTTTACTATCTTCTATATAGTTGCTGTATTATTCACCTAATGTCCCTTTTTTACCCTAAGGCTTATAGGAACCGCTAGGACTTCAACTAGATAGTCTTTATAGAGCACTTTTATAATAATACGTTCTCCTAGCCTATCCCCTACCCTTACGGCTTATTTCTTTACCTATTAGTCCTTTAGGGTAACTCTAATATCTCCACTCCTAAGGTATTGGACTATAACTGCGTTATAAACCTCTTTATAAATCTCTATAAGGACTTCTATTTCTAATTATCCCCTAAGCCCCTCTACTTTTTCTATATTTAGTTATATTATAATTATATACCCGGTTATTATCTTAAGGGAGGTAGATTCCCTATACTATAAAAGCGCAGCTATAGCGGCCTAGGTGCGGTTCGCCGGTAAAAGGGGTTTTTATTTATTTTTAATTTTGCTTAGCTGTTAGAGGATTTAATTAAGGGTTTACTAGAGGGGTGCCTAAGGTTTACTAGACTGGCGAAGCCATTCTGCTAGCTATATTAGTTCATTATAGCTAATAGTTACTCCCCTGCAATTCTAGATACTAAACGCGTCTAGTAGGCTTTATATTTTATTAGATGCCTTCTTAATAAAGGTATTTCCGCTTTATAGTATGGTATTCGCCCGTCTTTATTGTAGAGGGCCGTTATTGGGCGTAGATCTGGCGGTTGCGCGTAAGTGCGAGCCACCGTCGGTTGATATATGCCTCCCCTACGATGCATATATCTTAGGGGGATTCTCTAGGTGTTTTTCAGGGTTCTTTTTTAGTTGGGTTTGGTCTTTTTAGGCCGGGTATAGTAAGAGCTCCTTTGTTATAAACCAATATATAAAAATACCTAAAATTTAAAATAATTAATTAATTAAATAGATTATAATTAATAAATACCTAAATAATAAGTTTATCTAAGAGACGCTTAAGCTAATCTATAATGGCGTTAGACGCTCTAAGAAGATCTTTTTAACTAAATATAAAGCTCGCGGAAACCGCTTATATTACTAAAACCGTCTAGTTATCCCTAATTATAATAAACTTAAGCTTAAGCTCCTTAAAAATCGTATATAACCTACTGGTAGCCGGCTATCTAGACTAAGGAAAAACTCTAGAGCTACTCTAATAGGAGTACTACTGGCTGAATATATCTCTAGCTACTATATCTACTAATAAGCTAAAGCTTTATATAAGATGTATAACGGCCTTTTAAAGCTATTGCCTATTCCGGACTAAAGATAGGACATCTTAATTAACTTTGTTATTAATCTCCTCGTAAGTAAAGGCTGTATAAATATTAGAGTAGTTATAAACCGACTGTCTAAAATAAGATACTTAATTGCCTGCCCTAATATATTAATACCTACTATTGCCTAACTATTTCTAGATTACGTATAGAAACTCCACGGATTCCCTAAAACGATTATCTCTAATAGAGGCAGCCAGTTTATCTCTATATTTTTAGAAAGAACTAACTACCTAACTCTACATCAAAGCACTGCTGTTTACTATATATTACCTAGAAATGGATAGTTAAATAAAACGTATAAACGCTATAATAGAATAGTATATTTAGATATACACGTTATACTTATAAGATAACTAGATTAACTAGATTAACTAGCTTATATTTACTAAGTTTACTACAAATAATTCCGTCTTAGAAACTATAAAGGTCTCCCTATTTCTAGCCAACTACGGCTAGTATCTATAAATAGGTTTTAAACCCTTTTGTAATATTCCTTACCTTACTTATTACGCCTTATAAGTTATAAAAGTAAATAAATTTGTAGAGAAGATAGAAGAACTATAATAGTTCCTTACTAACGAAATAATATAGGCTTAATCTATTTATAAAGCCGTAGTAAATAAGAAATAAACCCTAGTACCGGCCTACTAAATTAGTAACTTTATCTGGCTAGATATAAGAAATCTAAATATAAAATAACCTGCTAAGAAGCTTAATTAGAAGAACGCTAGCCCTTATAAGGTTAAGAAGGTTATTTCCTCCTACGCCTACTAACTAAAGCTCCTTAATACGGTTAAAATCCACCTTATATTCTATACGTTAGTCCTTTACCCTACTACTCCTATATTAGATGCCCTACCTAGATAAATATAAAACCCTCCCCTATGTTACGGGACGGGGGTTAGTGGCTACAAAGCGTATGTATTCGAGGAGTCTATAAGATGTTACGCGATCGATCGTAAGGGTCGAGGGCGTAAGGAGGTAATATACCTACGCGTAGCTAATATAAGCTATACGCGAGGTATATATAAGAGCACGGGGCTCTCCTATAGAGGCCCCTGCGGTGGGGTTCTATAATACTACCCCCCCTTTTATAGAGGCGGAGCTCTGGTAACGCTATGGTTACTATATATATAGAGGGAACACTTAAGGTATAGAAAAGAAGAAAAGGGGGGTATTGCTAAAGGCTTAAAATAACGTTATATAATAGGGCTTGGCATCTAAGAATCTAACTAATTAGATAACTTTAACCGCTAGTTAAAGTTCCTAGACATCTTAACGATATTCCAGTTATATAATCGCACTTTGCCGCAATCTAATGGCAATCTAATAGCAATTTGCCCTTACGTGGTAATATATAACGGTTTAACTCTATAAGGGCTTCTATAGAGGATTAGGTATAAAGTCTTTGCTTAGGCCCAGTTTCTATAGGTTCGCGTAGTAAAAGTCGTTAATTAGATCCTTTATATTTTTAAAGTTTTCCTATAGTTACTATTCTGGCTAATTTATATTGAATCCTATATATATAGCTCTATAGTAGAGCCGTCGTCCTCTACCTTTACTAAAGTATTTAGAGTTAATAATTTATTTAACGGTCTACTCTTTATAGTTTTTATCTTCGTTCTTATCTCGGATTAGTACTAATAGGGGTTTAGGCTATATCTACCCTAGTAAGGGGTTAGGCTAATAGAGGTATAGTAGCCATGGGTAAAATACGGGCTATATCCCGCGGGTGGCTACGGTAGGTAGGAGTTTTAGCTTATATATAGCTCCCCTATTAATAACTCGTTTAATTAAATAGGGGCCAAGGTTCTTATAATTAAGTAACTTTATAGGCCTCTATATAGAGATATTGCGTATATTTAGCTATACCTAGTCGCCAATACGTATCTCCGGTAGTGGCGTTTTATAACAGTTAGCGAAGTAGGCCTACTTTGCTTAAGCCTAGGCCATTTCTCCCTTATAATAGTTAAGTAGATTTTTTATATAGTCTGTATACTAGTTAGTAAGTAGCATCTTAAGGTATTTTTTATATGGCAGTTTCTTATTAATAGGTTCTAGTGGCTCTATACCGGATTAGGGGTAATAACCCTTATTTGTAAAGAATGGGGTAAGTCCTATAGTAGTTAAGATGTAATTATTCGCTATAAATTCACCTAGTAAAAGGTAATCTACCTAGTTATTTTAACTATAGGCGACTACCTATTATAGGTACGCTTTTATACTAGTATTAGCGTTTTCCGGTTACCTAGTAGTTTTATAGTAAAACGATATAGATATCTTAATAGAGATACTAAGGCGTTAGCAGATTCGTCTCTATATATTAGAGTTAAATTATATACCTTAGTTGGACGTAATTAAGTTAGGTAACCTATATAGTTAGTAAACTTCGCGAAGGAAGGCGTTAGTAACGTTGCTAACGGCTACGCCTTTAATTAGGACGTAGTGGCGCTCTTTTATAAGTCGGCATATTATTATAAGGATGTTCTTATAGGTACGGCCGTATCGTTTATAGGGTAGTAGGTTAATAACGAAATCTATGGCGATATCTGCCCATTATTATATAGGTACTAGTAAAGGGTATAGTAGTCCTTAGTACTTTGTATTAAAGGCCTTAGCGCGCTTATAACTATAGTAGGCGCCTATCCCTTCGCACGTTGGTTTGCGTCCTACGGTATCGATAAGGGCCTGGCCAATAAGAGGCGCCCGTTGGGCGCCCGTGTGTACGATGTTCCTAGGCTTGGCGCCAAGTGTAGGACTCCAACGTGCAAAGGGATAAAGCGTTTAACTAAGTCTATTATTTTTGGCTAAAAGTAGTATCGGCTAAGAAGCTTATAGGTTCTTTCTCTACCTAGGTAGCCGCTTAATTAAAGGTTGTAGGCCATTTAGATTAGTTGCCATTATAGATTTTCTAAGTTAGGGATAAATAGGCGGCCTCTATAATAGAGCCTGTTCTTTTTTACTTCTAAGGCTACTATATTAATCTAGCCTAAGCTTTAGAGGTTAGTAGGTAGCGTATAGGCGCTAGCAGTCTTTACGGTAATAAGTTAATGCAGTAATAGGTCGACAGAGGCATTATATACTATAGTAATAAGCTTATTAATTTTAGGAGGTAACTCTAGTTCTATAGTATCAAGCTAGGGTATAGTTAACTTTATTATAGGTAGTATACCTAGGGCCAAATTTCGTACTTTTAGGATCATTTATTATTAGAACTAATTATAGGGGTTATCTTTAGACTAAGGAAGGTCTTACGAGCGGCGTATTAGACTATTAAGTTTAGTACCTTATACTTCTAGTCTATATATAATTTTAAAGTTAAAACTAAAGAGAAACTCGTTTTAATGTACTTAGCGTTAGTTTAGCTACTTTATAGTTATAAAGTACTTAAGGTTGCGATGGTCCGTGAGGACTTTAGTTAGCTAGTTAGGCTCTACTAAAGAGAGTTCTAGTTAGAATTCTTTAAACGCCTATATAATTGTAAGGAGTTCTTTATTATAGATCTTATAGTTATACTCTTATAGTATAAGCTTAAACGAGTAGAATATGACTAGGTAAAGGAGACCGTTATTACCTATTTAGGAAAGGACGCCTGCGTTAACGTGGTCTAAAAAGTTGGTTTTAAGGTAAAGTTATTGTTCTAGTATAAAGTAAGCTAGAACAGGTGCTTTAGTAAAGGTATTTTTAAGGTCTTAAAACGCTTTCTCATATTTAGGCATCTAGGTAAAGCGTAAGTACGTTTTTCTTCCTTTTACAAAAAGGCCCTTTATTTATATTATTGCTATAAGTAGTACTACTACGCCTAAAAAGTTATATATAAATTTCTGATAGAAGTTAGCGAAACTAAGGAAGGCTTATATATCCTTAATACAGTTAAGGGCTTACTATTTAGTAATTATACGTACCTTCTTGGGGTTTATATAGATATCCTTAGTAGTAATAATTAGTCTAAGGTATTTTACTTCTATAACTAAGAATTCGCATTTCTTTAAATTAATATAAAGTCCTGCGTCCCTAAGGCGCTATAGGACCTTTTAAACGTGTTTAGTATATTTAAAGGGGTTATCGCTATAAATAAATATATTGTTTAGGTACGCAGAGCAGAAGTCGTTAAGGTAGTCCTGTAAGGTATTATTAATATAGCTTTAGAAGGTGCCTGGGCCATTATATACGCTAAAGGGTATAATAGTATATTTAAATTAGCCGAAGCGCGATATAAATGCGGTTTTCTATTTATTACCTTCCCGTATTTAAAAATAGTTAAAAACAGCGATAATATTAAGCTTAGTATAGATTTTAGCTTAACTAAGCCGCTTAAGGGTCTTACGTATAAGCAGTACTAGGTATTAGTTTTTAATTATAATAGCGTTAAATCCGCTATAGTTAATGTAGAATTAAATACCTCCTTCTAGCTTCTTAGCAAGAAGGATAAGGGCGGCTGCTAGTAATATACTGGGACGAATAAATCCTTTATTAAGGTGCTCGTTAATATACTTTTTTATAACTAGAAGTTTATTTTTTAATATTAGGTAGGGTCTCTTATAAGGTAGCATTTTTCCTTATTTAATATTAATAGTATAGTTATTAGGTTAATGTAGGGGGAGTATATTTACGCTCTTTTATAAGCATATATTAGTAAAGTCGTAGTACCTTTAGGGAGGAGCTTGCGGAGTTCTTTGTTAGTAAGTCCTTTTTTAAGCTTTATAAACTTCTTAAAGTCTAAAGGTAAAAGTCTATAAAGTTCTATAGGGGTGTTATCATCTAAAAGGTTAACTATATCTATCCTATTACTATAAAGGACGTAGTCCTATTCTTTATTAAGCTTATATAGTTATAATTAGGAAGCTATAGCAACGGTCTAGCCTTTCTTATATACTATACAGTAGAAGGCCGGGGCACTTATATAGTAGTAGTTAGTTATAGGTAGAGTAATAAGGGGTTCCTTAGGTTAATATCCTAAGGAGTAAATAGAGGCGGCTAGGCTATACCCTAGGCAAGTCTCTTTGCAGTATTTAAAGTTAAAGGTTACTTCTCTTTTCTTCTAGTTAATGGCGGGGTTATATTATTTAAGCTAGTTTATTTTAAGGATAATAGGGTAGTTAGTAAGTGGTATAATATAGGCCTAGAGTTCTTCCTGGTGCCTATTTATATTTAGGTAGAGTTGTACTATATAGGTAATCTTCTATACGGTATAATTACTATTAGCGAGTTATAGGGCGCGGGCTTTAGTAAGGGGTAAGGTAGGTAGGTTATAAGTATATACAAATTAGGTATCTATAAATTTATTAGTAGCTCCGTAATTAATTATAGAATGGCTTTTATATTATTTTTTAGCAGTAGTTTCTATTATAGGTAAAACTATCTATTTCCGTTTATTTATCTTTATAGAGTTATCTATTAAGTAAGCTAATATATAGATCCCTCTATTATTAGGGCGTCTTAACCCACGACTTAGGGCTAGGACTTAGCGTTTTCTGTTTCCGTATCTAACTCTACCGCTATTACTACATCTTCGTCTTATATAGTAATAGCATATAGTAATATATTTAGTGTTTAGGGTATTAGGTTAAGTATTAGGCGGCAGCTACTAAACCTAGCTATTAGGCAGTTTAGGTTATTATAATAACAGCTTTTTTAACGGTATCTATAGTAGTATTCTAGTTTCCGGAGTAGCTTACGCTCTCTATCTAGGAGTTTTTATAGGAAGGTTAGTATAGAGAAATCGATATTAGTTCCGGTAGTACTTAAGGTAGTAGGCGTTAGTAGCTTAGTATATATAGGTTTAGTAGGCCTAGGGGGCTTCTATAAAGAGGTCTTTAGGTAAGGGTTAGTAGTAGTAATCTAATTTAGTCGTCGTTTAATTTTCTATAGGGCTGCTACCATATTATAAATATTGTTAATTGTGGCTAGCGGCTGCGTAACTAAGGCGATAAGTAACTTTTTTAAGGAGGTCCTTTTAGTCTTTAGTATTATCTTAGGTAAGGGCTTTAGTATATTCCTAGAATTTAATATAAAATTTATTAAATAATTTAGTAGGGCTTATCTTTAGGGCACGTAGTTTAGCTTGGTTAGTGGCTAGTAGGTTATAGTTATAGTATATTAGGTTAAGATTATTAAGGACTCTTTAGTAGGACTACTACTTCTAGGGGCTACTAGTCTCTTATTAGGCGAAGAGTCTATTAAATAGTATACCCTTTATTTGCCTAATAATGTAGCCAATCTTAGTGTCTTCTGTAAGAAAAAGGTATATACTTTAAGTTAGTTTTTTTATAGATTTATATTTTCTAGTCGCTATATTCCTTACAGTCTCCCTAAAAGACTAGGGGATTAGGGTAGCATATATTAGACCCTATAGTAGCAGTTTAGGTCCGATTATTATAGCTTTTATTATTGCTGCTTTAGTAGGGGTTCCTATTAGGTAAAGCTACTTAGCGCTAGCCCTTTATTAAGCGTTAAGTAGGTAAAGTTGCCAGGGGCGTAGAGACTTAGGTAGCGTTATATATAGTAAAGAGGTGTTTAACGTTATTACGAATATGCTTATTAAGCTAAGATTATAGGTATTTGATTATGCCTTCTCTTTTAGTAACCGTAGTAATTAGTATAATCTCGGCCTTCTTTAACTATTAGACGTCGCGTTTAGATATATAGAGGTTATCTTTAGTTTCTTAATATATGTTATTAGCGAGCGCCTTACGAGCTTATAGGTCTTAGATAATATCGCGATCTTAGGTAGTACGCATCTTAGCTTATATAAGCTTTAGGTAATAGTTCTATAAAAGGCGATAGTATTTATTAGGGTTTTATGCTACTATTTTTATAAACGTCTTAGCGTCTTATATTTTAATTTTAATAAGTAGTAGCCCTTTTATTTACTTATCTATAGTTATATAGTTAATAAAAGATAAGATATTATTAGTGTCCGTCTCCTTAGGGGTTAAGGCTAGAGCTAATAAATTAAATTCTCCTAGGATTAATTAGCGTTATAGGTTAAGTATAGGTATTAGATTATTCTTTAGGTTTAATATAGTAGCTAGTAAAGGATATTATCTTACTATTATAGGTTCCTTAGAAGTATAAAGTAAGGTAATTTATAGACACGCTACTTTTGGCAGCGCCTATAGTATTATAGAGACGTAGAATTAGTTATAGGCTAAGCGTTAGTAGTAAAAAAGGCGTAACGTAATGTTATAGGACGGGGGCAGTGGCTATAAAGCGTATGTATTCGAGGAGTCTATAAGACGTTGCGCGATCGATCGTAAGGGTCGAGGGCGTAAGGAGGTGATATACCTACGCGTAGCTGACATAAGCTGTACGCGAGGTGTACGCGAGAGCACGGGGCTCTCCTATAGAGGCCCCTGCGGTAGGGTTCCGTGACACCTACTAGTTAAAGTGGATAGTGAAAACGAGTACTTTATTAAAAGAATTAATAATAATAAGTATAATAAACAGAAACGCTAATATATATATTTTATAAAATAAAGAGGCTTTATTAAGCCCTTATAGGAACCTATTAACTCTATAGGACTTATATAAGCTATAAAAGACTTTTATAAACTCTACCTAGAACTACTATAGCCCCATCTTACAAAAGCTTAAGTTTAAAGGGGGGGTACTATTATAGGACACCCCCGTAATACCTTATACACATCCACCTATTTTTACTAACTTAGCAACCAGAGACCGACTATAAGACAGTAATTTAACAGCAATCTGCGGCAATTTAACGGTAACCTACTATATTCTACTATATTCCATCAAGTTCCACTAAGTTCTACTAAGTTCTACTAAATCCTACTAAGTTCTGTTAGGACCACTACTTAAATCCTATTCTACTCTATATATATATTAACTAAGCAACCAAGTCTATAATATTTACCCTTTCTTCCCGTTTTCCTACCTTCTTTCCTTACGCAACGTCTTAACCTCCTTATATAGTTTATATATATAGCTTAATAATATCTACCTTGCTATATATTATCGCCGCTTATACTCACTCCGTAACACTACAGGTGTTTAGCTAGAGATTATACAGTCTAACTGTAGTGGAGAAACCTATATAGTTGCCGACAATTATTTCTAGCTTACGCAGCGATTTTAGATAAACTATATTAATAATAAAACCGGAGAGCCTATTGCCGGAGAGGATTTAATGTATATTTTTATTTAATACAAGCGTTCTAAATTAGAGGATTAAGTCCTAGTAAGGATAGATAACTTAAGGTGTATTAATCCAATAGAGAGTATAAAACTAAGGCGCATTTATCACTATAGTAGATCTTTAAAATTAGATAAGATCTACTATAGTAACTAAGACGCCTTAATTATAAAACTATAGGATTTAGCTTAAAAATATAAAAATATAAAACCAATTTAGTTTATAATTAAAGCGTCTTAGTTACTATAGAAGATCTATAAAATTAGATAAGATCTACTATAGTAACGAAGACGCCTTAGTATTATACCTCTCCTACTTACAGTGACTAAGGCGCCTCTATAATATTTTATTTAAATATGTAAAATTATTTTTACTAGGTATCTAGTATCTAGATTTATATAATTACTATACCTTTTTTATAGGTACGCGTATAAAATATAATTACTTAAGGCTACTATAAGTATATTTACTTATTATTTACAGATTTTAAATATATAGGAGAGATATATAAATCTGTATTTAACTCTAAAATATCTATATAGAAACAGCAACACGCCCTTCTACTCCTCCCCTCCTCCCCTTCCCGCGACCAGCACGGCTTGGTCGTGGCTTAGGGCCACGCCGGGGCAACGAGCACTTCTTATTTGCCAAGCGGCACTCACTACACCAATGCCCTAGAGTTTTCTGGCTATAAAAAGCCGTGTGATACATCCTACAAAAAAGCCCATTGGCTGCACAGCGGTCACAGGCGGCTGGCTGCACCTCACCATATAAACCGTCTATTAGACGGGCATGAGCTATCGTCTCACGGCGACGAGCCGACAGAGCGCCCCACAGAGCCTGACCCACATGGCCAAATTGTCCAGCCGCAGCATTTGTAGCGCTGGCATTTTGTAAGTCGGCATGATGCTGGGCGGGGGAGGGGAGGCCAAGGACGGCAGCAGCGGGGGTGGGCGGGGGGGCATTAAAGAGGACGGTAGTGGTAGTGGTGGTGGTGGTAGTAGTAGTGGTAGTTCTATGTAACAGTATTAGCTATAGCTGTTAAACACTGCATTGGTATACTCTGCAACTTACCTAAGCCCACCAGCGGGCGCACTATCCTTATCCTCACCCTCACCCTTATCCTCATCCTCATCCTTATCCCAATCCCTATCCTCATCCTTATCCTCCTCATCTGACGAAGGAACATCCCATATATCTCCAGACGAAGCAACGGGCGGACGGCGCGAGGGGCGGGAGAAGCGGCCCAGCGGCGCCAGCGTAAAGGGCGCGGAGGACGCGGACGTGGAGGACGCGAACGTGGAGGATGCGGACGTGGAGGACGCGAACGTGGAGGACGCGGATGGCGGTAGTAGTAGTGGTGGTGGTGGTGGAAGAGGCGGAAGATGTAGTGGAGACGGAGAAGGAGACGGAGACTCGAGAATCTCGTCGATTAAATCATTAAAACCCGACATCCTGAAGAGCTTAATAAAGAGGTTGTAAGTATTCTGCATCTAGCTTCTTTAAAGTTAAGGAGACGACGTCTATATACTACGAATAATGGCCATTATAGTAACAGGTAAAGAATGTCTAAATAGCTACTAAACGATTAGTGTCTATTATAATAATAGAAGAGAAACTAACTAATTAGAACTCCAAATCCTCAAAGCTTTACTAACTACGTTACCTAGAGGCTCACTAGCTCTCTCTACTAGATCTGGTAGCATTACGGCGGCAAGTAGAAAGATCGTTAAAGAAGTTGTAATTAAATTGCTGTAGAAAGGCTAGTAGACGCAGGAGATTCGTTACTAGAACACTAGAAATCGGTATATAAACTTTGCCCACTATATAAACTCAAGCTTCATTTATATATACTAGATGTAGAAATTTAAATAGATATAGATGGTTAAAATCCCTTTTTTTTTGGTGTGGAAATGCAGAGATGCGAGCTTTGATTTGTTGCAAAAATTTTGACGGTTGGCGGTTTGGTGCCGATAGAATGCTACGTCGGGGAAAACCCTACAATCGAGGAAATGGACTTCGTTCACCCTGAAATTGATCCCTCATACGCGACGCAACTGAAAGCCCTCCACAAACCAGGCAACCCCATAATCTTCGCCAATATCTACGATATCGGCTCTCTTGGAGCTCTTTTATCCCTTAATGATGAGTCGCCACCCTCTCTCAAGCCTGTCCAAGCAGTAGCAACGGCTTCGTACGCCTTGGCCGAAACCATCGGATTGCGTGACGATGAACTAAGCATGGAGCAGAACCTGAGATCCGTCGCTTCCATCGGATTTTTCGTGCGCCATGCCAAGCTCCCTCTCAGTGTTGATCTTCAGGATGGATATCCAGAAAAAGAGGTCGAATGCGTACAAAGAGCAATCCGACTGGGAGCCTCAGGCGCGAACATCGAAGATTCTATCCCCAAAACCGGATATGCCAAAGGACTGGAGGGAAGCCTTTACGCAATGGATGTTCAGACTGAGCGGATAAAGCGTATTATTTCCGCGGCCGCAGATTTGGGCGTCCCCGATTTTGTTATAAACGCTCGAACGGATGCCATGCGTCTCACTCCGCTGCCAGAGAAGGCACTCGAGGAGACCATCAAACGAGGCAAGGCATATCTGGAGGCAGGTGCAACTACAGTCTTTGTGTGGGGTGGCAAACGTGGATTGCGCAATGAAGAGGTCAAACTTCTCGTGAGAGAGTTTAATGGGATGCTGGCAGTCAAACTTTCAGACGCTCCAGACGCTCTTACCGTCAATGAACTTAAAGAAATAGGGGTAGCAAGAATTAGTGTTGGACCAAGTCTATGGCTAATGGCTATGAACACTCTGAGATCTAGTGCAAAAAGAATTCTTGAAGGTGGAAGGCTATATGTGTAGGCACTTGCATGGGCTTTGTAACATAACGAATTCCTCTCGCACTAAAGAAATGTCTATCCAATAAGACAAAGATGTTAATATCAAGTTCAAGACTAAATTAGACGGTTCTAATAAAAACGCGATGCTTGGTAAGATGATGAAATGTCTCTAGGCGCTTCATCATATCAATGGAGCTTAGGTTGCGAGGACTATTGAAGGAGTTTGTCTTCTAGTATGGCTAATTTACAATTGTATTTGTCGTACCTTTTTTAATGGTGCCTGGTCTGAACTTCTCTCCCTCACCAAATTGCGACATCACCTCCAGATCTCAGTGCTTTATCCCATCGCCTTCCTCAATATGGCTCTAAATATGGGTAACTAGCAGCACGCCTTTATTAAAATCCTTCTTACAGCCGGCGTCAGTGAGTGTGTATGCGCCTGTCAAGCCGATTGCTCTCCTAGGTCAGTTTAACGTACTTGGATTACCTGCAGAGGCAGGAGCAGGGCGTTTGGAGCTCATATTGATAAGAGAAAGAAGCTTTACAGCACCACGATCTTGGACAGATATCACGACTTTTGGTGAGGAAGAGGAGTTCAGAATAGCTTCAAAATCGAGTTCAGAGCTCCGAATTCGAGGTGGGCCGTGGCTCAAGCCCTGGCCACGTATTACAGTTTAACTTACTAATTTTAGTTGCAGATATAGCGAAATTAAGTGCGTGTGTTGCGCGCACACAAGGGGACACCGAAGCTCGCACGAAACAGCTGGTGTTTCGGGGCATTGTCGTATTGTCGCTGTTTCTACATATATATCTAAATTATTACGGGTGTGCCTGCTTTGGCGAGGGGCGACAGGAGCCGGGATTGGTGATCACCCCGGCATTTTGTGCAAAGATCCTCACCCAAACCGCAAATCTGCCTCGTGATCGACGAAACAAGTGTAACCTGGTCTCGTATTAGGCCCGCTTACAGCTTGTAAGAGCTTCGGCTTCCCCCCCCCCCAGCGCGCGCAGCGGTACACACCTAATTTCGCTAAACCTGCAGCTAAATTAGTATGTAGAGCTAGCAGGAAGAGGTGTAGTATGTGGCCCTGGCTTGGGCCACTAGCCACCTCGAATTTAGAGCTCAAATTTGAAGCTATTCGTGACTTGCCTCCCTTACCAAAAGCCGTGATATTTGCTCCAGATTGTGGTATATTAAAGCTTCTTTCTCTCATTAATATAAGCTCCAAACGTACTGCTGCTGCCTCTATTAGTAGTCCCTCTGGCCGCCTACCTATGCAATAATTTCAAATGTCACCAGTGCAGCCTTCCTTATTAATCGCCCGCCTACCTACTTTGACATAGAGCTTGAGTATAAGTATAGTGGTAACTCTCCCACCTGTATATAGTAGCCAAATCGGTACGCAGTTTGAGTATCCTTAGCCTATACACGAGGGCCTATATACGTCGCAATAGGCTGCCTTATTTGCTGCGGGTGAGCTTAATAAGATCCTAAACGATCTGGCGGCTACTGAGGAGTATAACAATAAGGAAGTTTGATACTTTTACTACCTATAAGATTATAATGCGGCGAGAGCTCCTATGTAGCTTCCGTAACTCTCGTAGCTTATAAATATAGGTCCCCTTATATTGCTAAGTTAATTATATACTTAAAGGCCTCCGTCAGCAGAGGCCTTAACACCTAAATCTTTAGTAGAGAGGGAGGAGGAGCTGGCTCTAAGGCTTTGGATAGAATAGGAAGAGCAGCTAGCTAAGCCTTCTAGAGGAGGTTCCTTCTTTAAATATCGCCTTTTAGTAACGGCCAAGATTAAGAAGCTAAATTACTTAGATGGTTTCCTAGCTTGTATATTTCCTAGGGCTCGCCTTTACCTCTTAGTTATATATAACTATAAGGTTCTTCCTAAGGTTAATAGGGCTCTATAGCAGAAGTACGCTGGCCGTACTTTTATAAGTAATAGGTATAATAGTATTATAAAGGTTCCTAGGCGATTAAAAGGCTCCTCTAGAGCTACCTTTTAATTTAACCCTAGCCGTATAATAGATTGGCTTAATTCCGAGAGTGAGCTTATAAGGCTAGCGAGAGCCTATTACAATTACCCTAGTGACGTAATTAAGAAGCTTAAAGTTAAGCTCGCTCTTAAATATATTAAGACTATAGGATAGCAAGCTCCTTGTCCCTCTGGTCGCTCCTCTATAATAACATAATTAGCTTTATAATTAGCCTTAAAATCCTTATATAGCTCTCTACTAGCTATGCCACAGCGTACAGCTAGTAATCTTGCGGCTTTCTCTATAGTCCCTATTATAAGCTTTATAAAGATATCTTAAAGGTGGTAATGTTATAAGAACTGCGGTAGTAACTGGTGTTGGGTATATTAGTAAGTTAACTATAGGCTTATATAAGAGGACGTAAAGGAGTGGGCTCGGGCGATGGATAAGGGCCTTACTACTAAATATACTCCTCCCGTTGAGTTAATATAAAAGCTTTTTAACAGGAGGATAAGTAGTAAGAAGAAAGGAAAGCTTATTACTAAGGCCTCTACACCTAGTACTCTAGGCGTAGTTAATTAATTCTATATTAACCCTACTAGCAGTTATAACAGGCGCCCATCTATACCTCCGGCAGCCTCTCTCTTAAGCTTAAAGTTATTGCCGATTGCTCCTCTACTACGTGCTTAAGGCCTTAATTGGCTTGCTGATTTACGGGAGTATTTTAAGTGGCATAAGTAGGCGGTATAAGACTTGGAGGACTGGTAGGAAGATATTAAGGCTATATATTAAGTGGCATTTAAGAAGCGGTAGGACTTAAAGACGATTTAAGAGCAGAAGCCAGATAAGTAAGGGAAGACGTTAATTAAGGTAATAATTAAGGCAGGTGTTCTAGAGGCAATTGCTAAGAGATTATAAATAGATATTAAGGAGTGGAGAGCTTTAAGAGGCGTAGGCGGTGGTGACTTTAAGAGCCTTGTATTTAATTAGTAGTAGATTTTTTAACTTAAGCCTACGCCTGCTTATAAGTACCTATTATAATATATACTTTGCTAGTAATCCTTATATAAATTATATATTGTAAGGTAGCTATACTAAGCTTTATACGGTAAAGACACCTTACTATATAATAAAATCTTACTCCTCCCTACTAATATAACCGCTATAGCAGAAATGGCCTCTTGCGCTCTTACCTTTACCTCTTACTACCTCTATATACCAGCTTAGAAAGCTTCTAAAGCTATTGTCCTATTGCTCTAGCGCCTCTTTCTAAGAAATAAAGTGTTGCTAAATAAACTCCTTTAGCTTACTAAAGAACTCCTTAATTAGATTTAAATTGGGTGAGTATGTAGGTAAGTATACGAGCTTTACCCCTACTCTCTTAAAGAGAGTAGTGATATACAGTAAGTAATAGAAGCTTGCATTATCTATAATAACTACTAATCTTAGTACTGGATAAGGATTGCAGTAAGGTAAGAGGAAGTATTTAATCCAATAGTTATAGCCCTCTATATTCGTTAAGCCACTATATACTAATAATACTAGTACGCCTTTAACGGTATAGGCAGGTAGTATATTAACTCTCTGCTTACTATAGTTGTACAGTATATATAAAATAGGTGCAACTCCCACCGGTAACTAAGACGCCTTCCGTATACCAGTCTTTAAATTAGCTCTAGATTTATCTACAAACACTAGCTGCTTAATGGTGAACTATAAGATATAGGCCTAGTATAGGTTATAGTCTTCCTAGCTTTGCTTAAGAGCTACTCTGCGAGCCTTATATATAGTTAGTAGCTTCCTTACGCATATAATAAAAGCTTCCTTACTAGCTTCCTACTCTAGCCAGTAACTCTTAGTTTTATACTAAGCGTCTACCTACTTATAGCAATTTGGAATTAATTATAGATAAACCATGTTATTTTGTTGAGATATATATTCGGGGTATTATTTAATTGGTAGAGTAATGCGATAATCGCCTTATTGCTTAGCAGGCGTCTTAACTTATATTTGTAATTAAGCTTCGTCTTTCTATATAGCCTTAGATTCCTTTAAATAGACTAGATTAATTTAGTAGAGCAGTCGGCTTAACGGGCGTATTAACGTTTGGTTACACTAGCTGTAAGAAGGATCTTAATAAAGGCGTACTGCCAGCTGCCTATATTTGGAGCCATATTAATAAGAGGAAGAAGCTTTAGAACACCACAATCTGGTATAGATATCACAACTTTGATGGGCAAGGGGCAATAAGATTAGCTTCAAATTCGAGGTAGCCAGTGGCCCAAGCCAGGGCCACATACTACACCTCTTCCTGCTAGCTCTACATACTAATTTAGCTGCAGGTTTAGCGAAATTAGGTGTGTACCGCTGCGCGCGCTGGGGGGGGGGGAAGCCGAAGCTCTTACAAGCTGTAGCTACCCGCTTTTGGCGGGAGCATTCGTATGTATTGGTTCTTAGCATTTTCAGCGTCGTGCGCAATTGTGCACCGTGTAAGAAAAATAGGGTCACAAGGCTGAATTTGCAGGTTCGGGAAAGAGCAAGGGGAGAATACGGATATTACGTCAATTGTGATGAATGACAAGACTGATGAAATGCCTTAGTCTCCTGATTACCTTCTATATAAGAGCTCAATGTCCCGCACATTTATTGCCTCTCTACACCAATTCGTCTGATACACTTTTCCATTCACATTCACATCACTTAGCTTCCTACATACTCCAACATGAAGTACATCACCACCATCGTTACTGCTGTCATCTCATGTATTTCTATAGTGTCCGCGGCCCCTGCAGGTCTTGCAGTTCGTGACACTGTCCAGGGTTTCGATATCTCACACTACCAAAGCAATGTGGACTTTACTGGAGCGTACAATGCTGGTCTACGCTTTGTTATGATCAAAGCCACTGAATCAACCAATTACATTGATCCCAAGGTCAGTGAAATCCTCCACTTATTCTCTTGAACTTTTCAGTATATCCATCTTTCGGCAAGTCATACCACTACTCTAGGAATGGTGCCACACGACCTCCAGGATATTAAGAGATAATGACGCTAACATGGACATATCTCCCCATAGTTCTCGGACCACTACACTGCCGCCACAAACGCCGGCTTCATCCGCGGCGGCTACCACTTCGCGCAGCCCGGTTCTAGCAGCGGTGCCGCGCAAGCTAAGTATTTCCTCGCGCACGGCGGGGGCTGGAGCGCCGACGGAATTACGCTCCCTGGGATGTTGGACCTAGAAGGCGGCTGCTCAGGCCTCTCAACCTCCGCCATGGTCGCCTGGATCCAGGACTTTGTAAACACATACCATGCCGCGACGACGCGGTATCCGATCTTGTATACCAACCGCAGCTGGTGGCAAGCGTGCACTGGTGGCTCGAGCGCGTTTGCAAGTACGTGTCCGCTGGATCTCGCCAGCTGGAATAGCGTCCCCGGTACGATTCCGGGCGGTTGGGGATACCAGACTATTTGGCAGTATAACGATTCGTGTAAGTGGGGTGGCGACTCGGATGAGTTTAATGGCAGCTTGGATCGGTTGAAGGTGCTGGCGAAGGGCTCTTGAGGACTGCTGCGGCCATGATTCATTTTAGGCTTGTAAGATTAGTATTAGGCAATCAACGCCTTGGATTAGTTTTTTGGGTGATTCTGTATTTATATCAAATCATTTGTGCGATTCTAGAACCGTTGGGTAGAAGAACATTTAGGTGTGAGTATGAGTTGGTGGGAGACCAGAATGAGTAGACGTTATGGTAGATGCAGAGCTTCGCTAGAGCTCTATACGGAGTCTTGGCGGAGCTTCCTTCGGAGCTTCGTACGAAGGCCGACGGTTTTGAAAACCGTCCATCTGCTAAAACCAAAATCTCTACCTTTTGGAATTCGTATGCAATTTCAACCCAACACCCAAAATTCTTAATTAAAGTATTATGCGATAGAGAAGAAGCAGATTGGTTATTCTATAGAGTTTTGCGATAGTTAAATTCAAGGCGCAATTGCTATTGATTTGTTATCGCGGGCAGAATACGCAAAATACTCGCTTAAAAAATTGGCTGGTTTGCAAAACCGGCGGCCTTCGTAGAGAGCCTCTGGTAGAGCTTCTGGCAGAGCCTTTGGTAGAGCTCCGTGCGGAGCCCCGTGCGAAGCCCCTGGTAAGGATTGGTAGCTGGGGAAATTTAATATAGTCTAGTTTAGGCTAGAGCTATTATAGGTTAGTAGACTCACGGTTAAATATAGCACGCGCCAAAATTAATGAAGGCTCTGCATGGAGCTCTACTAAAGCTCTGCCAGAAGCTCTGCACGAGGCTCGAGGCTCCCTTAAAGCTCCGCACGGAGCTCTACTATGACTCCGCATAGAGCTCTACTAAAGCTTCACATGGAGCTCTACCAAAGCTCTGCACAGAGCTCTGTATCTGCTATGACGTCTACTATATCGTCTTCTATAAAGCTCTACGCGGAGCTTTGGGGGAGCTTTGTACGGAGAGCCTCTAGCAAAGCCTCTGGTAGGGCTTCGTGCAGAGCTTCTGGCAGAGCCTTTAGTATTTGAAGTTTCAGCTCACTGTGGCTTAAGTTCTAACTGTTTCAGGTTGATGACCGAGCGCCGCATCTTAAACACCTCAAATTGCCTGAATCACCTCGACCCTATGCGTCTGTACCACCATTTCCACGAGCTATCTTCAAAGATTGTTGACTTTTCCTTCCGGCAACAATCGCAGGCCTCAGCAATATGGCACTCCTCGCACTCCCTTTTCCCACCATATCTGGTCTCCCGCTGCCGCTTTTTGTTCTCTTCATACCCTTCCTCTTTATCGGCATCGTCTTATCAGCTACACACCTATACACAACCCTCCGCTATCGTCTCAGCCTTAGGTACTATACCTCAGCTCCCACCCGCCCCACAAAAGCGGCCCCACCCCCTCAGATCCCCTACACCATCCCCTTTATAGGCAACGCATACTCCTTACTCGCCTCCCCACCCGGCGTCTTCTGGAAGCAGCTCTTCCGCTGGCACCCGCGTGCCACAGGCGCCTGCACGCTCCTCCTCGGTGGCCGCCCGACGCACTTCATCTACTCGCCACACACCGTGCAAGCTCTGCTCAAGGCGCGCGGCCCCACACGCGACAGCCTCAACGTCGACATTGCGCGGAAGTGCCTCGGAGTCGCGCGGCGCGATGTGCGGCTGTACCACGGGTTCGGCGAGCCGGCCGACGCGGCGACAGGGTTGACGCCGATTCAGCAGCTGGAGAAGATGAACCACGAGTTCCTGCTGCGCAGCGAGCGGGTCAACGAGCTGACGGCCGAGTTTACACGCGTGCTGGCTGAGCTGGTGGCCGCGGAGCCGTGCAGCGAGCAGGGCGTTGGGCTGTGTGCGTGGCTGGCGACGACCATGTTCCGCGCGTCCACGGAGGCGTTTATGGGACGGGCGGTGCTGGAGATGGTGGAGGGATTTGCGGAGGACTTTTGGGAGTTCGATCGCGGGTTCATGAATATGCTGTATGGCTTGCCGAGCTGGTTCATGCCGAAATCGTATCAGGCACGCGCGAGGCTTCTGGATGGGATGGAGAAGTGGCATGTGATGCTGCGAGACAAGACAAAGGGTATACCGGATCCGAATGGCGGGGTTGGGTGGGACCCGCTATTTGGGAGCAGGGCGAACAGGGCGAAGCAGCAGTATTTTGAGGCGAGGGGGCTAAGTCTCAGGGGAAGGGCAGGCCTAGATCTGGGCTTCATTTTCGGGCTGAGTAGCAATGCAATACCTGCTGCAGGGTGGATGTTGATGCACATTCTCAATCCGGAAGGGGACAAAACTTTACTTAGGAGAGTAATGGAAGAGGTAAAAACAGCGAAACGCAAAGATGGGACGGTCGATATCTCGACGCTGGTCTCCCTGCCGCTGTTGCAGAGCGTGTTCCATGAAATTTTGAGGTTATATGTGGATGTCTGGGTCACGAGAGAGTTAAAGGATGACCTAGTATTGCCGCTGGACGATGAAAAGAAACAAGCGTTTTTCAAGAAGAGCGGGATTATCGTAGCACCTTCCTCGCTTGGCCATCTGGACGAGGCGCGTTGGTTGGACCCGCCGAGCGACGTGTTTTGCGCTGAGAGGTTTCTGAGGAAGCATCCGGAGACCGGGAAGACCGTTTTCACTCTCGACGGAACGACTGGCAAGTTCTATCCATTTGGCGGAGGGAAAAGTATATGCCCTGGAAGAGTGTTTGCTAAGCAGGAGGTTCTTGGGAGTGTTGCGATGCTGCTGCTAGCATTTGAATTCGAAGTGGTAGGATTCGTGGACGAGCAGGGAAAGAGTAGGAATTGCTTCCCAACTATCAGGAATACCTTCTCCGGCGCCGGTGTGATGCCAACGGATGGAGATATCAAAGTCAAAATGAGGAGACGTGATATCAAAATATAGGAGAATGCAGGCTTCATAAATAAGAAGTCAAATGTCTACGTAGCTAATATACCGGCGTCTTGATACGCAAGCTGCGCATTCATACTCTCGTTTCTTCACAAAGCTGCTATTTTCCTTCAGCCATGTTCGGTAGTCTTGCATCTGAGGATTCATTTTACGACAACTCCTCAACGTCCGCACCATACCCGACATCTCTGAACCACTGAAACATGGTACCAAGCGCTTCCTTCATAAAGAGCTTCAACGCAGAGCCAACAAAGCGCGGCGCAACCGGCATCTCCTTCCCAACAACCTCGTAAATAACAACTCCCTCTAGTTGAGTCAATTCGTCCCCCGCAAGTGATAACGCCACATTGTGAAACTTGCCTGGGGCAAAAAGCGCTTGAGCGGCAAACTAGCCAATTGTAATTTCTTGTCGCCTATCTGCTCCCACATCTGAGCGAAGCCTAGGCCATGTCGGTCGAGAGTCTGGTTTTCAAAAAAATGTAACTGGCCGGAGAATGATACAAGTCATGCCGTGCGCGCTGGCAGCGGCTTCCTTTTCGAGATGTTTCTCTACATACATTGTACTTCGCGACAAAATTTCCCACCGTAGTAGGGTTGTTGGGGGAATCGATAGGCCCGCCACGGTCGCTAGACGGGTAACGCCATTCGCGATGGATGCATTGACGAGGGCTCTGCCTTGGATCTCTTCCCTATCAGAACCTGGAAGATCCAATTTGGACACTAAAGACACTCAAACTGAGCCGGTTTGCTTGAATATGGCGGCCGGTTTGTCAAGATCACCTTCAACTAAAAAGACGTTCTGGAAGTCGTTGAGCGCGTAACGGCGACGATGTTGAAGGTGCTCGACATATTAGAGGCACAGATGGCTTGGATGACGGCGCCTCCTTGTTTGCCCGTGGCATCTGTGGCATGGAGCGTTTTTGACTGAGGCATGCTGTTGTTCGGGTAGCTTCCGGGCGGATCCTTTTTTATTCGGCGCTGTTTGAGTGTTGCACGAGTGTTATAGAATGAGGATGGATGTGTTGTTGTGAAGATATAAACACTCGAATCTCTTTACAACTATTTATATAGCATGAAGGATCGAGGATCTCGTTTAATGTCACCCGCCGGCCACAGAGTTTCAACCTGGTACACGTGGTGCCCGGAGCAATCTTCTAATTAATCGGGCGAATAGATTCTCCTATTCTATAGGATACAGCGAATTTCATTGCTTTCCTTAAAAGAGGCGTCCGCGTTTCGTTAGTAGCCATCACCGGCTTGCGGCCGTATCCCTTAACCCGCCACGTTGCGTCCATCTGTTATCGATAAGGATTTAGCCAATCAGATCAATAGGATCAAATTGCCGTAGGCGGTGTTCCGCACGGACCATCTACCAGATGGACGCTGGCGAGTAAGGGATAGAGAATGTTCCGCTTGTGGACTAGGGCGGTGTTTTGAAAAATGACCCGCCTTGCTACGCGCGAAAGCGTTACTGGACGGAGAGAAGTGCGCACTCGCGCTGTAAGGAACCTAAAGTAGAAACTCGGGAAGATTCAGCCTCAGCACAGCGAAGAAAATTACCTGCTTGCCTTCAAAAGAATTGGCCGGAATGGGAACTGCGATAAATTTGGTTGATTAGTATGTCGGAATCTGCGCAGAGAAGATTATCAAATTTCGTGCAGATACCCGACCATCATACACCAAAGCCCAATGAATCGTTATCTCTTCTATTTGATAGGTTAAAATTATACACCGTCTCTTTGCATCTTGTTGTAAGTGCTTGTTGATCAAACAGTGTCTTCTTTAGGTATAGAAGTGCAGCGGCTTTTTATAAGATCCGTTCGCTATCCCATGCAACGGTAGCGTCCTACCAGCAAGTGATCCGTGCACTGGCAAAATAACAATTGGGCATCCCAACTTAATCCGTTTGGTTCTATGAGGCTGATCTTATCGATAACCATAGGCCATAATAGTGGGCCCTGAGAGGCGTGACGTTAGAACGACAAGAAAGCTACCCCACCTTCATGTTATAAGAAAGCAACCCAGCTTCCGTTAGAACTTCTGTTCATCACAGCTTCAAACCCTCATCAGATTTCTAGCTTACCGTTTGTCGCGTTCTATACCATAATCATAGAGTATCCTTCACTGACAATGCTATAGCAGACGAACGACGCATAAGTACAGCTCACCATCATGGAAGAAGCCATATCCTCAGCGCGGGCGTTATCTTCAAACAATCAAGGTATTTTCAATGTCAAACATTGAGCATGAACCGGTGTTCGTTCCTAAGTGCATTTTATTCTTCACGGTTTCGATGAGGAGCAGAAAGCACTGGGTTCGTTCTGAGATTATACGGTTATATGAACTTGATCTGGATAATACCAGCGAAAGGATCATGCCTTCCCTTCATCTCCCTCCCCCTTAACAACTCTAACGGCCTTTAGGCAACGGATAGTACCCCTTATTACAATTTCGAAACATGTCTCCACCAGCCGCAACCTTCACCGAGACCGTAGTCCCCTTCAATAACCTCGACTTGAAGAAAGATCTCCCGGTTCAAGCCAATTGCCACGGCATCGAGCACAAAACTTTGGAAGCCATGGCTAACAATTGGGAGTCCAATTTCTCCTTCGCTCCGATCCGCGAATCCCAGGTTTCTCGCGCCATGACCCGCCGCTATTTCGCGGATCTTGACACCTATGCCGAGTCCGACATCGCCATTGTCGGAGCTGGATCCTGTGGCCTGAGTACCGCCTACATGCTTGGCAAACAACGCCCAGATTTGAAAATCGCTATCATTGAGGCGTCTGTATCTCCTGGAGGCGGCGCATGGCTTGGGGGTCAGCTTTTCTCGGCCATGGTGATGCGAAAGCCTGCGGATGCTTTTTTGAAAGATCTTGGTGTCCCGTATGAAGATGAAGGGGACTTTGTGGTTGTCAAGCATGCTGTGAGACCCTCTTACTGCTTATCTTCTCTCGCGTTACGTCCATAGAACTGATTGGTTGCTTCTAGGCTCTCTTTACTTCTACCCTCCTTTCCAAAGTTCTTTCTTTCCCTAACATCAAACTCTTCAATGCCACTGCTGTCGAAGACCTCATCACTCGCCCTACTCCAGGTGCCCCAGACAGCGTTCGCATTGCCGGCGTTGTGACCAACTGGACTCTTGTCTCCATGCATCATGACGATCAATCATGCATGGATCCTAATACCATTAATGCATCTCTTGTCATTAGTACGACGGGTCATGACGGCCCTTTCGGCGCTTTTAGCGTTAAACGCCTTGTGTCTATGCAGCAAATTCAAAAGTTGGGTGGGATGAGAGGCCTGGATATGAACGCCGCCGAAGACGCGATTGTGAAAGGGACCAGGGAAGTTGTGCCGGGATTGATCGTAGGAGGCATGGAGCTGAGCGAGGTGGATGGAGCCAATAGAATGGGTGCGTCTCATTCAACTCTCTTCTAGCATTCCTTCCTTAAACATTCTGCTAACTGTTCCGAAAAAGGCCCCACTTTCGGAGCCATGGCTCTTAGCGGAGTGAAGGCAGCTGAAGAGGCATTGAAGGTCTTTGATCTGAGAAAGAAGGAGAATGAGTACTAAATGGTACAAGGTCCTGTTCGAAAGCAGAAACGCTCCTTGCGTGGAGCGTAGAATAACGGAAATGGTGGGACTAGCAACACTCGTTAATATTGTGTATCAAAATAAAACTTGCCTCCCCCTATTTATTCCTTTTCACTTTTTCAAGTTTCTGACTGCACTGACCCATTGACGTTTCTGATGTGAGAACGTATCAACAGTCTCTCTAGACTCGTAGAGTAATTCCGAGAACGTTGCGTACATACCATCACGGTTCTTCCCTCGCTTCACCATCTTAAGTTCATCAAACATCAGAATATCCCTGCCAGTTGACACAAAAACCCTAGCTAAAGTTTTATAGGTGCTTACTCTTAGCCGCCAAGAACTCAGGCCCATCCCAGCCGCCTCGGTTCCAAAAATACTCCAGCGCATGTCCACTCACGAATCCCCATCCACACCCTAAACAAATATGTAACAACGCTCTACCCGCAGCACACGCGATGGCCGAATCCAAAACTAAAATAACCTCCAGCTGCAAAGGTCCCATCTCACTCCTCACCGTTGGCCGCCCTGCGCTAACCCAGCTCCCAGAACGCACGCAACAAGCCGCCGAACTCCCCAGCACAGCTTTCTCGTCCAACCCTGTCATCACATATCTTCTAAACGTGCTACCGGTGTCCAAGCAGCTCTCATATCGTCGTAGCCTCTTCGATGCGTTACTAACCGCCGGTGGGCTTAATGGCGCGGCTTTTAACAAGGCGGACGGGTGGCAGAGCTGTGCGGTGTTGATGCATCCCGGGCGGCGCGTCGATAATCCATTTACGTTGGTGCAGAGTGGATTTTTCAGTGTCTTGTGGGATCTGGGACTGAAAGGTTGTGCTGCAGGTACACCATCTCGTACTCGGCATCTCTAAGTGTTCACGAATTGATATCACGTGATTTAAATCCATGCTCTATGCGCGCTCGGCGAGGTCGTCTTGTCAGTTAACGCAATTACGCAGCGAATGCTGTTAGAGTACACGAGTCTCACAGATGCCGTGAAGTATAGAGCACTTTAGAACCGGAAAAGATTTTACTATGTCTTCGTCAGGACGCTGCACGAGCACCGCGGAAAAGGTAAGCCACGTCCTCACCTTCCGGTCGATATTAGTTACTCCCCCCGGCTAACCCTGACACTACTAAAACTTTCCAGGATTGTCATCAGCTCTTATCCGGCATATCCAGGCACAAGCTGCGCGTGATCGGCTCCCTGTGTGGCTCGAAGCTACGACAGCCTATTCACACCTTCTTCATCAGAAGCTAGGTTTTGACACGGTTGACGAGATCATCTTGGGGAAAGGTAAGGCAGCACCTGATGGCGCGGAAGCGAAGGGTGGGGAAGATGTCAAGATTTGGGGGATGATTTAGTGGCCACGGAAAGAACCTGTGGCCGAATCCAGTAAATAAGGAGTAAGACAAGATGAGAGCCACCAACAACACCTGAAGACCTTTGTATCCTTCCGCGTCAAGTACAGTCCTTTACAAAGCAGTTTAAACGAATTTCTAGCATCTGCTTACATCTGGTGACTTTATTTTCCTTGGATAGGTACTAAGCAACAAGATGCACCCCCCCTTCGCAGTTTGAAGTCGGCTGTATATGCAAATTTCCCTGTAAACTTGGTACTCACTGAGAAGCGTCTTTTAAGAATTGTTCACAGAAGCGATCGCGCCAACTACGTCAATGACTTCACGTTCGGTAGCCGAAGAAGGGGCCCTGTGACCGAGTGTGAAAATCAGCATGCAAGTTCTTTCCGCATGTGCGGGAATCGTGGCACACTTTCCAGATATTTGCCTAGATGCAGGTAACAGTGGAAAGAGTAGTGGAAAGAGTAGAGGTAAGTTCTGTGCCCAATCAGGAAGTCTCAGGTCCAGCTTCCTGTCCCACATTCCAAAGCAGGGGAAGTTGTCGTCAAGGCTTGAAACCCAGGGAAGGTACGACTAGGAGAGAGAAATGATATTTATTCCCAGGTGGCCGCGCTCTCTCTCCTGAATTACAATCAGACTCCTCACGATTCTTCAAAGCACTTCAAAGCACTCTTTAATTCCAACTCACTTTTGAATCATGCATTTGCCAACTTCCTCTGCCACCACTCCCGCCATCACCGCCATCACCACCGTCACCACCACTGTCACCGCCGTCGTCATCACCACTGCCATCACCGCCGCCGAGTGCCCCCTCCCCTACAAAGACTACCCAGGGTCCCTTGGGACCCTTTTCCTAGGCATCGTTGGTAGCGTTATCGCTACACATATTGCGGATGGTCGTGCTGCGAAAGCAGCAATTTTGTGTTGGATTTTCATATCCACGGTTTGGGAGATCCTGCGGATGAAAGTGGCGTGGAAGATTGGGGCTCTGAAGAAGAAATGGGAGCGGAGGAAGAGGAGGGATAGACAGGGGTCGCATGGCGGGCTGGAGTTGGCGGAGGCCGCTCAGCCTCAGCCAGAAGAGGGGTCCGGAGCCTGAAGCCGCCAGACGTCTAACGGGTCTCCTGGGGTTTGTTCAACCCTAATTAGCTTCGTAAGGCTATCCATCTGATGTCATTGCTAATGATGGTTGATCTAGGTGGGCTCCTGGTCGTAGACCCGTAGACGTACGGTGGCAAGGCTAGTAGGTCCCCGGTGAGTTTGTCAGTCTTAATCTTCTGCTACACTTGCTGAGCGTGAACCCAGTCTCGGACCTAGGCCAGCATCGGCGAAGGTTTGCACCGCTACGCGGTGCCGATGACGAGTAACCTGGAAAGTCCAGGTGAAACCAAGACGAACCCAACCTTTTAGCCTGCCCTGAGTGAAGTGCAATCCACTCAGCCGTTGTTACCACAGACGCATTTCGGATGAGCCTTCGAAAGGCTTCAGAATGAAATCGAACAACTCGTGAATTTGACTTTGCTGGAAACGAATTCTAATTGGGACTCTTTACCCAACGCAACATTTTCCAACTTAACAAGCGAGGCCACGAACCTCTACCTTCTCCCACCGCAACCCTCTTGATACCAACTCACACTCAACATAAGCCAAGTCAAAATTAAGGACTTCCACTATGACCAACATGCCTCCGTCCGTGCAAACCAGCTTCTACAACGATATCTCGCAGCCAGATGACTACTCCCAAGCTCCGCCACCCTCAGCACTACCGGCACAACTACCTCCACAGGACGGAAAGGAAAAACCTCCTCCATATACCACGATCGATCTCCAGAGATATCACAATGTCCTAGATGAGTCATCAAGTGACCTGGTTACGGATCGACTTCGCAGGCTCATCACCTTTTCCCTCAGCGTGGATTACCAGCTCACGCCAATCGAGAACCTACCCCGATCAGATTGGACCCACTGGATTCGCCTCAGAAAGGTTCTGCTGCATATTGAAAAAGGGAACAGTCGCAGGAAAGATTCTTTTTCGATGAAGACTCGTGTGCTCTGGCTTGAATACCTGCACGTGCACGTCAGACGACCGGCAGACACTCTCCAAGTTCCTAGCCTTGTCGTCAAAACAATGATACTCCTTCTCCCGCTTCGCTACACCCCTGATGGCCAGCCTTCGACCTTTTTGAGACGATATTCATTCCGGGACCGGACGTCCTGGCTGCAAAGTTAGCTATTGACCGCGATGTAGTCATTGACGCCGCTGTTTGTTGCGACCTGAAAAGGAAAGAGTTGAAAGACAAGTTACAGAAGGCTCAGGAACTCTACTTCCTCTCTCTCGACGGGCCACAAGTCTATGAGCTCTCTGAATATGGGAAGACTTATGTTAAGGATTGGGATGAGTGCAGGTCCAGGGTCGACAGTCTACTACCGCCAGAATTGGAGACGATGAGAAGCAGGTGCATGGTAAGGGCGAAATATGCGATATACATGTGCGTGCCGAAGTGGCTGATTGGGTAGGCTGGAAGTTGCAATCCCCGGGCAAGCGTTTTAGTAATTACGCTTTTTCTCTTCCCATTTTGTCTCAATGGTGCCTCCGCCCATAGAGCCAATCACAGCCGGTAATGCTATTTGTTAGAATGGATCAAAGGTCGGAGTTGCCACTTTGCAGGATTCTATGGTATGGATGTGTATTATAGAAGTTATATCCTTCCTCTGTTGAAATATTAAAGATTAGAACTAGCGAATGCAAGCATAGGAAATAGGGAGTGCTATGCCTACCTGTGAGTGTGGGGACTGCCTATGCCCTGCATGGCCCCCAAGATTGAGAACCGAAGCAACACTGTCACCTTTTTCACCTACGGCTCTTTGTACCTTTCTTTTCTACCCGCCTTTTCGTGTGTCACCGCCAATATGGATCGATTGAGTGTCGTGGCTTCCATGGTCGAGTTGCTCATGGCAGCTAGACAGGTTGCGGGAATCTCGGCATCGGCCATATCCAACGCACAGAACGTGCTTTGCTGAGCGGAGTTTAAGCTTTCAGATGCTAATCATTTCGAGCTGCACTTAGTGCAGAAGATCCTTTCTAGAATTATGATAGCCTTAAAATGTCACAAGGCTTTGATACAGATCAACTTAGGGCTACCTTAACAGAGGCTATTATTGACCTAAATCGGATTTCCTTACCACCGTCTTACTACTCTCTTTGATGCCTACCACCTTATGACTCGCCACCTTACTGCTTACCACCCTATGCCTTACCACCTATAAAAAGACGCAAGCTTCGGGCTATAAATATGTAGAAGCTTAGGCGAAAGCCTACTAATAAAGAGCCGCTGGTAAACAGTATAGGAAAGCGATATTAATACTACTCCCTGTGCGTCCTTTAGCGTAATATAGCTACCACTAATATACGGCTACATCTTCTTTACTTCTACGGTATTACTATTAAAGAAAAGGACTCTAGCCTTAAGTAAAAATAGGGAGAGCTTTAAGTTTAGAAGCTTAAGAGCTAAAAAAAAAATCCTTAAAGAATATATTAATTAATTGGTTAAATAAGAGGCTTGTAAGGGTTATTTTGACCCTTACTCGGGTGCACGCCCGGGAGCTCTTAGGGGCTGCCAAGGCTAGCCCTTGGCACCTCCTTATAAGCTCCTCGGGCTTGCAGCCCTCCTGTCCTCCTCATCGGTTCGTCTCTGTACTTAGGCTATTGCCTACCCTCATTACCATATCGTCCTCTTCCATCGACTCTCCTATAACTCATGCTCGGCTTGCCTGCTCCCTACCGTACACCTGGGCAATATGCCTTACAAGGCTTTGTCGTAGCTAATTATCGTTTGCGATCTACTATATAAGATAGTGTCTTAGCCAGAGCTTTATACACTTCTTTTATTTAGTTAACTATACCTACAAGGAAGCTCTAATTAACTCTAGTAGTATAGCGCTAAAGCTAATTAAAGACTTCTTCCTACTATGACGGCGCTTGGGCGCGTTACCTGCCAAATTCTGCCAACTCTACGATTGGCTCGCTTAC
This sequence comes from Cenococcum geophilum 1.58, assembly GCF_001692895.1. Taxonomy (NCBI): domain Eukaryota; kingdom Fungi; phylum Ascomycota; class Dothideomycetes; order Gloniales; family Gloniaceae; genus Cenococcum; species Cenococcum geophilum. The sequence goes on from NW_027137561.1 coordinate 3,198,789, forward strand.
TACTAGCGCCTTGGCGACTGGCCTGTATATTTGTTTACATCGGTCCTAGCGACCCCTTTTCCTCCTCCTTAGCTTAGTATCCCCGTAATACAGCATTTGTTTAAGCTTCGATTTAGAGGTATTTATTTAAGCCGTAATACTTACTAGATAAAGCTCTCCCCAAGTAAGGGATAAAAGATCCCTTACAATTTGTTTAAGCCGTAATAACTTCTTTAACTTTTTCCTTATTATTTTGTCTACGCGTTTATTTAATCCTTTAATACCGCGTAAGCCTTCTCCACTCTTCCAATTAACAATAATACTAAATTAGGCGATTAAGATAATTCTATATCCGAGAGCCGATTAAAATAGATTAATATTAGAAATAGTAGTTAATTAAAAGCCTTTTATTATAAGGCATATTGCCTAGGTGTACGATAGGGAGTAAGTAAGCCAAGCATAAGTTATAGGAGAGTCGATAGAAGAGGACGATATGGTAAAGAGTATAGCAATAGCTTCGTACGGAGACGAACCGATAAGGAGGGAAAGGGCTGCAAGCCCGAGGTGCTTATAAGGAGGTGCCAATCCTAGCCTTCGGCTAGGCCTTAGCTACCCCTAAGCGGCCCTTAGGCGATACACCCGAGTAAGGGATAAAATACCCCTTACATTTATTAAGTAGTTTAATTAACTATATTAACTCTAATAGAGCTTTAGTTATACTCTAGTTAATAAGCTTAAATATTAATCTTATTAGCTATAAGCTAGCTTAGTAAGATATATTTAATAGAGCTTTACGGAGGTGCGTTTTAAAAGTCTTCGCCGCCCCTTATTAGGCGGTCTTATGGGCGGTGGCTGCCTTAAGGTTGGTAGGGCAACGGGCTAGAAGCCGCCCAATGGCGCCTAAGGTCCCCCAGAACCGGCTTAGAATGCGCCCAATTTTCGGCTATATGCGGGCTCTTTAGGCTCAACCTAGGCAGGGCTGGCAAAGACTTTTGAAACGCACCTCCTGTAACGGCGCTATCGCACGTTACCTGCCAAATTCTGCCATATTCTGCCGACCTGCGATTGGCCCGCCAAAGCTAGCGCCTTAGCGGCTTACCCTATATATTTATTTATATCGGTCCTAGTAACCCCTTTTTCTTCTCTTTAGCTTAGTATCTTTGTAATACAGTATTCTATAAGCTTTAGTTTAGAGGCATTTATATAAGCCGTAATATTATACTAAGCTTACCCTACCTTGCCTGGGAAGGCCTTAATAATATCCTACCCTAAAGAAACTTTGTCTGTAACGACGCATTAACGCGCTATACTTAGACACTAAAACAACTCTATATTGCCTGGGAAGGCCTAAATAATATCCCACCTTATAAGCTAAATAGGACTAGACCTATACCCCCGGAATTAAAACTAAAGCGTATAATACTAATAAACCTTAGAAAGCTAACAATAGTACCTAAAGTAAGCTTATTTAAGAGAGCTGCCTCTACCTAAGAGGAACCTAAGATTTAATTAGGATTAGAAATTAAAGATAATAATAACGTCATAGACGTACGCGAGTAGATTCGCGCCCTTATAGCTAGCTAGGAAGCTAATTATCTTAAAGTAAGAAATATATAAAAGACCCTATAAGAGATCCTAGAAAGCCTTACGGCCCTATAAAATAGCCTAGCTTCCTATTTTCAAAGCCCTAGCCAACCTATTTACTCCACTAAATGCGATATACTAGGGAGTACGGATATAATAATAAAGTAATTAAAGTCCGTTAAGCTCTTTAACCCCCTACTACTATTTAACGGTATAGACCCTACCTTTAAGAATTGGAGGATTTAAGTATAAGGAAAGCTCCGTGTTAACTATAACTATTTCCTTTCTAAAGAAGCTAAAATACTTTACCTCTTTAGTTAAACCACTGGGGACGCCTAATGGCACCTTTAAGCTAAGTTTAAAGACGACTCCCCTATCTAATTTATATCTATTAATAAGATAATACGGTACCTAGCAGCTATTTATATTAACCCGAATAAAGTACGGGATGCCTATTATAACTATAATCGCCTAATAATAAAACCAAACTAACCCTTTATTAAATTCTAGACTTAATTTCTATACCTTATAGGAGAAGGCTAGGTTCCCCTTAAGAACTACTAATTAGACCTATATAATAAGCTAATAATCCGGCTATAAGAAAAGATTGCTGTAACCTTAGATAATCTACCAACCTATAAAAGACTCGTAGCTTATTACCTATTATTAGACTTAAAACTAAAGCGGATTAACGCCCACCTAAATTAGCAGAAGCGACCCTATAATGATTAAAACTCGTTAGCTATACCTATAGAAGCTAGAGCAGGAAGATAAGTTACGACTACTCCTATACTAAAGGCGGTTATAACTATATACTAGTAAGCCTCGCCTAACTAGTTACGTATTACGCTATTAACTAGTATTTACTATAATACTCTAATCAACCCTACCTTGGCTATGTATTATAACTATAATAAGTAGGGTTACTTTACCTTATCCTGCCTGGAGCTAAAGGATATAGGCGATATTAAGGAAATAGAGGAAGGAGAAACGTCTAATAAGTTAGGAAAAGAAGAACCCTAGGGAAAGACTCCCCCCTAGGGTACCCTATTAATCTTAAAGAGATTAATCTTAGTTAGTTAATAGGTGGAAAGCATTTTACGGTTCTATATATAGTATCTTAAAATGGATATAGAGTTAATATAACCGCCCTTATTAACACTAGAGTAAATAGCTTCGCCTTTATAAATACTGCTTATGTAAATAATATTGCCAAGTTTCTAAATATAAAAGCTATCCGACTAGAGAAGCCTATTTAGGTAAAAGGCTATAACGGCTAAGCCGGTTAGCCCGTTACCCACGTCTTAAAGTTATATATCGCTCTTAACAGACAATGCTAATATAGTATCCCCTTTTGCATCCTAGACCTAGGGTCCTACAATATAATCCTTAGACGAAAATAGATGTCCTATTTTAATATTTGGTTAAACATATAATAAAGACGGTTTATTTAGCCGGAGGATAGACTAAGGTTACCCTCCTTTATTAAAAAGATCTAAACTAACTATAAGACACTAGCCGTAAGGGCTAACCCTACTTACTAGTAGGATATCTGGGCCTATAACCTAGCCTTTACCTAAGAAAATACCTACCGCGAAGTTAGAAAAAACTTTATACCGATAAAGATACTCTCCCAAAACGCTATATTTAAAAAGGACTTTACATATAGAAGTGGGATAGATAGTAATATAGATAATGTCTAAATCGTATAGATCTAACTGGTATGGAAAAGAACGTATTAATAGAATATAAGGGATAACCTCTAAAAGATGTAATAGGAGCTAAAAGGAGTAATAATAACGCTAGTACCCTAGAAATCCCTAAAGTTATATACACCCCTATTATTAGGCAACCCCCCCACTATAAATATTACCGTAATTAGCGCTATAGTGTTCCACTTTAATATATACTAGAAGGATAATAAGGTCTTTATAATAAGCCTATATAAGATTAACCGAATTATTAATAATAGAGAGGAAGGGCCAGCTAAGGAAACCGACGAGGAACTAGTTAAATGCCTTCTTTCTACTATTTATACAGACTATAAGGATATATTCTTAAAGGCGGCCTTAAATAAGTTACCCCCCTACCGGACGTATAATTATAAGATTTAATTAGAAGCCAATAACTTGCTAGGCTATAGCCCCCTCTACTATTAATTAATAGATAAGCTAAAAGTAATAAAGTAGTACTTAATTAACAACCTAGATAAAGGGTTTATTAAGCTAAGTTAAGCCCCTTTTACTTCCCCTATTCTATTTATAAAAAAGCCTAATAGAGGCCTTCGTTTTTATATTAACTATTAAAAGCTAAACGCTATTACTTAAAAGGACCGGTATTCTATTCCTTTAATTAACGAGACCCTTATACGTCTAAGCTAGGTAAAGATCTTTACCAAACTTAATATCCGTTAAGCTTTCTACTAAATTAGGATAAGCCCTATATCTAAAGATTTAACAACATTCTATACCTATTATAGTTCCTATAAATATAAAGTTCTTCCTTTTAGACTAATAAACGGTTTGGCTACGTACCAAAGGTATATAAATAACATTCTTTTTAATTACCTTAACGAATTCTGTACGGTATACCTAGACGACATTCTTATATACTTAGACGACGAACTTAAGTATTAAGTTTATATTAAGAAGGTCCTAGAGAGACTACGGAACGCGGGCCTATAAGTTAATATTAAGAAATGCGAGTTTGGGATAAAACGTATAAAATACCTCGGGTTTATTGTGACTATAAAAGGAATTAAGGTCGACCCTAAAAAGGTAGAGGCAATCTGTAACTAGAAGCCCCCTTATATAGTAAAAGGAATCTAGTCCTTTTTTAGTTTTTATAACTTCTACCGCCGGTTTATCCGTAACTATAGAATTGTAGTAAAACCTCTTATATAACTAACCAGAAAGGATATACTTTTTATCTTTAATAATAGCTATATAGAAGCCTTTAAAGAGATAAAGAATCGGCTTATCTCTTCCCTAATCCTTTATTACTATAACCTAGACCTTAAATTAATGCTAGAAACGGACGCCTCTAATAGGGTTATAGCGGGAATCCTATTATAGTTATATTTAGACAGCGAATAGTACCCTATAGCTTTCTTCTTAAAGATAATAGACCTAGCTAAGTATAACTATAAAGTATATAATAAAGAAATACTAGCTATTATTTAATTACTCTTTTAATAGTGCGTAGAGCTTAAAGGTATAAACTCCCGGATTAAGATATATATAGATTATAAAGCCCTAGAGTACTTTATAACTATAAAGTAGCTTACTAAATAATAAGCCTAGTAGGCTAAAATACTCTCCTAATTCTTCTTTACGATTATATATCGTTCTAGTAAGTAAAACTCTAAGGCTAATGCCCCAACCTAAAGAGAATAAGATATAGGACCCTAGGATAAGCTAAAGACCTAATATTAGACGCGCGCCCTTCTTTATCCGGAATAGCTTAACCTATAAATTCTTAAGGAGCTAGACTTCTAGTAAAATAAGCTAGTACTAATAAAGGAGTCCTTAGATAAGCTAATAGGGCTAATTAACCGCCTCCTAACTATAAACCGTACGGCTAATGCCTTAAGGGCCCTCTGTGAATAAGCCGTAAAAGAAGACCCCGATTTTAAGATAGAGGAAGGATTACTCCTATACTAAAAGCGGCTTATAGTCCCTAATATTAACAATCTACGGACTAAACTAATCCGCGAAGTTTATTGCTAAGTCTTTACGGCATACCCTAGTAAGAATAAGACCTGTAAAATTATTAATTGCCGCTACTACTAGCTGAAAATAGTTGTGGATATTAATTAATATATACGGAACTGCGAAGACTGCTAGAGAGCTATTATCCTACGGGATAAGACCCTAGGACTACTTAAGCCACTCCTAATACTAAAGCGCCCTTAGCAGTATATCTTTATAGACTTCTATAAACTACCTAGGGACCGTAGCGGATACGATATAGTTATAGTTATAGTTAACCGCTTTAGTAAACGCCTGTTTTTAATTCCCTATTATAAGAACATTGATACTAAAGAGGCAGCCTAGCTATTTGTCTATTATATCTACTAAATCTATAAACTACTAGATACTATTATGTCTAATTATAGGCTATAGTTTATATCGGCCTTTTAGAATAAGTTTACCTGGATCCTAGGTATTAAGCTAAAGCTTTTTATAGCTTATTACCCCTAGACAGACGGTTAGATAGAGATTATAAATTAGTACCTAGACTAGAGGCTTAGGCCCTTTATTAACTATTTCTAGGATAACTGGTTTAAACTATTACCCTTAATAGACTACGCGCAAGTAACCCTACCCTATAACTCTATAGGGTTTGCCCTAATTTAGCTAGAAATGGGATACTTACCCTATATAAGCTTTAACTAGAAAAGGCTAAAAGAACCCTAGACTGTATAAGAGAAGCTATCCTATACTAAGGCCTAATAGTACGCTAAATAATTGGAGGAAGCCTGAACGGTAGCCCGCGAGAACTTAGAAAAAGCTTAGAGGTTAATAGAATAGTAGGTGAATAAACACTGTTAAGAGCCCGATTTTGCCCTTAGTAATATAGTCTAGGTTATAATAAGGAATTAAAAGACTAAATAACCTAGCTATAAGCTAGACTACTAGATAGCAGGGCCGTATAAGGTTCTTAAGAAAATAGGCAACTTATATAAGATAAAGCTCCTAGATTTAATTAGGGTTTACCCTATCTTTTTACTAGATAAGTTACGGAAAGCTATAAACAACCTATTACCTAAATAAAAGAATAAGCCTCCCCTACTAGTTTAAGTAAACGGTGATAATAAATAGGAGGTTAATAAAATACTGGCCTATAAGATAGTACGGGGAACGCTAAAATACTATATTTAATGGAAGGGCTACGATTTTAACCTAACCTAGTACCCTATATAGAACTTTATAGGCTACCCCTAGAAGCTTAAAGAATTCTATAACTAATACCCTAATACGCCTAGACCCCTAAAGTACCTAGATAAATAGATAGAATGCTAGTATAATAAAGATAATAAGTTACTAGAAGAATATAGGGATAAAAACGCCCTAAAGCCCTAATACAGCTATCTGCCAAATTCTGCTATATTCTACCGTTTTCTACCAGTACCGTAAAATTTCAGATATCTAGGAACTTTAACCGCCGGTTAAAGTTATCTAATTAGTTAGATCCGTGCTAAGACTTTTAGCAGCTACTCTTTCTAGCCTAGTGCTTCCACTTAGCCTATAATTGCCCTTTATACTTAGTCTGGACGTACTTATATCCCCTTTATCTCCTTATCTTATATTTTATAATCCTATATTTATAAGCCTAGTACTACCCTATTTCTAACTAAGCCTAAGGGTAGGCTTTCTTTTAAAGAGGGGGGTGATGTAATGGCGCTATCGCACGTTACCTGCCAAATTCTGCCATATTCTGCCGACCTGCGATTAGCCCGCTAAAGCTAGCGCCTTGGCGGCTTACCCTATATATTTGTTTACATCGGTCCTGGCGACCCCTTTTCCTTCTCTTTAGCTTAGTATCTTTGTAATACAGCATTCTATAAGCTTTGGTTTAGAGGCATTTGTACGAGCCGTAACACCTCCGTATATTTAATTAAATCTAATATAGGAATAAAGCCTCCGGAGCCCTAACTACTACTTTCCTGTTCTTACCATAGATATTATTACTAACTTTAATATCTACTTTTTTAAGTCTCCGTAGGCGTAAAGGATAATTTTAGTTATATTTAAAGACTATATTAGGTAAATTAAGGTTAACTTTTAATTAGGTAACGCTAATATTTATATGTATAGGAGTACCACTAAAAATCTGTAATAAAATATCACGAACTTTTGTCGACCTGAATCGGACGACCCCTTGACTCGGTCACCGACCCCTTGACTCTGTCACCGACTCAGTCACCTTCATGTATTTATAGAGGAGGCTCTAGAGCCACATTCAATAGACAGACTTCTCATTCTTGAACTGCGCACGGACCTACGATTGACAACTTTACATAAATTGCCTAATTCGGATAGTAGGCTGATAGCGTAACAGTTAGCGTACCTGATTTTGTGTAAGAGTACATATATTAGGTCCCGCAATAGTCGCGATAGATTCGCGAGCACTGTCTATCTTTTTGGCCGTATGGCAACGTGGAGCGGGACACGTTACATTTTGACGCAGCGGACAGCGAGCGATCCACTTGGCTGCAGTCAGTCAGCTGTAAGGCCTCAAAGCTCGCTGTCCGCTAACTATTGGACACACTGATTGTCTGCAGCCAAGTGGGATCCCGTTCTCGCAAGAAGGCCGTGTAAACCGTTTAGGGCCGAAAGCTTAAGGTTAGGATCCGAGCATTCTGCATGTCTGGAAGCGAATATGGTTTATTAAACTACGCTATATCGATCATCAGCCATGGCAGAAGGGACAGCAAGCAACGAAGATGAGCCCGAGCGATGCAAGCGACGTAAACTTTACTCGAGTAGCGGAGAGATGGCTGGATTTAATTGATGCCGTAAGAGCTCCAGAAATCCTACTAATCGATGAGAGCTATGTCGAAGATAGTGCCACTCAGGATATATTGAGCTTTGAAGAATGCGTCTGCATGGTCTCTGGGAGGATCAAAATTAACGCCATTATCAGTAAGTGGACCGATTCAGCCTTTGTGAAGTTCATGGAAGTCTTGCTGGAGCTTAGCATGTAGGTAAAAGAGACTTGTTAAAAACTAGTTATCAATGATAGGTCACCTCAGAGATGGAATTATATCCAATAACCCCAGAATTTTTGAACCCCCTGGATCACTAGAAGAAGAAAAACTATCTGAGTTTGGCTCTTTCTTGGCTAGAGAAATTGAGCGTAGAATCAGGCTTGTCTTTGGAGAGGCTCCGCATGTTAGATTGTGCCGCAAGCAAGATGACTCCAGTGATGAAGAAATCTCAGAAGGTATCAGTGAAAGGGAGAAAATAGGGGGCACTGCGGGATTTTGGGGCCTTTGTTGGGCCGATATGCAAATCGCCCTTGCAGAGTGAGAACAATTCACTCCACCATCCAGAGACTTGGTTTCTCTTGAGGGATTTAGAGGAGACCGACTTGTTCGGGAGGTCAATTTGAAAGGCAGGATTTTCTTTCACCTTTTTCTTTTCATCCAATTTTTAACCGTCTTGTGGCACGACATGTCTACCCTAGCGGATGATTTCACAAGTCGAATATTCGATCCCCAAAAGGCTAGCTTCAGGGCCTATACACATGGTTACGCACTTTAGGCTTCCCCAGTTGCGACCGAGTCGAAGTCTCGCTCATGGCTACTCAACTGAGACTTAAAAAATGTTCAGCAACCTCCACACTTAATCCTAGACGTGGGCCAGGCTTCTTAAGTGTCCTCAGCGCTAGATGCAGCCTAACCAAAAGTAAGAGCGCCCTGTGATACCAAAAAAAACATGGCTAATGAGACTGATATACCATTGACCATAATAGCCTATCCAGCCGCGTAGGCATTATCAAGCGAGCCATCTACACATCCAAATGCTCTCATTCCAAATGCAAACCCAAACTTAACCCAGCCATCCTATACCACCAACTCAACCCTCTTTCCAATTCGGCGCCGACAGCGTAGGCTTCGGCCCCATCCCCGCCCGCTCCAACCCCGCCTTCTCATCCCCCTTCCCACCACCACTACCATTGCCGTTACCCCCCGAAACCAAAACCTCCCCTTTCTCCCCCTTGCCCTCTGCCTTACTCCTTTCATCACTCTCCTCCCCACCCCCCTCCCTCCCCAGTCCCTTACACCCGTCCCTCCCCGTCCTCCCCCTCCGCACATACCTCGCCAAACTCTCACACAGCCTATCCAGCACAAACTCCGGCTCGCTCTGCCTCGCCATCATCGGACTATCCTTCCCAATCCAGTCCCACTCCACGAGCCCCTCCTCCTCCTCTTCAACCACCACCTCAGGCCCACTCTTCCGCGTGAACCGGATCAGCCGCGTGAACTCGACCCACTCCTCGTAGGAATACTGCTTCATAGCCTCGAGCTTCAGATCACTAGCGACGCGGCGGATCGCCAGCGCCAGCCGGTGCGAGAGCTCCGCGTCGTCGGGCACGCGGCCCGCGGCGTCGGCTTCGGCCTCTGCAGCCAGGGTGTCGATATTGCGCGGGCCGGCGTCCTCCGCGTCCTCCTCGTCGGTGTCGTTGGCGGGGCTGTCAGGCGACTCGGGGTCCGGCCCCGTGGGGAAGCCGCGCTTGAGGCGGCGCTTGGCGGCGCGGGCGGCGAGGCGGGCCTGCAGCCAGTCGAGCAGCCATGGGTGGCGGTCGAGGTAGTTGCGCCAGACGCCCTCTTTGGGCAGGACGGTGAAGTCGGCGAGGGTGAAGGTGCCGCGCTTGAAGTTGGAGATGATGGTGTCGCCCATGTCGGAGATGAGGATGGCCATGGTGGGCACGGCGACGAGGGACCACACGACGAAGAAGCAGCGGCCCGCGTTGGATTTCGGGGATAGGTCGCCGTAGCCGATTGTCAGGAGGGACACGTAGCAGAAGTAGAGCGCTTGGAAGTAGGTCATGTTTTGAGATCCTTTTTCGGCTTGCCAGAATACGATGGCGCCGATGCACCAGAGAATGCTGAAGGAGGTGAGGGAGACAAAGAGGGCCCACCATCGCTTGAATTGCGAGGTGGAGCGTTGGATGGCGCGCATGGCTTCGAAGCGGTCCTTTTCTTCGCGGAGGAGGATGAGTTTGGGTTTGCGGCTGCGAGAGGTCGGGTTCAGAGATGTGACTTTGCGGAGCTGATGGCCCACTGTGCTTCGGATGGGACGCGGTCGTATGGGAGCACTTATAGGCCGAGCGACTGAGAAACGTGAAAGCAGCCCTCCTTGCTGACGGCGCAGGTCGATTGAGTTCCGCACTGTTCGGTCGATGGTTCGTGATCGTACGTGTTCGACATGTTTTTGCACAATGTTTTCTTCGCCGAGTTGGGCCATGAACTTCTGTAAACTGGAAATGACGAGACCCAACATGATGATGCCGCCGACCGCGTAAGGGAACACCAAGCCCCTGCCAAGATCATTGGTGGGATGTAGGTCGCCAAAACCAACGGTGAGAATTGTGACGTCGCAGAAATACAGCTATGAGATATCAGTCGTCTAATCCCTTTTTGGCTCCAGGGCTGACTTACAGCATCAACAAAAGCCCAACCTGACTGCCCGTGATCGGTCTCTATCCGAGAAAACAGTCCTCCTCCACCAGCTAACCAGATGAAGAACAGCATAGTTTGGAGAATCAAAGTTCGCTGAGCGTCAGTCAACGTAAAAGTGTCCGGGTAATGACCCAAGAAATATCCAAGCATGTTGACCATTAAAATCATAGAGCAAACAAGGTACAAACAAGCCGCTATAATGGCATACCAAAAACCTTGGGTGTAGGTTTCGTAGGGTCGAACCGGAGGAGCATATATATGCATACAAGCAATGATGCCAATGAGCTGTCTTCATATCAGCATACGCAAATCCAAGAACATGTGGCTTGGCAGAGTTTTGTGAGCCATTGGGTTTTGAGGGTGCCGCTCTAAATGTGATTGACGAAGCTGACAAGATGTAAATTATCATGAACCTTCAAGGATCCCGAAGACTTGACTTCAGCAGGCGAGGCCGTGAAATCAACAAGTTCATAGGATGATAAAGTCTGGAATTAAGAATGAATGTACTTACAAGACCTGTGGCGGCATACCACAAGAAAATTGTCATGGGCAAGGCAATGATGTATCGTACGCGCTGAGTGAAATTCATTAAAAGGAAGAAATTACCGACGAAGGCAAGAATGAGAGAGGCAGCGTTAAGCCAATAGCACCTGTGACTTGTCAGAACAAGTTTACCTTGATAATAAAAACTTAAGGGAGTGTTATTAGAAAGTCTCAGAGTAGGCAGCGTAATACTCGAATTCCAGAATGGTATGGATAGTATGGTCTTACCATCGTGGGTCACGAAAAGGTACTCCATCAAAATCACCAACGAATTGCCCATCAATATATATGGTCTCTCTCCAATATGTAACAAGTGCGGCGATGGAGAGGACATTTGCGAGTGGGCCGAGTGTAGCTGCAAGAAGCCTACATCAAAACTCAACTTAGATCTAACTGCTTGAGGAATTAGAGGACTGAAACTGACGGTGTAGCTGTGGATGCAAACCACCAATCACTTGATAAGCACAGACGTCAGCCACCTACGTAACAAATGTACAAAAGGTAGAATAGACTTGATGGTGACACTCCATTCCATGAAGCATTGGGACACATCTGGTTACTTACTACTTTTGCCTACCGCCTAGGGTCTTTCTCTTTAGATGCCACCATTTCTTAGGCGGAGGATGCGCTAGGGAGAAGTCCAAGTTGGTAGAGTCGCCATTTTTGAGGTTATTGCTCGATGTGCTCGTCCCGGAGGTCTGCAGCTTCTCTGGGGGCAAGACCGGGGAAGAGGTTGGGCTGGTCGACATACTAGTGTAATTGAAAAATCATATCCTTAGGGAGCAGTGCATAAGAAGACATAGCGTGGGTAGACAAATATATACTAATCTTCAAATAGATACAAGGCCAGGACGAAAGTAGGCAAGCGGCGAAGGAAATTCGGGTCAGGAAATGTCGGTGGCCTAGAACACAAGGAAAGTGAATACGAGCGAGGATGGGAGAGCTATGGGCATGGTGGGCGGCAGGGTGTGCAGGGCGCACATGGCGAGTAGCAAAAAAAAGCACGCTTCGATGGGGTTGCGCACACCTCTCGCTGGCGCACAGACCAGGCGGAGAGCGAATCGCCTTTTTCAAAGCGGAGAGCGAAATCTGGGGAAACGTGTCCAAGCCCCCACAACCTCTCATATCACCCATGTGCCGACTTAGCTTCGCCTTAGTGTGCTTCTGGAAGATTCGTAGCATCCACGTAAGGCTGATTGAGAAACTCCACAAATCCAAATGTCCAAATGTCCAAATGTCTAATGTCCAAATGTCTAAATATCTGAATATCTGAAGGTTGGTGATAATCATACACCCCTAAATAATACGCATATACCCCCTACCTAAACAGGCTTAGATTATTCCCGTTCAGTTTAGCACCTCATTATTCTCACCACTATTCTTACTACTATAATACTACCTACCTACTTCTAAGTTAATTAATTGGATTGCGCAGGGGCCTAAAAGGCACTGCGCGAGCTAATTTAGGTGCTGCTACCTTTACTTAACGCCTGTGAACTCCCTCAGCAGGTATAGCCAGCGCTCACACCTACGCCCGCACTTAGCGTATGCGGTATTTTACTTAAATGCCGATAGCTCGCGACAAGTAGGAGTATTAATGCGGTTATATTTTATAGAATTAGCTATCCCATGCGCCGTTACGAAAGGTGCTCCTTTTCCTGAGCCAACCAGAGGCTCTAGATTAAATNAAGTCTTGGCAAAACTAAGCCNTAGATTTNATCAATTAATTANAACCCAATATTATAGTAATAAAGCTTAAATTTAATGTATAATTCGACTCTAGGTTGAACAAGGTCTGCATCATTGGAAGAACGTTTGCAGCCCATCGTGGTGGTTTAATCACGATAAGAAGCTATAGAGAGACGCGTGTTGATGTTTTGGTGTTCGCGCACGGGCCACAATAAAAGGAGCACCTTAACGGCGGCTAAATTTACGCAAATTTTAAACTTAAAGTAAAGGCTTATTTCGGAAAGCTATATATATATTAATTAGGGGGTGTATGCGTATTATTTAGGGGGTGTATGATTATTATCGACCTATCTGAATATCTGAATATCAAAATAACAGCTGCGTCTTCCTATCCGGATCGCCCCCGGCATTTCTTGGCCTAGTCCAAGCGCTCAGTCATATTGCAGGAATGTTTCGGCCCCTCCACATATATTGCAGTTGAAGATCAAAGCTATATCACGGCCTCTTAGGCAACTCTTACTAAGCGCCATTGAGTCCTCGCAGGACATTGTTCCGGTATTTCGAATATTGCTTCTGTAGCATTACAGTTTCTATATACAAATTTATTTCGTGAGTTTCTTCTAATTCTTACTGCGCCTTGAGCTTTTCTGTCAGCTCCGGCACTTTCTCAAATAAATCTCCTACCAAACCAACATCCGCAACCTGGAATATTGGCGCATCTGGGTCCTTGTTAATGGCAGCAATAACTTTGCTGTCCTTCATTCCCGCTAAGTGTTGAATGGCTCCCGAAATACCTGCACACAGGTAGAGTTGAGGTGCTACGTTCTTCCCCGTCTGTCCAACTTGAAGGCTGTTGTCCGCGAACCCACTGTCGACCGCCGCCCTGGAAGCGCCAATCGCAGCTCCCAAGGCATCGGCTAACGGAGGCATTAATCTGTTAAATTCTTCCTTTGACTTCAAACCTCGTCCACCCGACACAACTTTGCTTGCTGTAGCAAGGTCTGGCCGATCTGATTTGGCGAGATCTTCGGATATCCACTCTGTGGGGCACTCGGCCTTTGGATCCACTCCTTCCACTACTTCTGCTGAGCCTCCCTCTTGTTCGCACGCTGGGAAGGCCGTTCCTCGGACGGTAATTACTTTGACGCCATCGGTCGATTGCACGGTCAGGATGGCGTTACCAGCGTAGATGGGTCTCACAAAGGCTGGAGCTCCAGGTCAGTACGCATGCGAAGGTAGAGAGACGATAAAATAATACTCACTGTCTTCACTCTCAATGTCCGTAATATCTGAAATCTGCTGCGAATCCAGCATTGCTGCTACGCGCGGCATAAGATTCTTTCCAAACGCAGAATGACCTGTGAGCACATGTGTGTAGTCTCCCTTCTTGATGTTTTCCACTAGCAATGGAGCGAAGTTCTCTGGCAGACCCTGGTTCGGCAAAGATCAATCACGAATTCAAGATGAAACGGTAGATCGAGAACTTCTCTGGCGTACTTTATCATAAGCTCCATTTTCCACGTATATGACTTTATCTATGCCCTTCACTTTGGCTGCCTCATCCGCCACTGCCTTTACCCCACTCCCTGCAACGAAACCAGTCACGGAGCCCCCGAGCTTCTGTGCGGCTGTCACCGCAGTCAATGACGAAATATTGAGTTTTCCTTCTCTTTGTTCTAGCACCGCTAGTGTTGATAGTAATCGGGCGAGCACACAGTATTGTGAGAGGGCGGTAGGTTGCGAAAGTCTTAGCTGCTTTCGAGCTTGGCGGAGGACGGAATTCCTTGCGGCTGAGAGCATGTTGTGAGGCGGAAACGGGAATTATAGAAGTAGGGAAAAGAAAGGAGTAGATGAGAAGGAAAGGAATTGGTGGTAGGAATAGAGGAAATGGTGGGAATAGGGACTGAGAATGAAGACCGGAGAATGATGAACCTCGGCTTGCTTCGCTTCATTGATGCCGTGAAGAGCCGCATGCCAAGCTTATTCTCACGTGACTCGAATTATTCTCAATCCAGCCAGCGCTGGGGGATATTCGCGAAAGTTGACGCGCCCAGCTCAACCAACATCGAATAGTAGAGGCTTGACCCTTCATTCGTTGCCTCCATCTAATACAATCACCCTAATTCCCCTCCTCTACTCTCTGCGACTATACTACCCCCGCCAGCGTCAGGTCGCAATCCTTCCCTTAATCGCCCTTTCGCGCGCCTGTTGGCAGTCGCATTCACCATTTGAACCTCTTCGCACTATCATGGCCGACGACTCACTCACAGCAACTACCGCTCAAGACACTTACAACAACTTTACAGGAGAGGAAGGTGGTGCTGATGCGCACGCGGACGCCCCAGAAGTGCAAATTGAACAAGGTACGCTTCGCTCTGCTCCTCTGCCTTCACTCTGCTTTACATCCTGTGCGATCTACTATGTCTTGATCCGCCTTCCATGCCTATGACCCCGTTGCTCGTTTCCTTGTGGATTCAGCCCCCATGGATTCGCCGCCCGCCAATGTCACTGCTTGTACGAACTCTGAACTTTCGAGTATAGACATATCAATGTTTGAAGATCAAGAGCAAACCTCCCTGTCCGTGAAGGACTCTTCGCGCGAACCGTCCGCTACTACACCAGCCGTTGTATCAGACAACCTTCTCGATGCACCAGATGGACCGCGGCCGGAGAACGACGATGCGGATGCGCAAGAGGATGAGGAAATGACCGGAGTGGAGGAGCCAGCGAAGAAAGAGAGCCCCGAGAAAGAAGCTGGCGAAGCGGCTGATGGAGCAACGGATGGCCAGACGAAAACCGCGATAGAGACGTCGGCGCGTTCACATCTCATTGCACAGACACACGCCATCATCCTACCAAGCTATAGCACTTGGTTCGACATGCATAAAATACACAATCTGGAGAGGAAGGCGCTCCCAGAGTTTTTCAACAGTCGGAATCGGAGCAAGACGCCAGCTGTGTACACAGACTACAGAGATTTCATGGTCAACACTTATCGATTAAACCCAGCCGAATATTTGACAGTTACGGCCTGTAGGCGCAATCTTGCTGGCGATGTGTGCGCCATCATGCGCGTACATGCATTCTTAGAGCAATGGGGTTTAATAAACTACCAAGTAAGTGGCTCGAAATCATCTCACAGATCGTAGTAGCTTATACTCTTTCAGGTCGATCCTGACACGAGACCCTCCAATATCGGACCACCGTTCACAGGCCACTTCCGGATCACAGCGGATACTCCACGAGGATTACAGGCACACCAACCAGCACCTGGGTCAACTACCACAGCAGGGAAGCCTTTCACAGCCACTGAAAGATTATCCAGCGCCGCACCTCCCTCAAAGTCAGACCTGAACCTGGAAATCCGACGCAACATCTACGAATCCAACGGCAAGGAAGCTACCCCAGTAGAATCCAAGGATAAACCTGCGAACGGCGAAAGCGCTGCTAACGGCACATCCACATCTGCTGACACTAAGACCCTTGAGGAAGCGCTCAAAGAACCCGGTAAACAATTCCACTGCTACTCCTGTGGTATCGACTGCACGCGCGTGCGCTACCACAATGCCAAATCCGCCCCCCACTCTGCTCAGGGCAAGACGGCCGCGATGGTTAAATACGACCTCTGCCCGAACTGCTTCCTCGAAGGCCGCTTCCCCTCCTCCAGCAAAGCCGCCGAATACACCAAGATCGAGAACGAGAAGTACTCAGCGCTGCCAGACCGCGACGCGCCATGGACAGACGCCGAAACGCTGCTGCTACTCGAAGGGCTGGAGCTCTTCGACGAGGACTGGAACAGCGTCTCCGACCACGTCGGCACGCGCACGCGGGAGGAATGCGTTCTGAAATTCCTGCAGCTCGAGATCGAAGACAAGTACCTCGAGGCGGACGTCGGGCAGCACCCGGGCGCAGACTCCGCCGCGGCGTCGCTAGGCTACCTCAGTAGCGGCCGGGTGCCCTTCGCACAGGCCGACAACCCAGTCATGAGCGTCATGGGCTTCTTGGCGACCCTCGCCGAGCCTAGCGTTACGGCCGCCGCGGCGGGCAAGAGCGTCGACGAGCTGCGCCGCACGCTGCTCGAGAAACTCGAGAAGGCGCCCACGGCCGCCGAGGCCGGCAAGGGCAAGGAAAAGGCCGCCTCCGAAGTCAAGAACGAAGACGCCATGGACGTCGACCCCACCACCGCCGCCACCACCAGCTCCCCGCAGCCCACCTCGGCCAACATGGTCGCCACGACCACTTCCGCCTCCGCCTCCGCCTGCGCTTCCCCGCCAAACCAAGGCAACCCCCTCGCTACGATCCCGCTCGCCCTCTCCGCCGCCCGCGCCTCCGCCCTCGCCTCGCACGAGGAGCGCCACATCACGCGCCTCGTCTCCGGCGCCGTGAACCTGCAGCTCCAAAAACTCTCGCTCAAACTCACCCAGTTCAACGAGCTCGAGACCCTCCTCTCGGCCGAGCGCCGCGATCTCGAGCGCCGCCGGCAGCAACTGTTCCTGGATCGGCTGGCGTTCCAGAAACGGGTGCGTGGGCTGGAGGATGCGGCGAGGAGGGTTGGAGCGGAGATCGGGGTTGGAGGGGGGATAGGGGTTGAGGAGGCGGTTAGGGTGCTTGAGGAGGCGGTGAGGGGGTTTGGGGTGGGCAAGGGGGAGGAGAAGATGGGGGTTAAGAGGGTGGGTGGTGATGGAGCAGAGTCAGGGCCGGTGGAGGGGGAGGCGGAGGGGTTTGGGCGGTTGGAGATTTAAGGGGTGAGGCAGGTTGAGAGGCGGAGGGTGGAGGGTGGAGGATGGAGGCTAGAGTGTGAGCTTTAGTCTCTGGTTTCTGGTCGTCTGTCGTCTGTCTATCTGGTCTTCAGGTTTGCCCGAACGATGATAGTGTGAGGTGTGAGGTGTGGGGGTGTGGATGATGGAGATGGTCACCTTTCCCTCTTGGATATCAGGCGTGTTTTTTTAGGGTGTGCCCAAGGGCGCGGTCATCGGGGTTCCGGGGTTCTCGGCTCATGGAATTATCGTCGTTCTCTCTTTTCCCGTCTTCCTCCCCATATTTTCCCTTTTTACTTGTTGCGCGGTCCGATGCAGAGCGGAACTGTCCGAGCCCATGGTTGCTGTATACTAGTTTGCGCGGAAAGGGTGGAGGAAACATGGATGCATGGCTTTTTTTCGCGATTCAGACTAGATAGATGTAAGGAAAATGGATTCTTTTTAGCTGTGTCATGTCCGTGTGCTGGTGCTTGGCTGCGCCCGGGTGTGATATCGCGTCGGGTCTTGCGGCTGTTGTTTGGTGCGTATCCTGGAGGCGGGAGCTAGCATGCGGTGGCATGGGGTCGTGTTAGGTGATGTGAAGACTGCCTAGGCTGGGATTACGCTTCTTGGGAGGTTGCATTTTTTGGTGTAAGACCAAGGGGGTAGGGTTGAATTCTTGAATAGCATGGCAGAGGCATCCTTGAGCCAAGGATGATAGTGGAGGTGCTGAACCGTTGTGAACGTTGAAATCATCGTCGATCGGCATCCCAAGTTTTTAGCCGGCAGGTTATCGGTGAAGTGAAAGTAAGCTTTATAGTTATGCTGATCAATTGGTGGGTTTGACAAGGGATGGAATGAGGGAACGTTCATGTGAAAGCGTCGTCCGGGATATCCGGGAGGGCAGGCATGGGAACGCAATAGTACTGTATTACTAGCATCAGCGGGTCGATACTTGCAGATAAGGGTTGCTCTTTTACCTTAGCTCCTTGCGCTGCCCTTGAAAAACTTACGATCATGCAAGGATACCATAAATTATTATTTATTCGCGTTTGTCAGGTTACCGCTGTAGACATCTACGTAATGAGAGAAAGTTATTGGATATGGACAGGGAAAATAAGGCGATTTCCGCCCGTCTATGTATACAGCGAGAGAACCTCCAATTATCGAGCCAGGCGAAAATTAAACAACAGGTCCAACCCCGGTTCTGGCGCTAATGGTCTGACTTATCCGCCCTTTGGTAATGAATTAGAGTATGGATTCCAAAACACCTCTCAACCACTGCATCACACATGAGATCATATGTTCGTCTGCTTCGTCTTCGTCCGTAAAACCGTTGGAATGAGCAGCCTGAGGTAAGACCTCCTGGAATAATTCCTTGAACATTTCTGGTACTTCATCATCTGTACCTTCAGAAACAAGTTGGCGCAAGGAGCTCTTTTGGGAACCATATCCTTCCAATAATGAGGCCAGCACATCTCCATTAATGTGGTAAGCTGTGGACTGCCCATAAGCTCTTGGGTCTGGTTCTGGATCCACATCTCTACGGGTTATGTAGCTTTTCTCCCCCTTCTCTTCACGGAAATCAGGTTTAGGCTTAAGGCTTTCTTTAGCACGTAGCAGGTTTTCAAGGAATTTGAGGAAGCGCCATGCCGGCTCGTCTAGAATACTGAAGGCGAAGAGGGTACCATCGGTTGCGGTACCAATGATGTCGTCTATAAGGACACCGGGAACAGATCGGCTGGAAGCTAGTTTAGAAGACATAGATGTTTCGCCGTTTGTAAAATGAGAATGACTACTACGTCCGGTTGTTGATGTATTGGTAGAAGGTGGGTTGGTGCTACGCCAGGGTGGTCTGATAGTGCCGCGGCGGAGACGTGTCACAGAACGTGGAAGAGACGCTTCGAAGACAGTTGGAGCAGCAGATCGAAGTGTACGATTAACAGGTTGGACGAGGCCAGTTAAGGAAGAGTATTTATCGGATATGAGAACCAACGTGCGGTATTTAGGGGTAGTACTTTTTGAGGTTGATTTCGGTGAGGAGACTTCTTGATTTGGCTTTTTACTAACCTGGCCTTCGGCAAGAGGAATTGGAACAATAAGGTGATGAAGAGAAACCCTGGATCTACCATCGCTAAACAGGGTATCCAGAAAAGGGTGTCCAGATGTTGTAGTTTTCAACTCAAAAGCGAGTAGCGAGTCCTGAGAGGTTGACACGTAAATCAAAGGAGGAGAAGTTGTGATTTGAATGCCAGCTGAGGTTAATTTCTGCTTGCAGAGCGGAACTAATCTAGTGCTTAAAAATATTAGTGATCATCTGCTGCACATATCCTGAAGATGGTATGAGGCTCACTTTTTCTCCTCCACGGAGAATTCGTCAATATGGAGAGAATCACCAGACGTAAAGATTAGGCGATTTTCCTTGTATGTGGATATGGCGTATACAGGTCGGTCCAAGTTCCTGATTTTGGCTGGGTAGAATGATACTTTCCCATTTCCCTCAACATGCGTCCGAAGGAACAGCATGCGACCTTTCTGGCTATCTCCGTCAGGATATCCTGTTCCTACTACGAGGAATCCGTACTTTTTACCCGTCCCATCGTCGTATGTCCAATCCAGAAGAGCGTATGCCCTCTCGTGAGGCCACAACACGCATTCGCCTGCGATAAGTTTGTCGTGAGTGTTCCCTTCAACAGGCCTCTCGTGTTCATCTTCGGCTTGGCCCAGACCTCCAGAATATTTCTCCTCAAGACGAAGTAGTTGGACCACGGATCGGACAGTGCGACGTCCCATTCTGCTGCGCGCCTTTGGGGTTCTTTCCTTTATTTTTGTTGTTGCAACAACCATCATGCGTAAACGTTCTGAATACATAAGCCTATATGGGGTGTATCTTAGATTGAGCCGACGTGGTACTGATTTGATCTCATCATCAAGCTGCGCAACGAGGAGTTTAGATCCAGAAATGGCTATGAGATAGCTAGCCAATTCGCTGCTGCTATATCCCTCAGACGGAATGAGAACGAATGCTGAAATGGCCGACTGTTGATATCCGGGTTGATTACGATCAGTAAACCATACGCTATCTATTTGAAGATCTGAAGCTCGGTCTCCAGGGAAATTTAAGCGACATAAGTCCGAGCCGCATATAACAAATGCGGTTGATCCTTCAATATCACTCTGTATAACTCGAGCGGATGTATTTCCCATGTTGGTGATATTTTTGAAGCTAAGCGAAATTACTATAATCTTAATTAGATTTGGGCCGTACAGCAAAAAGTACATTAAAAAGGTATGAACCTACAGGGTTCGAGTGTCTCTTCGCCTCGGCTGCGTAAATCAAAGCTGTAGAGGCTGCCGTCACGCATGCCACAGACAAGCACGTGTGCGCCATCTGCGGACTTGGAAGTGAGTAGAGCTACGTTCTCGCACACAATAGGAGAACCTCGAAGAGCGTCACCATCTACCCGCTCTTCTACCACTAGCGTGAGGCCATGCCCATCTATCCGAAACAGGAGCAAGAAGGCATTTGTGGTTCCGACGAATGCATGCGGTATTCCGTCTATGTCGACAATAGATAAACACGTTGGGTCGGCTGGCAAAGAATGAGTGGCCTTATTTTCGAGTGAAGCCTTGCCTTCAAGGTTGACAATTTGCCCAAGCTCAAGTCGGGTCTCGGTATCATGTCGAATGGCCGTGACGACAAGAGGAAACTGGGAGTGTACTGCTGCTGCAAGAGCGGTTGTGTCGGGCGGAAATTCGACAGTATCATCGCGGAGTAATACACCATCAGCACTGGAAGAATTGAGTAGGTATATGGCTTTCTGGGTGACCTGGACAGCCCAGTATGACCCAATGGAGCTGGCGGCAAGTGTTTCTTCGCCGAGTTGAATGCCGCACTGTTCGCCAAAATCATCAGTGATTTCCAAAGATGGAATAGAGAGATGAAATAAATAGCTGCCCAATGGAAAAGACAGCAGAAAAAAAGTGCCGTCATGAGCGGCGTCGTAAAGAGTCCACATTGCTGTGACGCCAGAGAAATCCGGGCTGTCGATTGCTGCGCCAACCAGCGCATTGAGTCCCCATCTAAGTTCAGAAACCGCACCATATGGAGACCGTCCAGTGGTAGCAAATAACGCTTCTCGCTGTCTGTCATAACCTGTTTGGACGCCTGGCAGCCTGGAGACCATCGTGTCGGTGATGGGTGCCCAGTTTGGTAGTGATTCAAGATACTCGAGCTCCATGGTTTCTGCACGTGAACGCTTGCGGGAGTCGTTCTCCCACGCCCCGATCTTGATGAGTTCCCCGTAACTCATGTTCCCTGCGGCAATCAAGACGTCTGGGTTTCGAAGCGAAAAGAAATTGCGTCCAACGTCAAGACTCGCAAATGCAGAGTCTACCGTACACCCAAACTGTCCCGCACTCGTGGCTGTCGCATGGGTTTCGGGATTAACTTGAACATAGTGAACAATACCATCTTCTCTGATGATGTAGAAATTCTCATCCAGTTTGCCCTGAGCTTCCCAGTTACGGGCCATTCTCGCCCAATGGGTCCAAAGAGGCTTCCTCTTTGAACTACCTGGGTACCGCGGATACTCCTCGTTGATAGGAACTGGATCTCTTTTAGCGGTCCCTGAAAGAATATTTTGATATAGTGAAATGCACTGTCGGGCCACTAGTAAGAAACCGGGAGACTGCTGAAGTGGAATAATAAATAAGGGGGTTCTTTCTTCTGTAATCACGTGTTAGTAATGCTATAGTATGCGCGGGTGACTATCATTGAGAAGGCTGGCTGGTTTCTACTCTCTGATGCTTCACAAGAAATATCTTTCTTTCCGTTGAGACATCGAGACGTGAGCCGGGTGATGAATACCCACCTTTCTCTAACGGCTGTCTCTCCGCTCTTATCGCGACCGACCCTAGACCCTTGGATGAATCCCAGTCATAACACGACATCCTTGTCCGTCCTCCCTTGGAAAAAACAATCAGGAGTATGACATGGTGGTCGTCGCTCAGTGCTGAAGAAAGAAACTCAATTTTCAGAATGACGCCATCAACCTTGTAAGCTCGCTCTTCGATGATAGGATCACGCAGTTGGAATGCACTTTCTTCCTTCCAGGTGGCCATACTCTTGGTAGAATACAGAAGGAAGGTTCCTTCGCAGGCAGCAACCGCAATGGCCCGAGACTTAGGGTCGACGGCTAGGTGTTTGCCGGGCTGCTCAAGAAATGAAGTTCCGGCAGGCAGCGGTACGGTGCATTGAGAAAACGTGACCTTCCCAGTCTGGTGTTGCTCAGCAAACAAGAACATCATAGCTCTGGACTCGAGTGTGAGCACAAGAACCTGTGGAGGAATGATGTCTGGAGAATCGAGATCCATTGCAGTGTCCGTTTCTTCCACCTTGATTCGCGAGTCCAGCATGGGCTTTCGAGGTTCTCCAAAGACTCGGGCAGCCCTGATACGACAACCGAAGTCGGCTTTAGTAGCCACATGGTTGAGGTGGCCATCTGCTCGAATTTCTTTAATATGAACAAAATCCTCACCGATAAAGACGACGTCATTCTTGCTCTTCTCTCGAATTCTAGCAGGGATGATCCAGTCAATCATGGGACTCTGCAGTACAGTTCGCGATAGGACTCCCAACACCACCTTCTCTTCTGGCATACTAATCTCTGGCTTTTTCTTTTTTGCTTCGGACTGTTGGCGATTTCTCGCTAGAATTTGATGAATGTCAACACTTCTCGTAGTCCACTCCCCATTAACGAGGACGCCAGTCTGAATAGACATGCTGAAAATATCTGCAAGGCTGTCAGGAAAGCTGTCGACCAGCTAGAGGTCAAGAAAGGTCAAATAAAGCACTTGAGAGCGACTCTTGAGTTGTTGTGTTACAATGCGGAGTTTTCTGCTCGTGCCCTCTAGTGAGCGAGCTGAAGGGGAAGGGAAACCAAACGAGAACTAGGCGCCTGCTCTTGGTCTGATTGGGGCAAAATTCTGCGAGGCCCCGATTGTGGAACCGAATCTGACACGGAAAATTACGATTTTAGTTGAGAAAGAAGTAGAGATGATATGCTAGGAGAGGCGCTGGGAGGCAAGCTGGCAGTCTTAATGCTAGAACGGCGGAGGCCTGGAAACCTGGATGGTTGATGTGATGGGTTGTGGGAGTTCTTGCGGCATTGTGGTGACTACGGCTCCAGCCTTGCTCAGGGCGGCGGCAAGTGCGGCGGAGCGAAATGCAGTTTGGTGGAGGGGCAGGGGATCTGATCAGTGTGGTCTGCAGACCGCAAGAGGTCCTATTAAGCCTCTCGCGCCAGCGGTCTCGACGACCGCATTAAGAGTGCCAGATGCAGCTGTCTTGAACGGTAGGCGGTCTGCAGCAAATCACGGCTGGCGGCGATCAGATCGTACACGTACGAGTGGTGAGGTGATCGTGCGAGATAATGTAGCGGCAGAAGAGAGATATGACCTTCGACTGCGAGGGCAACAGACTCCCGGTTCGAGGCGGTTGCCCAAGTACCCGACGGTGCAACGGTGCAGACGGAATTGGGGTATTACCAGCATCTGACACCGCAATTGTAACATGACAACCTTCTCACGCAAGCCGTCTCTAACGCGGTCGGGCAATGGGCATCCATGCAGAGCTGCTCAGGGGCCCGCGAAGTGCCTATCAGCTCAGATGCTGAGGGGCAGCCTTCGAGTGGCGCTGGGCCGGGCTGTTTGGAGCCATGACAGCCACAATCGCGCGCTTGTGCGCTTCCATTTTCTACTGTAGCGCCCCAGGCGAACGACGTGGGACGCCGTGGGACGCCGTGGGACGCCGTGGGAGCAACAACACGTCCACGAAGCTCCCAAGCGAACAACGAAGGCCCCAAACCCATCAATCTCCCTCTCATGCCCGTGCCCGCACCCAGCTCCAGCTCCCGCTCGCGTGGATTGCTTCGCGAGACTGAACTCTTGCTCGACGATGGAGTAGAAGCCTCATGGATCGTTCGCAGAGCTCTCCAGAAACCCCCCACCCTGCAGCTGATGGCACTGGCGACGAGAAGTCCACCACAGCTGCGTCTCCTTCGCCACCCTTGTCAGCTGCCGCAGCGAGCAAGGTGACGCAAATCATGCAGGCATGCAGGAACGACGACCTAGACGCTCTTATTGCCCTTGCAGCTAGCAGCAATGGACTTGTGGAAGACAAGCTGCGGCGTACAGCTTGTATGGCATCTAGTACATAACCTCAATTACCGTATACTAACTTACCATCATCTGCAGGGCCAATTTTATTAGGATCAAGCAATGCTCCATCAGGTACTAAGGTTCCTTGGACCTCTCTGCCTCCTCATCGGGACGAGGAGCAAGTCAAGCTCGACGTCAACCGGTCCTTTGTCTATTATCCGAATAGTAAAGCCACTCGCCCTTCCCACGAATTCCCCGCGGCTAATAGCATGCTCTGCAGATCAGTCCGATAAGCAGCTCGAATGGCGGAAGCAAGAGCTCTCAGATGTCATCACTGAAGTTCTCAGAAGATACCCAGCTTTGTGCTACTTTCAAGGCTATCATGATATTGTGCAGGTCATACTTCTCGTGTTGGGATCAGATCAAGCCCCATCAACGGTGACACGTCTTTCACTCCTGCGAATACGCGATTTCATGCTACCATCTCTAGATGCTGCGATTTCACATCTCCACCTCCTACCTGCAATCCTGGACACTGTGGATCCAATTGTGCGCAGGCATCTTTCACAGACTCAGCCCTTCTTCGCCTTGGCAGCAACCTTGACACTCTATGCGCATGATATACAGGAGTATGGCGATATTGCACGGCTGTTCGACTTCTTCCTGGCCAGAGAAGCGGTCATACCCGTGTACTTCTTCGCTGTGGTGAGTAGACTGATCTGTTTACCCAGAATGACGCCCTGAAACGTATGCTAATTGTCTAGATCGTTCTCGCACGCAAGGACGAGCTTCTCGAAATCCCCCCCGACGAACCAGAGATGCTGCACTCGATCCTCTCGAAGCTTCCCAAGCCCCTCGACCTCGAGCTACTTATCACAAAAACCGTTACACTATTCGACAACCATCCTCCCGAGTCCCTTCCTTATCGCGCTTGGCGTCAGATCTCCTCTCACAGCGTCCTCAAAACGACTCGAAACCCGTCTGATGTTGCGAGACAAACTATCCAGGATGGAGAGACATTCCTCAACAAGCAAGATGCGGAGATGCGGAGAACAAAAGCAATCCAGAAAATTGTCAGAGGAGTCAAGCGACAGATATGGCTATACAGGCGGCCAGCCGGTGCTCTTGGTCTTGCTGTGGCCATAGGAGTTGTCGCTTGGTGGATGGGAAGGTCTAGAAGTGTGAATATGCGAAACGCCAGCGCTGGCTCGTTGAGCGAATCGATCCGGAGAATCATGGAGTTCTTTGTTTAGACGTCGGCAGTAAGAACTGTAAAGTGACAAAAAAGTGTAAGGGAGTACTGGTGGGAAGGTTTTAAAAGAGTATGGCGCATTGCTTGTTGGCGTTGAAAATGGAAATGGGGACACTGATAGAGATGGGCCCGTCAGCTTCTGGGTCAGCTTTTATTTGTGCCCAAGTGTACTCTTTACCTGTTTCTATCACGCAGCAAACCGGGATACAGCGCATTTTTTCAATCTGCCACATTGCCGTCCTGCAGCTCATATTTCCAGGTCTTAGATTGTTTCTTACAGTTCATAAATTCTCTGTTATTACGAATACACGTTAGATATCTCTAAAATCCCGTATCTCATCCACAATATACATCGCCTATCTGGTAATAACGCCGCTTTTATCGATTACATCAAGAAACTCTGAGGTGATTGCAACGTTTTATTTGGTGAGTGTTTATTCCTTGATTGTAAGGTATTGCTTTTTTTTTAAATTGACAATACGGCTTCAAACCCCACAACCCTGGACGAGTTGATCAATGTTCTTCATAACCAGCATCAGGAGAAGGCAAATCCCGGCCGACCAACGTCGATCCAGGACAATTTAGGAAGACTTACACGATGCTCAACGAATATTTCACGGTCGATGATAATTATACACTCCCTGCCTAAATAGGCTTAGATTATTCCTGTTTAGGTTAAAACGTCACTTACAGTAGTATCTTAACTTAGCATTATTCTTACTACTATTCTTACTACCTGTAATACTACCTGCCTGCTTCTAAGTTAGTTAATAATAATATAATAGCCTAAAAGACACTAAGTTAATTTAGATACTACTGTGAGGGGACAGGCGCTTAGCCTTACAAGGTATCCGACCTTCGCTATACAGTAAAACCTCGCTATACCGTTCAGCTCGGGAGTAGGGGGGTTAAACGTTATGCCGTATGGAAACGTTATATTGCGAGCTCACTTATTAATCGC
Organism: Cenococcum geophilum 1.58; assembly: GCF_001692895.1. Lineage (NCBI taxonomy): Eukaryota > Fungi > Ascomycota > Dothideomycetes > Gloniales > Gloniaceae > Cenococcum > Cenococcum geophilum. The sequence goes on from NW_027137561.1 coordinate 3,225,884, forward strand.
TGCAAGGGGCTAAATTAACTCTTCTCTCTATCCATAACTACTTAAAGAAGCTCGTGATAGTTGTCTGCTTTACTCGCGCAACTCGACGGCCTCGAATTACTCTCTCTGCCTTTATAAGAACCGTAATTAGAGTCTTATTACCCTCCTCTTGCTGCCCCTTATAGAGCTTAAGGCGCTCTAGTGTATCTAAAGCCTTATTAAGCTTAATAACTTGTGGCTTAACCTTATTATCGCTTTTTTTGTTATCTGGCGCATTATATAAAGCTATAATTGAGGCCTTAATTGCTTCCTATGACGAGGAGGCCTTAGGCTCTGTTAAAGCGTCCTCCTTATCTAGATTAATGAAGTTACTAATAGCCATTAATTAACTAATTTGCCCTGCCTGGCCAAGCCGCTGTAAATACGCCTCAAATTCGGCCTTAAGCTGAGGCTTGCTGTACCCGCTTGGCGTACTTTAGGGGCCCTCGCGAGGTCCAAAGATTGTTAAATGTGTAAAGCAATTTATTACGGTTTAAGGGCTAATTTTATGCCATACTGCAATGGCCCATTAAACGGCCCTAAGTACGTTTATTATCTTAAGGGGGTTCCTATCTTACTCTACCTGATCTACCATATAGGACAGCTAGTAGCGGCGGTAATAGGCTTTAAAGGTTTAAATTATACCCTAATCTAGAGGCTAATAGAGAGAGGTAACGTTTTTAGGCAGGAATTTAACCCTAGTATTAAGCAAGCTAGCGTGCTCTAATATTATAAGCATACCCCTAGTATGGCTAAGAGTGGAATTAATAAGTAGGAGGACCTTTCTACTGCCCATTAAGCCGTTAAACCACTTAATATAATTAAGGAATATTAACCCCGTTATCTATACCTTTTTATTAAACCTCTAGGCAAAGTTAAGGCCCCTTAGGTTGCTACACTACGTCCTAAAATATTAAGGATTTTTCGCTCTTTTAATAATCTATAGGGGTATAATATGGCTGCCGTCTGCGTTGCTGTAGTAAACGGTTATAATACGCTCCTTCTGCTTTTTAGTGCCTAATTACCCTATAGTTGCAAGTCCTATATCCGGCGTGGCCTTATAGAAAAGCCCTGCCTTATCTATATTATAAACGTCTTAATTTGGGTACGCATCTACAATAACCCTAAGCTCCTATATGCGCTCCTTAGCGCCTTCTATATTTACTAACCTAGCCTCGCCGTATAGCTTTTATCTTAATATTTAATTCCTCTTTTTAAAGTTATTAACCCAACCACTTAAGAAGTTAGGCTGTTGTTAACCCTAATAATACGCTATTATATTCCAAAGCTTTATTGCTATAGCCTATATAAGGTCGCCGGTAATAAGTATATTAGCGGCCTATATCCGCTATTACTATTTAAATAGTACTTCTTTAAGCTTAGGGTTGTTAGGAGCTCTATACCTCTTAAAGCCCTTCTAGCCGCGTTAAAGGATAAGTAAATTAAGGTACTTATATTTAGGCTTTAAGGAGTCTAATATAATAGACTGTTAAATAGGGCGTTAAAATTAATCTATAAAAAAGCGAGCAGCGTCTCTCTAAGGTTTTTTAGGGTTCTTACGGCAGTATACCCGGATTTGCTACCTCTTATACTCTAAAACACTATAGCGGCGAAGGCGCTTAAGGTCCTTAGACTTCGCCATTATATAGGTAGGGCAAGAGGGGTATTAAATTAATGAATATTGATGAATATTAATGGCAGTAGTGCTGGTTTATAGGCTTAAGAGTAAGGGGTTAATATATGGCGCTAAATTGCGCCCGGTAGAGATAGAATTTAAACCACCCCTATAATAATCTATAGATATATATTTACCAGTTAGTTAAACTATAGATTAATAAAGCAGATATATACAGTTAACCTCTATTAAGAATTAAGTAATTCCGTTAAAGAATGGTTGTTCCTAATCCTCCGGGGCAATTAACCTCCTATTAGGCGCAGCTCTAAAAATAGGGTTTCCAACACTATAATAGCTCGCGCTATACCGGTTTTATATAAGAGAGCTTTAAACGTAATAGCGTATTAAATTTAAACGTAAAGCCTTATACGCCTTATAGTAAAATCAACTATTCCTAGCTATTAACCGGTATACTGTAGATAAACGGTGTACCAAGATAACGTTAAAGCGCGGCTTTACTGTAATTAAGCTTAAATAATTAAAGGCTTTGCCTTTCTTGCGGGTGTACAGCTCTTTTAGCAAGCGCACAGTATCTACGCTGGATGGTGCACTTGACCAGCGATTACCGAAATTGCTGTGTTGCATGCACATATATACAGGGGAGGGGACACCGAAGGTCGGATACCCTGTCCCTCAAGGTAGCGAATTCTCCGGATGTAAGCAAATACTTAGCATATCTCAACACCACCTATTTTACAGCCAAATAGGATATTTTATTTATTTATTTACATCTAATATTTTGTCGCACGGCCTTCTGTACGCTTTATACACTTATATAGCCTTACTAGATAGTTATCGATTATTTTATTAATTTTCTTAGGCTTTAATTCACGCCACACCTAATAGAACCTTTTAACGCCAGCCTACCTAGTTACAACTCTTCTTTAATAGAACTTCTCCCTTAATAGCTTTACCTAAGTCTCTATTATAGAGAAATCTGGCAAGGTTAGAGGCCCTTTAATATAATCTATACCGTATTTATCTATCCAATTAAGCACCTTTCTAAAGACGTAAGCAGAGTCTTAGTCCTGCTATAGGATAAGCTCTCTTCCTAGGATCTCCTTTTACAACTTAGGAAGAATCTTAGAGATGCACGTCTCTAAGTTCATCTTGCTATTAGAGTTGCCTACGTTGTACTTAATTACCTATACAAAATCGTAGCCTAGGACGTAGAAGATATAGAACTTCTGCCACTTCCCTGGGTCTAGGTACATATCCTTATTATACTAAATATTTAAGGGCTTTCACCTCTCCTTCTTATCAGGCCTCCTTTTTACTTTACGTACGTATTTAGAACTAGTAGCCTAATAGATCTTATCGCTGTTAGCGACTTAGTCAATCGAGGCGCGAGCACGGTATGTGTGACGAACTCGGTCATCGAGGCACTGAATAGCAACAAAGGCGTATAGGCTTGTACGATTGTATTGGTCCTATACAAGAATATCAAACTAAAGAGAAGACGAAGGTCGTGGAACGGACACGTCTATGTACACGCGCCAAGGCGTAAGCGAACCCCTGACTAGGTGACGCGTATCAGCGCCGTAACAGTATGAGAGACGCGCAAGCCTATACGATTGGATTATCTATAAACGAGAATCTAAAGCTAGGGAAAGGAAAGGAGAAAAAGAGTAGCGTCACTTAATGTTTTATAAGATCTTCGCGTCATATAACCGTAATATGCGGCAATCTATAGCAACTTACTAGTGCGAAGTTCTGCTAAGTTCTATTAACTAAGTTTTGCTATTTTCTGCTAACTAAGTTCTACCATTTTCTGCTAGTGCTGTAACATTACCCCCCCCCTTAGTAAAGCCTGCCCTTAGGCTTTATATATCCGTATTACTCTTATAGGGCGTTCCTATCTTTATATTCTTCTAGTAGCCTATTATCTTTACTATACTAGCACTCTATTTACTCGTTTAGGTACTTTAGGGGTCCTAGTTTATTAGGGTAACAGCTATAGAATTTTTAAAGCTTATAGGGACTACTGATAAAGTTCTATATAGGGTATTAAGTAGGATCTAGGTTATAGCCTTTCTAACTAACACAGTATTTTAACATTCTCCTTACTAATTTATAGGCTAGTATTTCTTTAATTTCCTATTTATCGTTACTATTAATTTAAATTGGTAAGGGGGGTTTATTCTTTTATCTAGGTAATAAGTTGTCCACGGCTTTATATAGCTTATTTAGCGAGAAAATAGGGTAAACCTTTATTAAATCCGGGAGCTTTACCTTATATAAGTTACCCCTCTTCTTAAGGACCTTATACGGTCCTACTATTTAATAGTTTAGCTTATAGCCAGGTTGTTCTATCTTTTAGTTCTTTATTATAACCTAGACTATATTACCTATAGTAAAGTTAGGCTCACACCTATACTTATTTATCCACTATTCTATTAATTTTTAGGCCTTTTCTAAATTTATATAGGCTACTATCTAGGCTTCTTCTAAGCGCTTAGCGTATTGCTAGGTTTCCTTATAAGATAGTTTTTCGTATATAGTTTAGGGTTCTTCTAGTCTTTTCTAGTTAAAGCTAGTATAGGGTAAGTAGCCCATTTCTAGTTAAATAGGGGTAAATCTAGTGTAGTTATAGGGTAAAGTCGCCTAGGTATAGTCTATAAAGGGTAGCAGTTTAGCCTAGTTATTTTAGAAGTAGTTAATAAAGGGCCAGAGCCTCTAATCTAGGTATTAGTTTACAATCTCTATCTAACTATCTATTTGGGGGTAATATACTATAAAAAGCTTTAGCTTAATACCTAGAATTTAGGTAAACTCGTTCTAAAAGACTAATATAAACTATAGCCTATAATTAGAGATAATAGTATTTAGTAGTCTATAAATTTAGTAGACGTAATAGATATATAGTTAGGCCGCCTCTTTAGTATTAATATTTTTATAATAGGGAATTAAAAACAGGCGCTTACTAAAGCGGTTAACTAAAATTATAACTATATTGTATCCGTTACGGTCTAAAGGCAGTTTATAAAAATCTATAGAGATATACTATTAAGGGCGTTCTAGTATTAGAAGGGGTTTTAATAATCCTAGGGTTTTATCTTATAGAATTATAAACCTATAGCAACTATTATAGTTCTATACGTAACGGTTAATATCTATAGCTATTTTAGGCCAGTAGTAACAGTTACTAATAATTTTATATATTAGGAAAAATTTTTTGGGGCACGTTATTATAAGCGAAAATCGGGGTCTACAAAACCTGCGTAAGTCGCAATTTTGGCAATTTACGGCGATTTGCAGCGATTTACTATAAATACATAGGCTACTTATACAAATCGCCGCAAATTACTAAACCCTAATTTTCGGCTGCAATAAAAATACTATAAAAGCTCTATATAAAGCTCTGCACGAAGCTCTATATAGGGCTCTATACAGAGCTTTATATAAGGCTCTATATAAAGCTCTATATAAAGCTCTGTACGAAGCTCTATACAAAGCTCTATATAAAGCTCTATACGAAGCTCTGTATAAAGCTCTATATAAAGCTCTATATAAAGCTTTACACGAAGCTCTGTATAAAGCTCTATACGAAGCTTTATACAAAGCTCTGCATAAAGCTTTATATAAAGCTCTGTATAAAGCTCTACACGAAGCTCTATATAAAGCTTTGTATAAGGCTCTATATAAAGCTCTATATAAAGCTCTATACAAAGCTCTACGTATAGAGGCTTTATATAAGGCTTTACGCGAAGCTCTACGTACAGAGGCTCTACGCGAAGCTCTACATCGGGTCCCCACTATATTCCTAATAGCCTCTACACATACCTTTGCCAAGTATACCCCCTATATACACCTAGGTAGCCACCTCATTTTTTACCCTTCCTTATATCCTCCCTACCTAGGAAGACACCAAAACGACAGCCAGTAGACGACCGTCGCCAAAGCCAGATGACCGTCGCCAGAGCTAGACAACCGTCAGAGCTAGACGACCGTCGTCAGAGCTAGACAACCGTCGTTAGAGCTAGACGACCGTCGCCGGAGCTAGATGACCGTCGCCAGAGCTAGACAACCGTCGTCAGCCAGATAACCGTCGCTAGAGCTAGACGACCGTCGCTGTCACTAGATGACCGTCAGAGCTAGACGACCGTCGTCATCGCCAGACGACCGTCGCTAGAGCCACACGACCGCTGCTAGAGCTATATAACAACCGTTTAAACAACCAGCTAGCGAACACAATAAACGATTTAATCGATCGATCGAATTAAGGTAATATAGACAGGTAGGCACAGATAGGTAGGTATAGACGGGTAGGTATAGATAGACAGACAGATAGATAAATAGATAGATAGATAGATAGATAGACAGACAGACAGATAGGTAGGTAGGTAGGTAGGTAGGTAGGCAGGCAGGCAGGTAGGTAAGTAGGTAGGTAAGTAGGTAAGTAGGTAGGTAAGCAGGCAGGTAGGTAGGTAGGTAGGTAGGTAGGTAGGTAGGTAGGTAGGTAGGTAGGTAGGTAGGTAGGTAGGTAGATAGGCAGGTAGGTAGATAATTTAGAGCCTCTACGAGAGGCTTCCCCCTTAATACTTAAAGTAGATAGCTCTATATTTTATATAGTTATAATATAAATATATTTAAAAGTATATTATAGAAATCTATAAAAATATATAATAATTTATATAGTTATAATTTATACAGTTTGTATAGTTTATATAGTATATATAGTTCGTACAGTTTATACAGTTCGTATAGTTCGTACAGTTTATACGGTTTGTATAGTTTGTATAGTTTATATAGTTTACGCGCTATTTATTTATAGGGTAGCAAAAAGCTAGAATTAGTTTGGTAGTTAAGCGTTTTGCTATAATTTACTAGTAGATACTGCAATTTTGGGGCGAAACGCGCGGTTTGCGTAAATCGCTAACGACCATATACGACTACGTAAATCGCACAGTTTACAGCAAATTGCCGCAACCTGCAACAACGTGCCTAAAAAAAAAAAATCCTGATGTAGGTCTTATTTTTTCTAGGATAGGCTGTAGAGACCTAGTTATATACTTTAGCGATAAGTTAAGTCCGTAAATTCTATTTCTTTGCTACTACTAGCTATGCCTAATACTTAAGTAGTCTATTTTTAAGGGACTATAGGCTAGTAGTATCCTTTGCCTTTTTACAGTACTCCTGTAGAGAAGGGGCCGTATAATTTACCTATAGTAGTTTATTAATAAGGTTAAGTTCTATAGAGTTTATAGGGTATATCTTAGCTTTTAAAGATTTTATACTTAGTTCTGCCTATATCTAAGGGTTAATATAACTAACTACCGGAACTATATCAAAACGTCATTTATCTCACTAGCGTACTACCTTGTTTTAGTTACCTAGCCCTTAACTTACTTACTATTAGGCTATAGAGACGCACTTGCCGTAACCGGCTTAGCGTAGGCGAGGCGCAGGCGAGGCACCTATAAAACGTAGTCGCCCTATACCAGAGAATAGCAGAATTCAGTTTTATAGTTCTACTTTATTAAGAACCAGATACCTATTGCATTTCGCTACTGTTATTACGTTACTATATACCCTTAGGGCCTTAGCGTCCTAATAGCTCTAAATTCTTATTCCCTTTTAGGGGTAGCGGTCTAGCAATACAGCGGTCTACTAAGGCTGCGACTACGTAGCGACAGCCCTTTATTAAAAAGACGACCTATATTCCTTAACTATATCACAGTATATTAACCTAATAGCGAGACGCGGGCGTAACGTTAGCGTAGTATATAGTACTAAGTCTAGGGATTAACCCTAGGACAACGCGGGCGGACCTACGTCCTAGATAGAACTAAAAGCTATAAGCAAGAACATGATATAGAAAGAGATATAACGGCTAGAGAATAAGAAGCTACAACTTCTAGAGCAAGGAAAACTACAGTTGCTTAGGGAGGAGGTGGAAATACTAAGACGGCGTTAACGCGGTGAGGTAACGTTAACCCCTACTCCTAACCTAGATCTACTACCTTAGAGCATCCTATTGGAGTACTTAGAGAGTAGCTTAATACATCTAAACCTTAAGAGGAAGGCTACTAATATAATGGGCGCTCTAGTAAAACGGGCTGTTAAAATAGAGAAGATTGCTCTATATTATAGTAAGGCTATATAAGAGCACTAAGACTTCCGCGACAGCTTAAAGCTAGCGTTTTGCTTAAAGGCCGACGCCTTTATAAATAAGGATACTAAAGTTGCGTTTACTATGCAATATATAAAGGGGACTAATAGAACCCTTTAGCTATAATATAAAGATAACCATCTAAATATATAGTTTACCTAGGAAGAGCTAATAGAATTCCTACTTAACTAAATTAAAAGTCTTATTAATTAAGAACTCTATATAGCCCTAATATATATAAGGGCAATACAGCGAACTAATTAACCTATAAATAAGTTTACTGCTTACCTAACCTCCTTAGAAGTATAAATTAACCCTCCTTATAAGGCAAAGCATCTAATAATATATTTATTCGCAAAGCTATAGCTAGAGTTACGGCTTACGGTTACCAACTATTAGGAATTTCTATAAACTTAAGATTAGCTAGTTTCCTTAGCTGCCCTATTAGAGGAAAACCAGAAGAGCGCGAGCGCCCTATAGGTTAGAAGTAATAGGCGCGCCGCAAACTTAAATATAAAAACTACCCTATTAGGTAACTTAGGGAAAGCAGACTCTAAAAATACCGCTAATAATATAATGGTGGGGCAAAGTAATACCGCCGGGGGTTTAACCCAACCTAAGGGGAACTGTAAAAATTGTGATAAGCTAGGATATTAGTGACAGCAGTGCCTAGAGCAATGATAGTAATAGTAGCCGCCTCTTAATAATATAAGCGCCATCTCTACGCTAGGAAAAGGTAGGCGCCCTTAGAGCCCCTTATACCTATAGGGTATAAGCTACTACTAGATTATAAGGAAGCTATTACTATTTTAGGAGAAGTCCTATCTAAGTAGACTTAGAAGAAGACCTTAGTAATCTTAGCGCCAAAGTAAATGTAATTAATTAGCGATTTGCAATAGAGTATAACTTTAAAATACTAGACGTAGAATTACCTACCTACTCCTAGTTAAATAAAACTTAGGTATATTACTATAAAGCCTATAAGGTACTATTAAGAATAAAGGACAGCTAGGGTAGGATTAGGGAAGTAACCCTTATCTACTATAAAATAGCTAACGCATCCCCTATTATTACCCTAGGTATACTAGGGTTAAAGAAGGCCTAGCTTTTTATTAACTGTAAGGCGAAGGCGTAGCGATAGAAGCTAGATGGCTCGTCCCTATTACTATAAACCCCTAAAGGTTTTACGGAGTCTCTCTAGAGGGAATCTAAGGTCTTCGCCTTAGTAATTACTAGATTAATACCTAGTAAATAAAATAATAGTAGCTTACTAGTCCTTCCCCTATAGTTAAAAGAAGCTAGCGATGTCTTCTTATATAAGGAAGTAGGAAAGCTACCCTAATACTACTAGGGCAACTATACTATTAACCTAGAAAAGGGATAGGAGGTCCTATATAAACTACTCTATAACCTCTTAGTTAAGGAGCTAAAGGTACTAAGGGAGTATTTAGACGACGCCTTAGATAAAGGCTAAATTTAACTAAGTACTAGTCCTATAGGGGCACCTATCCTATTTATACCTAAAAAAAATAGGAAGCTATGGCTCTGTATAGACTATAGAGGCCTTAATAAGGTAATAATTAAGAATTGTCTCGCACTACTATTAATTAGTAAGACCTTAGACCGCTTAGTAGGGTCTAAAATCTTTACTAAGTTAGACCTAATAAATCGTACTACCGCCTTTGTATCCGTTGGGGCGATAAGTAAAAAACGGCGTTCTATACGCGTTACGGCCACTTTAAGTATTTAGTTTTACCTTTTAGGTTAACTAATAGACTAGTAACCTTTTAGGGCTATATTAATCGAGCCTTATTAGGACTAGTAGACGTCTTCTATATAGTCTACCTTAATAATATTTTAATTTTCTTAGAAAATTTAGAGAAACACTAGCGCTATATACTAGAAGTGCTATATAGGTTACGGCAATATTAACTATATATAAACCTTAAGAAGTGCAGGTTTGGCGTATAAGGGGTTAAGTTCCTAAGATACATTATTAATCCTAAAGGCGTAGCAATAGATCCTAGCTGGGTAAAAGCTATTACTAAGTAGGAGAGCCCTTAATCCTATAGGGATATCTAAGTCTTTTTAGGTTTTACTAACTTCTATTACCGGTTTATCTATAAGTACTTTATTATTACGAAGCCTATTACTAATTTCCTTAAGAGAGTAAAGAACAGCTATAAAGCTGGGCCTTTTAATTAGCTAGAAGAGGCGGAGTAGGTAATATACCGGCTCTATAACACCTTTATAACGGCGCCACTTCTATAATACTATACGACAGGCTTACTAACTTGGTTAAAGACTAATGCCTCTATATAAGGCCTAGTAGCAATTATATTATAGCTGTTTAAAGATAGCCTTTAGTATCTAATAGCCTTTTAGTCTAGGAAGCTTTTGCTAGTAGAGCGTAATTATAAGACCTATAATTAGGAGCTACTAGCTATTATAGAGGCTTTTAAGCATTAGAGACACTATATTAAGGGGCTATTAAGCCGCCTAGAAGTACTTACAGATTATAATAATCTAAAGGGTTTTATAAAAGTAAAAGCCTTTAATAGATAGTAAGCCAGATAGGCTATAGTATTAGCTGCCTATAACTTTATTATTAAGTATAGGGCGGGAAAAACAAACCCCGTAGACGTGCTATTAAGGCAATCCCTAGGTATAGGGGGTCTGCTAAAAGAAGATACTATACTACTATTGCTCTAAAGGACTTTAGGAATATAGGGCCACCAACGTAAAATAAAAGTCCTATTAGGTATATAAGAAAGCGAGCCTTCTATAAAGGTATTGTTTTTACGGCTATAAGCTAGTAACCTAATGGCGGTACGCCTAGGTAATATAGCATTACGGTTTAACTAGGCAACCTATATATATGCTATTAAGCAGCGCGTAATAAGAACCTAGGTTAGAGAAGTAAGTACTTAAAAGAGTGCTTATAAGTCTAGCACGGAAACAGTTATTAAGCTTATTAAAGAACTTTAGACTAAAGATGACTTTATACTACAAAAGCGTAGTAACAGCGTAGATACGGCAAGACGCCGTTAACGCACTTACTTAAAGCTAGTATAGCAGTTTAATTCTACTAGACTACTTTATTACCATAGGAGGTTATATATACCCCTAGACTTAACAGTTTATATAGAGCTCCTATAGATCTACTACGATAATACCCTAGCTGGCTACTTTAGTAAGAAAAAGACTCTAGATCTACTCTTGCGTAAGTACTACTAGCTTAGTATAAATACGGACGTTATAAATTATATCTCTACCTATAATATATACTAATGTATATATACGCCTTAATATTACCCTTATAGCGAGCTTTAAGTGCTACCTTACCCAGAATAGCTGTGGTAGGAGATTATAATAGACTTTATTATAGGCCTACCGCCTAATAGACGACGTAATAGGGTATATAACGCGATATATATAATAGTTGACCGCTATACTAAGATGGCCTTATATCTGCCGACAGTAAAAACTATTACTATAACTAAACTTGCGGACCTCTTCCTTAATAAAGTAGTATGCTATTTTAGAATCCCTAGAGGGATTATATCTAATTAAGGTAGTATTTTTACTAGTAAGTTCTAGTTGGAGCTATATTTTACTATAAAGATAAAATATAGGCTAAGTATGGCCTTCTACCTGTAAACGGATGGGTAAATAGAACGCTAGAACTAAACTCTAGAGTATTACCTCTATATATTTTGTAATAAAAAGCAAAGCAACTAGGTAGGCCTCTTATTACTAGCTAAATTCGCCTATAATAATGCTAAATATAGTATAATAGGTGTAAGCCCGTTCTATACCTACTATAGGTTTTACCTACGTCTAGAATATAAGGTTAAGGCAGATAATAGTAGTTCTGTCCTAGCCGCCTCTAAGAGAATTAAAAGAATATCCCTTAAACGCGAAACGCTAGAAAAGCGCCGCTAAGGCGTAAGTAAAATACTATAATTGTTATTACTAACTATAGATATATAACGTAGGGGATCTAGTCCTACTATTAACTAAGAACCTTAAATAAAAAAGGCTAAATAAGAAGCTAGCAGCACGCTTAATTAAACCTTTTAGTATAGCTAAACTAGTTAGAAAGCAAGCCTACCGGCTATATTTACCTACGTCTTACTATATCTACCCTATGTTCTATATTAGCTTACTAAAGCTATATAAATAATATAAGGGCACTACTAGAGACCTATTACTAGGGCCTATTAAGCTAAATAACTAAGAGGATTAAGAGGACTAGTATAAGGTAGAAGAAATATATAAAAGGAAGGGATATAACTAGACCCTATAGTACCTAGTTAAGTAAAAAGGCTAGCTAGAAGAATATAACTAATAGGTCCTAATAAAGGATATTAATAAGGACATAAAGGAGACGTATAATAGTTACTTTACCCTAAGGGGTAAATAAAAAAGAAAGTAAGTAGGAAAATAAAAAACTTTTAATTATAACCGGGATTATACCCTACTAGTAGGGCGATAATAGAACGACGGCGGAGTAATAGTAGTACGCCGATAGAAATATAGATACTCTATAGCTCTATTAAATCCTTCCTCTTTTTTCTCCTCCTCCTCTCTCTCCTTAATTTTCTCTCCCTCCTCCTTATTATCCTTATCCTTATTCTCCTCCTTATCCCTTATAATAGGAGGCATATTAGCCTATAAGTACTATTAGCATACGCTATAATAGCAAAACACCTACGCTATAATAATAATATTATTTATTACTTAACGTCCGATTTAAATCCCTATTGGGCCCACGCGGACTACTCCTTATATATATATGGGGAGGAAACTCTATTTAAGAAAACCCTGTAATCTATTTCCCTACCTTTTAGGACTTATCTATAAGGCGCCTAAGAGGCGCCTATAAGTTACCTATAGTGCTCTACTACCTTACTTTTTAACCTCTTTGGGAACTACTGCTGCCGTAATAAGCCTACGGACGCGCTAGTATCGCAAACTTTACTTTACCACTGTAGAGTCATTAGGGGACGCCCGTTGCTCGCCCCCCCTACCCTCTATTACTATTTTCTTTACAACCTAGAACTAGTTTAGTATATTTTAGTTAATAAGCCACTAGGTAACCACCTTAAGGCCTTTTTATATTAAGAGTAGTGTATTATAGTTCTCTATGCTAGCTACTAAGAGTATTACTTTTTAGTTAGTGCGTAAGGGGCATAATAGTATTACGTGTTTTAGTGTCTATCTTAACTAGCTACATTCGTATCTTAGGCTACCTACTAGGATACCCACCTAGTAGAGCCAGTCTTTTAGTCCTATTATTCCTATTCTTAAAAGTATTGCTATTATATTTTCTGCCTTTATTAGGCCTTCTTAAAGCCTTAGAGTATTTACCCCCTATAGCGTTAACTATGCTACGGCTTAGGTTCCTTTTGCCTTAGTTAGCCTTTATACCTTTAACTTCTATATACCTCTTTAGCGTTAGTTTAGCCAGTATTATATTACGGTAGATAGTTTTCTAGCGTTCTTTCGTGCTTTACTTTAGCTCCTTTCTCTCTTTTACTATTATTTTTACTGGCCTCTTACGCGTCTCCCTTCCTCCTTTATATAGGCCTAGGTCCTAAAGTAGTACTATTTTTCTTCTGCTTTCTTTACCTGTTTCTTTAATATATCTTCCCTACTTTAGGGTTATTGGTTTATTCTCCTATAGGGCGCCCTAGGATCCCTTTATAGTTTATTTAAGCGTGTCTTAATATACTTTATAATATTAGAGTTGCGTTTATTTTGCGCCCTTTATATTACAGCGGCTTTAATATATAGTTATAGGGGGGGAATATTAGCTTCCTTTTTAAGTAGTGCTATTATAACGGTGCTGGTGCGCGTCACCTGCTACATTTAACCAATTAGGATTTTCCATGCCCGGTATAGAAAATCGCTATTGGCTTGCTTACCACTAGCGCCTTAGTGGCCCTCGCGATATGTCTACCTACTGCCCCTAAACGATTCTCCTTCTTCTTCTTCTCCTTAGCTTAGTATCTTTACTAAATAGCAATCTACAAGCTTCGGCTTAGAGGCATTTATGCGAGCCGTTACATTATACTAAGCTCTCCTTACACTACCTGGGAAGGCCTTAATAATATCCCACCCCTAAAAAAGAGAAGATCTTTGTCTGCAATGACGCGTTAACGCGCTATACTTAGATATTAAAATAACTCTATACTGCCTGCGAAGGCCTTAATAATACCCCACTTTATAAGCCAGATAGGACTGGACCTGTACCCCCTGGAATTAAAACCGAATTATACAATTCTAATAAACCCTAGAAAGCCAACAATGGCACCTAAAGCGAGCTTATTTAAAAGAGCTGCCCCAACCTAAGAAGAACACGAAATTTAATTGGGATCCGAAATTAAAGATAATAATATTATGGACGTATATAAGCAGATTCGTGCCCTAACGGCCAATTAAGAAGCCAATTGTCTTTAAGCTTAAAGCACATAGGAGACCCTATAAGAGATCCTAGATAGCCTTGTAGCTCTTTAAAGCAGCTTAGCTCCCCCTTCTAGAAGTCCTAGTTAACCTATCTACTTAACTAAGGATAATATACTAGGGAGTACGGAAACGATAATAAAGTAATCGAAGTCCATTAAGCTCCCTAACTCCTAACCACTATTTAACGGGATAGACCCTACCTTTAAGAATTGGAGGATTTAAATACAAGGAAAGCTTCGCGTTAACTATAACTATTTCCTTTTTAAAGAAGCTAAGATGCTTTACCTCTTTAGTTAAACTACTAAGGACGCCTAAAAGCACCTCTAAGCTAAGTTTAAGGATAAGTCACCTGTTTGGTTTACATCCGTTAATGAGATACTATAGTACCTAGCGGCTATCTATATAAACCCGAATAAAGTACGCGACGCTAGGTACGACTATAATCGCCTAATAATAAGACCAAACTAATCCTTTACTGAGTTCTAGACCTAATTCCTACACCTAGCAGGCGAAGGCTAGGTCCCCCTTAAAAACTATTAATTGGACCTATACAAAAAACTAACGGTTTGATTATAAAAGAAGATTACGGTAGCCTTAGACGACCTACTAACCCACTAAAGACTTATAGTCCGATGTCTGTTATTGGATTCAGAACTACGGCAAATTAATGCCCGCACTAATTGGTAGAAGAAATCCCATAGTAATTAAAAACCGATAATTATACCTGCTGGGGCTGGCACTGGAAAACTAGTGGAAAGTACCCCTATACCTAAGGTAGGTATAACTACCCTTTGGCGGGCCTCTCCCGATTAACTATATACTACGCCCCTAACTAATACCTACCGTAACACCCCGATTGACCCTACTATAGCTATATACTTTAACTGTAGAAAAGATAGACACTTTACCTTGTTTTGCCTAGAGCTAAAAGATATAGGCGATATTAAGGAGATAGAGGAAGGAGAAACGTCTAATGAGTTAGAAAAAGAAGAACCCTAGGGAAAGACTCCCCCCTAAGGTACCCTATTAATCTTAAAGAGATTAATCTAAGTTAGTTAATAGGTGGAAAACACTTTACGGTTTTATATATAGTATCTTAAAATGTATATAGAGTTAACACAACCGCCCTTATTAATACTAGAGTAAATGGCTTTGCCTTTATAGATACTGCCTATATAACTAACATTACTAGGTTTCTAAATATAAAAGCTACCTAGCTAGAGAAGCCTGTCTAAGTAAAAGGCTATAATAGCTAAGCCAGTAAGCCGGTTACCTACATATTAAAGTTATATATTTCTCTTAATGGACGACGCCTATATAGTATACCCTTCTGCATACTAGACCTAGGTTCCTATAATATAATCCTTAGTTAAAAGTAGATATCCTATTTTGATATCTGGCTAAACATACGATAAAGGCAGCTTATTTGGCCGAAGGATAGACTAAAATTACCCTCCTTTATTAAAGAGATCCGAACTAACTGTAGGACATTAGCCGCAGAGGCGGATTCTACCTATAAGTAGGATATTAGGGACCGGGACCTAGCCTTTATATAGGAAGACGCTCGTCGCGAAGCTGGTAAGAACCCTATGCTAATAAAGATACTCTCCTATAGTGCTATAGTTAAAGAGAACTCTATATATAGAAGCGGAATAAATAGTAATATAGAAGTCGCCTAAGTTACGGAGATCTAACCTATATGGAAGAGGACCTACTAATAGAATATAAGAGATAGCCTCCGGAAGATATAGTAGAAGCTAAAGAAAGGAATAAGAAGGTTAATACCCCAGAAGCCTTAGAAATTACGTACACCCCTACTATTACGTAACCCCCCTATATTAGATATCGCGGCTATTAGTACTATAGGGTTCTACTTTAATATATACTAGAAGGACAATAAGGTTTTTATAACTAGCTTATACGAAATTAACCAGATTATTAACAAGAAGAAAGAAGGGCTAGTTAAGGAAAGTAATAAGGAGCTAGTTAAGCGCCTTCTTCTTACCTACCTCTTAAGCTATAGAGACGCGTTCTTAAAAGCAGCTTCGGATATACTACTCCCCTACTAAACGTATAATTATAAGATTTAATTAGAAGCTAATAACTTGCTAGGATATAGCCCCCTCTACTAATAATTAACGGACAAGCTAAAGGTAATAAAGTAGTACTTAATTAATAACCTTAATAAAGGGTTTATTAAGCCTAGCCAAGCCCCTATTACTTCCCCTATTTTATTTATAAAAAAGCCTAATAGAGGCCTTTGTTTTTGTATTAACTATTAAAAGCTAAACGCTATTACTTAAAAGGATTGGTATCCTATTCCTTTAATTAATAAGACCCTTATATATCTAAGCTAGGTAAAGATCTTTACCAAACTTAATATCTGCTAAGCTTTTTACCGAATTAGGATAAACCCTATATTTAAAGATTTAATAACGTTCCGTACCCGTTATAGGTCCTATAAATATAAAGTCCTTCCTTTTAGGTTAATAAATGGGCCGGCTATATACCAAAGGTATATAAACAATGTCCTTTTTGACTACCTTAATGAGTTCTGTACGGCATACCTAGATAACATCCTTATATACTTAGACGACGAATTTAAGCATAAAGTTTATGTTAAAAAGGTCCTAGAGAGATTACGGAACGCGGGCTTATAAGTTAATATTAAGAAATATAAATTTGGGGTAAAACGTATAAAGTACCTTAGGTTTATTATAAGTATAGATAAGATTAAAGTTGACCCTAAGAAGGTTAAAGTAATTTATAGCTAGAAGCCCCCTTATACTATAAAGGGGATCCAGTCCTTTCTTAGCTTTTGTAATTTCTATTATTAGTTTATCTATAACTATAAAGTTATAGTAAAGCCTCTTATACGACTTACCCGGAAAGATACGCCTTTTATATTTAATAATAACTGTATAGAGGCCTTTAGAGAGTTAAAGGATTAGCTTATCTCTTCTTTAATCCTATATTATTATAACCCGGATTTTAAATTAATGCTAAAAACGGATGCTTTTAATAGAGTTATAGCGGGAGTCCTATTACAGTTACATCCGGACGGCGAATAGTACCCTATTACTTTCTTCTTAAAGATAATAAACCCGGCTAAGTATAACTATAAAGTATATAATAAAGAAATGCTAGTTATTATTTAATTGTTATCCTAATAGCGCGCGGAGCTTAAAGGCACGAACTTTTAGATTAAGGTCTATACTAATTATAAAGCCTTAGAGTATTTTATAATAATAAAGCAGCTTACTAGCTAATAGGCTTAATAGGCTAAAATACTCTCTTAATTCTTCTTTATAATTATATACCGCCTAGGTATATAAAACTTTAAGGCTAATGCTTTAACCCGGAGAGAATAGGACGTAGGCCCTTAGGATAAGCTAAAGGCGTAACATTGGATACGCGCCCTCCTCCGTCCTAAATAGCTCGACCTACGCATCCTTAAGGAACTAAGCTCTAAAGAGAATGAGCTAGCACCTATAGAAGGAGAGTTCTTAGATGAGCTAATAGGATTAATTAACCGCATCTTAACTGTAAACCGTACGGTTAAATCCCTAAAGGCCCTCTGTAACTAGGCCTTAAAAGGTAACCCTAATTTAGAAATAGAAGAAGGACTGCTCTTACACTAAAAACGGCTTATAGTTTTAAATATTAATAACTTACGGATAGAGCTAATCCGTAAGGCCCACTGTTAAGTCTTAATGGCGTACCCTAGTTAGGATAAGACCCACTAATTACTAGCGCCCCGTTACTATTAGTAAGGACTCCTATCCGATATAAAATAATTTATTAGAAACTGCTACGCCTATAAACGCGCGGATGCCCCTAGGGATTAAACTCCTAGGTGGTTACGTCTATTGCCAGTTCTAGAACGCCCTTAGCAATATATTATAATAGACTTTAAGTTATTTCTAAAGGACGCCTACGGCTATAACGCGGCCTTTATAGTAATTAACCGACTATATAAGTAATCCGTCTCCCTCCCTTACTTTAAAACTATAACTGCGAAGGATATAGCTTGCCTTTACGTTAATAATATCTATTAATTCTACGGCGCTTCTAAATTAATTATCTCTAACCGTAGTCCCTAGTTTATATTAGACTTCTAGAATAAATTCTACCGTATCCTTAGGATTAAGATTAAGCTCTTTACCGCATTTTACCCTTAGACTAACGGCTAAACTAAGATTATAAACTAGTACTTTAACTAGCGACTACGTCCCTTTATAAACTACTATTAGGATAACTAGTTAGAATTACTGCCTATAATAGACTACGCGCAGCTTACGCTCCCCTATAATAGCATAGGGATGTCGCTATTTAAACTACTTAACGGGTACGCACCACGAACGTCCTTTAATTGGGATAGGCCTACTAAACCCGCTACGGCTCGCAAACGCCTTAGCTATAAAGAGGCCTAGGTATTTACCGAGAGAATATACGGGGCCTAGGAGACTGCTTAAATAATTATAAAAAAGGCGTAAGAGAAGAAAGAGGCCGACGTAAATTAGTATTATCGCGAAGTAGACTTCTAAGTAGGAGATAAGGTATAGGTGTTAATAAAGAACTAGAAAACCCAGAGGCTAAGCCACAAGTTAGACCACCAAATGGCTAGTCTATATAAGATTTTGGAGAAGGTAGGACACTCCTTTAGGGTCAAACTACTAGATTCATTAAAGATCTACCCTGTTTTCTCCCTAGACTAATTATAAAAGGCTGCGAACGACCTACTACCTAAACAGTATAACGACCCTCTGCCACCAATTTAGATTGCAGAGGATAAAAAATAGGAAGTTAAAGAGATCCTAGCAGTTAAGAAGGTCTATAGTGTCTTGAAATACTATATAAGCTAAGTTAGCCATAACGAGGACCTAGAATAGTATCCTATATCTAATTTTAAGTACTCCCCTTATAAACTACAAGACTTCTACCTAGCCTACCTAGACCTCCCCGGATTACTAAGCAAGTTAGATAGCTGGATTAAATGCTAGGAAGAAGGGTTAGATAATTATAATAATTTGGACGATAATAAGGAACTTAGACAACGCCTAAGGGTAGGCTTTTTTAAGAGGGGGGGGTGATGTGACGGTGCTGGTGCGCGTCACCTGCTATATTTAACCAATTAGGATTTTCCATGCCCGGTATAGAAAATCGCTATTGGCTTACTTACCACTAGCGCCTTAGCGGCCCTCGCGATATGTCTACCTACTGCCCCTAAACGATTCTCCTTCTTCTTCTTCTTCTTCTTAGCTTAGTATCTTTACTAAATAGCAATCCATAAGCTTCGGCTTAGAGGCATTTATGCGAGCCGTTATAGCTATAGCCGTTTGCTTATATCCGTCTATTATACTCTAGAGGTAGGCTATTTGGACCTTTTAGAGTAGTTTAAGGAGCGATTTAGGGGGGCCTTTCTTAGATTCTCTAATGGCCTAAATACTAGACCTATACGTTATGGTTGGCCGGACAACTGCTATATATAGTAGGCGTGACCTTTAAAAGCATAGACCCTATATAGAATTAACGATCCTAGATAATGTAATATACTATACTTAGCCTTTATAGGCCGCTTATACTATATACGCGCTCTACTAGAGCTTACTATTTACCTATACTCCTAATACCCTTAGGCCCTAAACTAGTTAACCCTTAAAGCCTTAGATGTAAATTATATACTAAAGATCTGTAGATTAGTTGCGTTTTCTTATAAAGTAGATTAGCTGGTATTTCTCTAGTGAGAATTAGACTTTATATTGTCTTACCTATTCTATATAGGTGTTATAAGCTTTCTCTAGTGTTTTATAATTCTCTGCGGCTATTGGCCCGTATATAATTAGGTTTATATTATTAATAAAGCCTATTCCCTAGGTTGCCCCTTCTTTAAAGGAGTTAAGTAGGTTGCTTATAAAGAAAAGAAAGAGTATAGGTAAGAGGGGTAATCTTTATAGTATTCCTGTTATAACTGCGATAGGGGGCTTTAGTATTTGCTAAAGACTAGTAATATTTTTTTCTAACCTATAAACCCTTAAATAAATTATATAATCTATTTTAGGAAGCCTTTTGCCCTAAGAATATATAGGAGACGCTTATGGGGTATATTATTATAGGCGCCGCTAATATCTAGGCTAAGTATTAATACTATAAAGTCCATTCGCATCGCCTATACGGATTTAATAGTAGTAGTAAGTAGCGTAAGTGCTAATAGTGTTAAGCGGTTCTTTCTTACCCCTATTTAGCTGTGTAGTAGTAGGTTATATTCCTTAGCCGTGTCTACTATATAGTCCGCTATTACCTTTTCTAAGATCTTACTAAGGGTGTTTTTTAAGGCAATAGGGCGGTAGCTTTCTAGGATTAAGTAATCTGCTTTACCTTCTTTCCGTAAAATAACTGTCGTTATAGATCTTCTAAGTCGCGGGTAGTAGCCTATAGTAAAGTATACCCTAGCTATATCTGTAAGCTAGGGTGCTATAAGTAGTCTATAGGTTTTTAAGGCCTTATTTAGAATCCCATCTGGTCCTAGTACTATATTATTTAAAAGGCGGCTAATAGTTCTGGCCATTTTCTCTATTGTTATGTTGCTGTTAACCCTTAGTTAAGTTACCAGTGTTTTACCTATAATGTCGCTAAGGTCTGCTAGAGCTAGTTAGGGGAAGAACCTTTCTATAAGGATCTTTGCCTTCTTATTATTGTTATTAGTAGCCTATAATTCTCCTACTCTTTATAGGGGTGGTAGGTATAAGTCTTCTACTAGGCGCTCTGCCTTTTTCTTTACCTATTTTACTATAGCCCAAAGGCCCTTATTATAGGGGAGGCTTAGGTTAAAAGTATACTTATTTATAAACCGTCTCTAGTTATTCCTTACTTCTTTCTTTAGGGTATTCTTTAACTGGTTTCTCGTGTCTTTATATTATCTTTTGTCTTTAGGGTTATAGCTACTTATATATTTTCTTCTTGCTTATTATTAGCTGGTAATAAGAACCGCGTATTATGCGGACTATATATATTGCGCGTAGGGGCCCGGTTTTAAAACTAGGCAGTACTCTTTTAGCCTATTTTTAATTCCTGCCTAAATCCTTTCTAGTCTTTAGTTAATTTCCTTAGGGGTAGCTAATAATCCTTACTTGTTTAGAATTAGGTGGATTTCTTTTAGGTTTTAAAGTTGTTATTTAACTATATTAAGGAAACTATCTATTTTAAGCTTCCTTATTATATATCTTTTACTCCTTAGTTGCGCTTTAATATCTAAATCTAGCTATATTTAGATAGGGATATAGTTTAAGGCAAGTGCCTATTCTTCTTTAGGGTTATACCTTTTAAGTCTTTAGTATAGGCCTTCGTCTATAAATATAAGGTTAATTATACTTTTAGAGGTTCCTTATTGCTATATAGTTGCTCCTAAAGGGGTAGTTAACTTAAGGCCCTAGGTGTCTATAGCTCTTAATAGGCACTCTACCTATTAATTAGCAGCAATATAGATACCCTCCTATTATAGGTGGTAGAGGTTTATATCTCCTAGTAGGATAAACTTTATACCTTTAGTTTCTAGCAAGCTTATTACTAATATAATATTCTCTGTTTATAGGACCCCTTTAACTCTAGGGTTATATACATTAATAATTTATACTAGTCCCCTATATATCTGGATTATTATAACTATAATATCTAGGTTAACTGCCTGCTATAACTATAAGGATAGGCTAATAGCCTTACTAATTATAAAGTATACGCGTATAGCTGCTTTTGGTTTATATAGGAGCTGGAATCCTTAGGGGCAGTATATTAATTATATATAGGTATTATAGTACGGCTCTTATATGGTAAGGATATAGTATTTCTCTAGGTTTAGACTGTCTAGTAAAGGCCTTGCGAGACGGTGGTTTATATTGCTGTAGTTATACTATATAATGGATAAGTGGCGGACCCCTAGCGAGGGTCCTTTGCCTCTTTTTTGTTTCTTACTTCTTCTATTTCTACTTTCTCTAGAATATTTAGAACTTCTATCTCTTATGTTTATACCTTAGTTACTACTTATTTTATATAGAGCTTTTTATTTCTATGTCTTATATTTCTACTAGCGCTTTTATATTTAAATCTGTTATTATCTCTAGTTCCTCCCCTATTCTTACTAGCTGGCTATATACCCTTTATAGGTTGGCTATAAATGTTATATTTGCCGCGTTAAATCTAATTCTTAATTGTCCTAGTTTTAAGCTTGCTGTAGCTATCTATAGGGGTCTTCCTATAGGGCGTCCTCTCCCTTATGTCCCCTATAACCCTTATATCCCTATATAGTCTGGTAATATCGCGCGGCGCCGCTTCTAGCCCGTTAAGGCTTGGGATAGCTGGCCTAGCCCCCTAGTACTAAAGGTAGGAAACGCTAGGAAGGCACCTACGTCCCCCTAACTTATTGCTTATTGTTTCTATTTATATAACCTAGCGTGCAGTTATTCCCGCAGCTATTAAGCCCTTACCTTCCGCCTCCTATATTTAATGCAGTCTTCTCTCTCCTACGCCTTATATATACTTTAGTGGCAGTTTATATATTTTATTTAGTCTTAATTTAAGCAGTGTTTTATATTATGGGGGCCTATATAGTGGCCGCAGCACACCTATACTGCGTATGTAGATTAGGTGTGTCCCTATTATATATAGCGGTAGCATTATTTTAGGCGTAGTTTATAGTTATAGAGCCTTACGTTATATATAAGGCTATTTATAATTATTCCTTTTTAGATAAGGAGTTTTTGCATTTCTAGTATATATATGCTAACGATAAGGGAGCTATATATTTGACTAGCGTCTCCCTAATAAGTCTCTGGCGACTCTTATATCCTTTTATTATTTTTATTATTTACTTAATTTATATTTTCCTATTAAAGCTATTAGATTTAGGTAATCTTAAGGCCTAGTATAAAGCGTTCTATATATTTTACTATCTTTTATATAGTTGCTGTATTGTCCGCCTAGTGTCCCTTTTTTACCCTTAGGCTTATAGGAACCACTAGGACTTTAACTTAGTAGTCTTTATAGAACATTTTTATGCCAATACGTTCTCCTAGCCTATTCTTTGCCCTTATGGCTCGTTCCTTTACCTATTAGTCCTTTAGGGTGACTCTAATATCTCCGCCCCTAAGGTATTGGACTATAACTGCGTTATAAACCTCTTTATAAACCTCTATAAGGACTTCTATTTCTAATTATTCTTTAAGCCCCTCTACTTTTTCTATATTTAGTTATATTATAATTATATACCCGGTTATTATTTTAAGGGGGGTAGGTTCCCTATGCTATAGAAGCGCGGCTACAGCGGCCTAGGTATAGTTTACCGGTAAAGGGGGGTTTTATTTATTTTTAATTTTACTTAGCCATTAGAGGATTTAATTAAGGGTTTGCTAGAGGGGCGCCTAAGGTTTACTGGACTGGCGGAGCCATTCTACTAGCTATATTAGTTTGTTATGGCTAATAGTTACTCCCCTATAATTCTAGATACTAGACACGTCTAGTAGGCTTTATATTTTATTAGATGCCTTTTTAATAGAGGTGTTTCCGCTTTATGGTGTGGTATTCGCCCGTCTTTATTATAGAGGGCCGTTGTTAGGTGTGGATCTGGTGGTTACGCCTAAGTATAAGCCACCGTTGGTTAACGTGCGCCTCCCCTGCGATATATGTATCTTAGGGGGATTCTCTAGGTGTTTTTTAGGGTTCTTTTTGGTTGGTTTTGGTCTTTTTGGGCCGGGTGTAGTAAGAGCTCCGCTTCCTGCGCTATAATATATACTAAAGCGCGCATTATATTAAGAATTCCTTTAAGGGTATAACGGATGGCCTAGCCCTATTAATAAGGGCGAGTAGCTTATTTAGGCGGCTATAGAAGGCCTTAGGGATTTAGTCTGTTAGCTATTAGAACCTAAACTAATATACTTAAACTTACTACTTAGCACGACTTATTTAGTTATTAGCAGTACCTATAATTACAGTTAGCCTACTTACCGTAGGTAGCCTGCCTAGTAGTAGCTATACACTTAGCGTAGCAAAGGCAGATTAGTTCTAGTAAGGCTAGGGAAGTAGCTTATAAGCGGCGTAGGAGCTTTAACGGCGCCTAGTAGGGTTAGTAATAGCTATAAGCTAGTATAAAGAATATTTACGGAAGGCTCGCGAGTAGGCGAACCGGCGGCTTAGCGCTTGAGATTTATAATTAATTAAAAATTATAAAGAAGGCAAGTTGTAGGCTAAATAAATAAAAATAAAATTAGAAGGGAAATCTGATGTCCTACCTAGGTGGGAACTTCTACCTTTATAGATCTCTATAGGGTCCTAGCGTCTTATTATCCTATTATCCTATTATTTAATTTATATAAATTTTATTAAACACTTTTTATTTAGCGAAGGACAATAATAGCACTCCTATTATATAATAGCGTCGGCTAAGAACAGCCGCTTAAGAAGGGGGGGGTAATTATTAGGCCGTAGAGACGTACTTACCGTAACCGGCTTAGCGCAGGCGAGGCGCAGGCGAGGCGCCTATAAAACGTAGTCGCCCCGCACCAGAGAATAGCAGAATTTAGTTCTATAGTTCTACTTCATTAAGAACCAAATACCTATTGCATTCCGCTACTATTATTACGTTACTATATACCCTTAGGGCCTTGGCGTCCTAACACTTACTAACTTAGTCTACTTTTATATATTTATATTACTTAATTTCCATAGATTTATAATTAAGTTGCTTAGTTAATTCCCACACTGTAAAAGCTTATAGTTAAGTGTATAAGTGTATCTATATAATTAGTGGCGCCTAGCCTATATATAATTAGGAAGTTAAATTAAGATAGGGTATCTACCTAGCGCGCCTATTATGCTGTAAGGGGCTTTATTATTATAAAATATTCTAAGGCCTTATAATTAGAAACTACCTAAATAGGCTTAGGGGTCCCTTCTGACTGTACTCGCTAGTGCTAAAAGCTAGAGATAATAGCTAGTATTTCTTTATTATAAACTGGGTAGTTTAGCTTAGCATTTATTATAGTCTTTAAATAGTAAGTAATAGGGTGCTATTCTCTATCCGTTTGCTTTTAGGAATAAACGCTAGCTATAACGCCGTCTAAGGCGTTGGTTTTTAGCATTAAGGGCCGTTCTAGGTTTAAGTAGGCGAGTAAGGGAGCGGAGACTAGTTGTTTCTTAAGCTCGTTAAAAGCCTGCCTATATATAGTATTAAAGTAAAAGGGCTAGTCTTTTTAGGTAAGACGGTTAAGAGGCCTAGCAATTTTGCTATAGTCTTTAATAAAGCATTAGTAGAAGTTATAGAAACCTAGGAATAATTATACCCCCCTTACGGTCTGTAGGGATACCTACTAGGTAATTACGGCCGTTTTTTCTAAGTTAGTCTTAATTCTATCTATACTAATAATAAACCCTAGGTACTTTATATATTTAATACTAAACTTTAACTTCTTAATATTGGCCTGGAGGCTAGCCTTACGGAGCTATTAGAGGACTTTATAGATATACTCCTTATATTCTAGCTTATTCTTAAAGTAGATTATAATATTATCTAGGTAAGCCGTATAAAAGTTATTAAGGTAATTAAAAAGTATATCGTTTATATACCGCTAGTATGCAGCCGGTCCATTAGTTAGCCTAAAAGGTAGTACCTTATATTTATATATTTTATAACGGGTCTAAAATATAGTAAAATCCTTTAAGCTAGGGTTTATTCTAATTTAGTATAAGGCCTAGCGGATATTAAGCTTTATAAAGACCTTAACTCTACTTATTTAGGCTAGTGTCTTATTAAGTAGGGGTAGTAAATAGCGGTCCTTGCGGGTTATATTATTTAGCTTATAGTAATTAATATAGAAATAGAGTCCTCTATTTAGCTTTTTAGTAAAGAAAATAGGTAAGTTAAAAGGGACTTAGCTAGGCTTAATAAAACCCTTATTTAGGTTATTAATAAGGTACTACTTTATAGCTTATAACTTAGTAGTAAACTACTAATAAAGGGGGCTAAAGCTAAGGGTATTTTCCTTATCTAGCTTAATCTTAATCTTATAGTTATACAGTTAGTAAGGTAGAAGTCTATTAGACACTACCTTAGAGAATACGTTTTTAAACTTTTAATATTAATAGGGTAGTTTCTGTTCTACTAGCTCCTTATCTATAAGCTTACCCTCCTATTTACTAAGTTCGCTTTCCTTTTCCTTAAGTATTTAGTTAATTTTATATAAGCTAGTTATAAAAGCAATAGTATTAAACTAAACTAAGTTCTAGTAGAATCCTACGGCGCTAATATAGCAGATATTAACTAGTGGGAGGTCTATAGGTTTCCTTATAGCTATTTACTAGACCGTATTTTACAGTCTAGGGTTTATAATCTTTCTTAGCTCCTATTCTATCTTCCGCAAGTTATCCCTCTAATTTATTAGTTTAGTATAGCGTCTAATATTCCTTACTATTCTCTATAGCTATATAGGGCCTAAGCTCTTTATAGGGGGCTTTTTTAGGTCACTACTAATTTCCTAGGTTTTTAATACGGGTAGTGTAATATAGGTAGTCTGGGGGCGGTATAATATACGGATCTATTACAAATTAAGCTATATATCTTTCTTAAAGGCCTAGTCCCTATATATAGTATTAGCCTAATAGTGTTAATCTAGGGCTATATAAGGGTTTCTATTATAATACTAATTTCTTTTATAAAGGAAGGAGTTAGGGGTAGGATTTTAGGCTAGATAAGCCGTCTACTCTATATATTAAGCTATAAGCCTAAATAGGCTAGCCATTTTCTCTTTAAGATTATATTATAGCTTCCTAAGTCCGTAATAAGGAAGGGGATATTATACTACCTTTATCTATTAATATAAAGGTAAATTTACAAAATAGTTATAATAGGTGGCCCTATCTATCTGTTATACCCGCAAATAGGAATTATTTTAGGCAGTTCTTTAAGGAGTGCATTTAAAAGGTTAGCTAGCTTTATAGCGCACTAGGTATCTATTAAAGTAAAGGTATTTACTCTAGATTTAGCTAAAGCAGAGGTTAAAACTTAATATTTATTGCGGAATAAAGTATAAGGAATAGTATAGCTTCTTCCGCTAACTAGCTAACTGTAACGTTTCCCGCCCCAACGTCGCTATTTAGCCAAAAAGACACGGAGTGCTTGCAAACTTATTCGCAAGCGCGGCGGGATCTAATATATATACTCTTACACTAACCTAGATTAATATATAATATATTAATCCCTTTTAACCCTAGAGAGGAGTCTTTTTCTAAGGTTCCTCTTTTTTTTTTTAACTTTATACTATCCTCCTAGATTAATAAAACTTCGTCCCTTTTTATATTTATTAGGTAGTCTTTTATAATATAGTCCTTTTAGCTATAAAAGAAGCAGGCGCCTTAATTACTAAGGGCCTGTATATAGGGGCTGCCGTATATAGGCTAAGCATTCGCTAGACCTATAGTAGGACTAGCCGTATAGCCAGCTACTATATTATTGGTAGGCTATATAGCTAGTACTATAGGGGTTACCAATCGTGCTAGGGTACTACGGGCCGTTCTTACGTTGCTTATAGTCTAATTTAAAGGGTTTCTGGCTTTATACTATTTAGCATATACCTTAATTTAATAGAGCCCTTAGTTAATAGCTAAGCACTAATTCGGAAGTTCTTTTAGCGTCTATATAGTAGTAAAAGCTAGTAATACGGCCTGCTGTAGGTCTAGAGTAAGCTTATTAAATAGGTCTGGCATTAAATCTTCTTAGGGAATTTAGGCCTAGCCGGCTAGGTATAAAAAGCGGGTCTAAAAGGCTAAAAAGGTCTCCGTTGTTTTTATATTTAGGCCTTTATAATTAAGGCGGGCGTTTTATACCTTAAAGGGGTCCTTATAAATAGAAGATAAGTAGTTAATTATTTCTTCTTTAGAGGTAAAAGGGTCTATTAAGTCCTTAGTATATTACGGGCGTAGGTGTATCTAAGCGTCCCTACTAGTACGGCTAAAGATATAGGCTATTCGGGCCTAAGGGGTAAGAAAGTAGTCGGCATTAACTTTAAGCTTATTCCGTAATTAGAGCTTCTAGTTATTAAATATAGGGTTTGTTCCATCTATAAGCAATAGGGGGTCTATAACCTTTACGGACCGCAATAGTGCTATATAGGGCTTAATAGGTCCGCTAAGGCGCTAGAATAAGGCCTTAAGGACTATAGCAAGTCTCTAAGTGTTTAATAATTTATTACTAGATATAGAAGTAGGGGTATCTTTAGCTTTAAGCGGCTCTCGCAGTTATTTAATCTTAGCGTTAGCTACTACTAGCTCTGCCTAGGGGTTTAAGATATTAACTATTTTATTATCTAAGGTATTTAAAAGTTCTATAGCTGCTTTACTAGCTACTATATTTCTTAGTATAGTAGTAAAGGTATTAGATAATTTTAGGTAAATTCTTTAGGGGTTCTAGTCCGTACTTATCCTATTTTTAGGGTTTATATTCTTTTTATATTTTTTAGTTCTTATTCTAGTTCTTATTCTAATTCTTATTCTAGTTTTTAGTCCTTAAATATATTTAAGTTCCTTCTTAAAAGAAAGGGTGGGTAAGCTTTAGATAATATTAGCGACTTAGTTAATTAAGGCGCGAGTACGGTATAAGAGACGCGCAAGCCTATATAATTAGATTGTCTATAAACAAGAATCTAAAGCTAGGGAAAGGAAAAGAGAAGAAGAGTAGCATGACTTAATTTTATAAGATCTTCGCGTTATATAACCACAATATGCAGCAATTTATGGCAACTTGCTAGTGCAAAGTTCTACTAAGTTCTGCCATTTTCTGCTAACCAAGTTTTGCCATTTCTGCCAGTGCCGTAACAATCGTACAAGATTACCTTCCTCTAGTATACGCCGTAAGGGCGGAGTTATTACGGACCTTATATCGGCAGTAGTGCGGCTACTAAGAACAGACATAAACGGGTTAGTTAAGATAGTATAGGAGGCGCTGGAACCGATCGAGCCATAGGATAAAAAGTAGCTAAGTTATATAGCTAGTTACGTTATAAGTTTGGAACGTAGGAACGTAGGAATATAGAAACGCGACATACTAACGTACTAATGTACTAATATACTAAACCCTTTACTATAGGGAGGAGTTATATATTTAAGGACACACGGTCTCTATAGATAGTTTCTCTTCTTTATAGTAAATCTTAGAATATAATTAGAGTTAATCTATTAGGTAACTACTCCACCAATTATATTTATATTGTTGACTATTCTATACCTATATACCCAGCCTATTAATAAGTCTACCATAGTATTTCCTATAAGGCTTTATTATACATTCACTACTAAGGTTATAGTAAAAGAAGTTAAATAATATACCACTAAAAGCAGCCGCCATAACGCCGTTAACGGCAGCAACTATATTAGGATTAGGTAACAACACTAGTATAATAAACACTAACTCTTAGCTAGTTACCATTAGATAACTATAGAAGATAGTTAATTAATTAATAGATAATAATAGGATACTTAAAGAAAGGATTAATGGGATTAAAGTAGCTAAGGTTAAGTTACCCTTAATAGAGCGGTTCTTAGGGGAGAAGTTAAAGCTTAAGGGATTCCTTATATAAATACACTTTAAGGTTATATAAGAAGGAGTAAAACTAGGAACGCCTATAAATTAAGTTACTTAAGTAGTTTAAATATTACCTTATGGAGGTATAGGAATATAGCATAACAACCACTAACTAGAAGGTATAGTATATATTCTTAAGTTAGAATAGGTTTACGGAACGCCTAATATAGATATTTAGAGACCTAGAGGTAACCACTATAGTAAAAAGAAAGCTTTAAAACTTAGTATAAAGAACTTTAGCAATTAAGTATATAATATAGTTTTAAATATTAGTAATATAGGTTAAATAGAATAATAAGGCGCTTATAGCATAGTATAAGTAAGGACTTAAGGCGAAAGTCTAGGATATAATTATCCTAATAGAATATGCGGATACTCTTAAGGAATTAATTAATTAAGCAATTAAGATTAATAATAGGATCTACTAAAGAGAGCAGACTAAGAAGGGTTAGGATAGAGTTCCACAGTTATATAAGGCGTAGGGTACGCAATAATAAAGTTAAAGTTAGAAATTATAGTATAGCGCAAAGCTAATAGACCTAAGCTATATTAAAGAAAATAAAAAATAGAATAAATAACTATAGAAACCTAGAGGATAAGGATTAAGTAATTAAAGGTCTAAAAAGTAGAGGCTAAACTAGGGATTTTAATAGCAGAAGATGTTTAGGCGGACTCTATAATAAGAAAAATAGTTTAAAAAAGGGGCTTATATAAATTGCGGAAAATAAAGTTATTATTAGAGACTATAAAAGTAGGCAGAGTTACTATATAGTAAAAGGAACTAGACTAGCAGAAGACATACATATATAAAGGGATAATAGTGTACTATAAGGAACTAAAGAGTGTTTAATTAAAAGTTTTATATTCTGTAATAATAACGCATACTAAATTTATAAAGACGCTAAGTATGGCGTAAGCTATTAGTTATAGGAGCTAAAATTATTAAAGTTTAGAGGAATTAATAAACTATCTTATAGATTGGATATTAAGAACGATAAATTTAATATAGGCGAAATATTTAGTAATAATAAGGTAATAAGGGTGGTTTACTAGGAGTATATAGACCTTAGAGATATTATAAAAGAGGTAGAGGATAATTCTACTATAGAATAGGGAATATTAGTAGGGATTAAGACCCCACTAGATATAATATCTATCGCTTTATAAGACGTAAGAGAAGTAAGATAATAAACTACTTCGGCACTTAATAAAGGCAAAAGGCTAAAGGCTTAAGATTCTTAAGAAGAGATAAAAGATGCTTAAGATTCTTAAGAAGAAATAAGATATACTTAAGGACCTATAATAGACAACAACCAATAGAGCAGAGTAATAGCTTAGTTTAGTAATATATAAATAAGCTTAGGACGAAGTTTCCTAAAGGCATAAGATTCTTAAGACAAGATAAGTAAGATTTAAGATTTTTAAAATAAGATAAGAACACTATAGAAGCCTAGTTAGACTAAGGCTAGAGCTAAGCTTAAGAAAGAAGCAAGCTTAGGATTAAGAATCCTATAGAACTAAGATTTTAATACATAAATAAGGACTATTAAGAAAATTAACACTAAGATTAAAAAGTAAAAAGACTTTAAGGATTTACTTATAAGGCGAAAACCAAAAGAAAATATAGAGGAATTTAGATAGAGAATCCTTGTATAGTAAGAACAGAAACTAGACTAGAGATTTAGTATACTAAGTTATATAAGGGATAGAGCACCTATATAAAGAATTACTAATAGGCCTAGGGCAGGCATATTAAGAGCTAAGTAGCTTACTAAACTAGAAGATAAAGAGGATTTAGAGATCCTTATTAGATTTAAAAAATAATATATAAAGGGCAATTATAATATAGTAATAAGAAGATTCTTCCTTACGGACAAGCTGTATATACTCTAGTAGCTATATTAAAAGTAATATAGGCAATAATATAATAACGAGTAGGAAGATTTCTATATATAGTTAGATAAGCGAGTTATTTAGGACCACCCTATTACGGAAAAGGCTATAAGTTATATTAAAGGAGCTTTAATTATAACGTTAAAGGATCTAAAGGAATAATTAGAGAACTAGAGAAGTAAAAGGTAAATCTTAGTACCTATAAATAAAGTTATAACGTTTAGATTAACATAATAAAGGTTTAAACTTAAAGATAAAGACGAGTTAAGAGTTAACCTAAAGTACCTAGTATATTATACGCTATTATGGATTATATATATAGACGATATATACAAGATATATAAAATTTTAAAAGAAAAGAATCGGAAGTACCTAGTAAGGATATATTAGGCGCTAGATAAGCAATAGTATAAGAATATTAAGTATATACATAAATAGTATCTAGTAGAAGTTTAGGAGTTAGGAGACTTAATACTTTAACTAAAAAGATTCCTTACGGAAAAATACTTAGACGAATAATAGTAGTGGAAATGCCTAGAGAATATATATCTATAGTATATTAAGGATAAAAAGCGAACTAGATATTAGCTAAAGAATAAGCTAAATACGACAGGATTAAGCAGCTAATAGTTAGGAAAAGTAGAGGCCTATAAAACTAAAGAGAGCTAGTAGTAAAGCCTTAGACCCTTAAAGGAATTTAAGGACAACACTTAAATTTATAAGTTAATTAGTAAGATTAGTAGCTTAAAGCACTAATAGATAGTAGAGTAACGAGAAACTATATATTATTAGTAGCAGTTAAGTAAATAGGACTACCTTATAGATAAAAAGAGCACCCTTATCTATTAGTTATAATTTTAGGAGATCTAATAGCCTATAGAGGAGGTATTATTAACCTTAAAATATAACCTATTTAAATAACTATTAAAGGGAGACGAATTAAGATATTTTTTAATATCCTACTATTAGGACGGGATAAGGTAGTATTAGGTATACTTTAGTTATAGGAATATAATCTAAGGATTAATTGGATTATAGGTTAAGTTAATATAAGGGATACTTAATAACGTAAGATGTAATAGTAAACTAAGTTAGTATAGTACTAAGTTAGAGCGACATATAAGGAAACTAAGAAAGGGTTGTACTATATACTAAAGAGATACTATAAGTATAGCAAAAAGCTATAAAGCCTAGAAAGTAAAAAGCTGGTAAACTATATAGTATAGGACTATAAAATAGAGTTAAAACTAGAAATAAGTCTAAGGTTCTTTCTAACCTATAAGCTTACTTAAAAGGAGTTAAAAGCACTTAAAGAGTTTATCTAGGAAAACTTATAAAAGGGATATATTAAACTATTATAATTATTAGCGGGATATCTAGTACTGTTTATACTAAAGAAGAATAGAAAACTTAGGCTATANATTAACTATANNNAGTTANATAGCATTANTTAAAAGGATAGNTATNCTTTACCCTTAATTAGNNAAATNTAAGATNNNATAGGTAATACGTAAATCTTTATAAAGATAGATCTAAGGTAGGCATACTATTAGATTAAAATTAAGGAAGGCAATAAATAGAAGGCAGCCTTTAGGTTAAAGGAAGGACTATATAAACTATTAGTTATATAATTTAGGTTAATAAATATATTAGCAACGTTCTAAAAGCAAATTAATAGTATATTAGGAGAATACCTTAATAAGTTTATTATAGTATACCTTAACAACATTATTATCTACTTAATGACTAAGGAAGAACATAGAGAATACATTAAATAGGTCTTAAAGAGACTATAAGAGGAGCAGATGCTAGTAGCAATTAAGAAATACGAGTTCTTTATAAGGAAGACCGATTTTATTAGATTTATTATTAAATTAAGTCATATTAATATAGACCTAAAGAAAATTAAAGCTATAGTAAGTTAGTAAAAACTAGAGAATATAATATAGTTAAGGTTATTTTTAGGGTTTTATAACTACTATAGGAGGTTTATAGTATAGTGGTTAAAGAATATTAAACTATTTACTAGGCTTATAAAGAAAGAGGAACTATAGGTATAGGGAAACAAGTAGAGAAAGCTATTTAAAGAACTTAAGGAATTATTTACCTAGAAGCCAATCTTTAAGATTTATTAACTAGGATTAAATACGGTTATAAAAACAGACGCATTAAACTATATACTAGGAGTATATTTACTATAAAAGTATAGAAATGCATAGCACCTAGTAGTATACTATAACCGACTACCGGACCTTGCATATTACCCTGTTTTACCTGCGTCAGCACTACCCTCATATGTCTTAGATACGTTGGAAATAAGTTATGGGCTTCGGAGTTCGGGGTCTACTTTCATGTATTTATACCACTTGATTTCCATAGATTTACAATCAAGTCGCTCGTTTAATTCCCACACACTGCAAAAGCTTACACATACTATAGTCGGAAAATAACACCACTAAAATTAAACTATAATATCTATAATAAGGAGTTATTAGGTATAGTTATAGTACTTAAGGAATAAAGAGCATTCTTATAAGGCGTAGAAAAACTATTTATAGTTAAAACAGATTATAAAAACCTAATAGGGTTCCTAATAATAAAAGAACTTAATTATAGATAGGTTAGATAGGCAGAGATGCTTATAAGATATTATTTTAAAATTTAGTATACTAAAGAAACTAAAAACGCAAGAGTAGACGCACTTAGTAGAAAAGCTAAACTATAAAATAATAAGAAACTATTAGGAGCAATACTATAAAAAGATAGTAATAGATTAATTAGGTATAATTACCCTAAGCTAGTAGTAACTTAAAAGGATAAAGAACTAGAAAAAGTCTATAAGATACTAGAGAGCTTTTAGGTATAAAGAATTCTAGAAGTATAGCTAGAAGATCTATAGATAAATATATACAAAAATTAAGAAGTAAAGTATATCTTAAAGAGCATAGTAGAGCATTTCGTGAAAGACTTCTATAAGGGAATAACTTAAGGACACAATAGAGTAACAGGCTTAGTGTTAAGACTTTAGGAGAAATATATTATTAATGGAATCTAAAGTATAGCTAGAAAAGTAATAAAAAAGTATCTAAATTATTAAAGGAATAAACTAATAAGGCATAAGCTATATAGAGGGCTATAGCCTATTAAAATACTAGAGAGACTATAGGAGGTTATATTATAGGACTTTATTATTAAATTACTAAAGTTAAGAGATCCTATTACCGGATAAGAGTATAATATAATCTTAGTAATAGTAGACAAGTTAACTAAATAGGGCTACTTTATAGCATATACAGAAGAAATCTTAGTAAAAGATATCGCTAAAATCTATATTAAGGAAGTATTTATAAGACACGGAGTACTAAGTAAAATTATATCGGATAGAGATCTAAGATTTATAGTAATATTTTAAAAGATATTCTTAGCGGAATAGGGAATTAGAGTAGTAACTTCTACCGTATATTATCCGCAGACAAATAGATAAATAGAAAGATTAAATTAAACGCTAGAGTAGTATTTAAGATATTATATTAATCACGTATAGAATAATTAGGTATTACTATTACTAGTTATATAGTTTATATACAATATAACACTATAGAAAGGAATAGGTATATTACTATTTAAGGTAAATTATGGATATAAGCTAAGAATATTGTTATTACTATAATAAGTAAAGAAAATAAGTAGCATAGCTATAAAAACAAAAAGAACAAAAATACTAATAAATCTTTATATAAACCTTATAGAATTAGTAAAAAAGGTATAAGAAAGAATAAAAAAGTATTATAACGCTAAGAGATCTAAGGGACTAAATCTTAAGGAGGGGGATAAAGCATAGCTACTATATAAAAATTTTAAGAGTCGACGACTAAGTAAAAAGTTAAACTATATTAGACTAGGACCTTTTAAAATTATATAAAGGATTTTATTAGTTATATTTAAGTTAAACCTACTAGCTAAGATAAAGATCTACTCTATACAGTATATTATAATACTAGAGCTAGTATACGGGAATATTAAGCTACTAATTTATAAAGTAGATATATATAGAGGACAAAAAGAAGACAAATAGTAAGTTTTAAAGACTATTAGTTATAAGGATATTAACAATAAAACGTAGTATAAAGTTAAGTAGATAGGCTATAACGAGACTACCTAGAAACTACTATAGAATCTAAAAAACGCTATAGGAAAGGTATAGGAGTATTAAAAGAGAACGGGTTAGGCAATATTAAGAAGGAGCTAAAGATAAAGGGATTAGCTAAAGGCAATAGACGAGCTGGATTATCTAAGGGATCTACTACCGGCGTATTAGTTATTTCCGCCTTAACTTAATTAGAATCCTTTTTAGCCTCCTTAGCCTTAAGTTTAGATAGACCTTATTTTACTAAATATAACTTCTTTAAGCATACCTTTTACGGACCTTTATTAAACGGCTTAGGCAAGTATAAGCATCTAGTTAAACTTTTAGAGCCTAAGACGCCTTATTAGAACAACATTAAACCTTAGTAAAAGCCTTAGCTAGCTTACTCTTTAGTTTTTTAGCCGCTACTAATATACGCAACCCTAGAGTAAATTAGATAAGGAACTAAACGGTTATAAAGAATAATAAGATATATACACTTAGTGTTAGAAACGGATTAAATATTATAGAACGATCGTATATTTACTCGCATATACTTAATATAGGAAGAAGGTTAGTAACTAAACGGAGCTATAATCGTAATATATACTAACTTCTTCTCTATATTATAAGAATAGGATAATATAACTTTACTAAGCGATAGAATAAATATCACTAGCTAGTTATAATAATTAGATACAGAGGATCTAATAGAAGGCATTAGGAATAATAAAGGTTATTAAATTAAAGATAGGAACGCCACACCTCTAATAAACGACTTAGAGATGGAAGATATCTTTAAGGACAAAGATAAAGAGGAGGGGGATAGTATTATAGACCTCGGCAGTAATATAACTATTAAGAATAGATATAAACGGGTTAATTAAGATAATATAGGAGGCGCTAGAACCGATCGAGCTATAGGATAAAAAGTAGCTAAGTTATATAGCTAGCTACGTTATAAGTTCGGAATATAGGAACGTAGGAACGTGGGAACGCGACGTACTAACGTACTAATATACTAATGTACTAAACCCTTTACTATAGGGAGGAGTTATATATTTAAGGACACACAGTCTCTATAGATAGTTTCTCTTCTTTATAGTAAATCTTAGAATATAATTAGAGTTAATTTATTAGGCAACTACTCTACTAGTTATATTTATATTATTAACTATTCTATACCTATATACCTAGCCCATTAATAAGTCTACCGTAGTATTTCCTACAAGGCTTCATTACAGAAGTTCTAACTAAATAACGCACTACTATACTAGCTCCTCCCTTATACACGGTGGATAATCTTTCTTAATAGCAGCTGTATAAGTCTTAATGCCAGAAACCGCTGTAACGTACTACTAAATTATTTGCCGTATAAGGTTCTTCTTGCCCTCTAAAGGGTCTACACTAGCCTTAAAAGTAAGCTCTAGCCATAGGTCTCCCTTCTTCTTAAATAGGCACTAATTAATGTACGTTGCGATTGCGTTAGCGTCCAAGTTTATAAGCTAACGAGGTGCTCCGCGAAGGTCCGGTTTATCTAAGTGCTAAAGATAATAAGCGTGCTTACTTCTAAGGACGTTAAAGGTAGTAGATCTAGGGATATTAAAGTGCTCCTTTAGTTTATTAAGAGAACAAGGTATAGCCTCCTATTAGTAGAAGTATAGGACTATAAAGACAGCAGAGCGCTATAGGGTCTCGAGCTGCGCGTGGCCATCTCTATCCCCTGCGATAATGGGTAGTAGAGTAGAAAAGCGCGTACGCTTCCTTTTTTGAGGATTGGGCATCAAAAATATTAAAAAAGGATCAGGTTTGGGTAAAAATTAGGTATATATTGATCTATCTTTGCGTTGTGTTGATGAGCTGTGTTGGCTGCTAAGCAATTGCTTACATCCGGAGAATTCGCTACCTTGAGAGCCTGTATCTCATAAATTAGACCCTCGGGGTAGGCCGTTGGTACGTGCACTACGCGCATAGGTGGGCATACTGCTCCTTATTAACCAACTAAATCTCCCCAAGCGTCTAAGAGCTTATGGGCCTCGTTTTAGTAGAACTTATTATTTTAAAAATTAAATTTTCTTCTTTTTTATCTTCTTTTATATACCATAACTTAAATATATCCCTTAACACGTCAAATTAGACACCTGTGTTATCGATAAGAGCCTACTAATTAGATTAATAGAATTTAACGCTTGTGCTTAAGAGTACAAAGCTTCTGATTTCATAGCGAAATAATATATCCCTTGGTCCAACGAGTAAGTGGTCTGTGCGCGAACACCAGTTTCAAAACCAGACTTGCGGCTAACAGAATATCCTGCTAAACCTGTCAAATAGATAGGGTGTTAGCTGACAGGGCTGTCTGTCAAACAGCTGTTATAACAGGGCTTGGCAATTTAAAATTTTCTAATAGACAATATATACCTATTGTACGACCTTATTAATATAGCCTGCCCTAGTGAAATTCTATCTAATAATCTTTATAGTAATAACTCCTTTAAAAGTAATATACCTTCCACCCTTTTAAACCCCATTAAAGCCGATGCTAATATAGGCTTAACCTTAATACGTTAAACAACCGCGTTCTTTAAATCCCACTCCTTAATCTATAAATATACTCGTATAATAATAGTAGAAGAAAAGAAGCAAATAAAGAAGAATTACTTCTATAAATATTACCCTCCTAAAGATCTAAAAGGACATTACGCCTTAACGTAAGGACTATAACTTTATCTTAAGAAATATAAAGTTTAATAGAGTCTAGAGGAGAATAATCTATATATAATAACAAAAAATAAGGTAAAAGGTTCTATTTAATAACTATATTAAAGACTTTTAGTAAAGGGAGAAATATAAGGTCTTAAGGGCGAGGTTCGGAAGCGTATAGTATAGAAAAATACTATAAAATAAGTACTTTTAGATCTTATTATTGTATGACGGCTTTTATTCTTATATATAGAATAAAAGGAGTTATACACTTTTATTAAAGCATTAAATTAAAAAGCACCTTTATTTGTCCCTAAATATTATTTAATAATATTAGACTAGATCTCTGACTACTTTATTAAGAGTTAGGATATTATATAAAGAGCACTTTAATCTATAAAGATAAATATCTACTTTGCTATTAATATCTGGACCTATCCTAATTATTCTCTTCTCCTTAGAATCTGTGCTAGCTTTCTTAATATCTAAGATAAATACCGAAATATTTTAATTGCCATTTATATGGTATATAGTTAGAGTAGTATAGATTAATAGGAGGTACTTTGTCCTATCTTTATTAAGTATAGAATTGCAGTAAAGATTAGAGCTCTTATTAGCGATAATACTGAATTAAACGACGTTCTTTGTTATACGATAGGCTAATAGCTTAGGCTTAAATATAAAATTACCTAGAACGTAATATATTAAAGAATTCGCTACTAGGGGTATATTATTAATTTTATTATCTAGGCCTTCTTATTTAAATTAAAGAAGGATAAGAAGCTTATAGAGTTATATAATAAAAAGGATTATGATTAAAGAGAAGAAGAGGATAAGGAAAAGCCTATATAACTAATACCGTAGCTAATAATAGCGAAAGATAAGAGAAAAAAGAAGGGTAAAGAACCAGAGCTATTATTAGCCGAAAGAGGTAAGAATATTAAAGATATTATAGGCCCTATAGGAAAGCTTTATAACCTTATTATATATATCTATAAATTAGCTAATTGTATAACATAGTTTAAAGAATATACACTTAAGATTATTCCTCTTAATAATTATATAAGATGGAATAGTTGGTATAATATATTAAGTGTAGCTCTAGAGGATAGAGTGAAGGCTAGGCTTTAGCTCTATATAAAATATTACTAGGATAGTATCTTAAAAGAAGATATCC
Source organism: Cenococcum geophilum 1.58 (assembly GCF_001692895.1). Classification (NCBI taxonomy): domain Eukaryota; kingdom Fungi; phylum Ascomycota; class Dothideomycetes; order Gloniales; family Gloniaceae; genus Cenococcum; species Cenococcum geophilum. The sequence continues at coordinate 3,265,678 of NW_027137561.1, forward strand.
TTATAATAAGTAAATAAGTACATCTTTATATGATTTATAACTTCCTTTAATCTTTTTATAAAGCAACTCTATTTCTTTAGGGAGATTGTATAATACTAAAAAGGGTTCTAAAATTAATTAATATTCTTAAAGATCTAATATAAGACGTATTGGTATGTTATATAATACTCTTAACGTTTCTTTAGCTAATTTTTTCCTACTAGGTAATAGCCACTAAGGCTAAGGATAAGTTTATGGCACTTTAACTCTAACGCGCTAAGGAAAAGCTTATAAAGTACGTTAAGAAGCTAAATAATTCCCCGTACTATCTAGCAGCATAAATTCTTAGCCTATAATACCGCATAGCTTTCCTTAAAGATAAGAACAACTATATTATAATTAAAGAAGAGAAATAGCTCTATACTGTATAAAAGCTCTAAAAGGGATTTTATAATAAGGTATTACTTTTAACTATACCGTATAAGTCTAAAAGTACTAGTAAATCTACTCTCTTACTAGAGGAAAATCTCTCTGCCTTTTATAAGGCTTATTAGCTATATATTTTAAAGTATATTCGTCTATAGAGCTAAGATAAGTTTAATAATTATATTAGTAAGAATCTAATTATGCTAGATAGTAAAACAACAGCTATTATAACGGAACCTTATAGCAAGAACTACGGTAGGCTTGTTATTGGGCTAGGTATATAGGAAATGCAAGTATAAAAGTCAACAACGTAATAATAACTGGTGGAGTGGTTACCTAATAGATTAACTCTAATTGTATTCTAAGAATTACTATAAGGAAGGAACTATCTAGGTAGGGACTAAGGGTCTTTAAATACACAACCGTACTCCTATAAAATCCTTCTTATATATAATATACGTCTTATATATAAGGTATATAAGTTCCTCTTATTCCTTTTATTTAATACGTAGCATATTATATAACCTTAGTTACTATTCCTTATTATATAGTTCTATCGGCTCTATCCTAGACCGTACCTAAATTAACTAACTAGCTTTTTTCGTCTCTTCTCCAAGTAGTCGTAATATTATACTTAAAGCGTCCGTAACACCATCTCCCTCCTTTTTATCTTCGTCCTTAAAGATTTAAAATATCTCTAAGTTATTTACTAGAGGTATAATATCCGTCTAATTAATTTGGTTAATATTATTGCTTATTATACCTAAAGCAATTTCTTCTTTATACGCCCAACGTCGTGCTCGCACTATTACTGTAATATTATCTCTTACTAAGATTATACTGTCTCCGTGTTCTTATTGTTTAAAAGAGGGGTTAGTTTATATTATATTGGCAAACCTATCTTTATAACAACCGTCCTCTTACTTAGAGTATACTAAAGCAAATATTCGTTTGTCTTATAACGTTCGCTCTACTTCTAATACTAAATATACGCGACCTATTACTCTTAATAGTTATCTAGTTCCCTAATTAATTTATCTTAGGGTCTTATGTTTAATCTACTGCTACGCGGCTAAATAGTAAACTATTATAAGCCCTTACTAAGTTAGAATGCTCTCGTGACGCGGAACAGAAGGCTTTAGATACTTAAATTGTAGTATTTACTTATCTGCTTTATCTTAAGAAGGTTTATAAAAAGGTTTATTCTAAAGAGTAAAAACTTATAAAATAAGGTTTATAGGAACTAGGTAATAAAAGAACGGACTTTCCTCTAATAGAGAAGGAAATAGATCCAAGTAGTTTAGCAACTGCTCTTCTTAGGTCCCCCTTAGGTAACTCATTCTTTAGTAATCCTTCTTTATTAATGCTACCTAACCTAATTTCTTCTAATACTCCTATACCTTTCCTATAGCGTTCTTTAAATTCTCTAGTAGCTCCTAGGTAGTCTTAGTATAGCCTATCTACTTAACCTTATACTATATTTTGTCGTTAATGTCCTTATAATTAACGATCTTTAATACTTACTATTTATCTTCTTCTTATCCTCTATATATATCTGCTTTATAGACTAGTAGCTTAATATTCCTATATACTGGCTCTAGTATTACAATATACTGTATAGGGTAGATCTTTATTTTAGCTAGTAGGTTTAACTTAAATATAACCAGTAAAATCCTTTATATAATTTCGAAAGGTTCTAGTTTAATATAGTCTAACTTCTTACTTAGTCGTTAACTCTTAAAATTTTTATATAGTAACTATACTTTATCTCCCTCCTTAAGATCTAGTCCCTTAGATCTCTTAGTATTATAGTACTTTTTTATTCTCTCTTGTACTTTCTTTACTAATTCTATAAGATCTATATAAAGATTTATTAACGTCTTTATTCTTTCTTTAGCTGTACTACTTATTTTCTTTACTTACTATAGTAATAACAATATTCTTAGCTTATATCCGTAATTTGCCTTAAATAGTAATATACCTATTCCTTCTTAAGGTGTTATATTATATGCAAATTATATAACTAGTAATAGTAATACCTAATTATTCTATGTATAATTGATATAATGCCTTAGATACTGCTCTAGCGTCTAATTTAATCTTTCTATTTAACCGTCTGTCTGCGGATGGTATATAGTGGAAGTTACTGCTTAAACTCTTTGCTTCGCTAAAAACACTTCCTAAAATGCTACTATAAATCTTAGATCTCTATCTGATATAATTTTACTTAGTACTCTATGTCTTATAAACACTTCTTTAATATAAATTTTAGCGATATCTTCTGCTGAGATTTCTTCTATATATGCTATAAAGTATCCCTATTTTATAAGCTTGTCTATTATTACTAAGATTGCGTTATAATCTTATCCGGTAATAGGATCTTTTAATTTTAGCAACTTAATAATAAAGTCCTATAATATAACCTCCTATAGTCTTTCTAGTATTTTAATAGGTTATAGCCCTTTATATAGCTTATATCTTATTAGTTTATTTCTTTAGCAATCTAGATATTCCTTTATAACTTTTCTAGCTATCCTTTAAATTTTATTAATAATGTACTCCTTCTAGAGTCTTAATACTAAGCCTATAGCTCTATTGTGTCCTTAAGTTAGTCCCTTATAGAAGTCTTTTATAAACTACTCTACTATGCTTCTTAGGATGTATTTCGCTTCTTAATTTTTATATATATCCGTCTATAGATCTTCTAGCTATACTTCTAGAATTCTTTATGCCTAAAAGCTTTCTAGTATCTTATAAACTTTCTCTGGTTTATTGTCTTCTTAAGTTGCTGCGATTCTTAGATAATTATACCTAATTAATCTATCTATATCCTTTCGCAATAAAGCCCCTAATGGCTTCTCCTTATTTTATAGTTTAGCTTTACGGCTTAGAGTATCTGCCCTTATATTATCTGTACCTTTAGTATACTAAATCTTAAAATGGTATTCTATAAGCATCTCTACCTATCTAACCTATCTTNAGTTAAGTTCCTTTATTATTAGGAATCCTATTAGGTTCTTATAATCTGTCTTAACTATAAATAGTTTCTCTATACCTTATAAGAATACTCTCTATTTTTTTAATACTGCAACTATACCTAATAACTCCTTATTATAGATGTTATAGTTTAACTCTAGTAGTGTTATCTTTCGACTGTAGTATGCTACTAGGTACTATCTATCTTAATACCTTTATATAAAGTATACCCCTAGTGTATAGTCTAATATATCCGTCTTTATAACCATCTCTAGTCCTGGTTAATAGATCTTAAGAACTAGCTCCTAGGTAAACAACTCTTTAACCTTCTTAAAGAGTTCTCTTTACTCCTTTCCCTATGCCTATAGTTCTTCTTTCTTTATTAACCTTATAAGTGGCTTAATATCCTTTAACTACTGCGCTATAAACCTTCTATAGTAATTGCAAAACCCTAGAAACGATCTTAACTATATAACATTCTCTGGTTCCTACTAATTTACTATAGCCTTAATCTTCTTTAGATCTATACTAAGTTGGCTTAGTTTAATAATAAATCTAATAAAATCGGTCTTCCTAGTAAAGAACTTGTATTTCTTAATTACTACTAGCATCTATTCTTCTTATAGTCTCTTTAAGACCCATTTAACGTGTTCCCCGTGTTCTTCCTTAGTTATTAAGTAGATAATAATATCGTTAAGATATACTATAATAAATTTATCTAAGTATTCTCCTAATACATTATTAATATACTTTTGGAATATTGCTAGTGCGTTTATAAGCCTAAATTGCATAACTAATAGTTTATATAGTCCTTCCTTTAACCTAAAGGCTGCCTTTTATTTATCGCCTTCCTTAATCCTAATCTAATNGTACGCCNATCTTAGATCTATCTTTATAAAGATTTNCGNATTNCCTATCCTNTCTTAGATTTCGCTAATTAAGGGTAAAGGATACCTATCCTTTCTAGTAATGCTGTTTAACTATCTATAGTTAATACACAGCCTTAGTTTACTATTTTTCTTTAATATAAATAGTACTGGATAACCCGCTAATAACTATAATAGTCTAATGTATCCCTTTTATAGATTTTCCTAGATAAACTCTTTTAACGCTCTACCTTCTTCTTTAGTAAGTTTATAGATTAGAAAGAACTTTAGACTTATTTCTGGTTTTAACTCTATCTTATAGTCCTATACTGTATATTTTAATAGCTTTTTACTTCCCGGTAACCATAGTTTCTTACTATACTTATAGTATCTCTTTAGTATATAACTTAGTCCTTTTTCTATTTCTTCGTAGGTTGCTCCTACTTAGTACTATACTAACTTGGCTTATTATTGCATCTTACGGCGTTAAGTATCTTTAATATTAACCTAACCTATAATTTAATTAATCCTTAGATTATATTTCTATAACTAAGGTATGCTTAATACTGCCTCGTCCTGTCCTAATAGTAGGATATTAAAAGACATCTCGATTTGTCTCCCTTTAATAGTTATTTAAATAGGTCCTATTTTAAGATTAATAATCCCTCCTCTATAGGTTATTAGATCTCTTAAAATTGTAACTAATAGGTAAGGTTGCTCCTTTTATTTATAAGGTAGTCCTATTCTTTTAACTGCTACTAGTAAGATATAGTTTCGCGTTACTCCACTATCTATTAGCGCTTTAAACTGCTAATCTTACTAATTAACTTATAAATTTAGGTATTGTCCCTAAATTCCTTTAAGGGTCTAAGGCTCTACTATTAGCTCCCTCTGGTCCTATAGGCCTCTACTTTTCCTAACTATTAGCTACTTAATCCTAGTATACTTAGCTTACTCTTTAGCCAATGCCTAGTTCGCTTTTTATCTTCTATATACTATAGACACATGTTTTCTAGGTATTTCCACCACTATTATCTATCTAAGCATTCTTCTGTAAGGAATCTTCCTAGTTAAAGTACTAANCTTCCTTCCTCTTANACCTCTACTAGATGCNATCTATNNATATATTTGGNATTNCTATACTATTACTTNTCTATTATCTAGTATATCCTTATAGGGTATTTCCGATTCTTTTCCTTTAGATTCTTATATATTTTGTATATATTATCTACGCACGCAATCCATAATAACGTATAGTGTGCTAGGTGCTTTAGGTTAACTCTTAGCTCGTCTTTATTCTTAAGTTTAAACCTTTATTATGCTAATCTAAACGTTATAACTTTATTTGTAGGTACTAAAATACGCCTCTTACTTCTCTAGTCCTCTAAACGTTCCTTTAGATCCTTTAACGTTATAATTAAGGCTCCTTTAATATATATTATAGCCTTCTCTATAATCGGGTGGTCCTAAATAACTTTTTTATCCAACTACATGTAGAAATCTTCCCACTTATTATTGTGCCTTTGCCTATACTACTTTTAGTACAGCTACTAAAGTGTATACGGTCTATCTATAAGGAAGTATCTTCTTATTACTATATTGTGATAGCCCTTTATATATCGTTCCTTAAACCTAGTTAGAATCCCTAGATCCTCTTTATCTTCTAATTTAGTAAGCCACTTAGCTCTTAGTGTGCCTGCTCTTAGTTTATTAGTAATTCTTTATACTAGTGCTTTATCCTTTATACGTCCTAATATGCTAGATCTCTTATCTAGTTTCTGTCCTTACTATGCAATAATTCTTTACCTAAACTCTTTTATGGTTTTTTTTAGTTTGCGCCTTACGCTCTAATCCTTAAAGTTATCTTACTTCTTAATCCTAGTATTAATTTTTTAATCTTTAGTCCAAATACTTTATTTAACTAGTAAATCCTCTAGGTCTATATATTTATCTCCTAGTCTAATTATTATTTATACCGCAGATTCTCTAATTTATAAAGAAGCTCCTTGCCTTTTATCTATGGGTGTCCTAATTTATACCCCAAATTCTTAACCCCTTAGGTTCTTTAATCCCAAGCTCGCTTCTAACTTAAGCTTAGCTCTAGCCTTAGTTTAACTAGGCTTACTTAGTGTTTTTATCTTATCTTAAGAGTCTTAAATCTTACTTATCTCGTCTTAAGAATCTTATACCTATAGGAACTTCTGTCCCAAGCTTATTCGTATATTTTTAAACTAAGCTACTGCTTTACTCCATCGGTTATTATCCATTATAGGTCCTTAAGCTTACCTTATCTTATTTTAAGAATCTTGGTTATCTCTTATCTTACTATAAGAATCTTAAGCCTGTAGGAACTTCTGTCCCAAGCTTATTTATATATTTTTAAACTAAGCTACTGCTCTACTCTATCGGTTATCGTCTATTATAGGTCCTTAAGCTTACCTTATCTCGTTTTAAGAATCTTAGTTATCTCTTATCTCGCTATAAGAATCTTAAGCCTTTGGCCTTTTGCCTTTATTAAGTGCCGAAGTAGTTCACTGTCCTACTTCTCTTACGTCTTATAAAGCGATAGATATTGTATCTAGTGGGGTTTTAATCCCTACTAATATTCCCTATTCTATAGTGGAATTATCCTTTACCTCTAGTATAATATCTCTAAGGTCTACTCGCTCCTAGTAAGTGGCCCTTATTGCCTTATTGTTACGGAATATTTTACTTAGGTTAAATTCATCGTCCTTAATATCCGATTTATAAACTGGTTCGTTAGTTTCTTTATATCCTATAGGTGCTAGCTCTTATAGCTAATAGCTTACGCCATACTTAGTATCCTTATAAATTTAGTATATATTATTATAATAAAACGTAAAACTTCTAATTAAACATTCTTTTGTTCCTCGTAGTATATTATCGTCCCTTTGTATATATATGTCGTCTACTAGTCTTATACCCTTTACTACGTAGTAACTCTACCCACTTCTATAGTTTTTAATATAATAACCCTATTTTCTACAATTTATATAAGCTCCTTCTTTAAACCATTTCTCTTACTATAGAGTCCGCCTAAATATCTTCTACTAATAAAATCCCTAATTTAGCCTCTACTCCTTAGACCTTTAATTACTTAATCCTTATCCTTTAGGTTTCTATAGTTTGCTCCATTTCTTATAGGCTTCTTTAGTACTACTTAGGTCTATTAGCTCTGCGCCATACTATAGTTTCTAACTTAGCTTTTATTATTGCGTACTTTGCGCCTTATATAACTATAGAACTCTATTCTAGCCTCTTTTAGCCTATTCCCTTTAGTAGATCTAATTGTTAATCTTAATCGCCTAATCTATTAGTTCCCTTAGGGTGTCTATATCTTCTATTAGGATAATTATATTCTAGACTTTAGCCTTAAGTCCCTATTTATACTGTGCCTTAAGCGCCCTATTATTCTACTTTACTTATATTGCTAGTGTCTAGAACTATATTATATACTTAATTGCTAAAGTTTATTGTATAAGGTTCTAGAGTTTTTTTTCTACTATAGTTATTTCTTCCGGGTCTCTAAATATCTGCGTAAATTATTCTACGAATCCTTCCTAACTTAAGAATATAAATCGCACGTCTTAGTTAGTAGTTATTATTCCGTTTGCCTGTATCTCCATAAGGTAAAGTTTAAACTACTTAAGTGCTCTTCTTAATAAGAATAGTCCTGCGTAGGCTATCCGATCTACAGGTATAGGTAACTTTACTCCCTTTTATAAGACCTTAAAGTATATTTATATAAGGAATCCTTTAAGCTTTAACCTCTCTCCTGTAAATCTCTTAATTAATAGTAACTTAATCTTTGCTGCTCCTATCCCATTAAGTCTTTCTTTTAATACTATATTATTAGCTATTAGCTAGTTAACTATTTCCTATAGCTGTCTAACCGTCATAGGTTGCTATAAGTTAGTATCTATTATACTAGTATTACCTCCTGTTCTTAAAGTAGTTGCTGCCGTTAATGGCGTTATAGTGGCTGCTTTTAGTGGTATATTGTTTAACTTCTTATATTAATACCGTAACTAGGTAGTAATTATATAATAGAACCTTATAGCAAAAACTACGGTGGGCTCGTTATTGGGCTAGGTGTGTAAGAAATATAAGTATAAAAGTTAATAATGTAATAATAACTGGTAGAGTGGTTGCCTAATAGATTAACTCTAATTATATTCTAAGAATTACTATAAGGAAGGAACTATCTAGGTAGGGACTAAGGGTCCTTAAATATACAACCGTACTCCTATAAAATCCTTCTTATATATAATATACGTCTTATACGTAAGGTACGTGAGTTCCTTTTATTCCTCTTATTTAATACGTAGCACATTATATGACCTTAGTTACTATTTCTCGTTACATAGTTCTATCGGCTCTATCCTAGACCGTGCCTAAATTAACCAACTAGCTTCTTCTATCTCTTCTCCAAGTAGTCGTAATATTGTACTTAAAGCGTCCGTAACAGCTATTTAATAGTAGAGTTAGTAGCGTAAGAGATATAAACGACTCTTATAGCTTATAATTAAAGTTCTTTCTATACCTAGAATAAGCGATAAACCAGAGAGACTATTTTTAGGCTCTTGATATAAAGTTTTATGGGATTATATAGAAATAAGTATACGAATACTTAAGGCGATAGAATGCTTAAAGGGCTAGGCTAATTAAGGAATTCTAGGTATCCCTTTATAGTTTCTTTATTATATAGTAGCTAGTAGAGGGTTTTAAGATAATAATAAATTGAAATTTCCTTTAATGGCTTAGGCTGTCAGACCCTGTTTTAATAATATCTTAATACTGTCAGCTAATAGGCTGGCTGTTTAATAGGGCTGTTAAGCCTATTACCCGTAAGTCTGTTTAAAACAACGCGTGTACCTACCTACTATAACGCAAAATATAGTTCTGCAGGAAAGATAAGTGCTAATAACTTTATATTGAGCGACTTAACTCCTAAAACTAGGCGCGTATATTAAATTACTACAAAACCAAAGCCCTACACTCCCTAGTATAGGCGTTAAATCCAGCACGATTGATTGGCTAGTTTTTATTGATAACCGTTAGACGCGAATTGACGGGCCAAGGGATAAGCTTATCTTTGGAGTTGAGTCGCTCAATATAAAGTCTCTAGCGGTCGTACTTCTTGCAGAACGGTATTTTATAGATACTGCAGCTAAAATAAGTCCTTAAATGACGCTGCCGCCTAGATAAACGCGTTGTTTAAGTTTTGGTGTTCGCGCACGGGCCTTCTCCTCTGGGTGCCCTAACGTGTTAAGGGATAAGTTATAATAATATTTTTTAATATAATAGATTTTTTAAGTAATTTTATATTATAATATATATATTATAGTCCTATATTAAAGGGGGAGATATAGCGTTAAAAAAGGTAAGTAATTCTCTAAAATTTCTTTAAAATCTTTTTAGATTAAATTTAATTAAATACGACCAACTGCCTATATCTAATATTTTATATAATATAGCTATAACGTTATTATTTAATGTAATGGATAGAGGAGCTAAAAGAGCTCCTACCTCGTAGTATTTTTATAGTAACTAGACGTTATATAAGGGTCGAGATACAGCAGTGAAAAAGGTAATTTTTGGTGCATTTTAATGCTCCGTTACCACCAAAACGAGGCCTATAAGCTTAGACTCTTGGGGAGATTTAGTTAATAAGGAGCAGTATGCCCGCCCGTGCGCGTAGTACACGTACCAACGGTCCACCCCAAGGGTCTAATTTATGAGATAAGCTCAGCCGAGCCTTCAATAACTACCAACGATCCCCGGGGAGTCTGATTTATAAGATAGCCTTAGCCGAGCCCTCAACACTACTGGGATACCCTCGGTAAAACCAGACTTCTCGTTAAGACACCAATAGTAACACATAGGCCATAAAGGACGACTAAGTTGAAACAACCAAGCATCTCTGTTGCGATTATCCTGAAGGACATGCAAAACAGCCGGAAGATCTCTTATACACTTATTTACCGAGGATATCCTTAGGATGTGCCTCGGCCGCCTCGACATATCTAGCGTATGCCCCCTCTACTGCTAGCTCACGCTTGGCCATGCCCTGGGAAGTTTGGACTATTATTTTTGCTAAGAATTAGCACATATATACACTGAGGGTAATAGCGGCCTTTGAATAGAGATAGAATTTGATAGACCATCTCTCTTGCCCGCAACCGCTATAAAAAGGGTAGCCGTGTTGGGAACTGCAGCATTAATAAGTAAAGATACAGATATTGGGAATGCGATAATGAAAACATGACTCGACTAACCATCTAATTTTTCTGCTAAAGATGTTATTGGCGCTGCCAGAACTGTCAGGGCTGGGAGGAGAGCAAGGAAGAGTTGGAATTTTATGGTTAAGTATTTGAAGAATCAGGAACTAATCAAGAGTTGGAATTAATAGAGAATCTAACACCTAACAGGAGAGCTGAATGCTACCCCGCGTATGGGATGAACGGATATATATGCTTTAAAGCCGCCACTATGTGCTAGGTCTAACATGAGCTTGCCTCTCGAATACAAGCCAGTCCTAAGAACCTCTTCGATCAAGCTACTCGGCATGCAAAGGCGCGTCCTATATTGAGTTAGCATCTATAAGCCCTTTTCCTTCAAGCTAACCAAGGATTGTCCCCACCAATAACACCTTCCGAGCGATTATGAATGCAAGGGCCTATGCGGTGTCACGTTCCATAGACATAAGCTCAAGGATAGTTGATCGAGTGAACTCTTTCATTTGGTTGATGAAAGTGAGAGCAACAAGAAGGTTTCCCAATATGGAATCAGAGTTTGACTGCTATATTCGTTTTATGTAGCTAACTTACTCGTTCTAAGGGAATTTCTCATCCAAAGACTATTAACTCACTCGTTCCGAGAGAATTTCTCACCCAAAGACCATTAACTCACTCGTTTTGAGGGAATTTCTTATTTAAAGACTATCAACGCACTTGTTTTAAGGGAATTTCTAGTTCTAAGATTACTAACTCACTTATTCTAAAGGAATTATATTAAAAACGTATTAATTATTCATTATTGAATTTAATATATAGAGTCTTGGCATAGTGTTCTTGTAAAAATCGAGCTTTATAGTGCTTTAAAATTCGACTAATCTCTTATAATATTGTTAACGTAGTAATCCTTGGCTTAGTATTATATTTAATTACTCTAGACATTATTATCGTTAGTAACACTAGGAGGTAAGGAAGGCATAGCGTTAATTATATAGGTGGAGTAAGTATCCCTTATAACGGTTATAACGAAACCTTATAGCAGGAACTATGATGGGCTTATTATTGGGCTAGGTGTATAGGAAATGCAAGTATAAAAGTTAACAACGTAATAACAACTGGTGGAGTAGTTGCCTAATAGATTAACTCTAATTATATTCTAAGAATTACTACAAGGAAGGAACTATCTAGGTAGGGACTAAGGGTCCTTAAATATATAACCGTACTCCTATAAAATCCTTCTTATATATAATATACGTCTTATATATAAGGTATATAAGTTCCTCTTATTCCTCTTATTTAATATATAGCATATTATATAACCTTAGTTACTATTCCTCATCACATAGTTCTATCGGCTCTATCCTAGACCGTGCCTAAATTAACTAACTAGCTTCTTCCGTCTCTTCTCTAAATAGTTATAATATTATACTTAAAGCGTCCATAACACCATCTCCCTCCTTTTTATCTTTGTTCTTAAAGATTTAAAATATCTCTAAGTTATTTACTAGAGGTGTAATATCCGTCTAATTAATTTAGTTAATATTATTACTTATTATACCTAAAGCAATTTCTTCTTTATACGCCTAACGTCGTACTCATACTATTGCTGCAATATTATCTCTTAGTAAGATTATGCCGTCTCCGTATTCTTGTTATTTAAAAGAGGGGTTAGTTTATATTACGTTGGCGAACCTATTTTCGCGATAACCGTTCTCTTACTTAGAGTGTACTAAAGCAAATATTTATTTATCNTATGACNTTNGCTNTACTTNNNATGCTAAATATACGCGACCTATTACTCTTAATAGTCGTCTAGTTCCCTAATTAATTTGTCTTAGGGTCTTATATTTAATCTACTGCTACACGGCTAGATAGTAAACTATTATAAGCCCTTACTAAGTTAGAACGTTCCTATAACGCGGAATAGAAGGCCCTAAATACTTAAATTGCGGCATCTGCTTATCTGCTTCGTCTTAAGAAGGTTTATAAGAAGGTTCGTTTTAAGGAGTAAAAACTTATAGAATAAGGTTTATAAGAACTAGGTAATAAAAGAATAGACTCTCCTCTAATAGAGAAGGAAATAGATTTAAGTAGTTCAGCAACTGCTCTTTTTAGGTCCCCCTTAGGTAACTTATTCTTTAGCGATCCTTTTTTATTAATGCTGCCTAACCTAATCTCTTCTAATACTCCTATACCTTTCCTATAGCGTTCTTTAAATTCTCTAATAGCTCCTAAGTAGTCTTAGTATAGCCTATCCACTTAACCTTATACTATATTTTGTTGTTAATATCCTTATAATTAATAATCTTTAATACTTACTATTTATCTTCTTTTTATCCTCTATATATGTCTGCTTTATAAACCGGTGGCTTAATATTCCTATATACTGGCTCTAGTATTGCGATATACTATATAGGGTAGATCTTTATTTTAGCTAGTAGGTTTAACTTAAATATAACTAGTGAAATCTTTTATATAATTTTAAAAGGTCCTAGTTTAACGTAGTCTAACTTCTTACTTAGTCGTTAACTTTTAAAATTTTTATATAGTAACTATATTTTATCTCCCTCCTTAAGATCTAGTCCCTTAGATCTCTTAGCATTATAGTACTTTTTTATTCTCTCTTATACTTTCTTTACTAATTCTATAAGGTCTNNATAAAGATTTATTAATATCTTTATTCTTTNTTTAGCTATACTACTNGTTTTCTTCGCTTNCNNTANTAATAATAATATTCTTAGCTTATATCCATAATTTGCCTTAAATAGTAATATGCCTATTCCTTCTTAAGGTNTTATATTNTATNTAAACTNTATAANTAGTAANAGTAATACCNAATTATTCTATANATAATTAATATAATNCCTTAGATACTATTCTAGCGTCTAATTTAATCTTTCTATTTAACCGTCTGTCTGCGGATAGTATACAGTAGAAGTTACTACTTAAACTCCTTACTTTACTAAGAATACTTCCTAGAATACTACTATAAATCTTAAATCTCTATCTAATATAATCTTGCTTAGTGCTCTATATCTTATAAATACTTCTTTAATATAGATTCTAGCAACATCTTCCGCTAAGATTTCTTCTATATATGCTATAAAGTATCCCTACTTTATAAGCTTATTTATTATTACTAAAATCGCGTTATAATCTTATCCGGTAATAGGATCTTTTAATTTTAGCAACTTAATAATAAAGTCCCATAATATAACCTCCTATAGTCTTTCTAGTATTTTAATAGGTTATAGCCCTCTATATAGCTTATGCCTTATTAGTTTATTTCTTTAGCAATCTAAATATTCCTTTATGACTTTTCTAGCTATCCTCTAGATTCCGTTAATAATGTACTCCTCCTAAAGTCTTAACACTAAGCCCGTAGCTCCATTGTGTCCTTAAATTAGTCCCTTATAAAAGTCTTTTATAAATTACTCTACTATACTTCTTAGGATATACTTTACTTCTTAATTTTTATATATATCCGTTTATAGATCTTCTAGCTATACTTTTAGAATTCTCTATACCTAAAAGCTTTCTAGTATCTCGTAGACTTTCTCTAGTTTATTATCTTCTTAAGTTACTATAATTCTCGGATAATTATACTTAATTAATTTGTCTATATCTTTTCGCAATAAAGCCCCTAATAGCTTCTCTTTATTTTATAGTTTAGTTTTATAGCTTAGAGCATCTGCCCTTATATTGTCTATACCTTTAGTATACTAAATCTTAAAATAGTATTCTATAAGCATCTCTGCCTATCTAACCTGTCTTTAGTTAAGTTTCTTTATTATTAGGAATCCTATTAGGTTTTTATAATCTATCTTAACCGTAAATGGTTTTTCTGTGCCTTATAAGAATGCTCTCTATTTCTTTAATGCTATAACTATACCTAATAACTCCTTATTGTAGATGTTATAGTTTAACTCTAGTAGTATTATCTTTTAACTATAGTATACCACTAGGTGCCATCTATCTTAATACCTTTATATAAAGTATACCCCTAGTATATAGTCTAATACATCCGTCTTTATAACCGTCTTTAATCCTAGTTAGTAGATCTTAAGAACTAGCTCCTAGGTAAATAACTCTTTAACTTTTTTAAAGAGTTCTCTTTACTCCTCTCCCTATACCTATAGTTCTTCTTTTTTTATTAACCTCGTAAGTGGCTTAATATTCTTTAACCACTACGCTATAAACCTTCTATAGTAATTATAAAACCCTAGAAATAATTTTAACTATATAACGTTCTCTAGTTCCTACTAATTTACTATAGCCTTAATCTTCTTTAGATCTATACTAAGTTAGCCTAGTTTAATAATAAATTTAACAAAATCGGTCTTCCTAGTAAAGAACTCGCATTTCTTAATTACTACTAGCATCTATTCTTCTTATAGTCTCTTTAAGACCTATTTAACATATTCCCCGTATTCTTCCTTAGTTATTAAGTAGATAATAATATTATTAAGATATACTATAACAAATTCATCTAAGTGTTCTCCTAATATATTATTAATACGCTTTTAGAACATTGCTAGTACGTTTATAAGCCTAAATTATATAACTAATAGTTTATACAGTCCTTCCTTTGACCTAAAGGCTGCCTTTTATTTATCGCCTTCCTTAATCCTAATCTAATAGTACGCCTATCTCAGATCTATCTTTATAAAGATTTACGCATTACCTATCCTATTTTAGATTTCGCTAATTAAGGGTAAAGGATACCTATCCTTCCTAGTAATGCTGTTTAACTATCTATAGTTAATATACAGCCTTAGTTTACTATTTTTCTTTAGTATAAATAGTACTAGATAACCCGCTAATGATTGCGATAGTCTAATATATCCCTTTTATAGATTTTCCTAAACAAACTCTTTTAACGCTCTATCTTCTTCTTTAGTAAGTTTATAGATTAGAAAGAACCTTAGACTTATTCCTAGTTCTAACTCTATCTTATAGTCCCATACTATATATTCTAATAGCTTCTTACTTTTTAGTAACTATAGTTTCTTGCCGTACTTATAGTATCTCTTTAGTATATAACTTAGTCCTTTTTCTATTTCTTTATAGGTTGCTCCTACTTAGTACTATACCAACTTAGCTTATTATCGCATCTTACGGCGTTAAGTATNTCTAATATNAACCTAACCTNTAATNNAATNNATCCTTAGATTNTATTCCTATAACTAAGGTATACCTAATACTGCCTTATCCCGTCCTAATAGTAGGATATTAAAAGATATCTCAATTTATCTCCCTTTAATAGTTATTTAAATAGGTCCTATTTCAAGGTTAATAATCCCTCCTCTATAGGTTATTAGATCTCCTAAAATCGTAACTAATAGGTAAAGTTACTCCTTTTGTCTATAAAGTAGTCCTATTCTCTTAACTACTACTAATAAGATATAGTTTCGCGTTACTCTACTATCTATTAGCACTTTAAACTGCTGATTTTACTAATTAACTTATAAATTTAGGTGTTGTCCTTAAATTCCTTTAAGGGTTTAAGGCTCTACTACTAGCTCCCTTTAGTTCTATAGGCCTCTACTTTTCCTAACTATTAGCTACTTAATCCTAGTGCACTTAGCTCGCTCTTTAGCCAATACCTAGTTTACTTTTTATCTTCTATATACTATAGACATATATTTTTTAGGTATTCCCACCACTATTATCTATCTAAGCATTCTTTTATAAGAAATCTTCCTAGTTAAAGTACTAAACTTCCTTCCTTTTAGACCTCTGCTGGATGCCATTTATATATATATTTAGCATTTCTATACTATTACTTGTCTGTTATCCAGTATATCCTTATAGGGTATTTCCGATTCTTTTTCTTTAGATTCTTATATATTTTATATATATCGTCCATGCACGCAATCCATAATAACGTATAGTATGCTAGGTGCTTTAGGTTAACTCTTAGCTCGTCTTTATTCTTAAGTTTAAACCTTTATTATACTAATCTAAACGTTATAACTTTATTCGCAGGTACTAAGATGCGCCTTTTACTTCTCTAGTCCTCTAAACATTCCTCTAGATCCTTTAATATTATAATTAAGGCTCCTTTAATATGCGTTATGGCCTTCTCTATAATCGGGTAGTCCTAAATAACTTTTTTATTTAACTATATATAGAAATCTTCCTACTTATTATTATGCCTTTGCCTATACCACTTTTAGTACAGCTACTAAAGTATATATAGTTTATCCGTAAGAAAGTATCTTCTTATTACTACATCGTGATAGCCCTTTATATATTATTCCTCGAACCTAATTAAAATCCCTAAATCCTCTTTATCTTCCAGTTTGGTAAGCCACTTAGCTCTTAGTATACCTACTCTTAATCTATTAGTAATTCTTTATACTAGTGCTTTATCCTTTATATGTCTTAATATACTAAATCTCTTATCTAGTTTCTATTCTTACTATGCGATAATTCTTTACCTAAACTCTTCCATAGTTTTTTTTAGTTTGCGCCTTACGCTCTAATCCTTAAAGTTATCTTGCTTCTTAATCTTAGTATTAATTTTTTAATCTTTAGTCTAAACACTTTATTTAACTAGTAAATCCTCTAGGTTTATATATTTATCTCCTAGTCTAATTACTGTTTATACCGCAGATTCTCTAATCTATAAAGAAGCTTCTTACCTCTTATCTATGGGTGTCCTAATTTATACTCCAAATTCTTAACCCCTTAGGTTCTTTAATCCTAAGCTCGCTTCTAACTTAAGCTTAGCTCCAGCCTTAGTCTAACTAGGCTTACTTAGTGTTCTTATCTCGTCTTAAGAGTTTTAAATCTCACTTATCTTATCTTAAGAATCTTATACCTATAGGAACTTCTATCCCAAGCTTATTTATATGTTTTTAAACTAAGCTGCTGCTTTACTCTATCGGTTATTATCTATTATAGGTCCTTAAGCTTACCTTATCTTATTTTAAGAATCTTAGTTATCTCTTATCTCGCTATAAGAATCTTAAGCCTTTAGCCTTTTGCCTTTATTAAGTGCCAAAGTAGTTCGCTATCTTACTTCTCTTACGTCTTATAAAGCGATAGACATTATATCTAGTAGGGTTTTAATCCCTACTAATATTCCCTATTCTGTAGTAGAATTATCCTCTACCTCTAGTATAATATCTTTAAGGTCTACTTACTCCTAGTAAGCGGCCCTTATTACCTTATCGTCACGAAATATTTCGCCTAGGTTAAATTTATTGTCCTTAATATCTAATCTGTAAACTAGTTCGTTAGTTCCTTTATATCCTATAGGTACTGGCTCTTATAGCTAATAGCTTGCGCCATATTTAGTATCCTTATAAATTTAGTATATGTTATTATAACAAAACGCAAAACTTCTAATTAAACACTCTTTTGTTCCTTATAGCATATTATTGTCCCTTTATACGTATATATCGTCTACTAGTCTTATACCCTTTACTATATAGTAACTCTACCCACTTCTATAGTCTCTAACGTAATAACCCTATTTTCCGTAATTTATGTAAGCTCCTTTTTTAAACCATTTCTCTTACTATAGAGTCTGCCTAAATATCTTCTACTAATAAGATCCTTAATTCGGCCTCTACTCCTTAAACCTTTAATTATCTAATCCTTATCCTCTAGGTTTTTATAGTTTACTCCATCTTTTATAGGCTTCTTTAGTGCCACTTAGGTCTATTAGCTTTGCGCCATACTATAGTTTCTAACTTAGCTTTTATTATTGCGTACTCTACGCCTTATATAACTATAGAACTCTATCCTAGCCTCTCTTAGCCTATTCCCTTTAGTAGATTTAATTATTAATCTTAATCGCCTAATCTATTAGTTCCTTTAGGGTATCCACATCTTCTATTAGGATAATTACGTCCTAGACTTTAGCCTTAAGTCCCTATTTATACTGTGCCTTAAGCGCCCTATTATTCCACTTTATTTGTATTACTAGTATCTAGAACTATATTATATACTTAATTACTAAAGTTCATTACATAAGGTTCTAGAGTTTTTTTTTCGCTATAGTTGTTTCTTCTAGGTCTCTAAATATCTGCGTAAGTTATTCTATAAATCCTTCCTAACTTAAGAATATAAATCGCACGTCTTAGTTAGTAGTTATTATTCCATTTACCTATATCTCTATAAGGTAAGATTTAAACTACTTAAGTGCTCTTCCTAATAAGAATAGTCCTATATAGGCTATCCGATCCACAGGTATAAGTAACTTTACTCCCTCTTATAAGACCTTAAAGTACATCTATATAAGGAATTCTTTAAGCTTTAACCTCTCTCCTATAAATCTCTTAATTAATAGTAGCTTAATCTTTACTACTCTTATTCTATTAAGTCTTTTTTCCAACACTATATTATTAGCTGTTAGCTAGTTAACTATTTCCTATAGCTATCCGACCGTTATAGGTTGCTATAAGTTAGTATCTGCTATACTAGTATTACCTCCTATCCTTAAAGTAGTTGCTGCCATTAATGGCGTTATAGTGGCTGCTTTTAGTAGCATATTATTTAACTTCTTATATTAATACTATAACTAGGTAGTAATTATATAATAAAACCTTATAGCAGGAACTACAATAGGCTTATTATTAGGCTAGGTGTATAAAAAATATAAGTACAAAAGTTAACAACGTAATAATAACTGGTGGAGTAGTTGCTTAACAGATTAACTCTAATTATATTCTAAAAATTACTATAAGGAAGGAACTATCTAGGTAGGGACTAAGGGTCCTTAAATACACAACCATACTCCTATAAAATCCTTCTTATATATAATATACGTCTTATATATAAGGTACGTAAGTTCCTCTTATTTCTCTCATTTAATACGTAGCATATTATATAACCTCGGTTACCATTCCTCATCACATAGTTCTATCGGCTCCATCCTAAACCGTGCCTGAATTAACCAACTAGCTTCTTCCGTCTCTTCTCCAAGTAGTTATAACATCGTACTTAAAGCGTCCGTAACAACGGTATAATTCGTCCTATAGTTATTAATAAGATCTAGCCTAATAGAACTAATTAAATTAAAGTTAGGATACCTAACTATTATTTTGCTAGTGCACAGATTACTTAATAGTAGGACGTTGCCGTTGCACGGGATGGGGTGCAAAATTCGAAGGTACTATTTTCGATGACATGTAATGAAATGTATATATATTATCAAGTGGCTTAACCAAGCCTCTAGGCCGTATTTTAACCTCAACTCTAAAAATATTCAATGTTCAAAAACTTTTAGCATTGAACATATCGCATTGATATTGAATATTAAATGTCAATATTCAATATTTCAGTAAGCGTAATCAGTACCAAATACTGATAAAAACACTGCTATTCACTCACTAGTCCTGAGGGAAATTCTCATTCTAAGACTACTAGCGCAAGCTATATCACTTGCAGATGGACTTGGAGTCGCTCTAAGAAGGAATTGATTCGTCTGGGGTTTCCTAAGTTGACCTCCCTGCCTTTCACCAAGCAGCCTGCCTCTAGCACCGGGTAGCTGAACATCAGAGTCAATTCTAGCACTATTTAGTCAGCCTTCGCTCACAGCCATTGTTATCAGTGAAATAAGGAGCGCGGGATTAAGAAATATCACTACATTACTATCTCAGGGTGTAGCATGCTGTCAACCGATAAAATACGTCCTATTAGGCTTCGCCAAAAGGACCGGCCTTTTTGGGCCATTTGGGCGATCGATACGTGCCGGGCGTTGAGCTGTTTACTTTGTTCGGGCTATCCGCTGTTCCCCTTGCCTTGCCTGACTTCAGGCACTCTTAATCGTCTTTTTGAAAGACCTCTAGCAATCTTCAGGTGTCTCATTTTAATGCTCCTGTAGGTTAAAATGTTTCAAAAACTCAGTTCATTTCGAAAGCAAGTGTACTGCCGTGTAGACTCTGAGGC
Organism: Cenococcum geophilum 1.58; assembly: GCF_001692895.1. Lineage (NCBI taxonomy): Eukaryota > Fungi > Ascomycota > Dothideomycetes > Gloniales > Gloniaceae > Cenococcum > Cenococcum geophilum. The sequence continues at coordinate 3,286,085 of NW_027137561.1, forward strand.
CCTACTGACGGAGCGAGACGACTCTGATGCTGGGTCTGAAGACTATACACGAGTTCTTCCAGTATCTCGCCATAACTGGCGGCAAATATGGATGAAAGTCGGTCTGCTCTTCTTCATAATGCTGTCAGTCATTTTTGGCTTCGCATACTACTTCAAGGAACCGTCAATTTCTGAATGCGTCAGCAAAACCAATATTTGGTGTGAGTAATTCTGTAGACCCATTACGCCCTAGAACTTGACGCCGTGTCACTAACTGCCCATAATTTCGAACAGCGCCGGCGAACGCCGTCGTAGAATATGAAGATTTTGATTTTGACAATGACTTCGCACATAAAACAAAGTACCGAGGGCCGCCAACGCCAGAGCTAGAACGAGCTTGGGAGGACTTGTGGTACTGTACGTTTTTCTATAGGACGGGTCAATAATTTGCGATTACGTTCTAAGAAATGCCATTTTCAGACAATGGCGTCCGGTTCCCAGAGGATAGACTTCCGCTCATAAACCGAACCCACGATCTTGGAGGTGGACGAAAGCCACGTAAGGCAGTCGACGGTAAAGGGGGATATCATGCCGCGATCGACGTATTTCACCAGCTTCACTGTCTCGTAGGTCACTCCCAGGTGTCTAATATCCAGAGTCTAAAACGCGAAGCTCATTTCTTTCATAGAACCTTATCCGCCAATACACATGGATTGACTACTATCGGACCCACTCGCGTATCGTTTCAACACCACTCCCTTTCAAAGACAGTGAAATTGGCATTCGAATGCACCTTGACCACTGCATTGAGACTCTGCGACTTACGCTCATGTGCCATGGTGATACCACGCCTTTGCTCGTTATTGATGATCCAGAGTTACCGATTGGCGTGGGCGCGGATTTTAGTAGCCACCACAAGTGCCGCAATTTCGAAGTTCTTAGAAAGTGGACGAAGGGGAATCAGATTCAGCCCACAGTACCGAATACTCATGAGCCGGAAGTGTGAGATAAAGGGTTGGTAGTGAATAGGTTACTATCGTGACTTGTAGCATAATTCAGAAACAGGTTCACGACTCCGATTAAGGCAATGATACAAGGATTTTACTCTATAAAACTTAGTTCTTTTTGGCCGCTCGCTTTGTGATTTGATGACATGAGGAGTATAAGATTGACATATTCAATGCTAAATAGGGAGGAGGGGGATTATTTTTGTGAACGTGCCTTGCCGGGACACACCAGCGTATATATATGCAGGTTGAACAGTAGTAGAAATTTGTTCTACGTCTCTTTTCACTTGTTACAGTACCCACATTATTTCCAGGGCGGAGAACGGTCACTCGGCCCAGTTTCCCTGGCACTAAGTGTATACGCGAACCTGGGTGGACTAGGATATCCATTTTTTGCGCGTATTGCGATTCCTCCCTCTCTATTTCGCAGTATAAATGGCTTCCAGTGTTTCCTCTCTTCTCCACTAAGACGGCAGCACCTAAGTTGATTCACCTGGGTATCTCCACGTTACGCGTAGTTTTCATGTCTAGCCTAGACATTAGCGACAATCTGGAAGGAATCAATCTTGCTCTGGGCGCTCTTTTGCCTTACTTTAAAAGCTTCAAGGGATTGCATGTTTGCTGGGGGGGCCGATATCAGTGTGTCCAAGAGTCCGCGTCGCTGGCAGCGTCGCTGCCAAGAGGCTGATAACGTAAGCAGTCAGCGAGCTTATACAAGGGGGTAACATGAACGGGTCAGATGGCCCACCAGGGTGGGCCATCTGACCCGTTCATGTTACCTTATCTCAGGTGCCTCAGCCGCTTCTCCGAGAAATTTACGGCGTTGCATGGCCCCACTCTCTTGCCACAGCCCCACTCTGCCAACTCCTGCGAACTCCTGAGCCAATAGAACGTCGCGCTACCCCTACCCCCCCTGCAACCCCCAAATTCCTCTGCGAAGCGTCTGAGAGATTATGGGCGCGCGTTTGCTGTAAACCGGGCCCGATCCTTAACGTGTGTTAACTTTAAGCAACTATAGCGGGGTCAATCTAGCAGCTACGGTTATAGTTTGCGATGCAATTAAATTATAATATCCTCTATTAGTATATTCTAGTAAATTTAACTAGCTAACCAACATATTAGGGGGCGAAGTACAGCCTTAAAGTTTAAAGACGCGTTTTTAAACCCGGTCCTGCCTAACTAGCCTCATTAACATAGCAACCGTACTCCACCACCACACCTCTATTCACCCTAAAACTTCCTAAGGTACCTCTTATACCCTATTACAAACAGCTCACCTAATTATACTATACCTATACTAGTAGGTATAGATTTGCTTTACAGTAGGGGGGAAGATTTAGGTAGAGCCTCGTATCCCTTAACACGCTTGCGTCCTACGAGGCGGGCCGTGCGCGAACACCAGAATCAAAAGTACGCGTATGGTCACGCAGCCTTGATCCTACTGATTCTATTGGCTAGCTCTTATCGATAACGGTAGGACGCAAACCAGCGTGTTAAGGGATAGAGCTTTAGTAGAGCCTTATATAGAGCTTCGTGTAGAGTTTCGTATAGAGCTTTATACAAAGCTTTATACAGAGCTTTATATAAAGCTTTATGCAGAGCTTTATATAGAGCTTCGTATAGAGCTTTATGCAGAGCTTTGTGCAGAGCTTTATATAGAGCTTTATACAGAGCTTTATATAGAGCTTTGTATAGAGCTTTATACAGAGCTTCATACAGAGCTTTATACAGAGCTTTGTGCAGAGCCTTATACAGAGCTATATGCAGGCGTGCAGATATGTAGATTGCAGATGTATAGACGTGCAGACATTCGTACGGGCGTTCATATAGGTAACTAATTAATTAATTAATTGTATGGACGTTTATAAAGCCGTTTATACGGGTATTTAGTTAATTGATTATATAGACGTTTATAGAGCCGTTTATATAGGCAATTATAGAGACTTCCTAGTATATTAGTGCTGCGTATTAGGAGAGTTTTAGAGCTCCGTATTAAGCTTTAAGTAGAGCTTTAAGCAGAGCCTCGCGTAGAGCTTTTAAGCAGAGCTTTTAAGCAGAGCTCCGTACAGAGCCTTAAGTAGAGCTTTGAGCAGAGCGTCGTGCAGAGCTTCAAGCAGAGCATCATGCAAAGCTTTAAGCAGAGCTTCAATAGAGCTTTAAGTGGAGCCTCATACAGAGCTTCGAGTAGAGCTTTAAGTAGAGCTTTAAGCAGAGCTTTATATAGGCGTTCGTGCAGGCGTTCGTACAGGCGTTTATATATACGTTCGTGTAGGTTTATAGGGACGTTTGTAGGGACATTTATAGGGACGTTTATAGGGGTATTAGGGGCACGGTCGGGCTCTATTGCGAATGTAATATATAGAGTAGGAGATAAGCTTTCAAATAGAGGTATTAGCGAGCTAAGAAGTGCTATATTAGGGGTTAAAGTACGACGTTAAAGGCGATACAACTATCGTCCACTAGTGAGGCTATACAGCCCTTATAAAACGCGCCTATAATCTCTTAGACCCTCAGAGACAAATCCACCTCAGCGCTCTATAATTGGCTACTAAAGCTAGCGCAAGCACTAACGCCTGCGGCGTACATTAGTTGCGGCGCCAGTCACTAATTAGCTTAGGTGTAGCAGTGCTAGCCGCTTATTGGCTCAGGAGTTTGTAAGAGGTAAGGTAGATTTTCTCTCCGAGGGTCTAAGTCAACTAAGATAAATATTACCCCCTTATAGAGTTGTGACAGTCAGTAGCCATAAAACTACAGCTAGCTGACAGCTCGCTGCCTTAGTGGTAAGATTTAGTAGTAAGCTATAGCTTTTAGTAGAAATTAAGGATATTTAATTCTTCGGCTAAGATCCGGTTAGTTAATTATACGCTAAGTAATAAGAAACCTATAGGAATCTCTCGCTTAGCTATAGTATTCTCGCTTATATAAGTATTTATATACTAAGAAATATTTTAATGCATAACGTATTCTACCACCGAGTGGCCGATACCACCGAGTGGCCGGAAATTTCTTGGCGCTACCATCTCAACTTTCTGTTTCTTCTAAACTATCGTCAGAACTACATAAAAAACTATACTGAGTACTCGCATCAGACTCAGAGGACTCCTCTTCAGCTACCTGGCATGTTCGCGCGTTGTGCCTAGTCCCTCCACAGTTTCCACAGCGCCGTAGAGCTCGTTGAGCCCCATCTTGACCCTCCCTACTATAAGCCTTCTTCGATGACTGAAGCGCTGCAAAGGCCTTAGCAGCTACCTGCGTTGCTCCCTCACCATACTCTAGCGTACCACCTTTCTGAATCTGCTTCCTTTTGCGCGTTTTACGCTTCGTAACTACCTGTAATTGCTCCTCAAGCTCAGTAACGCGGGAGTGTAAAAGCGCGTTTTGGTGTAGCATTAGTTTAGCGCCTTTAATAAGCTGGACAAATCCAGACTGAGCTGTTGTAGGCGATCGAGCGATAGAGTCGCGTACGAGCTTCGACTGCGATCCAAATTCGAGCGTATTGCTTGGGGTTTTGGACTGCCACAGGGTCTCTAGTGGGACGGGTCCTGGCGGGGTACGCAATCGTATATTGAGGCGATTAAGTACTACAGCCGCGTCTATAGGGACTAGCCCTGATGCTTTAAAGGCCTTCTTGCAGTTCTCTGTTGTAAATACGTCAAAAAACGCGTCCCTAAAGGCTGGCAAGAAGCCTTCCTTATTAATATGGAAGATGCGCCGGCGTGCTAAGTCCCGAACGCGCTGGGAGTACTTAAGCTTTAACGGCAAGAAGCAGACTATGTTAAGCGGCTGAAGTATATACAACGAATAAGCTGGCATACAGAGCGTTAGAATCTTATTTTTAAGGCAGTAGTCCTTAAATTCCTAGTTAAGGTGGCTCTTATGCCCGTCTAGAATAAGTAGTCGATACCCCCCCACCTAATACGCCTTTGTATGCGCGTCAAAATGCTTTAACCACTCTAGCCTAAGCACGTTGTTTGTCCAGCCGTTCTTAGAGACTAAAAGCTTCCAATTGCGCGGTATATCTGTCTCCTCATACCACGCAGAGATATGGACGCGCCCTTTATAGATAATGAATGGTGGGGTCGCATATCCTATAGCGCAGATACTCTGGATAACTGTAACCCATTCCCGATCGCCTGGTTGGATAAGATTAGGCCTTATACGTCTCTCTAAACCTATAACAACCTTTATAGACCCAATAACGCCTATCTGGAACCCAGTCTTGTTAAAGTTGTGCATATCATTGTCGTGGACGCCGTACTTAGCTTTAGTCTCCTCTACTAGCTTAAACCACGCGCTAATCACCTCAGGGTCTTCCTACTATATCCTCTGGCGGTCCTTTACTCGATTCCAAGCCATTTTAAGCTCATCTAAACACGTTATAAATCTTCCAGCCTATTGCTTGCCCACAGGCTTTCCACCCCGCGCGTCTAAAAGTTTATCTGCTATATCTGCTACCTCACACAGCCGGGGCGCAAATCCTCGTGCGTTGAGGTCAAGAATGTATTGGACGATTGTTTGCTCTTCAGTTGGGGTAAGCTTCTTGCAATTTGGAGCACAATCACGTCGTCCTTTGGTTCCGTTGACGCGTCGGCGAAGGGTTCGAGCAGGTACATTAAAAGTAGTAGCAGCAGCGTCGGCGCTTTTGAACTGCTTATATTGGAGAGCTTGTAGGGCAAGTTTAATTCTCCCTTATTGTTGAATAGATTGCGCGTTATTTAATTGAGACATTGCGCGTAATAGTTGTAGTGTTGGTTGCCAAGAAATTTCCGGCCACTCGGTGGTATCGGCCACTCGGTGGTAGAATACGTTATACCATTACTAAAATTAATTAAACTAGGTATTAACTACCCTTAACTATATTATAACTATATATAATTAAAGCTCTATATTTCTAATAGAGTTTCTATTACGGCAACTCAGTCAATTAAGGTACTAGCACGGTAATACAACGCGCGCAGGCCTGTACGATTGGTAGTCTATAGACTTAAACATCAAGATCAAGAGCAGAAGGTAGAAAAGGACACGTCTATATACATATGCCAAGGCTCAAGCGAGCCCCCTAACTAGATCCGTTACGGTGCCGTAACAGTTTCTTTACTATACTATCTATATTATTTATAAGTAGCTAGTTATATAATAGCTTTATAGTAGTATAATAAAGGGTAGCTATTAAGCTGTTTTATTTTATATATACGGTCGCAATATATATATATATATAAATCTTAGATATACAGTAATGTACACGACCAGCTTCCACCCCCCCTTTGGCAAGGGCTCCAAAATTTTAAATTCGGTACGCGCATCCAATCTCGCCTGGTTGCCACCAACTGTACATAGTAATTGTAGCGAAGCCGCATACTTGGCTGCAAGAACTTTAATTCTATAGTACAGTACATTGCACGACCAGCTTCCCCCCCCTTGAAAAAAAGTATATTTCGCTTCGGTACGCGGGGTCGCCAAATAAGCCGTATGCTTGGCTGCAAGAACTTTGCTTCTGGCGGACTTGCGATCGGCCTTCCTCCGCAGTGTCGTGATCTTTGTCAAGTATCGTAAGGTTTCCACCCGTACGATATTGCCAAATTCCATCGACCTCTCTGCGGAGACAGCGTTGTACTCGCGTTTTGGCGGCCACAACGGGAGGGGTAGTTAAGGGGAAGAGGAAGAAGCGTACGTCTTCAATTTAGTTCTCCTGGCCAACCAAGGCGATTCTCCATGGCAACCAAAAAGGTCCTTGCGTGTAGCCACAGCCGTTCGCTACAATTACTATGTACAGTTGGTGGCAGTCAGGCGAGATTGGATGCGCGTACCGAATTTAAAATTTTCGCAGCGCTCGCTAAAGGGGGGGGGGGAAGCTGGTCGTGCAATGCACTGTATCGTAATCTTCGTTAATATTATAGGTTTCCACTCGTATAATATTACTAAATTTCATTAGTAATTGCGGAGACGGCTTTATATTCGCGTTTTGGCGGAGGTATAAGCAAAAGAGGAAGCGTACGTTAAGGAAATATATATTAGGGGAGCGTCGTTAAGCAAGTTCTGAATTTAATTCTCCCGGCCAACTAGAATAATTCTCCATGGTAACTAAAATAGTCCTTGCGTGTAGCTATAACCGTTCACTACAATTACTAGTGAGATTAGATGCGCGTACCAAATTTAAAATTTTAGAGCACTCGCTAAAGGGGGGGGTGGAAGCTAGTCGTGCATATTACTGTACTTATATATTATAATAATATAAAAATAAAGTATTATACTTTTAATATAGCTTCTATATATTACTATCTATAATCTATATAAATGGCTAATAGTTTAGTTATATTATAGTAGAGTAATAAAAGGGTATTTAGGCTTTAAGGTTTAAAGGAGATCTTTATAGGTTTTATTATAGAGCTTTATCTACTACCTAGAGCTAAGGTATAACTTACTCTATAATAATAACTAAGACTTCTTAAGTTAGGAATATCCTATTTATAGTAACTACTACCTCTTTAAGGAATACTGTTATGGGATAGGGGTAGTGGCTACAAAGCGTATGTATTCGAGGAGTCTATAAGACGTTGCGCGATCAATTATAAGGGTCGAGGGCGTAAGGAGGTAATATACCTACGCGTAGCTAATATAAGCTGTACGCGAGGTATACGCGAGAGCATGGGGCTCTCCTATAGAGGCCCCTACGGTAGGGTTCCGTAACACTACCCCCCCTTTTATAGAGGCGGAGCTCCGGCGACGCTGTGGTTACTATATATATATAGAAGAAACATTTAAGGTATAGAAAAGAAGAAAAGGGGGGTATTGCTGAAGGCTTAAAATAACATTATATAATAGGGCTTAGTATCTAAGAATCCAACTAATTAGATAACTTTAACCGCCGGTTAAAGTTCCTGGATATCTTAATGATATTCCGGTTATGTGATCGTACTTTGCTATAATCTAATGGTAATCTGACGGCAATTTGCCCTTATATAGTAATATATAACGGTTTAACTCTATAAGGGCTCCTATAGAGGATTAGGTATAAAGTCTCTACTTAGGCCTAATTTCTGTAGGTTCGCGTAGTAAAAGTCGCTAATTAGATCCTTTATATTTTTAAAGTCTTCCTATAGTTGCCATTCTGGCTGATTTATGTTAAATCCTATATATATAGCTCTGTAGTAGAGTCGTCGTCCTTTACCTTTGCTAAAGTATTTAGAGTTAATAATCCGTTTAACGGTCCACTCCTCGTGGTTCTTATCTTCGTTCTCATCTCGGATTAGTACTAGTAGGGGTTTAGGCTATATCTGCCCCGGTAAGGGGTTAGGCTAATAGAGGTGTAGTAGCTATAGGTAAAATACGGGCTATATCCCGCGGGTGGCTAGGGCAGGTAAAAGTTCTAGCTTATATACGGCTCCCCTGTTAATAACTTATTTAATTAGATAGGGGCTAAGGTTCTTATAATTGAGTGACTTTATAGGCCTCTATATAGAGATATTGCGTATATTTAGCCATACCTAGCTGCTAACACGCATCTCTAGTAGTGGCGTTCTATAATGGTTGGCGAAGTAGGCCTACTTTGCTTAAGCCTAGGCCATTTCTCCCTTGCAGTAGTTAAGTAGATTTTTTATGCGGTCTATATACTAGTTGGTAAGTAGTATCTTAAGGCGTTTTCTATATGGCAGTTTCTTATTAATAGGTTCTGGTAGCTCTATACTAGATTAGGGATAATAACCCTTATTCGCGAAGAACGGGGTAAGTCCTGTAGTGGTTAAGACGTAGTTATTCGCTGTAAATTTACCTAGTAGGAGGTAATCTACCCAGTTATCTTAACTATAGGCGACTACCTGTCGTAGGTACGCTTTTATGCTGGTATTAGCGTTTTTTGGTTACCTAGTAGTTTTATAGTAGAAGGATATAGATATCTTAACGGAGATACCAAGGCGTTAGTAGATTTGTCTCTATATATTAGAGTTAAATTATATGCCTTAGTCGGACGTAATTAAGTTAGGTAGCCTATATAGTCGGTAAACTTTACAGAGGAAGGCGTTAGTAATGTTACTAACGGCTACGCCTTTAGTTAGGACGTAGTGGCGCTCTTTTATAAGTCGGTATATTATTATAAGGATGTTCTTGTAGGTACGGCCGTGTTGTTTATAGGGTAGTAGGTTAATAACGAAATCTATAGTAATATCTGCCCATCGTCGTATAGGTACTGGTAGAGGGTGCAGTAGTCCTTAGTACTTTGTATTAAAGGCCTTAGCGCGCTTATAACTATAGTAGGCGCCTATAAAGCGTTTAACTAAGTCTATTATTTTTAGCTAGAAGTAGTATCGGCTAAGAAGCTCGTAGGTTCCTCCTCTACCTAGGTGGCCGCTTAATTAGAGGTTATAGGCTATTTAAATTAGTTGCCGTTATAAATTTTCTAAGTTAGGGATGAATAGGTGGCCTTTATAATAGAGCCTATTCTCTTTTACTTTTAAGGCTGCTATATTAATCTGGCCTAAGCTTTAGAGGTTAGTAGGCAGCGTATAGGCGCTAGCGGTCTTTACGGCAATAAGTTAATGTAGTAATAGGTTAATAGAGGCGTTATATGCCGTAGTAATAAGCTTATTAATTTTGGGAGGTAACTCTAGTTTTGTGGTATAAAGCTAGGGTATAGTTAGCTCTATTGTAGGTAGTATATCTAGGGCCAAATTTTATGCTTTTAGGATTGTCTGTTGTTAGAACTAATTATAAGGGTTATCTTTAGACTAAGGAAGGTCTTGCGAGCGGCGTGTTAGGCTATTAGGTTTAGTACCTTATACTCCTAATCTATATGCAATTTTGAAGTTAAAACCAGAGAGGAACTTGTTCTAATATGCTTAGCGTTAATTTAGCTGCTTTATAGTTATAAAGTACTTAAGATTACGATAGTCTGTGAGGACTTTAGTTAGCTAGTTAGGCTCTACTAAGAAGAGTTCTAGTTAAAATTCTTTAAACGCTTATATAATTATAAGGAGTTCTTTATTATAGATCTTATAGTTATACTCTTATAGTATAAGCTTAGACAAGTAGAATGCGACTAGGTGAAGGAAACCATTATTACCCATCTAGGAGAGGACGCCTGCGTTAATATGGTCTAAGGAGTTAGTTTTAAGGTAGAGTTATTGTCCTGGTGTAAAGTAAGCTAGGACAGGTGCTTTAGTAAAGGCATTTTTAAGGTCTTGGAACGCCTTCTTGTATTTAGGCGTCTAGGTAAAGCGTAGGTACGTTTTTCTTCCTTTTATAGAAAGGCCCTTCGTTCATATAATTGCTATAAGTAGTGCTACTACGCCTAAGAAGTTGTATATAAATTTCTAATAGAAGTTAGCGAAACTAAGGAAGGCTTATATGTCCTTAATGCAGTTAGGGGCTTACTATTTAGTAATTATGTATACCTTCTTGGGGTCTATACGGACACCCTTAGTGGTGACAATTAGTCTAAGGTATTTTACTTCTGTAACTAAAAATTCGCATTTCTTTAAATTAATATAAAGTCCTGCGTCCCTAAGGCGCTGTAGGACCTTTTAAACGTGTTTAGTATATTTAAAGGGGTTATTGCTATAAATAAGTATGTCATCTAGGTACGTAGAGCAGAAGTTATTAAGGTAGTCCTATAAGGCGTTATTAATATAGCTTTAGAAGGTACCTGGGCCGTTATATACGCCAAAGGGCATAACGGTATATTTAAATTGGCTAAAGCGCAATGCGAATGCGGTTTTCTATTTGTTACCTTCCCGTATTTAGAGATAATTAAAGGCGGCGATAATATTAAGCTTAGTATAGATTTTGGCTTAACTAAGCCGCTTAAGGGTCTTATATATAAGCGGTACTAGATATCGGTTTTTAATTATAATAGCGTTAAGTCCTCTGTAGTTAATATAGAATTAGATACCTCCTTCTGGCTTCTTAGCGAGAAGGATAGGGGCGGCTGCTAGTGATATGCTAGGACGAATAAATCCTTTATTAAGGTGCTCATTAATATACTTTTTTATAACTAGAAGCTCGTCTTTTAATATTAGGTAGGATCTCTTATAAGGTAGCATTTTTCCTTATTTAATATTAATAGTATAGTTATTAGGTTAATATAGGGGGAGTATATCTACGCTCTTTTATAAGCATATATTAATAAAGTTATAGTACCTCTTAGGGAGGAGCTTGCGGAGTTCTTCGTTAATAAGTCCTTTTTTAAGCTTTATAAACTTCTTAAAGTCTAAAGGTAAAAGTCTATAGAGTTTTGTAGGGGCGTTGTCTTCTAAAAGGTTAACTATGTCTATCCTGTTACTATAGAGGACGTAGTTTTGTTCTTTATTAAGCTTATATAGTTATAATTAGGAAGCTATAGCAATGGTCTAGCCTTTTTTATATGCTATGCGGTAGAAGGCCGGGGCACTTACGTAGTAGTAGTTGGTCATAGGTAGGGTAATAAGGGGTTCCTTAGGTTAATATCCTGGGGAGTAAATAGAGGCGGCTAGGCTATGCCCTAGGTAAGTCTCTCTATAGTATTTAGAGTTAAAGGTTACTTCTCTCTTCTTCCAGTTAATGGCGGGGTTATGTTATTTAAGCTAGTTTATTCCGAGGATAATAGGGTAGTTAGTAAGTGGTATTATATAGGCCCAGAGTTCTTCCTAGTGCCCATTTATATCTAGGTAGAGTTATACTATATGGGTAATCTTCTATGCGGTATAATTACCGTCAGTGAGTTGTAGGGCGCGGGCTTTGGTAAGGGGTAAGGTAGGTAGGTTATAAGTGCGTACAAATTAGGTATCTATAAATTTATTAATAGCTCTGTAATTAATTATAGAACGGCTTTTATATTATTTTTTGGTAGTAGTTCCTATTATAGGTAAAACTATCTATTTCCGTCCATTTATCTTTATAGAGTTATCTATTAAATAAGCCGATATATAGATCTCTCCGTCGTTAGGGCGTCCTAACCCGCGACTTAGGGCTAGGACTTGGCGTTTTCCGTTTCCGTATCCGACTCTACTACTATTACTACGTCTTCGTCTTATACGGTAGTGGCGTATAGTAATGTATTTAGTGTTTAGGGTATTAGGTTAGGTATTAGGCAGTAGCTATTAAACCTAGCTATTAGGCAGTTTAGGTTATTGCGATAATAGCCTTTTTAACGGTATCTATAGCAGCGTCCTAGTTTCTAAAGTAGCTCGCGCTCTCTATCTAGGAGTTTCTATAGGAAGGTTAGTATAGAGAAATCGATATTAGTTCCGGTAGTACTTAAGGTAGTAGGCGTTAGTGGCTTAGTATATATGGGTTTAGTAGGCCTAGGGGGCTTCTATAGAGAGGTCTTTAGGCGAAGGTTAGCAGTAGCAATCTAATTTAGTTATTATTCGATCTTCTATAGAGCTGCTACTATATTATAAACATCGTTATAGTTATAGCTGGCGGCTGCGTAACTAAGGCGATAAGTAACTTTTTTAAGGAGGTCCTCTTGGTCTTTAGTATTATCTTAGGCGAGGGCTCTAGTATATTCCTAGAATTTAATATAGAATTTGTTAAATAATTTAGTAGGGCTCATCTTTAGGGTACGTAGTTTAGCTCGGTTGGTGGCTAGTAGGTTATAGTTGCGGTATATTAGGTTAAGATTATTAAGGACTTTTTAGTGGGACTGCTACTTCCAGGGGCCACTAGTCTCCTATTAGATAAAGAGTCTGTTAAATAGTATACCCTTTATTCGCCCGATAATATAGCCGATCTTAGTGTCTTCTATAGGAAAAAGGCAGGCGCTTTAAGTTAGTTTCTTGCGGATTTATATCTTCTAGTAGCTGTATTCCTTGCGGTCTCCCTAGAAGACTAGGGGATTAAGGTAGCGTGTATTAGACCCTATAGTAGTAGTTTAGGTCCGATTATTATAGCTTTTATTATTACTGCTTTGGTAGGGGTTCCTATTAGGTAAAGCTGCTTAACGCTAGCCCTCTGTTAAGTATTAAGTAGGTAAAGTTGCCGGGGGTATAGAGACTTAGGTGGTGTTATATATAGTAGAGAGGTATCTAGCATTATTACGAATATACTTATTAAGCTAAGATTATAGGTATTTAATTATGCCTTCTCTTTTAGTGACTGTAGTAATTAGTGTAATCTTAGCCTTCTTTAACTGTTAGACGTCGCGTTTAGACACGCGGAGGTTGTTTTTAGTTTCTTAATATATGTTATTAGCGAGCGCCTTACGAGCTTATAGGTCTTAGATAATATTGCGATCTTAGGCAGTACGCATCTCGGCTTATATAAGCTTTAGGTAATAGTTCTATAAAAGGCGGTAGTATTTATTAGGGTCTTATGCTACTATTTTTGCAAACGTCTCGGCGTCTTATATTTCGATTTTAATAGGTAGTAGCCCTTCCGTTTGCTTGTCCGTAGTTATATAGTTAATAAAAGATAAGATATTATTAGTGTCCGTCTCCTTAGGGGTTAAGGCTAAGGCTAATAAATCAAATTCTCCTGGGATTGATTGGCGTTGTAGGTTAAGTATAGGTATTAGATTGTTCTTTAGGTTTAATATAGTAGCTAGTAAGGGATATTGTCTTACTATTATAGGTTCCTTAGAAGTATAAAGTGAGGTAATTTATAGACACGCTGCTTCTGGCAGCGCCTGCGGTATTATAGAGATGTAGAATCGGTCATAGGCTAAGCGTTGGTGGTAAAAAAGGCGCAACGTAATGTCACGGGACGGGGGCAGTGGCTACAAAGCGTATGTATTCGAGGAGTCTATAAGACGTTGCGCGATCGATCGTAAGGGTCGAGGGCGTAAGGAGGTAATATACCTACGCGTAGCTGACATAAGCTGTACGCGAGGTATACGCGAGAGCACGGGGCTCTCCTATAGAGGCCCCTGCGGTAGGGTTCCGTGACAAATACCTAGTTATTATATTTATATTTAGTTAAAATATAAGTAGTAATACTTATTAATTTTAATAAGGGCGCGTACTAAGATATTTCCTAGTATATAAATACTTATATAAGCGAGAATAAATAAAGTATTTTTCTTAGTATCTCTATTACGCACTATAAACCAATTCTTTTATATAAAATATAAAATATTTTATACGTTAGCTAAGCAGTAGAGTTTCTTCCTCTACTTCTTTCTTATTAGATTTATAATCTATATATTACTTAACTTCTTTAGTACCGCGTAGGGTTTATAAATTAACTACAAGTTCCTTTCCTCTTCTAATTAATAATAATACTAAATTAGACAATTAAGATAATTATATATTATAAGAGCCTCTAGCTAATTAGAGCTATAGCTATATATAGAGGTAGAAAAGCTAGCTTAGTAAGATATATTTAAAAGAGCTTTATATTTAATTAAATCTAATATAGAAATAGAGCCTTCGGAGCCTTTACTACTAACTATTTTACTTACCTTTTTAAGCCTCTATAGGTATATAGGATAAATTTAGCTATATTTAAATACTATATTAGGTAGATTAGGGCTAAATTTTAATTAGGAAATATTTATATTTATATATAGGGGGGTGCTACTAAAACCCCGCAATAAAATACCATAAAGTTTATACTAATTTCCTAATTGGGACAGCTAGCTGACAGCGTGACAGTCAGCGTACGTTATCCAACAGTTAGCGGACAGCGAGCGATCCAATTGACGCAGTCAGTCAGCTATTTTCCTCGGGCTCGCAGCTAAGCTGACTGTTGGACACACTGGCCGATATTGAGACGATATTAGAATCTATCTGCGGGCTAGGACCAACTCTTCGATCACTAGGTATTCATCAAGTAGGCTGTAATGCTTTTGATGACGAGGTATTCTAGCGCTTATTCTCTTCTTGCCCTCACATTGAGCAATTGGGTGTTCAGTTCCCTTCCATTGATACCTCCGATGTGCACTTCGAGGAATACAAAGCTTATCTTGTAAGTTTTACCCGGTCTGTAACCTTCCCGGAGATCTAATAAAGTGCAGGATAGCCTGAAAATGATCCCAGAGCTCAGAATTCTACATATTCGAACCTGGCCACAAGAATCAGAGCATCTGCCGAGTCGCCTTGAGGAAGAAGTGCGACTCTACCAACTGGCAATCTTTATCTTCAACTTTGCTATCGCTCCAGAATGTGCCTGGAGCTAACGACACTCGTTTTCAATGACGGTACTCCTATTTCAGATGACTGGACCATGGATGGTTCGCGGGCATACTCTGTCAAGGCTATTCTACGGTTATCGATAAGAGCTAACCAATAGAATCAATGGGATCAAGGCTCGTGACCATACGCGTATTTTTGACGCTAACTTACTAGCCGAAGAGATAAGGCGACCATCACTCGAGGAGGCCGAAATCGAAGCGAAAATAATCACGGAAACGAGGCAACATACTATTGATGTGCACGACCAGCTTCCACCCCCCCCTTTGGCGAGGGCTCCAAAATTTTAAATTCGGTACGCGCATCCAATCTCGCCTGGTTGCCACCAACTGTATATAGTAATTGTAGCGAAGCCGCATGCTTGGCTGCAAGAACTTTGGTTCTACAGTGTCGTAATCTTTATTAATATCGTAGGTTTCCACCCGTACGACATTACCAAATTTCATCGGTAATTGCGGAGACGGCTTTGTATTCGCGTTTTGGCGGAGGCATAAGTAAAAGAGGAAGCGTACGTTAAGGAAACATATGTTAGGGGAGCGTCGTTAACAAGTTCTAAATTTAATTCTCCCAGCCAACTAAAATAATTCTCCATGGCAACCAAAATGGTCCTTACGTGTAGCCACAACCGTTCGCTACAATTACTGGCGAGATTGGATTCGCGTACCGAATTTAAAATTTTGGAGCACTCGCTAAAGGGGGTGGAAGCTGGTCGTGCACATCACTGTACACTCATTTGCACGACCAGCTTCACCCCCCCCTTTGGCGAGCGCTGCGAAATTTTAAATTCGGTACGCGCATCCAACCTCGCCTGACTGCCACCAAATGTACACAGTAATTGTAGCGAAGCCGTATGCTTGGCTGCAAGAACCCGAGGCTGTTCGCGATCGGCCTTCCTCCGCAGTGTCGTGATCTTTGTCAAATATCGTAAGGTTCCCACCCGTACGGTATCGCCAAATTTCATAGGCAATTGCGGAGACAGCGTTGTATTCGCGTTTTGGCGGCCACAACGGAGGCATAGTTAAGGGGGAGGAGAGGAAGCGTACATCTTCTAAAGAATTTGATTCTCCTGGCCAACCAAGGCGATTCCCCAGGGCAACCAAAAAAGGTCCTTGCGTGTAGCCACAACCGTTCGCTACAATTACTGTGTACAGTTGGTGGCAGTCAGGCGAGATTAGATGCGCGTACCGAATTTAAAATTTCGCAGCGCTCGCCAAAGGGGGGGGTGAAGCTGGTCGTGCAAATGAGTGTACTCCGTACACTTATCTTAGTTAACTTAGACCCTTAGAGAGAGAAAATCTACCTTACCTCCTGCAAACTCCTAAGCCAATTAGCGGCTAGCACCGCTATACCTCTATAACCCCTATAATTCCTATAAACTCCTAAGCTAATTAGCGACTAGTGTTATAGCCTAATATACGCCACAGGCGTTAGCGCTTGCGCTAGCTTTAGCAGCTAATTATAGAGCGCTAAGGTGGATTCTCTTTAAGGGTCTAAGGGATTATAGGCGCCTTTTATAAGGGCTATACAGCCTCGCTAGTAGATAATAGTTTAATCGCCTTTAACGTTATATATCGCCCCCTAATACAGCGCTACTTAGCTTACTAATACCTCTATTTAAAAGCTTATCTCTTACTCTATATATTATATCTATAATAGAGCCTAACTGTGCCCCTAATAGGCGTCTATCTAAGTAGGATACTTAAAGTCCTTTATCTAGCCTATTAGAATACTTCATTAATATATCTAAGGATTCCTCTAATAGCGATAACTAGATAGATAATAATAGCCGACCTAATACTAGCGAGTCTAAACCTCCCTTATTAAACTAAAGTATAAAATAGCGAAGGCGTACGAAGAAGTTATAAGCTATAGTTAATACCCTAAAATAAGAGGGTTAGACCTTTATATTATTTCTATCTACTTAGGTTAGAGTAGACGATATAGATAATAGGGGGTTTATAATTAAGTACCGTTAGTACAGTTATATTAAAAGACGACAACGAGTATTATTAGATATAGTTATAAAAAATCCGCAACTTAGCTATATTTAAGGGGCAGTTATACTAGTAAGGTCTTTTACTATAGAGCTAAACCGCTTTATCTAGGAGCTATACTTTAATATGTTTAACAGGACGTCAAATATAAAGGACCTAGACTTTAAAGTCGCCTTCCATACTATGCGAGATATTACCCTAATATAGTATACAACTTTATTATAGCTTTTTAGTAACTAGCGCGCCTATAAAGCAAGTTATTAGGCGGAAGGTTAAAAGATAAGAGATTAAAAGGCGGAAGGTTAGAAAGCAAGAGGTTAAAAGGTAAAAGGTTAGGACGCTTTAGTTAGGCGGGCGTATACTATTATTAGCATAATCTATTCTTCTAGAGCTAAAAAGCGGTTAAATTTCTTTACTTCACTTATAGATATCTATCTAATAGGCTTTAAAGTAAAAAGGAGGGTATTTAAAACGCTATTTAGCTTTAGGCTATATTATAGCTACTATTTAGCAAATTATATTATAAATAGTATTGCTAAGGAGGCAGAGGTATATTAATTATCTTATGTCTATTTTTTAATAACTTCTATAAACTTTTAGGTTAATTAAAAGGGCTTATATAGACTTCTTTAGGGGCTAATATTTATAGAGGTATCTTAAGACCCTAGCGTACAACCTATAAATAGTGGTTATATATAATAATGTAAACTTTAAGGACACAAAACGCGATAAATTGCTTAGTTATACGTTTATTATACATTTACTAACAACTGCTACTATTATATTTTATTTAGAATTACCTTTATCTAGGCTACGCTAATTAATATATAATCTAACAAAACCGCTATAACTTAATAATATCTTCTGGTTACCTAGCTTTATTCAAGATAAGTTAATAGTAAAGATTAGCTATTACCTTATCGCTAATATAATAAAGGGGGTTTATCTATATAGGGTAAAGCGCGTCTTTGCTAAAAGTGATCTTTTCCCTTAAATACTAAGTATACACTATATTAACACTAGGAAGACTAAGTTTTAGTAGTTTAGTACTATAATAGAAGACAAGGGTACTATCTAGGGTATATACGGCGTCTATAAGAATATCTTCCTTAACTAGCTTAGACTTTAGGCTCTAGATAACCCCTATAGCTCTATATATAACAACTTTACTAATTAGCTCTAGCTTACCTATAGTAACTAGCTTACTACATATTATATTAGGTTAGTAAAATAGGAATAGGCCTACGTAGGTTATCCTTTAACCGTTAGGACTAGCTCCTTAGTATACCTTTATAGTTCTATATTAAGATAAACCTATATAATACTATTATACGCACGTATTTGGCGCCTAAGGACTATTAAAAGGAGGCGTACTATTGTCTAAGATCTAACGTTACTCTATAGAATTATATACTATTTATACGGGAGAACGCTAAGTACTATTAAGTGGTACCAATTATTAAGTAGGGCTTTATAGCGCGTATAACAGCCCTCTTCTATACAGCTATACAGCGCCGAGGTCTCCTTACTATAATACCCAAACTATCTAACCCATTTAATCCGTTATTATCGGAACGTGTAGAGAATATTACTTAGGCGATTAGTTACCTTACATTAGAACGGTTCCTAAAAATAGTTAAGGATATTTAGTTTACTGCTTTTACTATTAAAGCATAGAGCGGTATAGACTTAAGTAGGCGCGCGTACGGTAATATCGAGTTTTAGATAATATGTCGCCTACTTTAAGAAGCTAAGCTACTTCTTACTATTTAGTATGCCGTTAAATATACTAATATAAGTATACTATAACGGCTTATTAACCCCCTTATTATCTACTTCTTTAGCGCGTTATAGCATAATTACAGCCATGAGATACTATTTTATTAGTAGAATCTTACTTTAGTAAATTTGCCTAAACTCTAGTATATAATACTAGCTTTAGGAGTTATAAACTAGCTTAGGTCTTCTAATATATATAAGGCCGTTAATCTTAAACTAGAGTACCTAAACGGCAGCTATAAAATTAAGATAAAGTATTATAAGAACTCTACCTATAATACTAATATTATATTTAATTAAGTATATCTATTAAATGCAACAGTTAGGACGGTACGTAGTAAAATAGAGTATATATTTGGCGAGGAGATATTAGGTTCCTATATGTGGGCTTTTATAGAACTTAATATGTTCTTGCTTACTTATATAATCTATTTAAATAATCTAGCTATACTATAAGGCCCTAGGTAGCTAGCAGGCTTATAGCTATTTAACTCTTATAATATTCTCTATACTAGTGTAGACGTTTTAGTAGAAAGGATTAAGTAATTTAACTAGCTCTATATATAGGACCTATATTTAGCTACTACTTTCTATCCTCTTCTAGATACTAATAACCTAACTAGCTTTATAAATATATAAAAGTTTACCAATATTATTGGCGATAGGTTAGATAAGGTAGATCTTATCTTTAACTAAAATATAGGCTAGGAGCGGAATGTCTCTTAAGCTCCTTACCTAGATATTACCTAAACTACTATAAACTCCTAGGCCAATCAGAGCGCGCGCTAAGCCCCTTACTACTATTGTTCTCTAAGGTCTCCTAGTAAACTATTATAAACTCCTAGGCTAATTAGAACGCGTGCTAAGTTCCCTACTATTATTATTATTCCCTAAGGTCTCCTAGTAAACTACTATAAACTTTTAGGCTAATTAGAACGCGCGCTAAGTTCCCTACTATTATTATTGTTTCCTAAGGTCTTCTAGTAAACTATTATAAACTCCTAGGCCAATTAGAATGCGCGCTAAGTTTCCTACTACTATTATTATTCCCTAAGGTCTCCTAGCAAACTACTATAAACTCCTAAACTAATTAGAGCGCGCGCTAGGCTATAAGCTTATACACTTTAAAGGGGTAGGAATAGTTATAATACGTTTAAGCGGCAGAACAAAAACAACCTTTATTTTAATACTACTACTCTAAAGTAGAGGCCCGCTATACTTACTTTCTCTATTTACCTATACTAAAGTAGAGGCCTACTATGCTTGCTTTTTTTTATATCTATCTATACTAGAGCAGAGGCCTACTATACTTACTCTCTCCGTCCATCTATACTAGAGTAGAGGCCTACTATACTTACTTTCTTAATTTATCTATACTAGATACCCCTCTAACTTAAACCTAAATAGAAAGTAGAATAAGGGCTTTTATAACGCCTTATAGTTGCCTATAAAAGATAACTTATAGTTAAACCCGCTTAGGATACTGGCTTTTTTACCTATATAGGATCTAAACTAACTGGAATAAGGTTAAAGCTTACCTATAAAGAGATACCAGTCTTCACTATAGCTATTAATCCTATACTATACCTTCTTACGCTATTATACCTAAACCCCTAGCTTCTAGAGGAGGCGGCGGCGGCCCCTTTAAAAGAAGAGACTAAGGGGGAGGAGGTGGCGATTATAAGCCTCTTTAGGACTTGCGCCGCTTTAATAGACTACACCTACTAAAGCGGGCCACTATATAATAGTAAGTATAGGCGTTACTAGGCCTACTTACCTACTAGGAACCCTTTTTAGAGTAGGCCTAGTACTCCTTATCCCTTACTTAGCAAGCTAAGCACCAATTCTTTCCTATAAGCTGCTTATACAACTTCGTCTCTATAATCCTCCTAATATAAGAGGTATTCTTAGCGCCTATTAATACCAGAAGGTCTAACTACTATTTGCCCGCGACTATAGGTATATAGTTAATAGTAGCCTTTTTATGGAGGGCCTAGTTCTATAGAAGCCGCTATTAGTTTACTTACTAGGTGGCCATAAAGCTAGCCTAAATAAGGGGTAGTGGCAGGGCCGTAAGCGGCAGTGGTAGTAGTAGTAGTAGTAGTAGTAGTAGTAGTAGTAGTAGTAGTAGTAGTAGTAGTAGTAGTAGTAGTAGTAATAGTAATAGTGGTGATGGTGGTAGAGGAGAAGGTAGTGGTAATAGTAATGGTAATCTATATACTATATTAGCTAACGTTTAAGATATAAGGTATTATAAAACGTATAGTAGATTAGGCCACAAGCTAATACTACTATTATTATTATTACCGCTACCGAGAGGCAGTATAGAAGAGGGATAGGGGATAGAGATAGGGATAGGGGGAGTATAAGCGCGGTAAGGGCGAGGAGGGCTATAGAATTGGTTAGTAAACAGCCTCTCTAAGTAGGGAAGTAGTTAGAAGCTTAGGTTTAATTTACTAAAGCTTTAATTAACTACTTAGTAAGGAAAATACCTATAGAGGACGCTAGATATAATCTAAATATAGGGCTTTAGAATAAAGCGTAAAGGCGGCGGCGAGAATAGCCTCCTTACTAATTAAAAAGTTTACTAGGTGCGAAAGTACCTAGGCTATAGGGGGAGTTATTATAAACAATTTTTAAATAAATTGTTAGTGTTAGTATTATAAAGAAAAATAGGGGGCGTAGATAACTATAAGTACTAGCTTATCTACTTTACCTTTATAAATATTTACCGCAATCTAACACTTATTTACCTTATATTATTAATTAAGTTACTAACATAAAACTTCTAAAGACTTTTATAAACTCCTAAACTAATTAAAAGACTCCTATAAATTCCTAGGCTAATTAAAATATTTTAAAATATTTTAAATAGATATTATAGGTTAATAGGTAAGATTCTATATAAAATCTACTATATAAACTCCTACCAACTCCTACCAACTCCTAGACTAATTAGAACGCGCTATTATATAAAACTCTAAGCTATCTCTATCTACGATTTTATAAGGAAATTCTTTTTACCTCTTAGTATTTCTTTCCTAATACGCCTAGATCTAGTTTTTAGAGTAAATATAAATACTATATTTATATTTATATTCCTCTCCTATATAACTATCTAACGTTTAATAGGCGAGTCCCTTTAGTTACTAGCTTATCTTTTCTAGCTAGGCGTTAAGACTACCTATAATTAGGATATAGCTAGAACGGCGGGCTAAGAATTAAAAATAGCTATAACTTAAGAATTCAGAACAGCGACGACTTAAGAATTAAGATTAGCCGTAGCCTAGGAGTTAAGAACTGTAGTATCTTAAGTATTAGGAGTAGTAATATCCTAAAAGCCTATAGCGGACGTACTATACGTTATAGGTATAGATATTAGTCTCCAAACATCCTTAAGTACCTATACCGCGCGTTTAATACCCTCTAGTATAGCTAGAAGTGGAGTACTAGGTAGAGAGCCTAGCGCGCTAATCCTATTAATAACTTAACTTCTAAGTAGCAAAGCTAGTAAGTCTACTACGCTCCGTACTACCTTCTATATAGCAACTTAGATAGTAAAGCTATTATCCTATTACTAAATATACGTAGTATATTCTGCTAATATAGACGGCTGCTTTAGCAACTTATGTATTACTAAGGCCCTACCCTAAGTATCTTTTGCCTATCTCTACGCTAGATTATTCTTATAAGTACTCCTAACTGCCTTAACTATACTCTTTAGTTACTTAATTAACTAATTACTATAGGTATTATAATATTGCTATAAGATAAGTAGAGGAGCTATACTTTTTAGGGAATCTATTATAAGTGTCTCTTAGAAGGTATTAGGCGTTTTCCTATTATATAGATATATAAGCTGCTAGTAATACTTCTCTTTTATAAATATAGATAATGGTATAGGGAAGCGTTAATATTTACTAGTGTATATTAACTCTACCTACTTAACAGCTTAATTATTAATAAACCCTAATATAATATTAGGCTGGGTGCTAGCCCTTAGCTAATAAAGTAGTGCTAGTGCTTTAGGGGCTAACGTAAACTTAAAAAATAGTAAAGGGTCACATTAATTATAGTACTAATTAGCTAGTACGCGAATAATATAGTCTAAGACTACTGGTAGTAACCTATTCTCTCCTAAAAAGGTAAGGAAGGCCTTTTAATAATATTTACCATTTATTATATCATTTTATTTAGCTAATAGCTTCTTATAACTAGCTATCTTAGCCCTTATCTAAAATAGAAGGTTACTATTAGCTATAGGTGCAGAATTATAACTTATGGCTAATTTCTCTAAGGTAATACTCTCTGCATTGCTAATATTACTAAGTGTAGTACTCTAAATAAGTTTACTCCGTTTATATCTAGTAGGTAAGCTATTACGTCCTCTTTAAGGCGCCTAGGTTAGCGGCTCTGCATATAGCGGTAGTAGTAGTTTCCATCGTAGCTTATCCACCCCCTCTATATTAAATACCCAGTACGATAGAAAGATATAACCTATATTAGTGCGATTCTTCCCTTATTTGCCTTAACTAATTCGCTACTATATATTGCCTAGGCTATTTATAATTAGAAACCTCTAAATAATTATACACTTAACATCTATAACATTTACGCCTATACTAAGTAAGGTTATAGCTATTATAATTTAGATAATAGAGAAGGGCTTTTTAAACTCTATATACCGCTAGTTGCGATTATACTCTTATATAGTAGCGGTAAACTCTTAAATTACGCTACTAATATAAAAGGCCTTATTGTTATTATTAGTCCCTTTTATATACGCCTTAAAATTTTAGAGTAGTATATTTTAGAGGTACTCTGCTACCTACTAAATAGATATTTAACCATTAATAAAGACTATTATCTTTAGTATCTATTTAGGTATAGGTACTCTATTACTATTTATATAGTTATCTAATAGAAAGTATAGGTTTTCCTATAAGTCTACCTTTTCTTTAGGAGTTAGTTATATATATAGATACATCCGGATAATTAATAGATGTTTTTATAACCTTAGTCTAGTATAGATAATAGCTAACTACTTAAAACCTAACGCGAAATAGGACTAGTTTCTCTACCTTTTTATTAAGAGTTATAGAATAGGTAAACTAGATTATACTTAGGCGGAGGATTATCTATAGCTTATCTAGTATTAAATAGGCCGGTTAAAAGCCTTCCTATTCCTTTATAAGATAATATTTATTAATTATAACTAGCCTAATCTAAAACTATAACTCTAGCTTCTTTAAGGCATTCTAGAATAATTTTATTAACGCTTACTTTATTACAATACGTGCCTGCTATTAAGGTACGAGGTACGTAGTGACTGTGTATAATTAATAAACGATATTATATAAGGATCTATATAGGAGGTAAGGCGGTATATATACACATCGCTTAGGGGTTAGGTCTATACTCGTGTTATAATAATACTAAGTTATAATAACGTGTTAGGTTAGTGCCGTAACAGTATATCCCCCTTTAGAAGGCAAACTCCTATAAGCTAAGTAATGGCAGTAAAAATATGGAAGTAAAAAAAAATAGACTATATATATCCTTATCCTTCCAGTCCTTAAAGGTTCTCGTCCTTTTAGTCCTTAAAGGTCCTCGTCCTTATAGTCCTTAAACCCTCCTACCTATATCCCTACTACATTACTCTCCGCTAGTGCTCGTCTTAAGTACTAAATAAAGCTAAAGGTAAAGGGGTAAAATAAAGGAGATAAGAAAAATATAACCGCAGGGCGTAATTTTACGGATGTTAGCACTTAAAAGGCTCGGTTATGGAGATTAAGGTTAAGGTATAAACTTAAAAGGCTTAGAGTATGGAGATTAAGGTTAAAGTATAGACTTAAAAGGCTTAGTAGTTATAGAGATTAAGGTTAAGGCGTAGACTTAAAAGGCTTGGAGTGCGAAGATTGAGGTTAAAACGTAGATTCTTATTACGGTAAACTTAAAGTAGTATTTATACGGATTTAAAGATAAAGATAAAGAAGAGATTGTAACGTATAGTCTTATACTATAATTAAAATACAAGGAATATAGCCCGTAGGGTATCTCCCTATAGCCGGCTTAGAAACTTAAACGTAAAGTAATAGTATAGCTAGAAACGGACTTAGAGACGGAGAGATCTATAACCTATAGTCTTATACTATAATCAGAACACGAGGAATATAGCCCATAGGGTGCACTCCCTATAGCCGGCTTAGAAACTTAGGATATAAAGTAGTAGCATAGCTAGAAATAGACTTAGAGATAGAGATATAAGGAACATAGCCTATAGGGTAAACTCCCTACAGCCGGCTTAGAAACTTAGGTGGATGGAAAGGAGATCGGTTTAAATGGATTTAATATATAGAGATTGTCGTAGAATAAGGGTAAGAATCCCGCCTAGGGTAGGGTCGTAGCTTTAGAACAGAGCTTTAGAATAGTGGAAACAAAGCCCTACCAGGGGCGTATAAGATAACACGACATACTGTTACAGTACGTGCCTACTATTAAGGTACGAGGAACGTAGTAACTGTATATAATTAATAAACAATGTCGTGTAAGGATCTATATAGGAGGTGAGGCGGTATATATACACGTCGCTTAAGGGTTAGGTCTGTGCTCGTATTATAACAATACTAAGTTATAACAACGTGTTAGGTCAGTGCCGTAATATACTTAGGTCTAAGAAGTATATATATATACCCCTCCTAGATCTTTACAATTAGAGATATTTCCTAACTTTTTATCTTAGTGTTAATAAGAACCAAATAAGAGCTATTTATCTTCTTAATATTATCTAGCTGCTTATCGCCTAGTTTATTTAATAAAATTATTTAAATAGTAATCTTCCCTATAAGGACAGAATATGTATAGAAGATTAGGCTTTTATTAAAGCTAGTATAAGTAATAAGAAGAGTGTTACCTTTTCTAAATATAAGCTAATATAGAGTGTATACCTACTTATCGCGCGGCTTAAAGTTATTAAGCTATAGGTAGGTTTAAAGCATAATTCGCTAAAGGCAGAGGTTAATAACCTTATGCTAGAATGGTATATTCTCTATATACCCTACCTACTAAATAACTAACGGTAATTCTTTTACGCTTAGTCTTTAAATTAACTAAAGAGTTTTTAGGATAAAACTATAATTAGCTAATATCTATATTACTAGGAGGAAATCCAATCTACCACCTCGCTACGCGAGGTGGCGTCTCGCTGTCTCGACTTAGGTGGCCTTTCGCTGTTTTAACTTAGGTGGCCTTTATATAATAATCGCGTAATATAGATTTATATAATAATCACGTAATATATATTAATAATAGCTATTTATATTGTCGTTATTGTCGTTTTCTTCTTTAAGCAATAGTACTAGCACTACTATTACCACCATTACTACTACTACCGCTACTGCTGCCGCTCCTACTTCTGCTCTTACTTCTACTCCCGCTGCTACTACTACTACTACTACTACTACCACATTACGAAAGCAAAACTTCTAGATATATAATATTGTCCGTTTCTATTTAATTTTGGGGAAGTAGTACTAAAATACTATTTATAGTAGTAACCTAAGAGTATAATATAGAGCTAACCGTGTATTAAAACCGGCATCTATAAATTAACGCCTATAAAGTTAAAAGACTAACCCTATAATTTATTTACGGTTATTATAAAAGATAAACGGATAGAAAACTACTGTTAATTAATAATAAATGGCAGCTTACCTTTTATAGAAGATAGTATAATCTACGGGATAACCTATAGCTAGTTAGTAAAGGTACCGCTAAGAATACGGGCTTTAAAATAGCGGTAGCCTATCTAGGTAAAAACTATACGAGTACTATTATAGAGACCCTCTTTAAGATATAGGTTCCGTAAAAGAATAATTAAAGCGCTAACCTTAAGGCAAAGCCGTGTAGAAGGAAGGCCTATAGGGTTAAAGCTCTATAAAAGCTCTAGGGGGGGAGTATTTTTAATATTTAGATTGTCCCGTTCTATAGTATCTATAAAGTAAAAAACGGACTTAGAGCCATTAAGTAAGTAGAGAATAGTATTATTAATAGTAGCAATGGTGTTATTACGGATGGTTAAGATAGCACGGCTATAGAATATATAGAGATTAATATACGCCTATTATAAAAGAGTAGGAGGGTAAATAAAGTTAATAAAAGGCTATAGACTGGTAAACTAGGCGATACTAATAGGCAACTAAATACGGCTAGTAAGAGTAGGGTTATAAGAAAGACTACGGACCTAGGTAGTAAAGCGCTAATTTAGCTCGCTATCTAAAACGCGTATATTTTAGCGTAGCAATAAAATATAGAGGGAAGGCTATAAAAAGGACTGCCGTAAGTAGGCCACAATAATATTAGTATAGGTCCCCCGTTTTATAATAGGGAGGATTTAAATAAAATTACTACCTAAAATAATGGGAACGCCGCTAAAAAGAGCTTAGGTACTAGAACGGACGTCTATAAGTATATAGTATACGGCTTTAAAGCAGTAACGGTGCTATATTAGCACTTCGTCCTAAATTATAAGGGTAGTAGAGCGCAGTAACTATGCTAGCTAGGAGTCTTTAGGCACATTACATACGGATTCCTTATATAGATTAATAGGAATGCAAAAATAGGAGTAGGCAGTTCGGCCGCTAGGTAGTAAAAGGGCAGCTATGCTAAAAAAAAGCGACGTAGAGAATAATACGGCTGCGGGAGCGGTAGTAGTGGTAAATGTAGTAGTAAAGAAAGGTTTTACTAGTGCCTGCGGGGCTGTGTAGAAAAAAAATAGGCGGTTTACGGGTCCATATCTATAGTAGTAGTAACTATAGTAAAATAGGCAGCCTAGTTAGAATTTAGCTGGGAACGCAGCTTTATAAAAAGGCGGCCTTCCTTAGTAGTATTATAATTAAGCTCTACGGTAATAAGCGGGTTATTAACTATAAGGTCCCAGCGGTGCTATAGTAAAGGCAAAAAGTAATTTATAAGAGCTTTACTATAATTTGCAAGCATCTGCTAAATAAGATATAGGCCGTAATCTAGATATACATTATTAATACTACCTAGAAGATTAGGCCGACGCTTTAAAATATAAGGGAGATCGTTATAAAGAGACGGCTTAAATTTTACCTAAAGGGCAAAAGGGTCGCTTACGGGGCTATAGACTAAGGTAGTTATAAAAAGAGACCGTAGTTAGGCGCTAGTAGCGAATACGGATACTTTCTATAGGTAGTTAACCTACTTACTATTATTATTAAGGAGCCCTAAAGCTACGTAAGCGGCTTAAAAGGTTAGGTAAATAGTACTAGCGATAGTACGGAGGTGCTTAAAAAAGGTAGCGCCAGAAATAACGGTAAGTAGTAGCCGTAAATAATACCATTCGCTAGTAATAGGGCTGCAGTAATATATACGGCCGATAATAGTATCCTTTAGGCGGACGCGGCGCTACTATTAGCGTGTTTTTACTATAAAGGTATATCTATAAGGGAAGTCCTAGTAAAGCGTAGCACGACCATCCATATTTTTGGAGTTATACTAAAACTAAATAGTTAAAGTTAAATGGGCTATTTTAAGGCGCTATTATAGGTCTTCTATAGACTCGTCCGGCTAAAAATAAATAGGCTACTAGCTAAGAAGGTATACGGCGAGCTATATTATAGGGGGGTATTCCTTATAAACTAAGAACTTATATAGCCGCTAAACGGCCTCTATAGGGCTAATATATCTGCTATAAAGGTACCTACTAATTTTATTATTATCGTTTAAGAGCTATACGGTTGTTTAGTCGGTCCCCTTATAAATATACTTATAGATATACTTTATAGCATATATAGAGGCGCAGACCTTAACATTAATATAGGCCCTATACTTTACGCTAAGATAGGGATTATATAGTATAATCTAACGGTTATTAAGGTTTATAGTAGTACTATTACCGCCTAGTATGCGGATAGGCTATAACCGTAAATTATTACGGCGGTAATACTAAGGGTAACTATTATTATATACGGCCGTTGCGGGGTAGAATAGCTTTAAAAATCGCTTTAAGTAGGTTAGCAGACGGCCTAGAGTACTAGCAACTATATAGAGGGCGTTTAGGTTATTAGCACCGCAGGGCCTATAAACTATTATAGTCCGCATAATATTGGTAAGCTATTTATTAGGGTTATCCTAAGGCTGTAAGAGCTCTGTAAATATATAATAGTTAATAACTACGGGATCTATTAATGTATTACAGTCCTCTAGATATAAAAAGAGAAGAAGGTAAAAATGCGGTAGGCACTATTTTCAATATTTAATAGTCTAAGCGCAGCTAAGGAATCTATTAAAAATCTGCTTTTTCTTAAGGTCGTTTAGAAGGTAGATAACCTTTATATAGAAAATACAGGCAACTAAATTAGGGCGGTTAATAGCGGTTTGGTAAGGTAAAAGCTTATAAGTAATTTCGTCCCACTATAGATTGGCCGTAAAAGTAATAAATAGGCTTAGACGGCTGTAACGGCGGACTATTACTATAAAATCTTAGTAGTACTGGCTAATAAAACGGGCGCTGCTAAGGTAGTTTAAAGAAAGAATAACGCGGCGGCTGATAGAATTAGGGTTAATATCTCCGCGGGAGATAGCATCTATAATGCCATTATATAGGTCCGTATAGAGGTTAGACTAGTAGAAACGGATTTAGTTAAGCTTATTCTAGTTATATAGGGCCTAGGCATTAATAATATACTACTAAAATAGGCGCTAGAAGGCAAACGGCACGAATTTAGAGCTATTATAGATATAAAGATAAAACCGAAAGTAAGCTTACTAAGGAAGGTAGTTATACTAGTAGGTATAGGAATTGCTACGGAGCTATATACTATAGTGCTAGCTAAGGTCGCCGTAAGGAAAGAGTAGTATATAATATAGCGGTATATAGGCGGCGTGGTTTAAGTTAATATATACCCTCCTGTCAATTCCGGTTGTTAGCGCAGCTACGTCTACACGGCCTTTTTGTAGGGGAAGTTTTGGTATTTTTGCTGTTTAAGGGAAAGTAAGGCCGTGCAGACGTGGCTGCTGTTAGGTAAAACCTGAGTATATAGTTATATAGCTGCGAGGCACAGGTGACTCGCATGCGACTCGCCTGTGAGGTACGTGCTCTACACGTGCCTAGGGAAACCCCTTCCTTACCTCGCACCTCAGACTCCTCCTTCTCCCTTAAGGATTCGTCTCTGTCTATACAATACACCTATTATTCTATTATTAGACTCCCTATCTACATCCTTACCTTACATTTAAATCCTTACCAATCCCCTTAGGAGGATAGCCGGTTTAATTTCCCACGATGCCTCTAAAGATAAGATTAACGCCTACACTTAATGGTAATACGCCCGCGATATAACGGCAAAGCGCCTTAACATCTAGTGCAGATAAAAACGCTACTAGCACACTAGTAGAATCTAAGCCACCTTCCGAATCTTAAGATTAGACATCTACGAACGCTAGAGACTAGTTTGACTTATATACCTAGGCTTAATAGGAGCTTAGTAAGGTTACTAGCGTCCTACTAAATACTACTAACCTAAAGGAGCTAGATGAGCTGGCTAATAAAATAGCTAACTTATGGAGTATTATTAATTTAATAAAGCCCTTCTATTGTCTCTCTAGTAAAGAGTATAAGTCGCGCAGCGAATGCATACGATAAATGAATCTTAACGCCCTGGTTAAGAAGTTACCGCCTAATATTAGTAGTACTACTTAACAGAAGTTTAACCGGTGGATTGCTGCAATTAAGAATTAATTTAAGATCTATAACACTAACTATAACTGTAAGCGACGTACGCGCTAGGCCATTAAAGGTCTTATAAAAGAGAAGATAGTCGCCTAACTAGTGCATCGCCGCCTGGGCGCTAAAGATAAAGGTCCTCTACTATAGGACGAACTTAAGACTATAGTATAAGACCAGATTAAGAACCCTACAGTGAGATGCTTTAAAAATGCTACTATATATTATATAACTGTAATAAAGGAGAACTAGAAGTTCGACACCTTCTTAGCCCGTATGCGTAGCTTAGAGGACCTCTTCTTATACACCCCTTTTATCGACCCTAATTAACAGGTAGACTTTTGGTTCTTGCGCCTCCTAACCTACCTATAAGCAGAGCTCTTCCGTCAGAACTTTGCTGCACGGCTTACGGAAGATCGCGTAGTTGGCAGTAGCAAATCCTTGCGTTTGAAGCGCGGTCGTACCTTAAGCTCCGCAGGATTAGGTTCAGAGGACAGAACCTTAGGAAGGCGACGCTTTCCCAACCAAACTCTTGGGGTAGGTAGGAAGTAGTAACTGGGGTAGTAAATATAGTAGAGAGTAGTAAGTAAGAGTAGTAATAAGGGGTAGGAAAGAGGTTGGGATTTTTTAATAGGGTAGCACGTGACCAGGACCAATTTCTTTAACCAATTAAAACCCGCTAAGACCCTTCGAATAATACAATATAGATAGGCGGCTCCACTGCCCTACCCTAAGCTCTATACTATTAACTCCGGCAATCTATATTCCTACTACCCATCTTCTTTTTTTTCCTTCTAAATTTTACTATTTAATTGGCCTAGAAGTTTATAGAAGTTTATAAAAGCTTATTTAATTAGCTTAGGAGTTTATAGGAGTTTATAGAAGTTTTTAAAGAGCGTACCTAGCTAATAACGCGCCATAAATATTATATAGGTGTAGTATAATTAGGTAAGCTATTTATAATAGGGTATAAAAGGCGCCTTATAAAGTTTTATAGTAAATAAAGTTATAGTAGTAGAGTACAGTTACTGTATTAATAAGGCTAGTTAGGTAAAACTAGGTTTAAAAACACGTCTTTAAACTTTAAGGCTATACTTTACCGCCTAATATATTAGTTAGCTAGTTAAATTTACTAGAATATACTAATAGAGGATATTATAATTTAATTATATCGCAAAATATAACTATTGTAACGGCGCTATCGTACGTTACCTGCCAAATTCTGCTATATTCTGCCGATCTGCGATTGGCCCGCCCAAAGCTAGCGCCTTAGCGGCCCACCCTATATATTTATTTACATCAGTCCTAGCAACCCCTTTTCCTTTTCTTTAGCTTAGTATTTTTGTAATATAGCATTCTATAAGCTTTGGTTCAGAGGCATTTATATAAGCCGTAATATTATACTAAGCTTACCCTACCTTACCTGGGAAGGCCTTAATAATATCCCACCTTAAAGAAACTTCGTCTGCAACGACGCATTAACACGCTATACTTAGACACTAAAATAACTCTATATTGCCTAGGAAGGCCTAGATAATATCCTATCTTATAAGCTAAATAGGACTAGACCTATACCCCTAGAATTAAAACTAAAGCGTACGATATTAACGAACCTTAGGAAGCTAACGATAGCACCTAAAGTAAGCTTATTTAAGAGAGCTGCCTTTACCTAAGAGGAACCTAAGATCTAATTAGGATTAGAAATTAAAGATAATAATAACGTTGTAGATGTACGTAAGTAGATTCGCGCCCTTATAGTTAGCTAGGAAGCCGATTATCTTAAAGTAAGAAATATATAAGAGACCCTATAAGAGATCCTAGAAAGCCTTACGGCCCTATAAAATAGCCTAGCTTCTTATTCTTAAAGCCCTAGCTAACCTATTTACTCTATTAAATATAATACACTAGGGAGTATAGATATAATAACGAAGTAATTAAAGTCCGTTAAGCTCTCTAACCCCCTACTACTATCTAACGGAATAGACCCTACCTTTAAAAATTAGAGGATTTAAGTACAAGGAAAGCTCTATGTTAACTATAACTATTTCCTTTCTAAAGAAGCTAAAATACTCTACCTCTTTAGTTGAACCACTAGGGACGCCTAACGGCACCTTTAAGCTAAGTTTAAGAACAACTCCCCTATCTAATTTATATCTATTAATAAGATAATACGGCACTTAGCAGCTATTTATGTTAACCCGAACAAAGTATAGGATACCTATTATAACTATAATTGCCTAATAATAAAACTAAACTAACCCTTTACTAAATTTTAGACTTAATTCCTATACCTTACAGGAGAAGGTTAGGTTCCCCTTAAGAATTACTAATTAGACCTATATAATAAGCTAATAATCCAGCTATAAGAAAAGATCGCTATAACCTTAGATAACCTACTAACCTATAAAAGACTCGCAGCTTATTACCTATTATTAAACTTAAAACTAAAGCGGATTAACGCCTACCCTAATTAGTAGAAGCAACTCCGTAATAATTAGAACTCGCTAGCTATACCTATAGGAGCTAAAGCAGAAAGATAAGTTATAACTATATACTAGCGAGTCTTGCCTAACTAGTTATATACCACGCTATTAACTAGTATTCGCCGCAATACTCTAATTAACCCTACCTCGGCCATATACTATAACTGTAATAAGTAGGGTTACTTTGCTTTGTCCTGCCTGGAGCTAAAGGATATAGGCGATATTAAGGAAATAGAGAAAGGAGAAACGTCCGATAAGTTGGGAAAAGAAGAACCCTAGGGAAAGACTTCCCCCTATAGTACCCTATCGATCTTAAAGAGATTAACCTTAGTTAGTTAATAGGTGGAAAGTATTTTATAGTTCTATATATAGTATCTTAAAATGGATATAAAGTTAATATAACCGCCCTTATTAATACTAAAGCAAATAGCTTTACCTTTATAAATACTACCTATATAAATAATATTGCTAAGTTTCTAAATATAGAAGCTATTTAACTAGAGAAGCCTATTTAGGTAAAAGGCTATAATAGCTAAGCTGGTTAGCCTGTTACCCACGTCTTAAAGTTATATATTGCTCTTAACGGATAACACTAATATGGTATCCCCTTTTATATCCTAAACCTAGGGTCCTATAATATAATCCTTAAACGAAAATAGATGTCCTATTTTAATATTTGGTTAAATATATAATAAAGACGGTTTATCTAGCTAGAGGATAAACTAAGATTACCCTCCTTTATTAGGGAGATCTAAACTAACCGCAAGACACTAGCTGTAAGGGCTAACCTTACCTACTAGTAGGATATCTAGGCCTATAACCTAGCCTTTACCTAAAAAGACGCCTGCCGCGAAGCTAGAAAGAACTCTATACTAATAAAGATACTCTTCTAAAGCGCTATATTTAAAGAGGACTCTATATACGGAAGTGGGATAGATAGTAACGTAGATAATATCTAAATTGTATAGATCTAACCGGTATAAAAAAGAACGTATTAATAGGTGTATAATTACAGCACCTGTTGTACCAAACGCGTGCTTACGCGTTCGGTACACTAGGTACGCGTTTACGCGTTTAGTGTACTAACCACTCGCTTACGCGTTTGGTGCACTTATGAAGCACTGACTAATTAGGGGGGAGGTGCATTAGTATATAGACCACGTAGTCTGCTTCATACAATTAACAGTCACCATCCAAACAAGCATACGATACTACATGTATTTCGTGCCCGTGGATACAACTCACTTGTGCTATTAAGTTAGTACGAACACTAATTAGTGAGCGCGCATAGATCAGTAATTACTCAACACCTCCCCTTAAGCGATATATACGATAGCGACCACCCGTTCAGACTCCTAGTACGACCTGCTGGAAGGTCGGAAGTTGGGGATTACGGACTTATCTCTAACTCTGTATACTTATTTAAGTCTTAGTACGGTTTACTAGAAGTTTATAGACGCGAATACAGACCTTTACAGAACCCCCTACCCTCCTTTAATACCTCCGACCTCTTTTTAGACCCCTTATAGAGACCCCTCACCCTTCTATAAACTACTACGGACCTGTTAATCGCCTTTATGGACCGTTACAAGACCTTACGGGAACCCCCTACCCTTCTGCGAACCACTACGGACCTGCCAATTGCCTTTACGGACCGTTACAAGACCTTACGGAAACCCCCTATACTCCTACAAACCGTTACGGACCCGTTAATTAATTTTACGGACCGTTATAAGACCTCCCCCACCCGTTATAAGCTGCTACCACCCGCTACGCACCACACTACACTATAGTATGGCAGATATTAGTAAGTAAGTCAGCGAAGGTTAAAAGAAGTGGAGATAAGGCGTCAACGTTACGTCTATAAACAACGTTAACAACTATATTAGCTTTAAAATCCTTAAATATAGACACTTTAAGCTTATAAATGACGACCTATAGGAGCAATATAAGGAAGACTTTGCGGACTTTATGGAAGCTATTTTTAAGGCTTGCAACCCTACTGCTATCCGTAACCTATGAACCCTTTTATATCACTAAGGCGTATGGGTTAAAAGGGACAAACGAGTTACTCTTATACGGTCTCTATATGATATACTACGTAAGGAGGACCAAACGGAATGGACTAAAGAGTAGATCTTAGATTATATTAAAACTAGCGACCTCTTTACCTCCTTTAAACTTAATAGAATCTCTAGCCTTATAGCTAACCCATTTAACTAAATTCGTTCCACAAACCCAAGTGGCATTAGAATTAATCTTACTGGCTAAAGTATACCTAATACTTAAGTTACGGACCATAATACCCCCGTAACCTAAATTATGGACCGTAATACCCCTGTAAACTAAAATACGGACTAAATTACCCCTGTTATTTAAGTTACAGATCCGTAAGCTATATATCCGCAAGCCACAAATCCGTAAGTTATAGATCTGTAATCTACCTAAGTAAAGACCTATGGCAAGGAGCTAGCTAACCTAGCTAAGCTCTATACCGACAAATCCAAGTATAGCGGTGAAAACGATAACTTTAACTTTAAACTCGCTATCTTTACGGACCTCTGTCGGAAGGCTAATATTCCCAAATAGGAATTTAGCTAAGCCTACTCCACTATACTGCGCGGCCTAGCACTTAACTACTACTACACTAACCTTAAGAGCAACCCCCTTGGTGTTCCCTTTAATAAGCTATACGAAGCTACGCGTAACTACTTTAAAGGACCAGAATATAAGTGTAATATTCTTACCTAATGGAATACAACCAAGCTACGGACCGTAATCGACAAGAACACTAAAAAATCAACTATAGAGTGCCTGCAAATTCTCATTAAAGACCTTCGGCACCTATAGCACGGCCTTAACACTAAGCTTCGAACAGACGACTTCCTGTATAATAAACTTATTACAGCCTACCAGGAAGTAGAGCCCTATAAGTACACCTATTATAAGCCTATAGATACCTTAGCTGGCCTTATTAATAACCTACGCTCCTTTATTATAACGTATGAAGTCTCAAACCCACCAGGCAGCACTTAAGCCTTTGTTACGGATATTTAATATCCACAAACAGACTTAGACGTCTACTTTACGGACTGCCGCTACCGCTAGCAGCACCCGTACCGACCAAGTCCTACCTATAACCCCTATAGCAACCCCTGTATAAAAATATACCCCCGTAGACAAACCAGCCAGAAGTGCTTTGTGTGCGGTAAGGAAGGATGTTGGTCTATAAGGTATACCCAGGAAGAACATAACAAGTCTAGGAAGAGACTTAATAGCCGTATTAACTAGTTCATTTTAGAATATAAAGGAGAGGAAGTAGAAGAGCCCCCTAATAAGTCAATAAAAGCCCTTATAATTAACTTTAACTTAGACGCTTAGAAATAAGAGACCTTAGAGATATTTTTAACTACTTTTAGACCTTTTACGGACAGCCAAGCCTTTAATATTACAACCGTATTAGCCGACCGTTCCTTTATATATTTAGTTGCGCCTAAAAACCATTCCGTAAGTACCCCCGTTATAAATGTTATAGATTATAAGCAGGACCTATTTGCATATATTACTATAGAACGCTATACCCCTAAGGAATTTTACGGTGTTATAATTAACATAGGTGCCTCTAAGAAGTCTACCGTAGGCTACGGACAATACCTCGTATATAGGACCACTATAAATGACAATACGGATATTAATATTACGCAAACTAGGGCCGTAAACGTCCAATTCAGCATCGGCTTAACCGCATTAATTAGATCAGTTAAAGTTAAGACTCTAATTAGCCTAGTTAACTTCCATATAGTAAAAGCGGACACCCCCTTCCTACTCTGTCTTGCAGACATGGACAGGTTATAAGTGTACTACAATAATATTACGGACACCCTAATTGGCCCCGCAACTGCCCTAGGAAGTAAGCATGTTACCCTACCAATTATATAACGATTTGGACACCCGTTCCTTATATAGGGAGAGACTTTACGGACCTATATTTAGGAATCTTTCGACTATAACCCGTGCTACCTTACTAGTACTAAGATCTACCGCCTATACCGCCGTTTCGGCCACCCGTCAGCCGAAAAGCTGTATAGAGTCCTTAAACGCTTTAGACATAATAACGTTAACAGAAAGGCAATTGACTACCTGACCAAATACTGCTCCTTCTGCTAGAAATACGGACGTTCCCCAGGCCGATTTAAGTTCACCCTTTATAAGGACCGTAACTTTAACCACTTAGTATACGTAGACATTATGTATATTAATGGCAGTCTAGTATTATATATAATCGACAAGGCAACCCGCTATTAAGCCGCCCGTTAGTTGCAAAATATATCTATAAAATATACTTAGGATATTTTACGGACCTACTGGATCGACATATATGTTGGACCTCCGCAGTATATTACCCACAACGCCAGTAGGAACTTCATTAGCAAGGAATTCCAGCAGTATGCTATAGCCATGGCTATATTAATAAAAGCTATTCCAGTTAAGGCGTACTAGTCTATTAGGCTTGTTAAGCGAGCTCACCTAGCCTTATAGAGAGCTTACTAGATTATTACGGACGAATATAAGGATATCTAAAAGGAACTAGCTCTACAGATGGCTGTAAAAGCCGTTAATAACACCGCTGGCCCTGACGGACTAGTACCTACCCTCTTAGTCTACGGAGCCTACCTAAGGATAAGCAACCTAGGTTCTTCTGCCCCATCTATTACGGAACAAGCAGCTACAATACGGAAGGCAATGACTGAAATAGTCAAGCTATGGGCCAAGTAAGCTATTAATAACGCCCTATACTACCGCAACGGACCTAATATAACCCTAGTACACGACCTCCCGCTTAACTCTGAAGTCCTCATATGGTGTAAAAGCGGCAGTTAGAATGGACCTTATTATCTACTAGCCGTAGAAAACGAGACGTGCTGCGTATAGCTTCCTAGTAGGCTAACTAGCTTTAGAAGCACGTCCGTAAAACCCTACTTTTGGCCTAAAAACACCAATAACGTTAAGCCAGACAAGCTAGAAGCAACCGCCAAACTAGACAAACTAGAAGTGACCGCCGAATTAAACGAACTAGAAGCACCCTTGCCTACCCTAGAAGTCCTTTAGAAACCCATAGAACCTGCTAAACCTACTATAAAGCGCGGTCAAGGACGCCCCTAAAAGCACCCCGTAACTAAGAACCCCATAATAGAGAATTACCTAACCTCCGCAGGAATATCCGCAAGGCAATCTCCGCTTGCGGATATATTAGTTCTAGT
Organism: Cenococcum geophilum 1.58; assembly: GCF_001692895.1. NCBI lineage: Eukaryota > Fungi > Ascomycota > Dothideomycetes > Gloniales > Gloniaceae > Cenococcum > Cenococcum geophilum. The sequence continues at coordinate 3,324,439 of NW_027137561.1, forward strand.
ATAGGAAACCCTATTTATAGACTCACGACGTAAAGAGATTAACGGACTACTTAAAAAGGGTATCTTTGCGGTTGTAATAGAAAAAGACGTCCCGTAAGGCGTCTGTATATTTAACTTACGCTTTATTAATAAGATTAAGCACCCTAGTACTAATAAAGCCTTTAAGAAATTAAGGCTTATTGTACAAGCTTATAATAATAAGGGAAAGGACTTAGTCCTTACGTAATCGCCTACAATTTAATAAGTTAGCCAACGAATTATACTTGCACTTATGCCGGGACTATAGTAAACTAAACCCATAGCCCTATACTTACGGGATATCTTATAAGCCTACGTGTAGTCCAACACCTACTTAAGTAGGGATATCTTTATACGACCACCCCGTGAGCTTAACCTATAACTAAAAACAATTTTATGAGTTGTAAAACCTCTTTACGGAGTACCAGAAGCTAGGAACTACTGGTTTAAGACGTACTACTAGCATTACATCAATAAGCTTAAAATAAAACAGTTAACCTATAACTCCTACCTCCTATACAGCCCATCAAACGGCCTTAGTATTGTTAGACTTTAAACAAATAATACCCTATTCCTAGTAGACTAGACCTTTACGGACGCTAAAGAAACTAAACTATAAAAGGCTAAGTTCTTAGCAAAGCCGCAAGAGTAGTTAACTAAGCAGAATCTAATTAAATTTAATAGAGGCCTAATTATATAAAAGGGCAACCTAATTAAGCTAACTTAGGAACGCTAAGCTTAAAACCTAAAGCTTGTTACAGCAAAGCCTACGGACCTTACTAGTTCCTGTAAAAAGACCCGTAAGACCGTAAATATAAAGGACTAATACGCTGCATAGCGTGTAAGAGGCGCCTATATTGCTATAGTCTGCTAACCCGAATCTGCCTACGACTTATCCTTTATGGCCCAGGCAGTAGATTTACAAGAAGAAAATATTAAGCAGCTTAATAAGCGTATTTAGTGGCAAATTGACAATGCAGTAAGGGGACTTACTTTTATACCACTAGACCTGAATTCCCTTAGCCTACTAGTATTTACGGACGCCTCCTTTACTAATAACAAAGACCTATTATTACAAATTGGCTTTATAATTGTACTTACGGACCGTAATTAGGACGCAAATATACTATACTAGTCTTTAATTAAGTGCAAATGAGTAACCCGTAGTGTACTAGCTTCTAAACTATATATACTAGCTTATAGATTTAATATAGCAGCTGTAATCAAATTAACGGTCCAGAAGATTCTATAACTGGAGTAGTTACCCCTGGTTTTATATACCGATTTAAAGTCCCTTTACGACTGCCTAGTTAAACTAGGTATAATACAAGAGAAGAGGCTTATAGTTAACCTAATGTGCTTATATTAGGCTTACGAACGACGTAAGATTACAGAGGTTAAATAGATTAGTAGTGGAGATAACCTAGCGGACGCCATAACTAAGGCAAAGCCGTGTTAAGCCCTTAAAACCCTAATTAACATAAATAAGCTTAACCTAAAAGTTATAGAATGGGTAGAACGGGACTAATGGAGTACCTACGGTATGTCTACGGCCCGTTGGAAGGCCGTACGGCTCGTTGTACGGTATAGGTGGAAAACGGTAAAAAGCTACGGTGGAACTTGGTAGACTTACGTAACCTACCAAATTTTATAGGGTGGTTAAATTAACTAATTACGATTTTCTATCCCCGGGATGGAAAATCGCTATTAGTTTGCTTAGCACTAGCGCCTTAACAGCCCTTAAAATCTAACTTATGGCTCATCTACTGCCCGTTAAAAGGCCGTACGGTTTATTTTACGGACCGTAAGCAGAACTTACGGCCAGCTTGGGGCACCGTTTGGAAGGCAGCCTAGACGGCACCTTAGGGAGATTTCCTATGTATTTTCCTTTATGTTTTATGGTTTTATTAAAGCAATTACGGAGGCTGTATATAGGTGGTTTCATTTTTTAAGTACTGCTAGTGTATAATTATAGCACCTGTTGTACTAAACGTGTGCTTACACGTTCGGTACACCAGGTACGCGTTTACGCGTTCAGTGCACCAACCACTCGCTTACGCGTCTGGTGCACTTATGAAGCACTAACTAATTAGGGGGGAGGTGCATTAGTATATAGACCACGTAGTCTGCTTCATATAATTGACAGTCACCATCTAAACAAGCATACGATACTACATGTATTTCGTGCCCGTGGATACGACTCACTCGTGCTATTAAGTTAGTACGAACAATAGGATATAAGGGATAACCTTTAAAAGATATAATAGGAGCTAAAAGGAGTAATAATAACGCTAGTACCCTAGAAGTCCCTAAAGTTANNTACNCCCCTATTATTAGGNAACCCCCCNACCGTANATATTACNNTAATTAGCGCTATAGCGTTCTACTTTAATATATACCAGAAGGATAATAAGGTCTTTATAATAAGCCTATATAAGATTAACCAAATTATTAATAATAGAGAGGAAAGGCTAGCTAAGGAAACTGACAAGGAACTAGTTAAACGCCTCCTTTTTACCATTTATATAGACTATAAGGATGCATTCTTAAAGGCGGCCTTAGATAAGTTACCCCTCTACTAGATGTATAATTATAAGATTTAATTAGAAGCTAATAACTCGCTAGGCTATAGCCCCCTCTACTATTAATTAATGGATAAGCTAAAAGTAATAAAGTAGTACTTAATTAATAACCTAGATAAAGGGTTTATTAAGCTAAGTTAACCCCCTTTTACTTCCTTTATCCTATTTATAAAAAAGCCTAATAGAGGCCTTTGTTTTTATATCGACTATTAAAAGCTAAACGCTATTACTTAAAAGGACTAGTATTCTATTTCTTTAATTAATAAAACCCTTACACGTCTAAGCTAGGTAAAGATCTTTACTAAACTTAATATCCGCCAAGCTTTCTACTAAATTAGAATAAACCCTATATCTAAAGATTTAATAACGTTCCGTACCTATTATAGTTCCTATAAATATAAAGTTCTTTCTTTTAGACTAATAAACAAACCGGCTATATATTAAAGGTATATAAATAACGTTCTTTTTAATTACCTTAATAAATTCTGCACGGTATACCTAGATGACATTCTTATATACTTGGACGACAAACTTAAGTATTAAGTTTATATTAAGAAGGTCCTAGAAAGACTACAGAACGTAGGCTTATAAGTTAATATTAAGAAATGTAAGTTTAGGGTAAAACGTATAAAATACCTTAGGTTTATTATAACTACGGAAGGAATTAAGGTTAACCCTAAGAAGGTAAAAGTAATCTGTAACTAGAAGCCCCCTTATATAGTAAAAGAAATCTAGTCCTTTTTTAGCTTTTATAACTTCTACTACTAATTTATCCATAACTACGGAATTATAGCAAAACCTCTTATACAACTAACCAGGAAGGATACGCCTTTTATCTTTAATAATAGCTATATAGAAGCCTTTAAAGAGATAAAGGATCGGCTTATCTCTTCCCTAATCTTTTATTACTATAACCTAGACCTTAAATTAATACTAGAAACGGATGCCTCTAATAAGGTTATAGCGGGAATCCTATTATAGTTATATCTAGACAGTAAATAGTACCCTATAGCTTTCTTCTTAAAGATAATAGACCTAGCTAAGTATAACTATAAAGTATATAATAAAGAAATGCTAGCTATTATTTAATTACTTTTTTAATAGCGCGTAGAGCTTAAAGGTATAAACTCCCGGATTAAGATATATACAGATTATAAAGCCCTAAAGTACTTTATAACTATAAAGCAGCTTATTAAATAATAAGCCTAGTAGGCTAAAATACTCTTCTAATTCTTCTTTATAATTATATATTATTCTAATAAGCAAAACTCTAAGGCTAATGCCCTAACCTAAAGAGAATAAGACGTAGGATCCTAGGATAAGCTAAAGACCTAATATTAGACGCGCGCCCTCCTCTATTTGGAATAGCTCGACCTATAGATTTTTAAGGAGCTAGACTTCTAGTAAAATAAGCTAGTACTAATAGAGGAGTCCTTAAATAAGCTAATAGGGCTAATTAACCGCCTTTTAACTATAAACCGTATAGCTAATGCCTTAAGGGCCCTCCGCAAATAAGCTATAAAAGAAGACCCTAATTTTAAGATAAAGGAAGGATTGCTCCTATACTAGGAGCGGCTTATAGTCCCTAATATTAATAATTTATAGACTAAACTAATCCGCGAAGCTTATTACTAAGTCTCTATAGTATACCCTAGTAAAAATAAGACCTGTAAAATTATTAACTGCTGCTACTACTAGCTAAGAATGGTTATAGATATTAATTAATATATATATAACTATAAAGACTGCTAAAGAGCTACTATTCTATGGGATAAGACCTTAGGACTACTTAAGCCACTCCTAATACTAGAGCGCCCTTAGCAGTATATCTTTATAGACTTTTATAAACTACCTAGGGACCATAACAGATATAATATAGTTATGGTTATAGTTAACCGCTTTAGTAAACGCCCGTTCTTAATTCCCTATTATAAGAATATTAATGCTAAAGAGGCAGCCTAGCTATTTATTTATTATATTTACCAAATTTATAGACTACTAGATACTATTATGTCTAATTATAGGCTATAGTTTATATTAGCCTTCTAAAATAAGTTTACCTAAATCCTAGGCATTAAGCTAAAGCTTTTTACGGCTTATTACCCCTAGACAGACGGTTAGATAGAGATTGTAAATTAGTACCTAGACTAAAGGCTTAAGCCCTTTATTAACTATTTCTAGGATAACTAGTCTAAACTACTACCCTTAATAAACTACGCGTAAGTAACCCTACCCTATAACTCTATAGGGTTTGCCCCAATTTAGCTAGAAATAGAATACTTACCCTATATAAGCTTTAACTGAAAAAGGCTAAAAAAAACCCTAAACCGTATAAGAGAAGCTATTCTATACTAAGGCCTAATAGTACGCTAAATAATTAGAGGGAGCTTAGACGGTAGCCTATAAGAACCTAAAAAAAGCTTAAAGGTTAATAAAATAGTAGGTAAATAAACACCGTTAAGAGCCTAATTTTGCCCCTAGTAATATAGTCTGGGTTATAATAAGGAATTAGAAGACTAAATAACCTAGCTATAAGCTAGACTACTAGATAGTAGGACTATATAAGGTTCTTAAAAAGATAGGCAACTTATATAAAATAAAGCTCTTAGATTTAATTAGGGTTTACCCTATTTTCTTACTAGATAAATTATGGAAAGCTATAAACAACCTATTGCCTAGATAAAGGAATAAGCCTCCCCTACTAGTTTAAGTAAATAGTAATAATAAATAGGAGGTTAATAAAATACTAGCCTATAAGATAGTATGGGGAACGCTAAAATACTATATTTAATAGAAGGGCTACAATTTTAACCTAACCTAGTACCTTATATAGAACTTTATAGGCTGCCCCTAGAAACTTAAAGAATTTTATAACTAATACCCTAATATACCTAGACCCCTAAAGTACCTAAATAAATAGATGGAATACTAGTATAATAAAGATAATAAGTTACCAGAAGAATATAGGGACAAAAACGCCCTAAAGCCCTAATATAGCTATCTGCCAAATTCTACCATATTCTGCTAGTACCGTAAAATTTTAGATATTTAGGAACTTTAACCGCCGGTTAAAGTTATCTAATTAGTTAGATCCGTGCTAAGACTTTTAGCGGCTACTCTTTCTAGCCTAGTGCTTCCACTTAGCCTATAATTGCCCTTTATACTTAGTCTAGACGTACTTATATCCCCTTTATCTCCTTATCTTATATTTTATAATCCTATATTTATAAGCCTAGTACTACCCTATTTCTAACTAAGCCTAAAGGCAGGCTTTCTTTTAAAGAGGGGGGTAATGTAACGGCGCTATTGCACATTACCTGCCAAATTCTGCCATATTCTGCCGACCTGCGATTGGCCCGCCCAAAGCTAGCGCCTTAGCAGCCTACCCTATATATTTGTTTATATCGGTCCTAGCAACCCCTTTTCCTTTTCTTTAGCTTAATATCTTTGTAATATAGTATTCTATAAGCGAGAAGGAACACTAAAAGCGAGATCCGACCCATACTGTCCTATGGGGGTTCCTTTCCGTCTTATCTTGTCCGCACGGTCAAGCTGAGAGTAAGGATCTCGTCTGTTACTGATGCAGCGGCGTTACGTCATAGCTAGAGGGCGCCTTTGAATACTCAACCCTTGACGCCGTCAGAATAGCAGAGTTTTCACAGGTCTTGGCGCTAAGACCCATCCAACAGTTAAGAAGACGACTCCATAAAATCGGCCTCTATACCTCCACGCGGTGGAGCCCGGGAACCTAGTATACAGCTATTGGCGTTCTATCTGGATCGTACTAATAGACTACTAGAGCAAACGCAGAGACGTGCGTACGGCTGCGCAGCGCCGGCGCTGCGACGCGGTAGTACGAAGAAGCTTCTGCTAGGAGGGTGAGCCCCAGTAGAGGCCTATAAGTACTACTACGTCTTTATACACGTTCTGGTACACCTAAAGCACGGCTTCTAAAACGGCGTCCCCCCTTTACTCCCTTCTATACGGCATACAACTATATATACGGCAACCTATATAGCACGGCGACTAAATACGTATGGCGCTATAGCTGAACGTATACGGCAACCGAACGTATACGGACTAAACGTATACGGCTATAACCGAGCGTAATAGTGCATGACCGAATGTATACGGACCAAACGTATACGGTTACTGAATGTATACGGCACGGCGGCCGAACGTATATGCCTCGGGAAGTCTATAATAAGCCTCTTATTCCCCACCTTACCTAATAACCTAGACCTACCCACGCGGTATTTTATCTCCCTCTATATCTTAAAACCTAGCTAAGATATAGGAGAATAAGGATATAGGGGACCTAGGTTAGGGCCCTAGGATAAGATACCTAGTTATATTCGTCCCGCTAGCTCCTTTAGGGTGGAAATTATGCTGTAAGTAGAAGGACCTAGGTATATACATATACACATATATATAGGGCAATTAAGGGAGCAAGGGGCAGGCACATAAAATTAAATGGTAATTTAACTTAATACTAGGAAGTATAGTACGAGCGGTAGATAGGGCAAGATAGGCAATTAGGACACCCCTGTATGGGGGTTTTAGAGCAGTAACCTAAAAGGTATTTTTCCTCCCGTTAATATAGTACGGGCGTGCTACCTAGAGGGGTATACTCTGTATTACTACTTACGTTCGCCTTAGAGGTTTTTGTATCTATATTACGGCAGTAGTCTATATAGACCTTAACTGGGACCGCATCAGACGTTAAATAAGAATTAATAATAATAATAGTATTCTATAAGCTTCGGTTTAGAGGTATTTATATAAGCCGTAACAACTATAGCTACTAAATTAACCCTATTATAGTTATTTAAAGTTAATACGCGTTAAGAATTAGGCCTAGTTTATAGTAAACGCGTGCTTATAATCTCTTAAACGCTTTATAGAGGAATTTAGGGGTTATAGGGGGGGTATGGGGTAGCGCGACGTTCTATTGGCTCAGGAGTTCGCAGGAGTTAGTGCGCGCCGCTGATTGGCTCAGGAGTTCTCACGAGTTGGCAGAGTGGGGCTGTGGCAAGAGAGTGGGGCCATGCAACGCCGCAAGTTTCTCGGAGAAGCGGCTGAGGCACCTGAGATAACCGTACACTTGGGATAAAGCGGCTGCTTGCCCTAAGAGCATAGCCACCTTTTCTAAAGTGAACATTGTCGTTCCGGCTTGTATCGCTCAGCCGGAGGATTGCCGGTCCCCCTCTCCCGAATACTGCAAATGTAAGCCGGCAGCTTACCCAACTGCGCCGGGGAAATTGCCAGCGCCTTTCAGCCCTATCAAATTGTGCAGCTCTTTTCATTTGCCATTCTCCAGCTGCTTGTTTCGGATAAATTTATCTTTAGATTCGACGGCTGTCTTTTGCTCCTTTTTTCGTATAAAATGCGAATTCTGCGGCCCCTAGCAATATGTAGATCACTGTAGACTAAGAGGGTCTCGGAATCTAGGGTGCCTATGAACTCCATCCATTTGTATATAACTTCTTGTGTCATCCGCTTGTTTCATCAAAGGCTATTTCATGTAATTGAATTTGCTCACGTCTTTAAATTTCTTTATTACCAACAGCTGCAGACTCATCGCCGTCTGAACTAACAGCACTCTATCACCATTTATTTCCGTTGTAACATTCAAGGTAACTAACTACTCTCACCCATATCATCACTTCTACGTTACCATTTCCCATTTTTCAGCTCCATCAGAACCACTATGATGCCGGAAATTCGAGTACCGCGACAGCCTCATCTCTCTACCACATCCTGCCAACGCCTCATCTACGAAGACCTCGACCTAGATTTGGGTACAGGCACCCTCATCATCCAATCTGACATCTCTCACCCCAAGTTTTTCCTTGCTGTCACCGGCCACGTCGTCAATAATGTGCCGCTCCTACCTTCTGCCCTTTATGCCGATATGGCCATGACTGCAGCCGACTACCTTTACAGGTCTCTTCGCCCTTCTGCACCAGATATCGGTCTCAATGTCTGCGCCATGGAAGTCCACAAGCCCTTGATCGCGCAGATCCCACCACCAGAGGATGGCCAGCACTTGCAAATGGAAGCTCACGCCAATATTGGAGAAGGGGAGGTCACCGTCAACTTTCGCAGCGTGGCTTGGGACGGCGAAATTATAAAGAACCACGGCCATGGAGTCGTCAAATACGAAGACACTGCCGAGTGGGTTTCAGAATGGCAGCGCACGCAATTCTTGGTCAAGACGCAAATCGACGTCCTAGAGCGCAAACTCTCCGTTGGCATTGCACACAAGTTTCTCACCGGGCTGGCGTACAAGTTATTCCAAGCCCTTGTGCACTACGCACCCAAATACCAAGGGATGCAAGAAGTCATTCTCGACAGCGAGGACACGGCCGCAGTCGCAAAAATCCGTTTCCAGACTACGGATGCGGACGGAGACTTCTTCTGCTCGCCTTACTTTATCGATAATCTCTGCCACTTGTCTGGTTTCATCGCAAACGCGTCTGATACTTCCGACTCGGATCTGACTTACATATCGCACGGATGGCAGTCGTTCAAAATTGCGGACCCCAAGGCTCTCTCGGCTGGTAAGGAGTATAGATGTTATGTCAAGATGATGGCGCGACCGGGCAACGTGACTGCAGGCGACGTGTATGTTTTTGAGGGAGAGGAAATTGTTGCTGTGTTCTATGGGTGTAAGTTTCAGGGGATTCCGAGGAGAGCGATGGATGTTTTGCTTCCTTCGGCAATGAAGAACAAAGGAACCGTGAAGAGGACGAAGAAGGGGGAGTGATAAAGATGAGAAGACGGTACAAAGGAGAATGACGTCGATTTTGAAGGAGAAGCCATCGATAATTGTATTGAGAAAGGGATAACTTCTAATAATGCATGAGGATTAGAGATGCCGTTAAACCGTGGTAAACTGTGCGCGTTTGAATTTTAATTTGGAGCTGTCCCCGGTAACCTTGTATAAATATATATTACCGTAATAAAGGTAAGATGTACTAGTAGGATAAGAAGTTGCCTAACTTGCCCAATATCGTAATTAACTATTATCCTATTAGTATAGAAAATTACTCTAGTTCCTATAGCTACTTGGCTCTTAGTATACCGATCTTAGCCATAGCCTATTAGTAACCTTACGTACGGGTGCTCTATACCCTAGGCAATCCGGTATCCTAAACTCTAAATACTCCTTTTAGTCCTACCACGCCTTAATTCGTTCTTCTAGCTTGCGTCTAGCGAATAGATCCTTAAGATCCTTAAATTTCTTAATTATAGTGTTAACATTTCGACTTATTAAAGGTAACACCCATATCACTCTCCTGCCGTGATATGCTACCAGCCTATTGTCACCAATATAGCGGTTTTCATTTTTCATTTTTTTAATACTATAATCTCTTAAAAATAATTGAAACGGTCGTGAAGAATTCACCTCATCGGCCAGGCCAGCAGCAGAGTAACGAAAAGTCACTCGCGCGCGGATGCCCAACGTCACTGTACCCTCTTGCCTAGCATCTTCGTTATAACTTCACCGAGGAGTCAGCTCAGCTCCTCATTTCTCACTAGCTGCAAGACCTGTAGCCGCTTCATATTTAGGCGCAACGGCCGGCCTAGCTAGAAGTCTCACTACCGCCCTCACATAATCAAGCAGAGTGCACCGTTTTGTAATATTGTGATCGCTTTTCTACCTGGATCCCGCCTGGGATCGGTTAACTCCTTGTCTATGCTAGTGACGCCAGTAACGCAGCCTATCCTAGATAGCCCATCCCACAACCTTTTGACAGGTTAGATACAGTCATCAATTCATTTCGTCATCACTATTATTGCTATCGTAACCTGCCATTGAGATTTTTAAGAGATGGAAAAGATAGGGAAAAAGGAAAGGAAAGAGGGAAGTGGATTCGGTGTTTAATTCGCCATTCGCTAGTGCCCGTCCCAGTGCCATGCCATACTAGATGCTGATTACCGGGGAGATAAAGGAGTAGAGTGTTCTATTAAGCGAAATGGAGTGCACGCCTAAAGGTGTAGTTATGTCGGTGAAAGAAAAGTGAGAAGTGGTATCGCCGCCGATTTCTGTCGCAGACAGGATTCGCATAGGGATAACTACCCTGATGGGTAGATGATACACCTTTTTGGCGAGCAAGGGGAATATATGTGCTCTTGAGTCCATGTGTAGCGGGATGGGGAAGTAAATGGATGAAGCAGAGTGTGTTGTGAAGCATAACCATGCTAATGTCCATGGCGGCCAGGGTTGTCGATGATATTTTTATTCATTGCTTTATAACGATATATTCATTCATAAGGAGTGATAATGGTTGAATATTTTGCCAGCCCTTATAAATGAATATTCATAAAATTATGAATATATATAGAGGCTTGGGCTAGTAAATATTAAGCCGTCGGAGTGCTTAAAGTCGTGGGTAAAAGGACGAGTTGTGTGAGGCTAGAGGGGAGAGCTACTGGTGAATGTTTAGGGGGTGGAAGGGGGTGGGAGGCCTCTAGGGAGACATCGGCCCTATCGACTTAGTACCCCCCACTATTCCAAGACCAGTGATACCGCCTATATCTAAAATATCGCGATTACTCATCCATATCATGATATTTTGGCTGGCTTATGAATTGAATTCGATATTGGGCCTATTTATTCATTCATTCATCATCGACAACCCTGATGGCTGGAGTGTGAATAATTCCATAGTATTCAAGATGAGAGGATGTCGCCACCATTTGTTGTAAGTATGCTGTTCTTCACGTATTCGAGTGTGATGATGGTGGCAATTAACCAAGGACTAGCCTATCTGAGAGTGAAGTACTTTCCATCATCGGCACTGAAACCTGGGAATCTCATTGGTCTAACTCACTACCATTCCCCTCCATCTCAAAGCATGACTTAGAAAAAAAAGGAGAAAAACACATACCAGCTTCAAATCGTATTAAACCGCTTCTGCAACACCGCCTCAGAAAAGTATATCCCACCTGTAACCTGCAGTTCATCTGCCACATGCCTCCAAAACCTCTTCGTCGTCGTATCAACCGCACGCACCAGCAACTCATCCATCTCCTCCGAGAACTTCGGCGTCGCCTCCGCACTCCTCACATTCTTCGCCGCCGGCTTCGGATGCTTCAAATGCATGTAGTCGCTCGGATTAAACGCTTCGCCCGTCGCCTCGGCGATGCGCTTCCCGTTCCGCACGAAGCGCCCGTAGACGGCGGCCTCGGTCAGCGTGGCGGGGCGCCCCGCGCGCGCGCGCTTCTCGTTCAACGCGCGGGCGATGTCGCTCCAGGCCATGTGCTGGACCTGTCGCATATGCTTGATGTCGTGGTTCTCGGGGTCGTGCTCAGGCAGCTTCTTGCGCGTCGATACGCCGGGTGTGCCGGGCGCAATGCTGAGTTTCTGCTTCAGCTTGTGGGCGCGCGACGTGAGGAGTGCGGGCAGCGCGGGGGGTTCGTCGTCGGAGGTGTTGTCGGGACTGGAGCGTTGGGCGGGGTTGGGTAGGAGGTCGGCGCGGCGGCGTGGTGGTGCAGTCTCTGGATGGAAGAGGGGCGAGTTGGTGCCGGAGGGGCGTGTCTCTTCTCTAGACTGGTGGCTCATGTAGTCGGTGTCGGGAGCGTTGCGGTGAGTAGTATGACGAGTGGCTGGCTCGATGTAGTCGTCACAGGTGGCGCGATTGGTGCGAGTGAGTGGGCGGGCAGCGTACTGCTGCTCATCGTCGTTGTCGTCAAGGTTGAGCTCTCCGAGCTCGTTCGCACTGTGCTTGGAAAGAGGTGGACGCTCACGGATCTGGCGGGTCGAGCGGCTAGGACTCGGCGGACTCAGCTCGCGTTGGTCGCGATAGCGGGTCTCGACATCACGGTTCTGGAGGTGATGGGCAGAGCGGCCACGATGCTCGGCAGCGGCTTGACGTGGCTGGCGGGCCATCCGACCGCGAGGCTCATCTTTAATGATGAGGGAGGAGCCGTCCTCTTCTAGGTGATCGTCATAGAATGCAACGGAGCCATCGTCATAGATGTGACTGCGAAGATGTTAGCAAGGAGCTGAAAATATACGTAGGATGCATTGATAGAGCTATGTTTGTGCTTGGGAGATTGGATAAAGTTCGACTGTTAACCCATAGAGATGAGGTAGAAAAGCAGGATTGGATCGTGACGCGTTGCTTGACTTACTTCATCTTGACACCGGCCTGCTCTATGATATGTACTCGTATCAAGAGGAAGAGGCGGGAGATCTGCAAATTTTGGAGGCCGGGATGGCTGACGCAGTGGTTTGGAAGAATTTAGTGATGAGGATCGGAGAGGACGGAAGATGGAAGGAGTCACGATATGTGCGCGGCGAAGATCAGTCCGAAGCCATGAGGACGGTGAAGACCGTTTAACGAGGAAGATTCCGCCTGCACGTGGACGTCAACAGTATTTCCTGGCGGTGACGATGAATGAAATATGGCGTGCTTTGAAGTGAATGAAGTTAAAACCATGTCTAAGATTTAACGAGTGGTGAATGAAGCTCTTGTACCTGGGGCACTGTCACTGGGTAACATAGTGGGACAACCCAACTCAACACTTGAATCTCCCGGACCTACCGGGCATGCCTATAGTTTAAACGTTTTAACACTCCGGCCTACCAAGCAGTCAATAATGAATCCAAGAAGCTTTTATATAGCAAATAGGGTCTTTGATACTCGAAAATCGTCTTCTTCAGAAGTTGGGGGCACTTGTTTGCTCGAGAACGGAGACTCCGCAGTAGAACGAGGAAGAAATCATCAACCCAGAAGGTATTACTAGAAGGTTATCACCACAATTGGATGAGAGTCTGAAAGATGAAATGAATAGTATTATGAATTAAGAATAGCGAAGAAACAAAGTTCTACCTATTCCATCTCCAAACCCGACCCGGAATTCCAAATAGCTCGCGTTGTTACAGTCCCCGAAGTTTTTCTCCTTCAACGTCGCACATTTCAGCACGCCGGCGGGTGGAATGATGAACTCCGTCTTGTACCCGTACTTCGCAGGCGACGCCCACATTATCCGCGTGCTTCGCGGTACTTATGTTGATTACAAAGAGCGTAAGAGCAAGCAGCGCTGCCTCAAGAAGGTATAATAAAAGCGAGCAAAAGCCCGAAACAAATTATTTGAACATCATATAAGTAGCAGCGGCCTCGGAGCGGATAGCCTGGCTCTCCACCGTCGTTGCCGGAGTATCCTTGGCTGATGTCGACTCAGCTGATTTTGGCTTGTCCGAAGATCGGCTCGACCGGAATATAGACTTAAGGAGATATGTAGAGGATGACGCAGTGGAAGTGGATGTCATGGATGCGGCGTCCGCGTTTGCTGGCCTGTCGGCTGAGGTGGAGGTGTTGTTTGATGAAGACATTGTGGTTGATTAGAAGGATCTGATGTGGCGGTTTTTTCTAATATCTTGACTGGGGAAGGAGCCAAAGGTTTATAAAGACGATGGGGCCGCGAATGATTACTTGATTGAGGAATCAGGACGCGGCGTGATACGCGGGCGTGCTAGGCAATACACTGCTCTGCAGATGGGAGGCTTGCTTGACGATGGATGTATATGAAGAGGTGCGCATTCGATGGATACTATATACCTTCTTTACTCCGATTCGGTGTGGCACTGACCGGTTGCGCCCTGCAGAATACATGGCATGTGTCCATCCTAGTCGTGCAATGACTGATGCCTTAACGTGGAGATGCCTAACTTGGTAAGGTATGTTCATTCCCGGCCCACATGGCTGAGTCATATATATGGACTGTATACGCAATTGGTGTGTTTGTAGTCTGCCTTTACCGTAAGCATCATGGTGTTTGGGCTGTGTCAGTCAGGTCAGTCGTCGGTGAGGGTGAGTCAAAACGCCCTTCTAGATCTGGCTTGGCACTTTGACAGTGGGCTTGGCGAACGCTTAATTATCAAGCATTTTCGTAATATCGTATCCCGTGTCCCCTGCCTCTTCACGTCTATTTGCACGTGAGAGACCTATGAGTGTTTTTGCGCTATCAATAAATTAGCAGTACTGACATAACTATTGGACAATTCTCTGCTCTTCCCTTGCCATCCTGGGTGTTATTGTCGGCATTGCCTACCGCGCTTAGCCACAGCAGTTTAGAATGAGGTAGCGGCATGTAGGTAGAATTGAATTGCTTCTAGATTATGAGCATTTAATTGCTTCCTCCTATCAACCTCCCTTGTTCTTTTTGCCACAGACTTATCCAACAGATCCCCAATCAAAAGGCAATTATCAATCAGCATGGTCATAGGGCTCTGGCAGCCATTCATTCGCACAGCCCTCGTGCTGAAGATATCATTACTTGGTCAATGACGAAATGGAAATATTGGCCTTCCTGAAGGGGATTATATGAGTTTAAGGCGGTGCAATTTTAAGTCATTAGACCGCTTCATCTCTTATCAAATTGGTTTTGTTACTGCCCAGCCTGGAAATTTTCGCTATTTTTGCTGAGAAGCATATCAAGGATTGTAAGATTTTCGAAATTCTCATAGGCAGCCTTAAACCTTCCAACGGCTACACGGTAGTGCCATTCTTCATCGGTCTCCGCCAAAATTGAGCCTGCTCCTTTCCCACTGGTCATACTCTCATCTCATTGAGAGATGTTTGAATAAGATGGTTGCACATTCACTTACCAGTGTTCATTAGAATAAACGTCAAAATAGTCAAACGTTTCATCCATCCACGATCTCCCTCGAGCTGCCCATGAAAACTATGTTCAATATGCCTTCCACGTCCCAGCTCATACTCTTGCACGTCAGCGCAATACACGCAGGATCATACGGACTCCGTTCCTCGCTAGTAATAATACGGAAGATACCAGTAGCTTGGATTTGTTCATTTGGGCAGTCTAACGAAGCTAATCAACGAGCTACCATCACTCTGAAACCAACTCAATTTCAACGTACAGATATAAACGTACCCACAGCACCAGACATATTTATCAAATCGCCCCTACCACAACCACATCACTGATCCGTGTCTTGCTTGGGACCCTCGCCACGATTCTCTGAACGGTGTGTGCAATAGTCAGCGGACAGCGAGCTTGAGGCTTTATAGCTGACTGACTGTAGTCAAGTGGATCGCTCGCTGTCCGCTGCGTCAAAATCAGGTACGCTGACTGTTATGCTATCAGCTCGCTATCCGAATTAGGCAAATTGTATAAAATTCGCGGTGTTTTATTATGGATTTTTAGCAGCACCTCTATATATACAAATATTAATATTACCCGATTAAAAGTTAACTATAATTTACCTAATATAGTGTTTAAATATAGCTAAAACTAC
Source organism: Cenococcum geophilum 1.58 (assembly GCF_001692895.1). NCBI lineage: Eukaryota > Fungi > Ascomycota > Dothideomycetes > Gloniales > Gloniaceae > Cenococcum > Cenococcum geophilum. Next base: position 3,340,312 of record NW_027137561.1, read on the forward strand.
CCTCTACGCCTACTAAGGCTTAAAAAGGTAGATATTAAAGTCGGTAGTAATATTAGTAGTAAGAAAGAAAAGTAGTAGTAAGAGCTACGAAGGCTCTATTTCTATATCAAATTTAATTAAATATAAAGCTCTATTAAATATATCTTACTAAGCTAACTTTTCTATCTCTATAGTTAGCTTATAGCTAGTAAGATTAATATTTAAGTTTATTAACTAAGGTGTTACGGCACTGGTGGAAACTGATAGATATCGGTGGATTATGGCGGACAGTTGCAGACAGTCGCAGACAGTTTCATACAGTTTTAGACAGTTGCCGTCACGTGACCAGAGGACCGTATATAACGTCGAGCGGCGCCACCCTCCGTCTCCTTTCCTTTCTTTAGCTTTAGATCCTCGTTTATAGACTACCAATCGTATAAGCTTGCGCGTCCCTCTTACCATACTCATGCCTTAATTAACTAAGTCGCTAATATTATCTAAAGCTCGTCTACTCTTCTTTCTGAGAAGGAACTTAAAAATATCTATAGACCACAAATAAGAACAGAATACAGAAATAGACCTAAAGACTATTACTAGAACTTAAAGAATAGAAAAGAATAATAAGACCTATAGAACACGCACAGACCAGGACCCCTACAGAATTCTACCGGAAGTTACCCTAATAACCATATTACCATACCAAGAACCACAGCGGCTGGCAAAGCAGCCGTAGGACCCTTAAATACCTCCGATAGTAAAACAGTAACTAACTTAAACTTCTAGGTGGAGCTTATAGCAGCTAATACCGAAATTAAAATAACTTCAAGAGCTGCTTAAAGCTAGAGAACCCCTTATACCTAGCGAAGAGTTATTAGACACCTAGAGACTTACTACAGTCCTTAAGGCCCTAGCCTAACGTACAGCATTAGCATTGTCACGGTCCGTAAAGGTCGCGGACCCCCCGTTGCTTATAGACGGAACTAACCCTATATTTAATAATTGGAAGCTTTAATTATAGAACAAGCTCGAGGTCAATGCGGACTACTTCCCTACTACTTGGGCTAAAATGGCCTACGTCTTTAGCCGTACCGGCGGGGACATATAGACGCACCTACGTCCGCAATATATATAGGACTTAGCAGATCCCTTCCTCTTTAGAGAAGAGATAATTATGCACCTATCTTCTATCTATAAGGACCCCTTTAAAGTATAGAACGCCTAACTTAATTATAAAAGCCTAAATATAAAAACAACGGAGACCTTCTTAGCCTTTTAGACCCGCTTTCTACACCTAGCCGGCCAGGCTTAAATTCCCTAAGAAGATCTAATACTAGACCTATTTAACAAGCTTACCCTAGACTTATAGCGAGCTATACTACCAGTTTTTACTACTATATAGACGCTAAAGGAACTTACGGACCAGTACTTAGCTATTAACTAAGGCCTTTGCCGAATTAAGGCACGCGCCAAACGGTATAAAGCCAGAAACCCTTTAAATCAGACCATAAGCAATATAAGAACGGCCTATAATACCCTAGCACAATCAGCAACCCCCGCGGCACCACTTATATAGCCCGCCGCCAATTTAGCAGCTAGCCGTACGGCCAGTCCTGCTATAGGTCTAGCGAATGCTCGGCCTATATATAGCAACCCCCGTATACAGGCCCTTAGTGATTAAGAAGCTTGCTTCTCTTATAGTTAAAAAGGTTACTATATAAGGGATTACCTAACGGGCGCAAAAGCAGACGAGGTTCTATTAATCCAGAAGGATAATATAGAGTTAGAAAAAGAAGAACCCTAGAGGAAGACTCCTCTCTAGGGTTAAAAGGGATCAATATATTAGATATTAATCTAGGTCGGCTAGTGAGTAGAAGAAGCTGCACTATCCCTTATACTTTATTCCGTAATAAATACTAAGTTTTAACTTCTGCTTTAGCTAACTTTAAAGTAAATGCCTTTACTTTAATAGACACCTAATATACCGTAAAGCTAGCTAACTTTCTAAATATACCTATTAAAGAACTGCCCAAACTAATTCCTATTTATAGGTATAACGGGCGAATAGGGCCACCCATTATAACTATCTTGTAGATTTACCTCCATATTAACAGACAAAGGCAGTATAATATCCCCTTTCTTATTACAGACCTAGGTAGCTATAATATAATCTTAGGGCGAAAATAGCTAGCCTATTTAGGCTTATAGCTCGACATATAGAGTAAACAGCTTATCTAGCCCAAAACCCTTCCCCTAACCCCTTCCTTTATAAAAGAAATTAGTATTATAATAGAAAACCTTATACAGCCCTAGATTAATACTATTTACTAGGCCGATGCTATGCGTAGGGACTAGGCCTTTAAGAAAGATATATAGCTTAATTCGCAACGGATCCGTATACTACATTGCCCCCAAACTACCTATATTACGCCACCCGTATTAAAGACCTAGGAAGTTAGTAGTAACCTAAAAAAGCCCCCTATAGAGAGCTTAGGCCCTATATAGCCACAAAAAACAGTAAGGGATATTAAACGTTATACTAAACTAATAGATTAGAGGGATAACCTATAGAAGATAGAATAGGAGCTAAGAAAGATTATAAACCCTAAACCATAAAATATAGTCCAAAAAACGGCTATAAGGAAACTAGCGGACCTCCCACCAGTTAATGTCTACTATATTAGTGCCGTAGGATTCTATTAAAACTTAGTTCAGCCTAATACTGTCGCCTTTATAACGAGCTTATATAAAATTAATTAAATAATTAAGGAAAAGGGAAGCGAGCTTAGCGAATAAGAAAGCGAGCTTATAGATAAGGAGCTAGTAGAATAAAAGCTGCCCTATTAACACTAGAAATTTAAGTACATATTCTCTAAAGTAGTGTTTAATATACTTCCACCTTACTAACCATATAACTATAAGATTAAGATTAAGGAGGGCAAGGAAAACACCTTTAGCTTTAGCCCCCTCTATAAGTAGTCTATTACCAAATTATAGGCCATAAAATAGTATCTTATTAATAACCTAAATAAGGGCTTTATTAAGCCTAGCTAAGCCCCTTTTACCTCGCCTATTCTCTTTATTAAAAAGCTAAATAGAAGACTCCGCTTCTATATTAACTACTATAAGCTAAACAATATAACCTATAAGGACCGCTATCTACTACCCCTATTTAATAAGACTTTAGCCTAAATAAGTAGAGCTAAGGTCTTTATAAAGCTTAATATCCGCTAGGCCTTCTACTAAATTAGAATAAACCCTAGGTCTAAAGATCTTACTATATTTTAAACCCGTTACGGAACGTATAAATATAAAGTGCTCCCTTTTAGACTTACTAACGGACTAGCTACGTACTAGCGGTATATAAACAATATACTCTTTAACTACCTTAACAACTTTTATACGGCCTATTTAGATAATATTATAATCTACTCTAAGAATAAGCTAAAATATAAGGAGCACGTCCATAAAGTCCTATAACGGCTTTATAAGGCTAGCCTTTAGGTTAATATTAAGAAGTCGGAGTTTAGTGTTAAGCATATAAAGTACCTAGGTTTTATTATTAGTACGGACGGAATTAAAACTAACCCAAAGAAGACGGCCGTAATTAACTAGTAGGCACCCCCACGGACCGTAAAGGGGGTACAATTATTTTTAGGTTTTTGTAACTTCTACTAACGCTTTATTAAGAACTATAGCAGGATCACCTGGCCTCTTAACCGTCTTACTAGAAAAGACCAGCCCTTCTACTTTAACGCTATATATAGGCAGGCCTTTAATAAGCTTAAGAAACGGCTAGTATCGGCTCCCCTACTTACCTATTTTAACCTAGAACGGCCCTTAATGCTAGAAACTAATGCCTTAAACGGCGTAATAGCTAGTATTTTTTTCCCAGAAGTAACCGGATAGAGAGTGGTACCCTATTATATACTATTTAAAGACTATAATAAATGCTAAGCTAAACTACTACATCCATAATAAAGAAATGCTGGCTATTATTTCCAGCTTTTAGTACTAGCATATATAGCTAGAGGGGACCCCTAATCTAATTAAGGTAGTTTTAGATTATAAGGCCCTAGAATACTTTATAATAACTAAGGCCCTTACGGCCCGGTAGGTACGCTAGGCGGATACCCTATCTTAGTTTAACTTCTTAATTATATATAGACTAGGCGCTACAAACCGTACGGACGCTCTTATAAGGCGTAAGCAAGACCTAGATAACTAGACGGCTGTAAAGATCTTATTATAGACCTAGACGCTACTATAACTAAAATACCTTAACCCCTAAATACGGGCAGAACTAAGCACAGACTCCTTAGGCGCTAAGATATATCCTATTAACTCCTCTAAACTCAACCTTATTAATAAACTACTATAGACTAACTAAACAACCCCCTCTCTATAGGAGTACCATAAAAAGGCAAAAAACGTTACTAGCCTATAGTCCCTTAAAAACGGACTACTTAAATACTAGGAACAGCTAGTAGTAGCTAAGGAACAGAACTTACGGACCTAGCTTATTACCAAAGCTTATGCCTAGGTCTCTACGGCCTACCCTAGAAAAAATAAAACCCGTAAGATTATTAGCGACCGCTACTACTAGCCTAAAATAGTTATAAATATTAACCGCTATATACAGAACTATAATAACTGCCGTAGATCTATAATTCCATAAGACAAGACCTTAAGACTATTAAAACCACTTCTAATACTAGAACGCCCCTAGCAGTATATCTTTATAGACTTTTATAAACTACCTACGGACCGTAACGGATACGATATAGTTATAATTCTTGTTAACCGCTTTAGCAAGCGCCCGTTCTTAATCCCCTATTATAAGAATATTAATGCTAAAGAGGCGGCCTAATTATATATCTACTACGTCTACCAAATTTACGGACTACTAGATACTATTATATCTAATTATAGGCCGCAGTTTATTTCGGCTTTCTGGAATAAGTTTACCCGGATCTTAGGTATTAAGCTAAAGCTTTTTATAGTATACCACCCCTAGACAGATAGTTAGACGGAAATTATAAATTAATACTTAGACCAGAGACTTCAGCCCTTTATTAACTACTTCTAAGATAACTAGGCCGAACTGCTACCCCTAATAAACTACGCCTAAGCGACCCTACCTTATAACTCTATAGGATTTGCCCCTATCTAGCTAGAAATAGGCTACTTACCCTATATAAGCTTTAACTAGAAAAGACCAAAAGGACCCCAGACTGTATATAAAAAACTATCTTATAAGGAAGCCCAGCAGTACGCTAAGCGCTTAGAAGAAGCCTAAATAGTAGCCTGTATAAATTTAGAAAAGGCCCAGAAATTAATATAATAGTAGGTGAATAAGTATAGGCGAGAGCCTAACTTTACTGTAGGAGATATAGTCTAGGTTATAATAAAGAACTAGAAGACGGAACGACCTAGCTATAAGCTAGACTATTAAATAGCAGAACCGTATAAGGTTCTTAAGAGGATAGGCAACGCGTATAAAGTAAAGCTCCTAGATTTAATTAAAGTTTACCCTATTTTCTCTCTAGATAAACTACGGAAAGCCATAAACAACCTATTACCTAGATAAAAGAATAAACCTCCCCTACTAATTTAAGTTAATGGCGATAATAAATAGGAAATTAAAGAAATACTAGCCTGTAAGCTTATAAGGGGAACGTTAAAATATTATATTAGTTAGAAAGGGTATAACCTAGACCCCACTTAGTACCCTATATAGAACTTTATAGGTAGTCCCTATAAGCTTTAAAAATTCTATAGTCGTTACCCTAATAAACCTAGACCCCTAAAGTACCTCAATAAGTAAATAGAGTGCTAGAATAGCGAAGACAATAAGCTGCCTATTAAGTATAAAGATAAGAATACCCTACGGATATAATACGGACGTATAAAGCCTAAGGGCAGGCTTTTTTAGAGGGGGGGGTAATGTTATGGTATTGGTGGAAACTAATAAATATTGGTGGATTATGGCGGATAGTTATAGATAGTCGTAGACAGTTTTATATAGTTTTAGACAGTTGCTATTATGTGACCAGAGGACCGTATATAACGTTAAGCGGCGCTGCCCTCCATCTCCTTTCCTTTCTCTAGCTTTAGATCCTTATTTATAGACTACCAATTATATAGGCTTACGCGTCCCTCTTACCGTGCTCGTGCCTTAATTAACTAAGTCGCTAATATAAGGTATAGTTAAAGCTCTATTAAAGTTAATATAGTTAATTAAACTATTTATTAAAGCTAATAGCTAAAGTAGAAGCTTGATTAGCTAGTAGTTATATACTACTACTATAGCTTTTTAAGTTAATAATAAGGCTATTATAAGAATATATATATTAAATCCCGCTACAGTCGCGATAGATTCGCGGGTACTGTTATCTTTTTAGCTAATATGGCGATGTAAAGGCAGGACATATTATAGCTATACTTTAATTTTAAATAGTTGCTAATATAGTTATTGCTATTTATTATAAGTACCTAGTCTTTAAGCTAGATAGTAGAGCTTATATGGCTAGGTATAAGGGTACTTTTGGTCCCTTACTTGGCTACATCCTAGGAGCTCTTAGGGGCTGCCAAGAGCCTTCGGCTAGGCTTTGGCCACCCCTTATAAGCTCCTCGGGCTTACAGCCTCCTTCCTCCCCTATTAGTTCGTCTCTGTACTTAGGCTATTGCCTACCCTTATTACTATATCGTCCTCTTCTATCGACTCTCCTTATAACTCATGCTTGGCTTACCTGCTCCCTACTATACAGCCTAGCAATGTGCCTTACACTAGGGTATAATAAAGCCTTATAGTAGATACTAGGGTAAACTTGTTAATACAGTCTGTACGAGCTTCGGTGTCCCCCCCCCGTATGCGCGTAACACTACATACCTAATTTCGCTTCGCCTGCAGCTAAATTAGTATGTAAAGCTAGCAGAAAGTAGTATAGTACGTAGCTAGGGCTTAAGCCACGGCCTACATCGAATTCAAAGCTTGGAGCTTAATTTTAAAGCTATTCTAAACATCTCTCCTTTACTAAATTGTAAGATTACCTCTAGATATTAGTGTTTTACCCTATTACCTTCCTTAATATAGCTCCAAATATAGGTAACTAGCAGTACGCCTTTATTAAAATCCTTTTTATAGCCGGCGCCAATAAGCTAGTATATGCTCGTTAAGCCGATTACTCTCCTAAGGCAATCCAACTTATTTAGAGGAAGATAAGGCTGTATGGAAAAACAAGGCTTAGTTGCAAATATAAGTTAAGACGTATACTAAATAACAAGATAATTATCGTATTGCTTTACCAACTAGATAAGGCTCTAAACTTATATCTTAATAAGATAACGTAGTTTATCTACAATCGGTTTTAGGTAGTTATTAGTAGGTAGACACTTAATATAGAACTAAAAGTTGCTGGCTAAAGCTAGAAGCTAGTAAGGAAGCCTTTACGGGCGTATATAAGGAAGTTACTAATTATATAAGGCTTGCCAAGTCACCAGTAAGCAAAGCTAGGAGGATTATACTTTATTCTAGGCTATAATCTTATAGTTTACCGTTAATTAGTTAGTATTTATAGACAAATTTAGAGCTAATTTAAAGGTAGGTATATAAAAGGCGTCTTAGTTATTAGTAGGAGTTATACTAGTTTTATATACACTATATAATTGTAATAAGCAGCGAGTTAATATACTACCTGCCTATACTATTAACGGCGTACTAGTATTGTTAGTATATACTAGCTTAACGAATTCGGAGGGCTATAACTACTAGATTAAGTATATCCTCCTACTTTATTATAATTCTTATCTAGAACTAAGATTAGTAGTTGTAAGCTTTGTAGTATGTGGGAATTAAACAAGCAACTTGATTGTAAATCTATGGAAATTAAGTGGTATAAATACATGAAAGTAGACCCCTAAACTCCGGAGCCTATAACTTATATTAAACGTATCCGAGACATACAAGGGTAGTGCTGACGTAGGTAAAATAGGGTAATATTTAAGGTCCGGTAGTTGGTTATAGTAGTTATTATGGGTGACGCGGGCTTCTATTACTTAGCCTATATTAGCTCTCTCTTTAAGCGAGCTAGCGTAAAGCTTATATACTTGCCTATATACTCGCCTAATCTAAATCTAATTAAGGAGTTCTTTAGTAAGCTAAAGGAGTTTATTTAATAATACTTTATTATATAAAAGGAGGCGCTAAAGTAATAGGGTAATAGCTTTAATAGCTTCTTAAGTTAGTATATAGAAATTATAGAAAGTAAATCTAATAGCGCGAAAGCTTATTTCCGCTATAGCGGGTATATTAATAGAGGAGAGTAAGATTCTATAATATAATAGGGTGTTATTATTATATAAAGGAAGGCGTAGCTATACCTTAAGCTTATAATATTTAATTTGTATAAGAATTACTACTAAAGGGTATATATAATAGCTATCTATAAGTAGGCGCACACTTAAGTTAAAAATCTACTACTAGTTAAGCCTAAGGCTCTCGCCTCTTAAACTTCTCCACTCCTTAATATCTACTTATAATCTCTTAGCAATTGCCTTTAGAATACCTACCTTAATTATTACCTTAATTAGTGTCTTTCCTTACTTATTGTAACGGCGCTATTGTATATTACCTGCCAAATTCTGCCATATTCTGCCGACCTGTGATTGGCCCGCCCAAAGCTAGCGCCTTAGCGGCTCACCCTATATATTTATTTATATCAGTCCTAGCGACCCCTTTTCCTTCTTTTTAGCTTAGTATCTTCGTAATACAGCATTCTATAAGCTTTGGTTTAGAGGCATTTATATAAGCCATGACATTATACTAAGCTTACCCTACCTTGCCTAGGAAGGCCTCAATAATATCCCACCTTAAAGAAACTTCGTCTACAACAACATATTAACGCGCTATACTTAGACACTAAAACAACTCTATATTACCTGGGAAGGCCTAAATAATATCTTACCTTATAAGCTAGATAGGACTAGACCTATACCCCTGGAATTAAAACCAAAGTATATAATACCAATAAACCTTAGGAAGCTAATAATGGCACCTAAAGCAAGCTTATTTAAGAGAGCTACCTTTACCTAAGAGGAACCTAAAATCCAATTAGGATTAGAAATTAAAGATAATAATAATATTATAGACGTACGCGAACAGATTCGCGCCCTTATAGCTAGCTAGGAAGCCGATTATCTTAAAGCGAGAAATATATAAGAGACCCTATAAGAGATCCTAGAAAGCCTTACGGCCCTATAAAATAGCCCAGCTTCCCTTTCTTAAAGCCCTAGCTAACCTATTTACTCCACTAAATGCGATATACTAGGGAGTACGGATATAATAATGAAGTAATTAAAGTCCGTTAAGCTCCTTAACCCCCTATTACTGTTTAACGGGATAGACCCTACCTTTAAGAATTAGAGGATTTAAGTATAAGGAAAGCTCCGCGTTAACTACAACTATTTCTTTTTTAAAGAAGCTAAAATGCTCTACCTCTTTAGTTAAACCACTAGGGACGCCTAACGGCACCTTTAAGCTAAGTTTAAGGATAACTCCCCTATCTAATTTATATCTATTAACGAAATAATACGGTACCTAGCGGCTATTTATGTTAACCCGAATAAAGTACGGGATGCCCGTTATAACTATAATCGCCTAATAATAAAACCAAACTAACCCTTTGCCGAATTCTAGACTTAATTTCTATACCTTATAGGAGAAGGCTAGGTTCCCCTTAAGAACTACTAATTAGACCTATACAATAAGCTAATAATCTAGCTATAAGAAAAGATTACTATAACCTTAAATAACCTACTAACCTATAAAAGACTCGCAGCTTATTACCTATTATTAGACTTAAAACTAAAGCGGATTAACGCCTGCCCTAATTAGTAGAAGCAACTTTATAATAATTAGAACTTGCTAGCTATACCTATAAAAGCTAAAGTAGGAAGATAAGTTATAACTACTCCTACACTAAAGGCGGTTATAACTATATACCGGTAAGCCTCGCCTAACCAGTTATGTACTACGCCATTAACTAGTATTTGCCGTAATACTTTAATTAACCCTACCTTGGCCATATGCTATAACTGTAATAAGTAGGGTTACTTTACCTCGTCCTGCCCGGAGCTAAAGGATATAGGTAATATTAAGGAGATAGAGGAAGGAGAAACGTCCGATAAGTTAGAAAAAGAAAAACCTTAGGGAAAGACTCCCCCCTAGGGTACCCTATCGATCTTAAAGAGATTAATCTTAGTTAGTTAATAGGTGGAAAGTATTTTATAGTTTTATATATAGTATCTTAAAATAGATATAGAGTTAATATAACCGCCCTTATTAATACTAGAGTAAATAGCTTTGCCTTTATAAATACTGCTTATATAAATAATGTTGCCAAGTTTCTAAATACAGAAGCTATCCGACTAGAGAAGCCTGTTTAGGTAAAAGGCTATAATAGCTAAGCCGGTCGGCCCGTTACCTACGTCTTAAAGTTATATATTACTCTTAACGGACGACACTAATATAGTATCCCCTTTTATATCCTAGACCTAGGGTCCTATAATATAATCCTTAAACAAAAATAGATATCCTATTTTAATATTTAGTTAAATATATAATAAAGACGGTTTATCTGGCCGGAGGATAGACTAAGGTTACCCTTTTTTATTAGGGAGATTTAAACTAACTATAAGATACTAGCTGCAAGGGCTGACCCTACCTACTAGTAGGATATCTGGGCCTATAACCTAGCCTTTACCTAAGAAGACGCCCGCTACGAAGCTGGAAAGAACTCTGTACCGATAAAGATACTCTCCTAAAGTGCTATATTTAAAGAGGACTCTATATATAGAAGCGGGATAGATAGTAATATAGACGACGTCTAAATCGTATAGATTTAACCGGTATAGAAAAGAACGTATTAATAGGATATAAGGGATAACCTCTAAAAGATGCAATAGGAGCTAAAAGGAGTAATAATAACGCTAGTACCCTAGGGGTCCCTAAAGTTATATACGCCCCTATTATTAGGCAACCCCCCTACCGTAAATATTGCCGTAATTAGCGCTATAGCGTTCTACTTTAATATATACTGGAAGGACAATAAGGTCTTTATAACGAGCCTATATAAGATTAATTAAATTATTAATAATAAAGAGGAAAGGCTAGCTAAGGAAACTAATAAGGAACTAGTTAAACGCCTCCTTTTTACTATTTATATAGACTATAAGGATATATTCTTAAAGGCGGCTTTAAACAAGTTACCCCCCTACTAGATGTACGATTATAAAATTTAATTAGAAGCCAATAACTCGCTAGGCTATAGCCCCCTCTACTATTAATTAATAGATAAGCTAAAAGTAATAAAGTAGTACTTAATTAATAACCTGGATAAAGGGTTTATCAAGCCAAGTTAAGCCCCTTTTACTTCCCCTATCCTATTTATAAAAAAGCCTAATAAAGGCCTTTATTTTTATATTAACTATTAAAAGCTAAACGCTATTACTTAAAAGGACCGGTATCCTATTCCTTTAATTAACGAGACCTTTATACGTCTAAGCTAGGCAAAGATCTTTACTAAACTTAATATCTGCTAAGCTTTCTACTAAATTAGGATAGACCCTATATCTAAAGATTTAATAATATTCCGTACCCGTTATAGTTCCTATAAATATAAAGTTCTTTCTTTTAGACTAATAAACGGACCGGCTACGTACTAAAGGTATATAAATGACGTTCTTTTTAATTACCTTAATAAATTCTGTATGGTATACCTAGACGACATTTTTATATACTTAAATAACGAACTTAAGTATTAAGTTTATATTAAAAAGGTCCTAGAGAGATTACGGAACGCAGGCTTATAAGTTAATATTAAGAAATGCGAGTTTAGGGTAAAACGTATAAAATACCTTAGGTTTATTATGACTATAAAAGGAATTAAGGTTAACCTTAAGAAAGTAGAGGCAATTTATAACTAGAAGCCCCCTTATAGAGTAAAAGGAATCTAATCCTTTTTTAGTTTTTATAACTTCTACTACCGGTTTATCCGTGACTATAGAATTATAGTAAAACCTCTTATATAACTAACTAGGAAGAATACGCCTTTTATTTTTAATAATAGCTATATAAAAGCCTTTAAAGAGATAAAGAATTGGCTTATCTCTTCCCTAGTCCTTTATTACTATAACTTAAACCTTAAATTAATGCTAGAAACGGACGCCTCTAATAGGGTTATAGCGGGAATTCTATTACAGTTATATCTAGACGGCGAATAGTACCCTATAGCTTTCTTCTTAAAGATAATAGACCCGGCTAAGTGTAACTATAAAGTATATAATAAAGAAATGCTAGCTATTATTTAATTACTCTTTTAATAGCGTATAGAGCTTAAAGGTATAAACTCCCGGATTAAGATATATATAGATTATAAAGCCCTAGAGTACTTTATAACTATAAAGCAGCTTACTAGATAATAAGCCTAGTAGGCTAAAATACTCTCCTAATTCTTCTTTATAATTATATATTGTTTTAGTAAGTAAAACTTTAAGGCTAATGCCCTAACCTAAAGAGAATAAGATATAGGACCCTAGGATAAGCTAAAGACCCAATATTAGACGCGCGCCCTCTTTTATCTAGAATAGCTTAACCTACGGATCCTTAAGGAGCTAAACTTTTAGTAAAATAAGCTAGCACTAATAAAGGAATCCTTAGATAAGCTAATAGGGCTAATTAACCGCCTCCTAACTATAAACCGCACGGCTAACGCCTTAAGGGCTCTCCGCGAATAAGCCGTAAAAGGAGACCCCAATTTTAAAACGGAGGAAGGATTGCTCCTATACTAGGAGCGGCTTATAGTCCCTAACGTTAATAATCTACGGACTAAACTAATCTGTAAAGTTTATTACTAAGTCTCTACGGCATACCCTAGCAAGAATAAGACCTGTAAAATTATTAACTGCCGCTATTACTAGCTAAGAATAATTATAGATATCGATTGATATATATAAAACTATAAAGACTACTAAAGAGCTATAATCCTACGGAATAGGACCCTAGGACTACTTAAGCCACTCCTAATACTAGAGCGCCCTTAGTAATATATCTTTATAGACTTCTATAAACTACCTAGGGACCGTAACGGATATAATATGGTTATAGTTATAGTTAACCGCTTTAGTAAACGCCTGTTTTTAATTCCCTATTATAAGAATATCGATACTAAAGAGGTAGCCTAGCTATTTATCTATTACGTCTACTAAATCTACGGACTACTAGATACTATTATATCTAATTATAGGCCACAGTTTATATTAGCCTTTTAGAATAAGTTTACCTAGATCCTAGGCATTAAGCTAAAGCTTTCTACGGCTTATTACCCCTAGATAGACGGTTAGATAGAGATTATAAATTAGTACCTAGACTAGAGGCTTAGGCCCTTTATTAACTATTTCTAGAACAACTAGTCTAAACTACTACCCTTAATAGACTACGCGCAAGCAACCCTACCCTATAACTCTATAGGGTTTACCCCAATTTAGCTAGAAATAGGATACTTACCCTATATAAGCTTTAACTAGAAAAGGCTAGAAGAACCCTAGACTATATAAGAGAAGCTATTCTATACTAAGGCCTAATGGTACGCTAAACGATTGGAGGAAGCCTAGATGGTAGCCCATAAGAACCTAGAAAAATCTTAAAAGTTAATGGAATAGCAGGCGAATAAACACCGTTAAGAGCCTGATTTTGCCCCTAGTAATATAGTCTAGGTTATAATAAGGAATTAGAAGACTGAACGACCTAGCCGTAAGCTAGACTATTAGATAGTAGGACCGTATAAGGTTCTTAAGAAGATAGGTAACTTATATAAGATAAAGCTCCTAGATTTAATTAGGGTTTACCCTATCTTCTTACTAAATAAGTTATAGAAAGCTATAAATAACCTATTACCTAGATAAAAGAACGAGCCTCCCCTACTAGTTTAAGTAAACAGTGATAATAAATAGGAGGTTAATAAAATACTGGCCTATAAGATAGTACGGGGAACGCTAAAATACCGTATCTAATAGAAGGGCTACAATCCTGACCTAACCTGGTACCCTACGTAGAACTTTATAGGCTACCCCTAGAAGCTTAAAGAATTCTATAACTAATACCCTAATACGCTTAGACCCCTAAAGTACCTAGATAAATAGATGGAATGCTAGTATAATAAAGATAATAAGTTACCGGGAAAATATAGGGATAAAAACGCCCTAAAGCCCTAATACAGCTGTCTGCTAATTCTGCTATATTCTACCGTTTTCTGCTAGTACCGTAAAATTTTAGATATCTAGGAACTTTAACTGCCGGTTAAAGTTATCTAATTAGTTAGATCCGTGCTAAGACCTTTAGCGGCTACTCTTTCTAGCCTAGTGCTTCCACTTAGCCTATAATTGCCCTTTATACTTAGTCTAGACGTACTTATATCCCCTTTATCTCCTTATCTTATATTTTATAATCCTATATTTATAAGCCTAGTGCTACCCTATTTCTAACTAAGCCTAAGGGCAGGCTTTCTTTTAAAGAGGGGGGTGATGTAATGGCGCTATCGCACATTACCTGCCAAATTCTGCTATATTCTGCTAACCTGCGATTGGCCCGCCTAAAGCTAGCGCCTTAGCGGCTCACTCTATATATTTGTTTACATTGGTCCTAGCGACCCCTTTTCCTTCTCTTTAGCTTAGTATCTTTATAATACAGTATTCTACAAGCTTCGGTTTAGAGGTATTTATACGAGTTATAACACTTATCTAGCTTCTACTCTCTAATTATCTTTAAATCCTACCGCTTAGTAAAAGCAACTTAGTAGGTAGTGTTAATATCTTCCTTTTAGGCCTCTAAGTCTTCTACCGCCTTCTTATGCTACTTTAAATACTCCTATAAATCTATAAGCTAATTAATACCTTAAGGACGTAGTAGAGGAGCAATTTGTAATAATTTTAAGCTAGAGAGTAAGGCTGCTAGAGGTATAAATAGGCGTCTATAGTAACTACTAGTTGGGTTAATATAGAATTAATTTATAATACCTAAAGTATTTAGTATAGAGGCCTTAGAGGTAAGCTACTCCTTCTTTTTATTACCCATCTTCCTCTTAAAAAGCTTCTATATTAAGCTAACTGGAGGAGTATATTTAATAATAAGACTTTAATTAATCGCCCTACCCTATTCTCTTATATCCTCCTATATAAGCTTATAATTAACTTGCTAATATACTTAGTACTAGTTACTACCGCAGTTCTTATAACACTATTACCGTTAAGATACCTTTATAAAGCTTATTTTAGGAATTATAGAAAAAGCGGTAATATTACTATCTATAAGCTATAGCGTACTTAATATAGAGCTCTATAAGGATTCTGGAGCTAACTATAAAGCTAATTATATTATTATAGAGAAACGGGTAGGAGTACGAGCTACTTACTACTTAATTATCTTAATATAATCTATAGCGAGTTTAACTTTAAGCCGTTTAAATAAGCCGTTATTGCGATTATAACACCCTTTTACTACCCTTAAGAGTTCTTCTTTAGAATTAATCTAATTAACTATATAGCTTGGGTTAAGATAGAATATAAACCTAGTGGAATTTAATTACCTAGTAAGCTTTACGGTAGCATTATATAACTTCCTTTAAAAAGTATAACTAGTAAACTTCTGCTATAAAGCCTTATTAATTTTAAGAAGAACTTCGCGATTATATATTACTAAAAGGCTAAGGCGAGCCTTAGGAAATATATAAGCTAATATAATAGTTAAACGACTTATCTTTTAAAGCTTTGCTAATAATATTAGACAATACTTAAAGAATAAGCCTCCGCCTAGAGGCTTTACTATATATTCCTCCTGCTTTGTTTAAAGCCTTAAAGCTAACTCCTCTTTACTCTCTACCGAAGGCTTATATACTAAAGTCTTTAATAATTAAGGCCTTTTAGTAGGCGGCTAGCTTTATAATATAGGGGGAACTATACTTGCACGCCGCGGAGCTCTTACTATATTCTATTCCGGCGGTATATAAAAGTATTAAACTTCTTTATTATCGTGCTCTTTGGCAGCTACTAGATTAGTTAAAATCTTATTAAGCTTACCTATAGTAAAATAGGCTGCTTATTATAATGCATATAAAGTGCTATATATTAGCGGTAGAGGGTAGTTAAGCTATATATTAAGTTGGCTACTATATATAGGTAGAAGATTTATAACCGTACTTATACTTAAGCTTTATATAAAAGGAGGTAAATAACTAATCGCTATAGAAGGCGGTACTAGTAATAATTAAAATTACTAAGTAGGTAGGCGACTAGAGGGACTACCTATAGAGGCAGGAGTAGGGCGTTTAGAGCTTATATTAATAAGAGAAAGAAGCTTTATAACACTATAATCTAGAATAGATATTATAACTTTTAGTAAGGGAGGGAAGTTAAAAATGGCTTTGGGGTTGGGCTCTAAGCTCCAAATCTAATATAGGCCGCGGCTTAAGCCCTAGCTACGTACTATACCACTTTCTACTAGCTCTATATACTAATTAGCTATAGACGAAGCGAAATTAGGTATATGGTGTTGCGTATATATAGGGGGGGGATACCGAAGCTTGTATAGACTATATAGCGATATACATAACTAGCTTCTACCCCCCTCTAGAAAAATATTTTTTCGCTTTAGCATACGAGCTTGCTAAATCGCCACTAACTGTATATAGTAATTGTAGCGAAGCTATATGCTTGGCTATAAGAGCTTTTACTTTTAGCGGACTTAAAGCTATTTACAATCGGTCTTTCTCCGCAGTATTATAATCTTAATTAAATATCCTAAGATTTCCACCTATACTATTTATAATATGGCTCCGCAAATAGGCCTATATTAGTACGCCCTAATTAAAGATCTTCTTTAACTTAGAGCAATTTAAGTAAAGTATGCCTCTACCGCTAGTTGTATAACTCGCTTAATTACCGCGATTAGGGGGAACCTACGGATATTCGGATTAACTTAGGCGCCTCTAAATAGTAAAGGTGGCCAGTTTTTACTAGGTAATTAAATAATTATAGTAATACTAATAAGGCTAGGGGAAAAGTTAACTCTCTTTAATAATAAGTTGCAGTGGTTAATTTATAACATCTTTAGTCTTATAGTAAGCCGCTATATAATATTTTAAGAGCTCTATTTAGCTAGTTAGACAAAAAAGCGGGTAAGCTAATTAGATCCTCTTATAGAGCTTAAAAAGTAGTATTACTAGGTAGCCCTTAAGCGTAGCTCTTATAATTATATTATATATTTCGCTATTATATTATAGTATACCGCCAATTAATTAGTATTTATAGATAAGTTAGGTATAGATTTAAAAATAGGCGTACGGAAAACTGGCTAGGCTCCCTTTAATATTATACTAGTATTGCATACGTTATATAATTGGGGTAAGACAAGGCTTAATATACTGTCTATATATACAGTTAACGGCGTATTAGTAGCCTTAGTATATAAAGGCTTAATAAATGGCAAAGGCTTTAAGTTTTAGGTAGCAAATACTCTTCTACTATAGTATAATCGCTTTTCTACTAAGCAATTAGTAGTAGTTATAGATAACGCCAGCTTTTATTACTTAGAGAGGATATAGACTCTCTTTAATGTATTTAGAGTTAAGCTTATATATTTACCTATATACTTACCTAATTTAAATTTAATTAAAGAGTTTTTTTAGAGAGCTAAAAGCTTTTATTTAGCGGGAGTGATTCTCTTAGGTAAAGCACCCTAAAAGCTTTAACTATAGCTTTAAAGCCTTTCTTCTTTAGAGCATAGATAAGGTTAGCAGTAAGAGTAAGAGCGTAAGAGGACATTTCTAATATAGTGGGTATAACTATTAAGGTTTTTAGTGTAAGGGAAGATCGATTTTTAGTAGCGTTTTTAATTATACGTAATACTTTATTAGGACGCCAAGGTCCTTAGGGCATGTAGTAACGTAATAACAGTAGCGGGATATAAAGAGTATCTGGTTCTTAATGAAGTAGAACTGTAAAACTGAATTCTGCTGTTCTCTGATGCGGGGCGACTACGTTTTATAGGCGCCTCGCCTGCGCCTCGCCTGCGCTAAGCCGGTTGCGGCCAGTGCATCTTTATAGCCTAACAATTACCCCCCCCCCTTCTTAAGCGGCTGTCCTTAGCCGACGCTATTATACAATAGGAGCGCTATTATTGTCCTTCGCTAAATAAAAAATGTTTAACAAAATTTATATAAATTAGATAATAGGATAATAGAATAATAGGATAATAAAACGCTAGGACTATATAGAGATCTATAAAGGTAGGAGTTCCTACCTAGGTAGGACATTAGATTTCCCTTCCAATTCCATTTTAATTTATTTAGCCTACGACTCGCCTTCTTTATAATTTCTAATTAACTATAAATTGTAAGCGTTAAGCTACCGGTCCGCCTGCTAGTAAACCTTCCGTAAGTATTCTTTATACTAGCTTATAGCTATCGCTAACCCTACTAGGCGCCGTTAAAGCTCCTATGCTATTTATAAGCCGCTCCCCTAGCCTTGCTAAAACTAATCTGCCTCTGTTATACTAAGCGTGTAGCTACTACTAGGTGGGCCACCTACGGTAAGTAGGCTAACTGTAATTGCGGGTACTACTAATGACTAAATAAGTCGTGCCAAGTAGTAAGTTTAAGTGCATTAGTTTAGGTTCTAATAGCTAACAGACTAGGTCCTTAAGGCCTTCTATAGCCGCCTAAATAAGCTACTTACCTTTATTAATAGGGCTAAGCGCTAGCGGGTTGCTAACGGAGACACGGCTGACTTTAATACTCGCGTTGCTGCCGCCTAGAAGTCCTTTACAAAGGATGTTGAGGCCTTAGTATATACCGGCGCCAAGCATAGTCTCCGCCAGCGCCTAAAGGCGAAGACTTTCCCCTACTTTAAGTGTAGGAATTATAGGCCATCCGTCGTACTTTTAAAGGAATTCTTAACGTAATACGCGCTTTAGTACGTATTATAGCGTAGGTGTTTCGCCGTTATAGCGTATACTAATAGTACCTATAGGCTAATATGCCTCCTATTATAAGAGATAAGGAGGAGGATAAGGGTAAGGAGGATAAGGAGGAGGGAGAGGAGGAGGATAAAGAGGGAGAGGAGGAGAAGGATAAGGAAGGAGGGGAGGAAAGGGAGGATTTAATGGAGCTGTAGAGTATCTATATTTCTATTAGCGTACTACTATTACTCCACTATCGTTCCGTTGTCGCCCTACTAGTAGGGCGTAATCTTAGTTATAATTAAAAGTTTTTTATTTTCTTACCTACTTTCTTTTCCATTTACCCCTTAGGGTAAAGTAACTATTATATATCTCCTTTACGTCCTTATTAATGTCCTCTACTAGGACCCATTTATTATATTCTTCTAGCCAGCCTTTTTACTTAACTAGGTATTATAGGGTCTAGTTATATCCCTTCCTTCTATATACTTCTTCTACCTTATATTAGTCCTCTTAGTCCGCTTAATTATCTAGCTTAATAGGCCCTAGTAGAGGGTTTCTAGTAGTGCCCTTATATTATTTATATAGCTCTAGTAAGCTAATATAAAATACTAGGTGGATATAGTAAAACGTAGGTAGATATAGTTAGTATACTTACTTTCTAACTAGTTCGGCTATACTAAAAGGTCTAATAAAGCGTACTATAAGTTTCTTACTTAGCCTTTTTAGTTTAAGGTTCTTAGTTAATAGTAAGACTAGATCCCCTACTTTGTATACCTATAGTTAGTAATAATAATTATAGTATTTCGCCTGCGCCTCGGCGGCGTACTCTTAGCGTTTCGCCAGCGCTTCGCGTTTAAGGGATATTCTTTTAATCCTTTTAGAGGCGGCTAAAATAGAACTACTATTGTTTACCTAGACCTTATATTCTAAATATAGGTAAAACCTATAGCAGGTATAGAACGGGCTTATACCTATTATACTATATTTAGCATTATTATAGGCGAATTTAGCTAGCAATAAAAGGCCTATCTAGTTGCTCTGCTTTTTGTTATAGAATATATAAAGGTAGTACTCTAGGGTTTAGTTCTAGCGTTTTGTTTACCCATCTATTTATAGGTAAAAGGCCGTACTTAGCCTATGTTTTATCTTTATAGTAAAGCATAGTTCCGACTAGAACTTACTAGTAAAGATACTGCCGCGATTAGATATAATCCCCCTAGGGGCTCTAAAACGGCGTATTACTTCATTAAGGAAGAGATCCGCGAGTTCGGTTGTAGTAATAGTTTTTACTATAGGCAGATATAAGGCTATCTTAGTATAGCGGTTAACTATTATATATATTGCGTTATACACCTTATCGCCTCGTTTACTAGGCGGTAGGCCTGTAATAAAGTCTATTATAATCTCCTACTACGGCTAATCCGGGCAAGGCAGCGCTTAGAGCTCGCCATAAGGGCGATATTAAGGCGCATGTATACGCTGGTATAGATTATAGGTAGAGATATAGTTTATAACGTCCGCAGTTATACTAGGCTAGTAATACTTACGCAAGAGTAGATTTAGGGTCTTTTTCTTACCAAAGTGGCCAGCTAGGGCATTATTGTGGTGGATCTGTAGGAGCTTTATATAAACTGTTAGGTCTAGGGGTATATATAACCTCCCGCGGTAATAAAGTAGTCTAGTAGAATTAAACTGCTACACTAGCTTCGAGCAGGCGCGTTAACGGCGTTTTACAGTATCTACGCTGTTACTGCGCCTTTGCAGTATAAAGTTATCTTTAGTCTGGAGTCCTTTAATAAGCTTAATAACGGTTTCCGTACTAGACTTATAAGCACTTTCTTAAGTACTAGCTTCTCTAACTTAGGTCCTTATTACACGCTACTTAATAGCATACGTATAGGTTGCCTAGTTAAACCGTAATACTATATAGCCTAGGCGTACCGCCGTCGGGTCGCCGGCTTATAGCTATAGAAATAATACCTCTATAAAAGGCTCGCTTTTTTATACACCTAATAGGACTTTTACTTTGGGTTGGTGGCCCTATATTCCCAAAGTCCTTTAAAGTAGTAGTAGTATAGTGTCTTCTTTTAGCAGACCCCCTACGCCTAGGGGTCGCCTTAACGGCGCGTCTATAGGGTTCGTTTTTCCCGCCCTATGCTTAATTACAAAGTTATAGGCAGCTAATGCTATAGCCCATCTAGCTTACCGTCTATTAAGGGCTTTTACTCTTATAAAACCCTTTAGATTATTATAATCTATAAGCACTTCTAGGCGGCTTAATAGCCCCTTAATATAGTATCTCTAATACTTAAAAGCCTCTATAATAGCTAGTAGCTCCTAATTATAGGTCTTATAATTACGCTTTACTAGTAAAAGCTTTCTAGACTAGAAGGCTATTAGATGCTAAAGGCCATCTTTAAATAGCTGTAATATAATTGCTGCTAGGCCTTATATAGAGGCATTAGTCTTTAACCGGGTTAGTAAGCCTAGCGTGTAGTGTTATAGGAGCGGCGCTATTGTAAAGGCGTCGCAAAGCTAGCGTATCGCCTGCTCCGCCTCTTCTAGCTAACTAAAAGGCCTAGCTTTACGGCCGTTCTTTGCTCCCTTAAGGAGATTAGTAATAGGCTTCGTAATAGTAAAGTACTTATAAATAAACCGGCGATAGAAGTTAGCAAAACCTAAAAAGACCTAGATATCCCTATAGGATTAAGGGCTCTCCTACTTAGTAATGGCTTTTACCTAGCTAGGATCTATTACTACGCCTTTAGGACTAATAATATATCCTAGGAACTTAACCTTTCGTACACTAAACCTGCACTTCTTAAGGTTTATATATAGTTAATATTACTATAACCTATATAGCACTTCTAGTACGTAGCGCTAGTGTTCCTCTAGATTTTCTAAGAAAATTAAAATATTATTAAGGTAGACTATATAGAAGACGTCTACCAGTTCTAATAAGGCTCGATTAATATAGCCCTAAAAGGTCACTAGTCTATTAGTTAACCTAAAAGGCAAAACCAAATACTTAAAGTGGCTATAACGCGTACGGAACGCCGTCTTTTACTTATTACCCCAACGGATATAAAGGCGGTGGTACGCATTCGTTAGGTCTAACTTAGTAAAGATTTTAGAACCTACTAAGCGGTCTAAGGTCTTACTAATTAATGGTAGTATAAGACAATTCTTAATTATCACCTTATTAAGGCCTTTATAGTCTATATAGAGCCACAGCTTCTTATCTTTTTTAGGTATAAATAGGATAGGTGCCCCTATGGGACTAGTACTTAGTTAGATCTAGCCTTTAGCTAAGGCGTCGTTTAAGTACTCTCTTAGTACCTTTAGCTCCTTAACTAAGAGGTTATAAAGCGGTCTATATAGGACCTCCTATCCCTCTTCTAGGTTAATAGTATAGTCGCCCTAGTAGTGTTAGGGTAGCTTTCCTGCTTCCTTATATAAGAAGATATTGCTAGCTTCTTTTAACTGTGAGGGAATAACTAGTAAGCTGTTATTATCTTATTTACTAGGCATTAATCTAGTAATTACTAAAGCGAAGACCCTAAATTCCCTCTAGAGAGACTCCGCGAAACCCTTAGGGGTTTATAGTAATAGGGACAAGCCATCTAGCTTCTATCGCCACGCCTTTACCTTATAGTCGATAAGAAGTTAGGCCTTCTTTAACCCTAGTATACCTAGGGTAATAGGGGGGAATACGTTAGCCATTCTATAGTAAATAAGGGTTACTTCCCTAATCCTACCCTAGCTATCCTTTATTTATAATAGTACCTTATAGGCTTTATAGTAATATACCTAAGTTTTATTTAACTAGGAGTAGGTAGGTAATTTTACATCTAGTGTCTTAAAGTTACACTCTATTACGAATCGCTAGTTAATTACATTTACTTTGGTACCGATATTAAGCATTACTAAGGTCTCCTTCCAGATCTACTTAAAAAGGACTTTACCTAAAATAGTAATAGCTTTCTTATAATCTAGTGGGAGCTTATACCCTATAGCTGTAAGGAGGTCTAAGGGCGCTTATCTTTTCCTAGTATAGAGGTAGTATTTACACTGCTTAGTGGTAGTTAATTCCGTTACAGCTCTTTATATTATCGCTACTAATGTCCTAGCTGCCCACATTTTAAGCAGTTTCCTTTAGGCTAAGTTAAACCCCCAGCGGTATTGCTTTGCCCCGCTATTAAGTCGCTAGCGGTAGTTTTAGAGTCCGCTTTCCCTAAGTTACTTAACTGGGTAGTCTTTATATTTAAGTTCGCGGCGCGCCTATTACTTCTACCCTATAGGGCGCTTACGCTCTTCTAGTTTTTCTTTAATAAGGCAGCTTGGGAAACTAGCTAGTCTTAAGTTTAAGGGAATTCTTAATAGTTAGTAATAGTAACCCGTAGCTCTAGCCGCAGCTTCGCGAATAGATATATTATTAAATGCTTTATATTATAGGGGGGATTAATTTACGCTTCTAAGGAGGTTAGGTAAGCAGTAAACTCATTTACTGGTTAATTGGTTCGCTGTATTGCCTTCGCGTAGGTTAGGGCTATATGGAGTTCTTAATTAATAGGACTTTTGATCTAGTTAAGTAGGAATTCCATAAGCTCCTCCTAGGTAAACTATATGTCTGGATAGTTATCTTCGTACTATAGCTAAAGGGTTCGGTTGGTCCCCTTTATATATTGTATAGTAAACACGACCTTAATATCCTTATCTATAAAGCTAAAAGCCTACACCACACATGCAACCTTACCAAAAGGTAGCGCCGCACTTTAAAACTTACGCATACCCATCTTACCACCAAAAACAATCGATTTTCCAACTTTCAAGACCCAATTCCTACTGCTTAGCGAGCTATAGGTGGATTTAATTGTCGTTTTACCCCCTTTCCCCCAATAGAAAATTCTTCTTAGGGGTGGTCCTAGCTTGTAAGCGAGGCACGGACAGGAATACTAAAACTACTACCACTACTACTACCACCAATACCAGGGGTCTAGTATTACTACTACCTTTAAACCTAATCTCCCCAGAAATCCTCTAGTAGGATTAGTAGGAAAAAGGTATAAGGATAGTAAAAACTAGAAACTCCCCCATAAGTGCCAAGGCCTACCAGGCCTAAAAGAAACCTCCTATAGAGATAAGTGACGACAACGAGTCTATAGGCGAAACCCCTTAGAAAGAAATGATAATAGATTTCTATTTTCATCTTCTTTTCTTTTCTCCTCCTAGCTTGTCTAAGAAGGGAGAGAAAAGAGAACATCCTCAAACTTCTCCTGAAAAAAGAAACCAAAAACCTGCAAAAAAGAAACTAATAACTACTACGGATGGCACACCTAGTACACCTATACCTTTTCCTCCCCTTTCTCCAGAATAATACCTATAAAAAGCTCTAGAAAAGCCTAACCCAGCATATAAAGGGCTAGAAGAAGAAGAAAAAAAAGAATAAGTTAAATAGCTAGAGGACTATACAAGGAGTATCGCTAGAGGGGAAAGAAAAAACCCCTTTATAAAAGCGAAAGAAAAAAAAAGATAAAAGATGTCCTAAAAGGACTAGCTGAAGAAGTAAGAGCTCTCCGTAAGGAGGTAGCCCCTACTAAAGAACCTACGCAGAGAGGCTAAAGAAGGACCTCCCTACTTCGTCCTCTCTACCCTCCTCGTCACTACCATTTCCTACTCCTCTACTTCTACTAAAAGTAAGAAAAAGCAGCTATAGAAAGAAAGCTAGTCCTAATTACAGACTAAAAGGACTAACCTTTAGATACCTTCTCTATACGAAACAAAGTTAATTAACTATTTGCATTAAAACTGTAAGTAGAAAAACCTGTTTTAGCATCTATAGCTAGAACTAAGGGAAAACAAAATATCCTCCTTACGACTACGGAAGAGTATAATGCGGATTTCCTAGTTAAATATAAGGAATCTGGCATAACTGCTTTACCTTTTAAGAGAACAAAACTAGAACTATGGGTTTAAATTATAGCCTATGGGGTTTCCCTACCCTACCTTTCCTAGAAGAAGGAGGCTCTAAGCTTCTAAAAGAAGAAATTGAGACCTTTAATCCTATAAGGTTATAAGAACTACCTAAATAGATCTTATCTAGTGTAAAAAGACACGATCTATAGACCAGATTTGGCTCTATAGTTTTTACTATAGAGAACGAAGAAAAAAGACAAGAAATCCTTAAGCAAAAAGAGATATCAATTGCAGGTACAGCTACTAAGGTAGTAAAATACCTCGAAGTCTCTCCTNCTACGCAGTGTACGAGCTGCTAAAAATTTGGCCATATAGGAGATAGGTGCTCTACTAGGGCCTGCAGATACTGTGCAGCTGCATATTTATCTAAAGACTATTCCTGTTCTACCTGTATAATAATAGGCAGGCCTTGCTAGCATACCACCCCTCTTTATATTAATTGTAAAGAAAAACACTTTACTAATAGTAAAGACTGCGAGACTCTTAAAGCTGCTAAACTAGTACGCGAAGAAGATTCTATAAAAGAATAAAACAGATAGGATTCTAGAAGGNGGTAACTCCTACTAGGCTCTTAAAANGATATTAGAGAGCAAAAGGATAGAAATAAATTGCAAAAGGACAGGGACAGGGGTTAGGATTTCTTATAGTTGTTTTTACTATTTTCTCATTCCCTAGTAGTTGTAGTATCTTAGTATTTTACTAGGAAACTATAAACTCCTAATTTAGGGGTTTATAAACTACTAGGACATAGCTACTAGTACATATTAAGCTGCCTAGAAAGGATTTATATATATAGAACTATAGCGCTATAGCCCAAGGCTGCATGCGCAGTATTGTACGTAGTATAATACAATAGATTAAAAAAAAATCTATAAAGCCGTCGCGCTCTAGGCGGAATGTTAGCTTTAAGCTATCGCGGAAGTCTTAGTGCTCTTATATAGACTTACTATAATACGGAGCAATCTTCTCTATCTTAACGGCCCGTTTTAATAGAGCGCCTAATATGTTAGTAGCCCTCCGCTTAAGACTTAAATATATTAGGCTACCCCCTAAGTACTTCAATGGGATTGTTTAAGGTTATAGAGATAGGTTAGGAATGGGAGTCAACGTCGCCTTACCGCGTTAACGCCGTTTTAGCACTTCCACCTCTTCCCTAAGTAAGTATAGTTTTCTTTACTCTAGGAGTTATAGCTTCTTATTCTCTAGCCGTTGTATTTCTTCCTATATATCCCCTTTACCTATAGCTTCCGGTTCTATCCGGGATAATATAGGTTCGCCTGTGTTATCCTAGGGCCGATCCCTAAACTCGGTAGTACGTATTACGCTAGTACGCCCACGTCTCGCTATTAGGTTAATAGGCTGCGATATAGTTAATAAATATAGGTCGTCTTTTTGACAGAAGGTTGCCGCTACATAGTTATGGCCTTTGTAGACCGCTGTGTTGTCGGGCCACTACCCCTAAAAAGGGATGAGAATTTAGTACTATTAGGACGCTAAGGTCCTTAGGGCATGNAGTAACATAACAATAGTAGTAGGATATAAAGAGTATCTGGTTCTTAATAAAGTAGAACTATAGAACTGAATTCTGCTATTCTCTAATATAGGGCGACTACGTTTTATAGGCGCCTCGCCTGCGCCTCGCCTGCGCTAAGCCGGTTACGGCCAGTGCGTCTCTATAGCCTAATATACTTTAAGTATACTATATATAGGGTGTCTTTATTACTATAAAGGTGCTAGTAGTAATAAAAACACCCTATATTTTACTAGTTAAGATTATCTATATTTTTTTTAAAAAAAAGCCCTATATAGGGCGTCTCTACTATTATAGAGGCGCTAGTAGTAATAAAGATACCCTATATTCTACTAATTATCTATATTTTAAAAACTTCCTTTAAGCTAAGTTTAATATTTATTTCCCTACTTCTTTAAATCCTTTTATAGCCGCCTTATAACACCTAATTTAATATTAGCCTATATAAGTTCCTTAATAGAATTAGCGCTATTAGATTTATTACGTAGAAGCTTTAAGTTCTTATTAGGTAAAACCTAAGTAGATAATTATATAGCTGTAAGGTATGGGCGACCCTAGGGCAACCTAGGGGTAACTCGCCCGTAAGGCACGTGCTCTATACGTGCCTAGGGAAAACCCTTTCTACCTTATATACAGACTCCTCCTTTTCCTTTAAGGATTTGTCTCTGTCTATACAATATACCTATTATTCTATTATTGGACTCCCTATCTATATCCTCACCTTATAGTTCTATCTTAAATCGCGGACGATTTTATATACCGCCTTAAAGTTAGCCTCCTAGTTAAAATTACTAGATATACTCTACTTTTAATATCTAAAGAACTCCTCTAAATTCTTTACGCGGTTAATACCTTATAGGCGGCGTATTATTAATATAGGTAAGAATAATAATATTAGTTAGCTTGCTAGTATAGGAGTTTACTAATTTAGTACTAGGCTTATAGAGCTAATATAAAAGTAATTAATAACGCCTAAAGTACTAGCAGTAGAGTTCTTGCCGGAGGTTAATTAATATACTTTTTTACTATTATCTCCTCCCCCTACTACTCTTTTAGTAAGCCGTATAATAAGCTAATAAGGTAGATTTTAAATATTTATAATGCCTTACTAGATATTAGTTACTTATTCTCTTAAGTTTTTATTTATTAATTTAATATCTACCTAGCTAAGAACGTAGTACTAATTAATATTTAGGTAGTATTTTTTATAACGCTAATATCTAGTAAGCTTAACCTATAATCCTATTAAATTAGTAGCATTACTAGTAAAAGGTATATAAGGCGTTAAACTCCGCTTTAAAATCTATAAGGGCGTTAAAACTTTATTATAGAGTTAATTAAGTATTAATAGATAAGAGCTAACTCTAGGATAAGAGGTCCTTAGTTAATTCGTAGCTAGGGTATATATAATTAAAGCTAATGGTAAGAGCCTTAATTATACTACTTCTATTAGTATGCTTTGTCTATAATATAAGCTAAGTATTAATCTTTTATTACTAGGCTATAAGCTTAACTTCTATTTTATTAAAATCTAACGTTATAAACGCCTACGTACTAAGTATTAACTTTAGCCTTAATTAACTAGAGTTTAATATAATAATAATAAATTCAATTTACCGCCTGTCCCGGTCCCCCTAGTGGGTCCACGTAGGCTAATACCTTCTATAGGAAAAACTCTAACTTAGAGAAAACCCAGTTGTAGGCCGCGCTGGAGAGACGATAGCGTTCTAATATTGGGGCGCTGGCGGCTTGCCTTCTACCTATCTAAAGGTCTATATCTTAAGCCGACTAACCACGTATCGCAAACGATCTTACTCTACCCCTTTTCCCCTTATCCTTTTACTTATATTCTTCTACTAGTCCTCTAAGCTTTAGAAGGGCTGGTATTTACTTATATCCTCTATGTCTATTACCTTTATAGCCCGGAACTGGGTTAAGGCACCTAACTATACTAGCCATTTTACGGCCGCTTAGGCGCTTTTTTTATTGCTTAAGATATTCTGAAGGCGTTTAGACGCGTATTTTACTATAAAGTTTGCCCTTTAGTAGCGTGGATATTAGAGTAATATATAGTAAACTATCTGTCTTATCTAGCCGCATTCGCATCGTAGTAGAATTACTAGTACTCTAATAGATGTAAGCTATATATTAAGCCCTATTACCTCTATATAAAGAAGAAACAGTACTATAGCTTTTGCTTTTATTAGGTCTTTATATAGTAGTATTATAGGTTTACCCTATAAGGTCCTCCATATAGTTTTTATACGGTCTTTAGCCTTTACCTACTACTGTTAGCGCTATTTTAGGTCGGCCTATTTCGTAATAAGGGTGGTTGCCTACTAGTAGTACTGGTGACCTCCTATATATTAGCGGCGCTCTATCTATATTCTGCCGGCGTTCCGCTAGCTATACCTACGGGGATTTATCGCGGCTTCCCGCTCTATATAGTCCCTTTAGTATATAAAAAAGCCCTATATCTTATTCTTACGGTCCCTTATACGGTCTCTAAGCGCTTTTAATAGTACTAGTAGCCGTTTTATTTTTTGCTAGCGCTTTACTAGTGTTTTCTAGATACTATTAAGTGCCTCTATTAATTCCTTTTCTACCCTATTAGGAGCCGTCTTAGCGGCTCTTTAGAGGGCTGTCGTTTCTATTTAGAGCTATATTAGGGGATAGCTACTTCCTTCTCTATTATAGCCATTAGTGTTTGCTAATATACCCCTATAATCCTACGGAGACATTTGTTCTGGACCTTCCGTAGCGGTTTAATTAGGCTTTTCGCTGGCGTTCCGCCGTCATCCCGTACTTTTTATACTTAGGCGCTATATAGCATCGCTGGTTAAACCGTGGCCGTGTATAGGAGGCGCGAGCGGTGTATTAATGGGCCCTATGTGGACGTGGTGATCCTTAATATCGCTTTAAAGGCTGCTAAGCCCTTACTTGTAGCCTTTTTAACCTGTTCTTTCTACTAGAGCTTAGGGTCTACCCAAATCCCTAGGACCCGTATGCTGGTTTTCTAGGGAGCTGTCTTACAGCCGGCGATGCGTACGGTGGACGCAAGGTCTGTGACGGCGTGGCGCCGTCGCCTTGTAAAGTGCATAAGCTGGTATTTTTCCGGGGCGAATGTCGCGCCGTGTCGGTTTGCCTATACCGCGCAGTAGTTATAAGCGGTCTCTAACCGTCGCAGGTAGTTATATAGTAGAGTTTAGTATGCCTGCTTATCCAGGCCTCTACCCTAGTTTTTTTTTTTTTTTAGTAGCTTTTCCTTTTCTAGGCCTAAGGGCCTAGGGCTTTCTATAAGCAGTTAGCTGCCACTACTACTTATATAGGGAATTTTACCATTCTCTTAGATATCTTATAGTGGGTTTTTAGCCTAAGTACTAGTCTACCCCCCAGTAGTCTATATAAAAGTCTCCTTTTAGAGTTAGTACGCTTTTATACAGCTTAGGAGCCTTTTATAGCCTCTAATTTTATACCTCTTTTTAGGCCCGCGAAGCCCTACTACACGCGTCCACGTCGCCATGGGTGGAAACATCATTAGGAATTCGTTTCTTATGATAGCCAAGTGCAGAGGCGATGGTAGGGAGCCGCCACAGCGCGTGCAGCGCGCTGTCGTCGCGGTTCTATAGTGTTAAGCCTACGACGCGTACGATACATCGCCCTCAGCAATACTAGGAGTCCTACTGCCCCCACCTAAGGCTCCTGCTCTACCATCTAGGGGGGCCATCAAGGGAAACTGGGATACAAAAACCACCCGATGTACGACTACCTAGCTTATAGCTAGGCCCAAAACTGGCCTTATCATCTAGCCAGCAGACGTAAACACGCCCTAGTCATACAACAGGACACCCTTAGGCTTGCACCAGCTCTGAGATCGCAAGGCAAGGGCATAGGGAAACCCTTTTTTATAAGAACTTATTAAGGTTAACGCGTCGCAGATACCTCATACAAAACTTGTTAAGGCCCCAAGGCCACCGTAAAGAACTTATTAAGGCCCTACCTAGAGAACTTATTAAGGCCCCTCTATGAGGGCCTATCTAGTATCCGGTACACCTAGGTGACTCAAAAAAGGGTCTTAATAGGCGTGGTACGCGCGACCTGGACGTCTAATATAACGGCAACGCGACGGCGACCAGACGGCTCGACGAGGTGGAAACACAGGCAAAGCTCTAGGCAGCGGAAACACAGGCCAGCTTCGACGGCCCTATAGCGTTCGACCTACGGTCGCAGGTGACTCACAGGAGGGTCTTAATAGGCGTGGTATATGTAACCTAACGCGTATATATATAGGGGAGGCTCTAAGGAAACATAGGCTAGTTAGACAAGAACTTGACGGTTAGAGACACAGGCCGGCTTATAAAAAGGGGGGATACAAGCTTAGTTAGTAGGAGAGGAGGGAGCAGGTCGCCTGGCACGGGACCCGTCTCTATGGCCCCTCCTATAAGACACGGTCGGCCTATTATAAGGAGACTCTTATAGGCAACGCGAAACGGGAATTAAAACCTCCTATAGGGCGTAGTGCGTAATAGCCACTACTGGCTCTAAGGACCTCACCCCTTAGCTGGGCTCTGACCCTTAGTATACCTAATAGGTAGGTAAGATTACGTCTTGGCTGAAGAGACTACTACGTAGCTTAAGAAAACGGATACGCGTGTTGGTACATTAATAGACGGAACCGTTCGCTTCGCTAGGATAGTATACCGGTAAAACATACTTATAGAGCAAACAGGAGTTACTTAGGTGGGAGAGGTTTTAGCTGGGCCTTGACCGTAGAAGGTATACCCAACTATATTACAGGATGTAGCCACGACGCCCTTATAGGATTACGCCAAAAGTAGGCGCGTAAGACAGGAGTTACAACCCTTACAAATGGCAGCTTATACCCGTGCCAGCGGAAATAATAAAGAGAGGTGTAAAACTAGAGGCTATAGAAGGCTCCCAAGCTGTGTAAAAGCGTACCAACCCTAGAAGGAAACTCTTATACAAACTACTAGAGGGTGGACTGGTACTTGGGCCAACCCCATTATAAAATATCTATAAAAACTGGTGAGAATCCCTGTGCGATTAGTAGTAGCAGCTAACTGCTTATAGTTTGGGACTAAAGCACTAGAAAACTAGGGTAGAGGCCTAGATAAGCAGGCATATTAAACTCTACTGTATTACTAGCTAATATATAACTACCTGCCCCCTACTAGTTCTACTAGCCCTACCTCTACTAGAGGGAAAAAAAGCAACTATAAGAAAGGAAACTAGTCCTAGTTACGGACCAAAAAGACCAGCCTCTAGATATCTTCTCTCTACGAAATTAAGTCAACCAACTATTTATATCCAAAATGCAAATAGAGAAGCCAGTAATAGCTACTATAGCTAGAACTAGAGAAAAGCAGAATATCCTTCTTATAACTATAGAAGAATATGATATAGAGTTTCTAGTTAAACATAAGGAAATCTAGTCTAACTACTTCTCTTTTAAAAGGGAACAAAAACTAGAGCCCTAGACTTAGGTAGTAGCTTACAACGTCCCTATCTCCCCTTTCCTAGGAGAAGGAGGCTCTAAACTTCTAAAAGAAGAAATAGAGACCTTTAATCCTATTAGAATATAGGGACTACCTAAATAGATCTTATCTAGGGAAAAGAGATATGACCCACAAACTAGGTTCGGCTCTATAGTTTTTGCTATAGAAAACGAAGAGAAAAGACAGGAAATCCTTAAGTAGAAGGAAATCCTAATTATAGGGGTAGCTGCTAAGGTAGTTAAATACCTAAAAGTCTCTCCTACTACACAGTGTACAAGTTGCCAAAAATTTGGCTATATAGGAGATAGATGCTCTACCAAGGCCTGTCGATTTTGTGTAGCGGCACATCTATCTAAGGACTACTCCTGTTCTATTTATAATATAACAGGTAGACCTTACAAGCATACTACCCCTCTTTACAGCAATTATAAAGAAAAACACTTTGCTAATAACAAAGACTGCGAGTCTCTTAAAGCAGCTAAACTAGTACACAAATGAGTACAAAACTTAAAAGGCTTTATATAAAAAGAAGAAGAGATCTCTCTAGCTTCTAAAGCTAGGGGAGAAATCTCCTTTATACAACATAACGTAGGAAAAAGACAAGAAGTACAGCAAACCCTACTAGAAATAGGATTTAGGAGAAAAATAGATATTATCCTAGTACAAAAACCTAGTACCTGGAAAGACAAACAAAAAGAATCCTACTTCTCTATTCCACATCCTACATTTAACCTTATCCTCCCTAGTAATCTAGCTATTCGACCTAGAGTAGCTATCTATATAAGGAAAACTAGTTCTAGTATTCTACAATATAGAAATAGGGAGGATATCTGCAAAGATACAGATATTATAGCATTAGAAATCTATGGCCAATTTAAAAGATTTCTACTGTTTAATGTCTATAATAAGAGACAACTAGACGAAAACTCTAGAACCTAAAGAAGTAGTACAACTACTATCTCTAGGGCCATTCTAGAACTGGAAATAAACCTCCCTTTTATACTAATAGGAGACTATAACCTACACCACAAACGGTAGAACGCGCTAGCTAGGAACCTAACTAGGGAGGCTAAAGAACTAGTAGACTGGCTAGATAAATACAACTATTAACTACTAAATTTAGACAAATAGCAAGGGACCTTTTATAGATCTAATATAAGGGAAAAGTCTATTATAGACCTAGCCTTCTACTTAGAAAACTTCCAAGAAAATACCTGGGATAATTGGACTATAATAAAAGAAACAGGATCTGATCATAAGACTATAGCATTCTCTTTATTTACTAGAGAGATATAAAGATACCTAAACCCTCTTCAAGAAACCCCTTTCTCTATAAAAAAGGCAAACTAGGAAGTCTTCTCTACCTCCTTAAAAGAACAAGTTCTAGAGCTAGAACTAGAAGCAAACCTTTTAGTTAGAAGAACTAGTTAGAGAAAAACCCCTATATAGAGATAGGAGAAAAAAGGTCCCCTAGCCTCCCTAGATGAGATTCGTATATTGACTTAAGGATAGAAGCTTAAGTACACTAGTGATAATCTGCAATAGATCTTATTAGCTATATAAAGCTAGCAGTTAGAGAAAGCTATCCCTAGGATTCTAGAAACCTACGAATTCTCTAAACTATGTGGAATAAAAGAGCGCTCTAAAGAAAAGACAAAAAAAGGCCAAAACTAGGAAATAAACTTCAATAAGAACAACTTGAAAGAAATAGGTCTAGACTAGAAGCCTATAAAAAAAGCTAAAAAATCAATACTTTCACGCAATAAAAAGAAGCCAAGACCTAGCTGTGGAATAGCTTCCTAGAAAAAGCACAAGGAAAAGAGGTCTTACTACCCTAAAAATAACAAAAGGAGAGAACACTGCCGAATAACAGATCTATATGTAAGTAAGGATAGGACTACTAGACTAGTAGAAAGCCTTCGATATAAATTAATATAAAGCTTTTAATAACCTACTCTTTCCCAAAACCCCCCTTCTACTAGCTCTATAGAGTAAAAGGACTATACCTATAGATAGTAAATGGGAATGGCCAGAGAACTAGAGAGAATAGAAGTCAAACAAGCCACTCCCTCTAGCTCATAAATAAAAAGTCTCCAGGGCCTAGATGGAATAATCTTTCGCAATTCTTATAAAATGGCGCTACCCTAGCTATAGAAGATCTTCTAATATAGGATTTCTATAGGATCTATTTATCCCTAGGCTATCAGGCTAAGGGTTATAGAGAGTAAGCTTTGAAGAGTTATTCTTCCTAAAGTAATAAGGAGGATCTATTCTCTACAAAATCCTATAAGAACCCTATCTCCCTATCTAAACGTACCTAGGAAAGACTTTAGAGAAAGATCTTCGCTGTACTATTCGGATATCTAGCTATCTTACTAGTTACCTTCAGAGATTCCACAGACTAGGAGAAGAAGACACGGTCCGCACATGACGCAGTTCTTCTACTTCTTTAAACAATATACAATCTAAAAAATAGTAGGAAAAGCTTAGCATTACGTGATGCTACACGTATCCTAGTGTTATACTTGTAAACAATATCATCTAAAATAGTAGGAAAAAGATAGACTAGCTACTACGTTATTTCCTTAGACGTAAAGGGGGCTTTTGTGACCAATGTCTTTAAAAAACCAGCTTCTATCTATCTGTAAGGAACTAGGACTACCTTAACATTTTATACAATAGGTGGGGCTACTTTCCTAAGAAAGATACAGCTCTCCTTTAACGGGCAAATATAAGAAAAAGTAGAACTAGAAACAGGGATACCACAGGGATCGCCTATATCCCCTATCTTATTTTTACTATATTTACGCAATATCTATAGGCTAGAGATAGAAGGAGCCTATTCCCTCAGCTATATAGACGATTTTGCAATTACGGTTACATCAAACTCTACTAAATCTAATTGCAAAAAGCTAGAGAGAATTACGCGAGAGCTAATGTCTAAAGCTAAGGAAGCTGCTATTAGCTTTAATATTGGCAAAACAGAGCTTATACACTTCTATAATAAGCGTACTACTATAGAGGAAGGGCTAAAGCTAGGAGACGTGGAAATATCCCCTAAACCCCTAGTTAGGTGGTTAGGAGTATTCCTAAACTCTAAGCTTACTTTTAAACAATATATAGAAATAAAAATCTCTAAAGTAAAAGCAGCCTTCTATTTAATTAGAAGACTAGGCAATATACAAAGAGGCCTATCCCTATAAGCCCTTCGACAGCTCTATATAGCCTACGTTACTACTATAGCAGACTACAGAATACAATGCTGGTAAAAAAGCAAATCTAGAGACTACCTACTAGCTAGGTACCAATCTCTATAAAATAAGGCCCTAAAACTAGTTTTAGGAGCGTTTAAAGGATCTCCAAGCCAAGCTATAGAGATTGAAGCGTCTACTTCTCCCCCTAGAATTAGATTTGAAAAGCTTTGCAATAACTACGCATTAAAAATCCTAAAATTTAAGGAAAATCACGCAATTAAAAAGGCCTATATAGAAGAGGTTAATAAAGATAGGGACGAACTAGCAGCTAGTTCTAGCTCTAATTCTAGCCCTAAAAACTCTACTATAAAGTACCTCTTACAGCTAAAAACACAGCTACTATCTCTAACCACTAGAGTTTAGAAGCTAATCCAAAATTAGAATATAGAGAGAGTCTCTCTAAACTGGCAAAAACTATGGTCTCCTCCTATTCCCGCTTTCTTTTCTATCTCTAAGGGTAGTAAAGAAGAAGCTGTATAAGAACATCTAAGACTAGTAGAAAATCTATAAGAATCCCTAAAGTGGGACCTAGTAGATATATACTATATAGATGGCTCTAAAGACAATAAATTAAATATAGCAGCCGTATGTAAAATAGGAGAGAGAAATAGGATTATATATACAACAAACTGGAATCTAGGGCCCTATATGGAAATTATAGACGTAGAGCTTTATGTAGTCTATAGGGCCCTAGAACACCTAAAATAATAAAGACTAGAAGAGAAATAGGTTTATATCTTTATAAATAGCCAAGCGGCTATTAAGAGATTACAGCTTAATTCTCTTATAGGAGGGCAAGAACTAGTCTTTAAAATTACGCAAAGCTATTTCTATCTAGCTAGTAAAAATATCTCTATTAACTTCTATTGGGTTCCTAGTTACCTAGAAATTTACGGAAATGAAATAGCAGATAAACTAGCTAAAAAGGGCCTCTCTAGAAGAAAAATATAATCTTTTTATTCTTCTCTAGCCCACCTAGGGAAATAAGCAAGAGAAAAGATACTAGAATAGTGGAAAAATAATTAGCAATAGAATAAAAGCAAAGGAAAACACTATACTAGAATCTGTAAAGGAAACTACCCTTTCTCTTTTAAAGCCACTAAGGATAAATATCCTAAAAAGCTATAATCAGCTTTCTTTTAACTAAAACTAGGAAAAGGCTTCTTTAAATCCTTCTCTAAAATAATAGGGAAGGATAAAGAAGGTAGATGCTTTAAGGACTGTACCGCGGTACAAACCCCTACGCACCTATTACTAGAATGCAGACTATATTGGGAAGATAGAAAGGAAATGTAAAGACAAATAGGCTCTTTTTTCTCCTTAGAGAAGCTTTTTTGTATAAAGAAAGGAAGAAGGGCGCTTTTTCTATTCTTAAGTAGGATAAAAATAGCTACTAGGAAGTGGCTAAGAGTAGAAGGATCTCTAGAAGGAGGCAACTCCTACTAAAAGTCCTAATAGATAGACCATAGAAAGCAAAAGGACAGAAATAAACTATAAAAAGGACAGGGACAGGCGTTAGGATTATTTATAATTTTATTCCAATTTTTTCTACTATTTTCCTATCGTTTTCTTACTACCTAATAGTTGTTAGCAACCTAGTATCTTATTAGGAAGCTGTAAATCCCTAGCTTAGGGATTTATAAACTACTAGGACATAGCTACTAGTATATATTAAGCTACCTAGAAAGGATTCATATATATAAAACTATAGCGCCATAGCCTAGAGGCTGCATGTATAGTATTGTACGTAGTATAATACAACGGATATAAAATAAAAAATAAAAAAAATACCTCTTTTTATTATTTCCGCCAGTATAGGTATAAGCTGTTATTTATAGGGGTCGTAACTCCCATCTTACGCGCCTATTAGCGTAATCCTATAAGGGCGTTATGGCTATATCCTACAATATAAAAGCCTTAGGTACCTTTTACGGTTAAGGCCTAAATAAAACCTTTCCCGCCTAAGTAACTCCTATTTACTTCTTAAGTATATCTTACTAGCGTACCGCCCTAGAGGTAAACGGTTCCGTCTATTAATATACTAATACGCGTATCCGTTCTCTTAAGTTATATAGTAGTCTCTTTAGCTAGGATATAATCCTACCTATATACTAGGTGTACTAAGGGTTAGAGCCTAGTAAAGGGGTAAAGTCCTTAAAGCTAGTAGTGGCTATTATATACTACGCCCTATAGGAGGCTAGTAGTAATATAGGGGTGTAACACCCTATACTACTGCTAGTTCCTATTTTACGTTGCCTATAAAAATCTCCTTATAATAGACCGACTATATCTTATAGGAGAGGGGCCGTAAAAACACTAAGTCCCGTACTAGACGACCTACTCCCCCCTCTCCTACTAACTAAGCTTATATCCCCCCCTTTTATAAGCTGGTCTATATTTCTAACTATTAAGTCCTTATCTAACTGGCTTATGTTTCCCCTATAGCCTCCCCTATATATATATATTAGGTTATATACACTACGCCTATTAAGACCCTCCTGTAAGTTGCCTTATATATATACGCATTAGGTTACATATACTACGCCTATTAAGACCCTCCTATAAGTCGCCTATAAGTCGACTTAAACGCTATAGGGCTGTTAAAGCTGGCCTGTGTTTCCGCTGCCTAGAGCTTTACCTATGTTTCCGCCTTATTAAGCCGTCTGGTTACCATCGCGTCGCTATTACGTCGCTATTGCGTCGCCGTTAACTAGTCAATACCTGGGCTTGTTACACCATTTGCGGGCGTTTTAGCATCGCGTTTCTAAGCACTCATATGCTTCGCTAAAAGATGAAATCCCACAGTCCATACTCATACACTGTCCCGGGCGTCTGCTTATAGGTCAAACATACAACACCGCTATTTTTCATGCTCCCTCTTTCTAATTCCATAACGGAAAGCCAACATTGGCAAACAGGATCCGGGTCCCCCAAGGCTCCGCATCTCGAAATAATCTCCCACCAATCAACGCATCCTACCCTAAATACCTCAACACCAACCAGCAAAACCCAAAAAATACGACCACGCCAACCCAGAATATCCACTTATCCTGCTTCGCCCGCCTCTCCACCATGCGAATCGTGTCCCCACTAACCCCCAGCGTATTTGCCACACTATACAGCTTGCGCTGCGTGCCCTTCAACATCTCGCGCTGATGTCCCAGGTCGCCCAACACAGCACGGCCACGGTCCAGGAATTCGTCGAGGTGAGCGTTCGTTTGCGACATGAAGGACTGCTCGCGGTAGGCATGCGTCTCGCGGTTGTAGTCGGCGGGCGAGGCGCCGAGCGCGGACGGGCGGCCAGCGCCAGCGGCGTAGGAGGCGGAAGAGGGGTTTGGTGCCCAGGGCGAGCCGCTGGAGGGCTGGGAGGAGTGCGAGTAAGGGTTTTCGGGCGTGGCGGTGTTGTGTGGACGGCGACCGAGGAGCTCTGTCCGGGCTTGGGTTGTTTGCTTAGGAGCGGGGTTAGCATTTTTGTGCTGTTGCTGCTAGCTAGGCCTGAAGGGGTAGCTTTGCACTACTAGAGCTATGGTCGCAAGGCTGCTCCCAGAGTACTGGAAGCTGCCAGAGTGCTAGCTGTGTACGAGAACGTCATACCATTTCATCATTAACCTGCCGTAACCGGCCGAACTGCTCTCGGTAATCCGCTAGCTCCGCCCGGAATGTTTTCAGTCTCTCAAACGCTTTTTCTTGCTTTGTGGCTACTATCTCCTGTTTTGCGAGCTTGTTATAGTCGTCAATGGTCCGGGAGAATGAGGTCAGGGAAGCGTTGATCTGACCGAGCAGGGCTGGTGACGGTGACGACGCTTCTACGAAGGCATCTAGATCTTTGCGTATAGCTGTTGATTGCCGCAGGGCGGAGTTGAAGAGGACATTCTGCGTTTGCTGTGAGCTTCATTCTGCCTTGGGAATGTCTGATGTGTAGCAAACCATGGTGGCGACGGATGATGTAGGATTTAGGTGCTGCAGAGCTTAGATATAAGCTGTTTGAAAGGCAGCACAGAAGGAGGCTGCTATGGTAGGTACGAATAGAGTAATTGGAGAAATACTGGGGTGGATATTTCTTTCAGCCCAACACCATGAGTTGCTGTCGACACATTTCATGAGCCTCTTTTGGGTCACCGCCTTTTCGCCAAGCCGCTAGTGTCGATCACTAAATCTGAGGCATAAAGACTGTCATCTTCTTCTTCTTCTTCTTCTATATTATACTGTCTTATTATTGTCTTATAAATCAGACCCCCGGGAGGAATCTCGCCACGGCGTGACGCCAAGGATCTAGTGCCACGCTTGTGGTGCGGATATTCCTATATCCGCAATCGATTTCTTGGTCTAAACTTCTGAGGTAAAGATCTGGAAGAGTCCGTATCCTGCTTACATAAGCAGACTCCATTTGTTCATTCTCTGGTTTGTTTCTGTAGCAATCACTTATTAATTACCACGCCATATAGGCCTATATTAAAGGCCTATATTCGTCGT
This sequence comes from Cenococcum geophilum 1.58, assembly GCF_001692895.1. Classification (NCBI taxonomy): domain Eukaryota; kingdom Fungi; phylum Ascomycota; class Dothideomycetes; order Gloniales; family Gloniaceae; genus Cenococcum; species Cenococcum geophilum. The sequence goes on from NW_027137561.1 coordinate 3,380,050, forward strand.
AGTTAGAACTTCAATCTACCATTTAGTTCATCAGTACGGACGCGCTCCCCCCTATTCCCCCACGAAGCGTCTGATTTATGAGATAACGCAGGTCAATGTTCCGTCTTCTTTTCATCACCGAATGCCAACGTTGCAGATTTTACTGTGTATATCCATGTTAAAAGAACGACACTTGGCAGTAGAATGCTCATGCTGTAAGTTCCACAGCTTGACCCCGAGTTCATTTGATGACTGTTGACAATTTCCATGTCCACGTTTAACCACTAGCAATCAATTTGACTATGGTTACACATCTGGCGCTTTCTTCGTACTACCTGGCAAAGCTATTAGTGTCTAGACTTTCTCCGTTCTTCAGTTCTCTAGTTTGACAAAGGGGCGCCTTCTCTCTCGCTCTTTGTGTTGTTTGTGCCATCTAAATCAAAGCGTAAGGAATCGAGGGAACGGTCATCCTCTAACTGCTAAATCACCTCCTTTCCTAGAATAACGATTGAGATTATCTCTGTAACATGAATTAGATTTCTTCTCCATGGACGTTGCTTTGACTGAAAAGAATGGAGGATAAAGGAATCTCCTCCAGCAGATAATCCTCCCCGATTTCATGAGAAGATATCAATGATTGGAGGCACAGTTAGATGGCCTTAGGGGAACGAAATTGCGGGTGTGTAATTGGGTCTACCGCGAATAATGCAGTTCAAGACGGAAGACCAAACTTGAGGGGACGCGTTCACGAGGGATTACAGTACATCTTCATTATATTCTTGAGCTGCGGAGGTGCTTGATTATATAACGACTACGCAATCATAGTACCGACAGCCTTCCAGTCGTGTGGCGCCCCTGAAATGCCAAGCTATATTCACCTCGCTCGAACGGTCTCACCTTTTAATCCTCCGCTTTGCGCCGCTGCACTTCCTGCCCCTTCCACATCCCACACTCATCCCACCCCCAAATTTGTCTACAACGGCACTCATAATTTAGATTTTGATATCTTTTCATTACCTAGTTCAACAAAACCAGCCAATATGTCTGACGTTATAGTTGATGAAGCTGTTTACCAGAAGATAGTGCAGACTGATAATGTGAGTGCTACGCAAGCTTCAACTTAATTTTCCATCAAACCACCAAGACAGCAAGGCCGTCATAGACTCAATCAAATTCTTGTCTAAAAAGTATAGAATCTCGTTGGGCGCTTCACACTGCGAAGCTTCCGTCTTTTGACCTTGAAATTTACCCGCTTGAATTTAAGGTCACACTAATCACTCGCATATCTTAGGGTACTCCTGAATCAGTTGCGCCTCTCATCAAGGCTGAAGTCGACAAAGAAAACATTCCTCCTACGCCAGTCACCCCAAAGGCGCCCAGAACCCCGAAGTCAGGGTCGAAGCGATCCGCTGCCAATGGAGATGGCGAGGATGATGTTGACGTGACCCCAACAAAGAAGGCCAAACCCAGGAAGGGCGACACCACTCCGCGCCAGCGCAAGGTAAGTTTCTACTCGCCCAAAAAATATGACTTGGGGCGTCCGTACTAACCTGTGACCAGACCTCCGGCAAGCCCATGGTGAGTTGTCTAAGCCTTCACCCTTCACAAGGTTTTCATTAAAGTACGATTTGGGTACCGTCTGTATCAACGGCTCAACAGCTTAGGGAAATCTGAACGCAATGCTCTATTTCAGCTCAGGCACTACAAGATTCTCACTTGCCCACTCAGAACACAAAAAGCTGACGTGATATTAGGGTAGCAACAAGATTGCAACCTCGGTGGAGGAGTTATCGGTGCAGGATCGTCTTTTGCTTACTATGAAAGATGTGAGCCCTAGTTCCGCTCTTCTGCCATGTCGTCAGAGTCCTCTAACTTTGATTTTAGGCTGGCAAGTCCTGGTCCGACATCATCGCAGCGTGGAAGGATGCTACTGGTGATACTCCCGGAAAGTCGACCCTCCCAAACCGCTACGCTCGTCTCAAGGCAAATATCACCCAGATGAAGCAAGAAGATCAGGAGACCCTACTCATAGCATACAAGAAGGTTCATGAGAAGTTCGAGCGTGACAAGTGGGATCTTATCAAAAAGACCATGGAAGACGACGGTGCTGACAATAGCTACACGGTACGTCTACACCCGTATATTCGCCAAGTGTGGGAGTGTGCCTAACTGACTTGATCTAGACTGCAACTATCCAGAAGCAGTATAAGAAACTTAGCGATAAGGCTGCTAATGCCACTCCAGCAGCTGCGACTACCGCAATGTTAGGTCCTTCCGAAGCGCACGGCGAAGAGGACAATTAGGCAATGCTCTTGTGTCTGCTCACCTTAGCATGCTTGCCTTGAGGGGTGGTTTGGAGAGCGCTGCACATTTGCCTTTTCTATCCATTCTTCGCTTCAAACGGCCACGAACTTTCAAGCATTTCTATTGATTGCTATCACCAGCGTACCCCTTCTGTCATGTCGCAGCATAGGCGTACTTATTCTCTAGCCTCCATCAGTAGGTAAGAGCAGTCGGGGAAAAGATTTAAATATATTCAGTCCTCGAGAGACTGTCATAACATAAACATACAACCCGTGGGATATCATATTCACATTCTCCCATCGTTTTCTAAAAGACCGAATCTAATCCATCAGGATAAATAAATGTACACGTCTAACAATCTCATGTCAATCATATTGTTCACCAATCCAAACCACCAGTACCTCTCTCGCCATTCGCAAGTATCATGGCTGCCGTGGCTTTCTCCCCTTTGCCGCCTTCTAAATAGTTAACTTGCAGACTCTTCCTCCCCTTCATCGTCATTGCCTTCAACCTCTTATCCAAATCGACAAATGGATCAGCCGTTTCACCCTTCTTGATCTTCCACTTCTCAGTTCCAAGTACCGAATCCAGCTCCTCCACTGGTGGCAGCTTGACATAGACCCAGCCGTCTTCCCTCTCCTCGATTGGGAACGTCGCGATATTGACTTGATCGTCATTCCCGCACTTGCCCGCATTCTCGCCACCAAGCTCATAATTTCGCTTATGGTATGGGCAGCTCACCCACAGCTTATTCTTCTCGCGATCATCCCCAATCAAACCATCCGACAGCACAAACGCGCGCTTGTGCGGGCACATCTGCTGCGTACAGTAGTATTTCCCGCGGACCTTGAACACAGCCAACTGTGTATCACCGCGCTTAACCGCCTGACTATCGCCAGTCGGCGTATCCTTAAACAGCTCCGCCTTGACAATTGGCTGCCATGCCAATGAACTCCATTTCGTGCCGCGGAAGTCCTCAGTGACGCTATCCTTGGGCCAGTATGACGGGCGTTGCTGCCCACGCTCCTCGATCGGCTCGACCGTGTCGTTGATGTTCTCGGACGAGTTCGCGAATTGCTGGAACAGCGCGCGGCGCGCCGGGTTCTTGATGACCTCTGTCCATTCGCAGAAGTACGAGCCGACAAGCTCTTCCATCTGCTTCTCGAGATCCGCGCAGATGCCTAGTTTGTCTTCCAAGATCACCTCGCGGAGGTAGTTTATACCGCCAGGCAGGTTCTCGACCCAGCGCGCTGTGCGCTGCAGCTTGTCTGCCGTGCGGATGTAGAAGCTCAGATAGCGGTCGAGGATTGGGATGACATCGTCTGGAGGCACGTCTTTGGCGAGGAGCTCGGAGTGACGCGGCTTTGCGCCGCCATTGCCGCCGACGAAGACGTTGAAGCCTTTTTCGGTCGCGATGAGGCCGAAGTCCTTGTTTTGCGCTTCTGCACACTCACGCACGCAGCCTGAGACGCCACCTTTGATCTTGTGTGGTGCCCGGATGGACTTATAGCGCTCTTCGAGGCGCACCGCCATGCCGACACTGTCACCAATGCCAAATCGACACCAGGTCGTGCCGACACAACTCTTAACCGTTCGTAGAGACTTGGCGTATGCGTGACCGCTCTCCATACCTCCTTCGATCAGTTCAGTCCAGATGTCGACGAGGTCTTGCTTCTTGGCTCCAAACATATCAATGCGCTGGCCTCCAGTAATCTTAGTGTAGAGGCCGTATTTCTTCGCCACCGTGCCGATAATGATGAGTTTCTCTGGGGTGATCTCACCACCAGCAACACGAGGAATAACGGAGAAAGTGCCGTTTCGCTGAATGTTCGCTAAGAATCTATCATTAGTATCCTGAAGACCTCTTCGCGGCTCATCGAGGAGATGTTTGTTGAATAAAGACGAAATAATAGAGCCGATAGCCGGTTTACAGGCTTCGCATCCTGTAGATTCAGGATCTTTGCCGCACTGTTTCATAATTTCTGCAAAGTCTTTGAGCTTCTTCACGTATACGATGTTGAACAAGTCGGCGCGAGAGTAGTCGAAGTGCGGGCAGAGATGATTCTTGACCTCCTGACCCATTGAGGCCATGGTCTTGTTGAAAATGGTTTGGACAAGAGGCATGCAGCCTCCGCAGCCTGTTCCCGCCTTAGTGCAAGACTTGATATCGCCAATGCTCTTGCATGTTCCATCTTTGACGGCTTTTACCACGTCGCCCTTCAGGACGTTATGGCATGAGCAGATTTGGGTATCATCATCCCTAAGAGGTTATCAGTCAACAATGAGGGAGTTTTTTTGCTAATCAACTTACAGATCAGCACCGCCATCATCACTCTTGGAGGCACCGATGATGAACTCGCTTGGCGGTATTTCTAGCGGCTTCTGATTTTTCACCATCGGTACCAGCTTAACGTAATCCTTTGTATCTCCAATCATCATGCCACCAAGCAAGTACTTGCCATCCAGCGTGAATAGATACTTCTTATACACTTGCTGGAATGGGTCCTTGTACATTAGCGCTTTCACCGGCGGTGGTGCTGGTCCGTCAGTCAGACTCTTAACACGGTCTCGAGTCTCAATGATACCTTCTTTCTTGCCGCCATGATGCTTAGTGGGCAGTTCCTTCGGACCGTCACGATCAGCAAAGAAGTCACCGAAGCTGGCTACCTCTACGCCCAACAATTTCAGCTTAGTGCTAAGGTCTGGATGCTTGAATTTCCGTGGACTGTGAGCTTTCGCTTGCGTGAGGTTGAAGGCCAGGATATCCGCCATCCCAACACCTGGAGCGATAAGACCAAAAGTCTGGTTTTCCCAGCTCGCGCACTCGCCGATGGCGTAGACGTCAGGTGCAGAGGTTGATAAGTCAGAGGAAACCACTATACCACCACCTCTATCCGCACATTTAATACCCGCTTTCCTTGCTAGCTCGTCTCGAGCTTTGATGCCGATCTATAAGAATTAGTATCCTAGTCTCTAATTTCATTTCACTCAATACTCACTGCAAAACAAATGCACGAACACTCCATTTCCTCACCATCTTCAAACACTACCCCTAACACGAAGTTGTCTTTATCCTTGAGAATCCTGCCCACTCGTTTGCTCAGCAGGACTTCCAATCCCAGCGCTCGAACTTGTTCGACGACCATTCCACCAGCATCTCCATCAAGTTGCCTTGATAGAACCCACCGATTGCGCTCGATAAGCTTGACCTTTCCGAAATCCTCCAGATCCATCATAGCCTTCGCAGCTTCCAAGCCTAGCAAGCCACCTCCAACCACGGCTCCCGTTGTGCCTCTCCTTGTACCCGCAAACTCAATGAGTTTCTCCAAATCCTCAATTGTGCGGTATACGAAGACACCTTTAGCATCATGGCCGGGGGTATGCCGTGGGAGGACTGCATCGGAGCCGGTAGCTAGGACGAGGATATCGTAGGGAATGGTGTCGCCAGCCGAAGTCTTGACGACCTTTTCGTCCTGGAGAATTTCGGTAGCGAGGGTATTTAGGCGATAGTTTAATAAACCCTCTGGCATAGATGAATACTACATACGGAATTTGCGTTAGCAGCAGAGTTGCAAGCATTTCTCTTACCAGGCCTGCTGTCTAATGGAATTGAGAATGATCAATTTACCCATTCCTTCGGATTTAGATACAAATTCTGCACCTGTCGATGCTGGAAAAAGCTCGTCAACCCAACGCGGTTGTACGCCAAATGTGCTTCCTCTCCAATTACTACAATATCGTACTCGCGGCGCTTGACATCGTACTTTATGAGCCTCTCACTGAATACAACCTCAATTAGCAACTCATACAGGACCAGAATCCCCAGTCTCAAAGGCACTCACATAAACGCAATTCCTACCATGCCCAGACCAACCACCACAATCCTCTTTCTTTTCGTATCCTTCGGGAGCTCTTTCCGCTCTTCCATCTCGCTCACTGTCTCCGGCAGCTTGTTTGCCTCTACATCATTCCACTCGCTGTTCGACATGATTGTGCCTCTCTTAATTCCCCAACAGTTCGCAACTATAAATGCTCTAATTGATAACAATACTCGAAAGCTCACCAGAGGGAAGAACAATAAAGACAGCTGCCGGTAAGCACAAATCGGAGCCAGTACTGCGCAAATTGCAGCATGGAAAGCAGGACGGGAAGCAGAGCAGAGCAGCACAACTAACCAACGCCGCACATCAGCAAAAGGAAGAAGCTGATATCAAAAGCCCAGCCAGCACCCTCCCTTCCAACACTCTGCCCAAATCCCTCCCACGTCCCCATTAAAAATCGGTCGCGTCCAATTCGCTTTTTTCCCAGCGCCATAGGGTCACCCCGCCGCTGGACCCGCGGCACCGGAGATGTCAGAATGCCTTTCCTGGCTGCGCCTGGGTCCAGACCTTGGGAAATTGCGCGTGTGCTTTCTCCGGGGAGAAGGCAGGGGTTATCTCATAAATCAGACCCTTCGTGGATCGTTGGTGTGCACGGACGAACTGCTCCTGATTAACCAACGAAATCTCCACCAAGGGTGTGAGAGCTTACAGTCGCAGCTTTAGTGGTAAATAAATATTTTAAAAATCAATTTTTATTCTTTTCTGTAAGCTATATTTCAGCTATAGTAGTTATAATATATACTCTTAATATAATAGATTCTTTTAAGTATTTATATCTTAAGCTTTATATATTATAGGCCTATATCTATAGTATTATAAAAGGTAAGTTGGTTTCTGAAGTAATTATAATTTTTTATAATTTTATTTTACCTGCCCGGGTGCTACTAAAGCTAGGACCATAAGCTCATAGACGCTTTGCAGAGAATTCAAGGGGGTATAGGGAGCAGCATGCACCATGCTCCCCCCTCATTCTCCATGAAGCCTCTGATTCATGAGATAAGGCAGGGGGTGGATATGGCGGCGATCCCGATAAGGGCTTTTGAGGTTTTGGGGATGCATACCAAGTCCGAGCGCGATAAGGTCGGAAGGGCGGAGATTATCTCCGGGAACCCCTTACAGGATAGGGCGGACTAGGGATATCTGGAGGAGACTGGGGATGAGGCTTTGGAGAGGCATCTTGGATGTGGGAGGGATAAGGAGCAAGTTTGGTATTTTGGTGCTTGTATCTAGGCTTGATATATACAGTAAATTTGTGTTTTTGTGAAGTCCTTGGTCTATATCGAATACTCCATACAAGAATGTGATGGTACCCTAAAGTGACCCCAAATGCACAATCACTTTTTACAAGAACAGTGAACCCAAATGCCCGCCTAGTCACACACATTTACTGTCAAAAATCAGAAGAACATTAGATCTGAATCCGGCCAACCCTGCTCATTTAACGCAATATGTACGCTCTTCTCCAAGGCCTCTGGGCCGCAAATCAGCACCATAGATTCAGTTTCACCACTTCTACAACAGTACTCCTTTAGCAACGGTCCAGCAATCCTACCGCGGAGTCCCTGCCAACCTTCCGGGGCTTTCGTGAGAGTGTATAGCAATTTACACCTGTCCAGGTTTTCCCTAGCACAGGTGTCTAGGTCCTCCTTGCATAAGATATCCTCTGCAAGGCGATTGCTGTCGAGCACGACGCACTTCGTCGGATCCTCTTTGTCGTTCATGACCGCCCGCAGAACCTGGAAGATAGGTGTGATGCCAGATCCGCCACAAATCATGATGAAGCGTTTCACGGTGCGGGATATACCGTTAATGGCGCAGAGTCCGCGACCGAGATATTCAAACTTGCCGATAGGTCCTTTGAAATCTACGAAGTGGCCGATGGGTAGCGCATCTATGGCTTGCGACATTTTACCACCTTTATGGTCTTCACTGTCGAGATACACCTTCACTAGTACGTCCGCGTACCCCTTTTTCGTTGTCTCGGAGATAGGCGTGTAACTACGGATGATAGCTTCGCGGGTGACGGGGTCGCGGAGCCGCATCATGAGATGCTGGCCTGTGGGTAGGCCGAGAGGCTGCTCGTCGTGCTCCAGTTTAAAGGTGAAGATACGTGTATCCCAGGATACGGAAACTTTGGAGTGCAAGATTGCTTTGCTCCAAACACGAGTGTCAAGGAATGTTGGGCGAGGCCCTGAGGGCTCCGCTTGAGCTTCTCCCCCGCTGAGCACGCGCCGAGATGCCTCATCTAGAGATCCAATATGGTAGTTAGGCATCATTGCCTTTGCTGTCTCGCTATCTGTAAATTGTTAGTAAGAATACACTTGTCGTAATAGGTATGAGGACTTACGAATGGCCATAAACTCATCCGTACTGTCCAGGCCGGCTGCAGAAATAATACTTTGAGCACCTCCTGGGTGTTCCTTTAAGAAAGCTGTTCCATCGTATACCTCGCCGTTAACCACAAACCATGGATAATCTTCCTTGCCATGCTTCCTAAGCTCATCTATAGTGATTTCCCGATTCAATCCGTTCTTTGTCATTTTAATCTCCACAGTTTGTTCTGCAGCTGGTGCTTGCGGCTCTTCCCCGTCTAATTTTTCACCCCAGACTCCGTTCGTCAGATTACCGCCAGCCTTCTTCACTCTCTCCATCCAGCCTCCAGGAATCAATGCGGGTTGAGTAGGATGCTCAAATCTTAGATAGTCTTTTTCCTGACTGATTGCAATCCGGTACCATGGATTATTCATCATACCCAAAACAGACCAATACATATCTCTTGGCTGAATGTTCATGCTCTCATCCATTGCTCGTACCAAGATATCTTTCGCATCCTTAAGTTCACTAACCGGGATGTCGATATTCCAGAAACACCAACAGAAAGAGCTTTCGCGCCAAGACATGTCTAATGTGCCGCCAAAGAGTTCACGAGGTTCGGCTTCCCGATACCTGTCCTCTGCGTAATCGATTTTCGATAACCTCCAGGACTTGCCCTTATCTATTGAGACTTCAACTCTCGTAACACGACGGCCGCCTCCACCATAGGCGTAACCTTTCACTCGGTAGCTTTCGGGAGCTCCAACAAGGCATAATTGTTCCTCGTGTGCTGGATACGCGATGACGGAGTTTGTGCTTAAATCGTAGATAGCATACCTCTCATCTTTCCACCAAGCTGGATTACTAGCAGTTTCTTCAGGTGATGCAGAAGTCCTGTTCCCGTTAGGTGGTATATTTCAATGACAAACTTAAAGACTTACGGCAGGACACGGTTATCGTAGATATGATACCAGTTGTCGCTAGGCTGATCAGTGAGAATGATTTTCTTCAGCCACTTCACGCTTCGGCCACCGATCTGGCCTGGTATTACAGCACGTAACGGTTGCCCGTGATCTGGTCTCAACATCTCGCCATTCATCTTATGTGCAAGCATGATACCCCGATTCGGATCCATGACCCAATTGAGCTTCACAGAGGTGCCATAGAAGCCATTTGGCTGTTACTCTTAGCCACGAGATGGCAAAATTGTGCATTAGAAAGACTTACCAACTTATCAGCGCCCTCCATGCATACATACCTTGCCCTTCTTGTCGGCCTCGCCCTCTTAAGCACTTCTGACATGACCACACCGGTGAAAAGAGCAGTTGACACGCCCGCTGGGCCCCATGAAAAGCCCTTCGACTTGCGAACTAGATTCTGCTCTTTTCTTCGGTTGCCAGCGCAAACAAGCGTGATTGGGCACGTTATCTGCTCATACTCTTCGATGAGCTCCTTGAGAGTAAGCTTGAGAGGATTCTCAACCAACCTACATGGCGTAATCAGCAATTCATTCAAGAGTATTTTGATTAGATATACCGACCCTTCAACCGAAAATTCCCAATTGGGAATGTCTTCATCCCTCACCACCGGCACCGCGCCATGATTCCTCACATAAAACAGCTCCGAGCTTGTCAAGAAACCCTCATCGAATAAATCAGACAACGGTGCCTCGACATTAAAAGGATGTACTCCAGTTAACCTGATGAGCCTAGGATCTCGTGGTACGTGTGCATCCGGCGTTTTCTTATCTACCTCCAGTACCACCGCAGGCACTTTTGTTGGAGGCGGTAGAGGGAACGCAAGCATTTCTTTCGGGTCCTCCCCATCGACGACTGTTTCGGGGGGTGTGGGCGGTAAATCGCCTTCCACGAGGCGAAGGTATACCTTCTCTTCCTCGATCATAAGGTCCATGGTGTATCAAAGCCAAGCAATGGCAGAATCAGGTGCAAAGCCAATACGTAGATAAAAGATAAAGGAGTAAGGAGCAAGGCAAAGTAGGCAGAGCAATGCAATAGGCTCAACTTATGTGAGAGGCATGAAAGACAGCACGACTAGATACGTTGCCAAAGGACCAAAATATTATTTCAGGGGTGCAAGGCATCCTGCCAGCCCTAGCTCCTGCGTTTAATAGGCAAGCCGTCACTCCAGAGGACAGGGTGAAGAGACGCTCCATCGCTTTCGTCATATTTCTGACTACAAGCCACGACAGGCCTCCGGAGAAACACGATAGAACCTAGAGTACTAAGTCCCGCGGAGGTGGCTGCCTAAAAAGCAAAGGAGTAGAGATCTATGGGGATGAACTAATCGGGGCGCGATGGGTCTGGGTATCGTGAATACTGCTGGGGGCGGGAAAAGAGACTGGAGCGAGAGTGATCTGCCGCTAGGTTCGTTATTCGTCCTTATCTCGCGTTGGTAGGCTGTTAGCGCGAGCGACAAATTGCCTTTTGGCGAATGGTGGATCTCCAGTTATTTCATAAATCAGACGCTTCGTGGAGAGCGTGCGTACTGCTCCCTATCCCCCATGAACCCTCTGAAGCGTCTGGGCTTTTTAGTTGCGATTTGGTGGTAATTAACCACGGTGTAACGACCAAGAGTCAGACCCTAGCTGTACTAGGGGCCCGGCTACGCTGACTGCCTAACATCTTCTTGGTACAGTGCTTGACATGCCCGAACCGATTCCACGGACTTCGATGGATTCTACTGCCTCGTCAAATGAAAATTGGTGTGGTTCAGGTGCCGAACGGTATACAATATCTCGATCGTCATCTGTTGATGAAATGTCTTGCTGGGCCCTTCGGAGAGGAATGGGCAGTAGAGGTATATGAGCAGCTTCCTCATATAATGGTTCAAATCGCTAAATAAAGTAGTTGCAACATGACACATATGCTCAGAATCCCAGGGCCACTTGCTAAAGTAGCAATTCTAGTAGATGCTTATGCTAGTCTTAGGGAAAAAAGAATACCTGAGTCATCTCCCCGGAAATCGCCTTCGTCGGCCACTGGGAACTTCGCTGTCGACAAATTTGCCCCCGATAAGACCGCCAATGAGAAATGTTCGATCGGAAAAATTGACACCTGGAAATCCGCGGCAAAAGAAGCTAGCGCTCAAATCATAACCCGCGCAAGCACCATTAAGAAGCTTCTCCACATAAACTATACAGGCCATCATCAGTTCCTCTAGTCCATCCTTCACTGAACGGAAAATTAGTGATACCCGGAGGCTCCGATGGTCCTGAAACAAAGGAGTATAGTGTTAAACTCATGCCACAGTCTGATACTGATAAAACACTAGATAGCGACTTAAGTTATCTCTATGGGCTCTTATCTCTAAGGGCGAGACGTGCCAGGTCTCCACTATAGAAGCCCAAATTTCGAACGGCAAACAGACGGTTCTCCTTTCGCCCAAGAGAATAAGCATAGGAGATATCCAAAGGTGTCGCACGACCCGCTAATTACGATCGTCGTCCTGTTGCCTATGTGGGTATAGGTCAGGGGTGTCTTGCCCATTTGACTTGACTATATATATTGAGGCTCAAGAGCCTACACTAATTCGATAGAGTTCTCCTTCTTGACTTGTCCTTCCGACAAAAGGCAGCTATATCTTCCACACCGACTATATAAAACTCGCCAGTGTGCGCTGAAAAGGTTGAATAAAGGGGCCTTGGCCAAACAGTTCTTTCAAGAATATGAAACATTATGTCGTACAAGCAAAATCCACCATGCGAACACTATCCGGGTCCTAAGTGCGTTTCGATTAGAGGATCACAATACTGGAGAGATCGTTTATCAATTTTTGTTTCCCCTTGCTATCGAAAGCTTGAAGCAGCTGCTTCATGGCTTGATTCAAGATAGTTATGCTCTAAATGTGTTTCAATCCCTGTGGTCACGGTTCAAAGGCCTTGCAAGTGCACTAGTCTATCCCCACGGTAAATGCAACATCATACACGGAGATATTAAAGCATCAGATATATTGCTCTTCAATGAACCTAGCTCTCGATATTTACTGCGAAATTTTGGGCTCGCCATCAACCTTCAAGACACTTCAACTGAGAGTTCGTGGGCTTGGCAACGCATTCAACCTGGAGGTCCTGATTAGATTAGGTTGATTAAAATATATTTAAGCTTTTAATGTTGTATAGAAATATGCTAAAGTTTATATATAGTAATACCCTAAACCTTATTTTTTATTAGCGTTCCTTACGGAAAAAAGTTTATCTAAGTATTACCCGTTATTTACGCCCTCACATCGGCGCCAAAGTCTTTGTAAGTAAGTAGGGTTTTACTACCGGATTCGCCCTATGGCTTCTAACGCGTTAGATTGCCAAATAAACACCTTAATCCTTTTTACTGCTTATTCTAATCCTACCGCACCTACAAACCTCTAGATTATCCCTTAACACGTCAACTTGGGCACCCGTGTTATCGATAAGAGCCTACCAATCAGATCAATAGAATTTAATACCCGTGCTTAGGAATATAAAGCTTTTAATTTTATAGCAAATTGATATATAGGCTTATTCTTTAGAGTTAAGTCACTCGATATAAGGTCTCTAGCATTTATCTTTCCTGCAGAACGGTATTTTACAGATATTACAGCCAAAATAAGTTCTTAAAGGAAGCTGCCGCCTCTGCCACTCCTTACTATCGCGAGGTTTCCTTATAGTATTTTGCAATAGCTCTAACAGAGCCTTCCTATTGTCTATATATTCTATCTAAGTATATTTACTAGCCTCTATATAAGTTAAACAATAGATATATTAATTAAATAGCTTAACTAGCTCGTGCTGCGCCGTAGGAACCTATATTATACCGTTTATAGGACGTTAAGAAGCGTATTTTAAAGCGCGAGCTTTCCGCTTATAAATTAAGCATTTAAATTGTTACGGCACTGGCAGAACTTGGCAGAACTTCGCACCGGCAAGTTGCCACAGATTGCCGCATATTGCGGTCACGTGTGTTACGGCACTGGTGGAAACTGGTGGATTGCGGCTAATGGATATCGGTAGGTTATGGCAAACAGTCGCAGACAGTCGCAGACAGTTTCATACAGTTCTAGACAGTTGCCGTCACGTAACCAGAGGATCGTATATAACGTCGAGCGGCGCCGCCCTCCGTCTCCTTTCCTTTCTCTAGCTTTAGATTCTCGTTTATAGACAATCCAATTGTACAGGCTTGCGCATCCCTTTTGCCGTGCCCATGCCTTAATTAACTAAGTCGCTAACATTATCTAAAGCTCTCTCTACTCTTTTTTCCTAAGAAGGAACTTAAATATATTTATAAGACTACAAATAGGACAAGAACATAGAATAGGACCCTAAGGATATTACTAGGACCATAAGGATAAGACCTAAAAGAAAAGAATAGAACCCTAAGAAAAGGACCTATAAGATATACACAGACTAAAACCCCTAAAGAAATTACCTAAAATTACCTAATACCCTTACTACTATGCCACGAAATATAGTAGTAGGTAAAGCAGCTATAAAACCCTTAAATACTTTAGACAAAGAAATAATTAACGTTTTAACCCCCTAGGCGGAGCTTATAGCTACTAATACTAAAATTAAATAACTGCGAGAGCTGCTTAAAGCTAGAGATACCCCTATATCTAATAATAAGTTATTATTAGATAACTAAAGACTTGCTATAGTCCTTTAGGCCCTATTTTAGCGCCTTAGTANATCTACTAAGNCNTATATAGNANTAAAGNNGTTAGTAAAGG